>NC_066625.1:50534414-51178456 GCF_025201925.1 Gopherus flavomarginatus
TCTTGCAGATATTACAAATGGTTTTGTGGGGATGTGTGACCATTGTAATGGCTTATGGATAATGGAATGCTACATACCCTCATATCAAAATCATATGGCACTGAGTGTTGTAGGTGCAGTGCTTAATGATAGTGTATACTTGTTCATCTCAGAGTATCATTCTATATAGACACCTGTTGAAGACTTTCAATGAGATTCTAAGCAACTGTAACAACCTTGGAATAATTTATTTTTGAGACCAGTGGAAGGTCCCCCATAGAGAACTCGTATGAGTCATTTCTTCGGTCTGTTTGCATCCTGGCTTCTTATTTTATGCTTTGGTGTAACCAGGAATGGATGGATTTCCCTTCACATCCCATCATTCTTCTCTTTGACTGGCCCAGAAGTTACTTCCAATGTGCTGTCTGCTACCCTTGGGCAAGACACTTCCCCAGGGAATGACATCTAGTACTTTTGCATAGTAATGCAGGTCAGGGATACTGGATGGGCATGAATGACTTTTTAAATAAGTGATTTTCAGAAATTGATAAAAACTATGCAGCTGGTGAACAGAAATACATAGTTCAAGTTCTTGTCTTTATATATTCCACTGTTGACGTGCATGCACCCTATAAACTTGAGTTTGGATTCTTTTGGCCCCTAGTGTCCACTGGGCCACACCTGTTCCCTGAGTGTCCTCATGCCTCCCACTGAAGGGCATAAAGATTAGGCCAACTCTGGGGGGATTCCAACCTTCGCTCAGGTCCTTCTCTCTGCATGTGGCTAGGAATCAGACCTCACAGTGTCAGAGCTTCACTTGCTGTGTGGTCTATTCTTATATTATAAATAGATAAGTACCTATCAGTCAGTCATTAGAGCTAGCTCTGATAGATTTCATTACTTCATATTAGAAGAAGAAACATTTTCTTCCTTGCTTTTGAGAGTGCCCTGGTAATGGGACCAGTTGTTATGACCAAACATAAATATCCAGACTTGAAAAATTGTCCTTTGTGCAAGGCAGTAATGCTTCTTAAAGATGGACACACCAGATGGGTATTGTGTCTTGGTGAAGGGCACTTAAAAGATAGTTGTGCCATATGTAAATCTTTCTTAAAGAAAAATTGAAAGAGCTAGGGAGTCTTGTTTGAAGATGTTTCTTCTGGATAAGTCAGTGCATTTCTCTTCAGACACTGGAGTGTCTGTGACTGAAATTCCTGAGCACTCATTCTCAAAAAAAATGCTCTGTTGGCTCCTCAGTTTGCAGATCTGAGACAGCTGCTTCTAAAGATTCCATATCCGTGTCTAGTAGACTTTCAGGGCATGGGGGGGGGGGGGAAATACCACCAAACTCCTAAAAGGAAGAGATCTAAGTCTCCTTCACTGGGTCCTTCCCAAAGAGGGCATAAATACCCTCAGATTGCCTCAGAAAAAGGTAGCTCAAGGCCTCAGGCACCCATTCAGATACTGGTCACTGTGCTTCTAAACCAGTGGTCTCCAACCTTTTTACACCCAAGATCACTTTTTGAATTTAAGGGCAATCCAGGATCTACCCCACCCCTTCCCTAAGACCCCCCCATTCCCCAAAGCCTCTTCCCCTCTTCCCCGTTGTTCACTCTCCCCCACCCTCACTCACTTTCACCGGGCTGGGGTTGGGGTTCGGGAGGAGGTGCGGGCTTGGGGCTGGGATCAAGGGGTTTGCAGTGTGCGAGGGGGCTCTGGCCTGAGCCTGGGGCAGGGGATTGGGGTGCAGGAGGGAGTGAGAGGTGTTGGCTCTGACAGGGGGGTCAAGGCTGGGGTTTGGGATGTGGGTATGGGGTGGGGGGTCATGGCTGGGGGTGCAGGAAGGGGTTCTGGGTGCAGGAGGGGGCATGGGGTGCTGGCTCTAGGATGGGGCTGGAGATTGGGATGCAGCCTCCCTCTGGGCAGCACTTACTTTGGGCGGCTCCTGGTTGGCTGTGCAGCAAGGCTAAGGCAGGCTCCATGCTTGCCCTGGCCCCATGCCACTCGTGTAAAGGGCTGTTCCCTGCCAATGGGAGCTGCGGGGATGGTGCTTGCAGGCAGGAGCCGTGCATGGAGGGAGACCCCTGCCCCTCTATGCCCACAGGGCTGCGTTGGCAACTTCTAGGAGTGGCATGGTGCTGGGACAGGCAGGGAGCCTGCTTTAGCATCAGCCACGCTACACCACCAGAGATCGCGATTGACTGGTCGATCCTAGAGGATCTCCCAGTCAATCTAAATCGACCAGTTGGTGACCACTGCTCTATACCAACTTTGTTGGTCCATAAGAAATCACCTGTTACTGACACCTCTGCACCAAGGCACCAGTACTGATGTCCTCCATTTGCCTACCTACAGCATCAGGGTACTTGGTACAAAGATCCTGTCTGGCATTGATGGACATCATGGCTTTTTTGGTAACAGACTTACCGCTGTGATTAGTAGCGAAGGTGATACCTCTGGCCATGAACTGCTACCCCTTCTCCTGTACTGATCAGAGCAGACTGAGGGTGCGCCCAGCTCTTCAGCTGGAACTGCTTCACACCTACAAGAAGAGTATCTTTCTCTTCCCCTAGCTTAGATAACAGCAGAGAGTTGTCTCCAGTTCATTCCCTAGAAACTAAGATATTCATACCCATACGTACTAGAGCGGGAACCTAGGGCTCATTTCTGTTACCCCAAACATAAAGCTCTAAAACAGATATTGCATGTTGGCCTCCATCCCATGGCCACCTTATCCATATGCTTGTTACACTGAGATAAATAATCTTTTGTCAATTACCCTGGACTCTTTATCACCAGGGGGTATATCAATGGTTAGTTTTGGTCTTTTGAGATGATTCCTGGTTGATTTATAATGAAGCGTTAAATTGTCTGTGTTCTGTATGCCCATTTACTGAATTATTACTGTATTGTGATTAGAAACATCATTGTGTGTGTTTGCTGAAACAGTAGCTTGAAGATCTGGTGGTGCCCCACTGAAAACTTTGAAAACTGTTTTCCTTTGCAACATTTCTACAATGTTCAAATGATCTGTCCGATCATTTCTGTATATATATTCCCTTCATTGTTAAAACTGAGGTAATTTGTATGAAAGTAGATCTTTCGTTCCTAGATATTTGACCCTCCCATAAAATATATCTATTTCAAGATGCCCCTGGATAATGGAGAGAAAACCTTCAACCTGGAGAATGAGATTGAAAATGACAGCTGTTAAGCCTGCGAGGAGGGGCCATTTGTGGTTGCACACATGCACATTCACATGTATGCATGCTGCTTATCTATATTGCACTGAATCTTTACTCTCCCTGGTGGCTCTGTTCTTGGAGTCACAATGAAATTGACAAGGTTACTGTACTTGAGTACAATTTTAGTCCCATATCTGCTCTCAGATATTGAGGTAAAACTAAATGTAAGGTCATATGAATAGCTATGATCCCAACAAACTCAGCACGTTATTGCAGTTTTATTGAAGAGAGCTGGAATCTTCTCTCCCTGGAATCCATTAATTCTGTTCGAATGTTAAGCTATTTCACTTCCAATCCCTACTGGTTCAGAAGTGGGAGTCGGAGCTACAGTCCCAGTTCTCCCCAATCATTAATGTGTTGTGCTTTGAGTAGATATATAGGAGCCATCTTAATATGTTACTGTCAGGGGACATTTTAAGATAGAAAATGTCATTTTTAAATTGGGAATTAAATTTTGAGTCTGTCAGCCTTGAATTTCCCTTAGCAAACTCATTAGTTCCTCCTACTTATACCTCCCCCGAACACCACCTTTCTGGTGGTCCAGCACTTCCTAGTGCAACCTACATCATTCAACCAGTCCTGCTATCTCCAGAGTATGCAGATTTCTTTAGATTTTATTAGGCACTACATGGAAACAATTGAGATGAGAAATACAATTCTCATTTCAGGTGGGACTAATTTAGCAGGAGCAGATAGACACCTTTTGAACCAAGATCCAGTTTGGAGAGTTGGAGATCTGATCTATTTCTTCTACGTTCTTATATCATGCCTATCTCAAGAGTACTACAAGAATTACCGATCATATCTTAAAGCTAGTATTGTTTAGGAGAATTCTTCCAAAAAATTCTGTATACTGTCAGCTTCTCTGACTGATAATTCAGCAGATTTTGTTGTATATGAGAGATTGCATCTGACTTTCTGATATTAGCATTCAAGTAAGGCATTTTGCCTCTGGGTTTACAGGTGGTGTTGACACTAATTAAATGCTACTGAATAGGAGAGCAATGTTTTCAGGTGCAAATTGAAATTTTTGTGCACAAATTTTTGCTGATGCTATCTAGGAGGCCATTTGAAGAGCGTATTTGGCCCACTGTAAAACTCAGCAATTCAGATGTGATTTTTATGTCATGTGCAGCTCCACACCAATATTGAGAAAGGATTGTATGGATTAATTTGATCCACTCATTTAAAAGTTGTTGAAATTTAAATGAAAAGAAAATCTTGTCCATAAATAATGCTTAGATTTACCTTTGAAAGCTGTCTCTTATCTTCAGACCCACACAGGGTTTTGTTCTACAGAACTGCTTCCAAGAACCCTTCATTTTGCCTTTTATAGTAACTGCATGCATTTAGAATGGCTCTATAATTTAGTCTAGAGCTAAGATTTACCAGCTTTATGCTGTAGATAACCTTATTAATGTTTGCAGTGTTGTTGTAGCTATGTCAGCCCCAGGATATTAGAGACACAAGGTGGGGTGAGGTAGTATCTTTTATGGGACCAACTTCCATTGGTGAGAGAGAGACAAGCTTTTGAGTTTACACAGAGCTCTCGTTCAGACCTGACCCGAAGGAGAGTTCTGTGTAAGCTCAAAAGCTTCTCTCTTTCTCTTTCACCAACAGAAGTTGGCCAATAAATTACCTCCCTTACCTTGTCTCTCTAATAACCTTATTAAGAGAGCCTCACACACAAGAAATATTGCACTGTTTTTTGTTTGAAACAGCTATCTTGTGTGTAGTCTGAATTATTTAATCCTTAAAGGTTAAGTCATGAATGAATTCTCACTTTTGAAAAAAGCTCAATTTTAAAAATATTGCTGCTTTTTCAGGAGCAGCACATCACCTGATCTCTCAATCCCTTAGGCAAAACTGCTAGCAGCTTGTTGTTTTAATATTTTCTATATGCTTATTTACCTATGCCATACAGTTAATTTTATGCATATTCATAATTACAAGTAACGAGCAGGAAAGAAGTTCTTGTTGCCAGCTCAATTAATTGAGGGTGTCCTAAACTAGATACATTCAGACATTTTCTCTGGCTTCTTGGATTGGGAGAAAAACCTCTAAAGATGGCCAGCTGTTCACTGCATTGCTCTGAAAGTGACTTCTACGAGCTGACCAAGAAGCAGTACTTTTGAGTTTTGAAGACAATCCCGTTTGCAGTAAGAGCCTTTGGGGGGAACTTCCATTCAGTTCATTATTCATAGACTCCAAGGCTAGAAGGGACCATTGTGATTGTCTAATCTGACCTCCTGTATAACAAAGGCCATATAACTTCCCAACAATAATTCTTAGAGTAGGTCTTTTAGAAAACCATCCAACCTTGATTTAATAATTGCCAGTGATGGAGAAGCTCTCATAACCCTTATTAAATAGTTCCAGTGGTTAATTACTCTCACTGTTAACAATTTATGCCTTATTTCGAGTCTGAATTTGTCTGGCTTCCAGTTCAACTTGGATCATATTATACCTTTCTCTGCTCGACTGAAGAGCCTATTCAATATTTGTTTCCCATCTACATACTTATAAACTGTAGTCAAGTCACCACTTAACCCACTTGTTGTTGAGCTAAATAGAGTGAGCTCTTTGAGCCTATTGCTGTAAGGTATGTTTCGAATCCTTTAAACATTCTTGTGACTATTCTCTGAACCCCTTCCAATTTATCAACATCCTTCTTGAACTGTGGACAATAGAACTGGACACAGTATTCCAACATGGTTCCCATCAGTTTGCACCCCCAAATCTTTTCCTGAGTCCCTGCTTCCCAGGATAGGATTCCCTATCCTGTAAGTACGGCCTATACTCTTTGTTCCTAGGTATGGTGACCAGATGTCCCGATTTTATAGGGACAGTCCCAATTTTTGGGTCTGTTTCGTATATAGGCTCCTATTACTCCCCCCACCTCCATCCCAATTTTTCACACTTGCTGTCTGGTCACCCTATTCCTAGGTATATACATTTATGTTTAGCCATATTAAAACACACAGTGTTTGTCTGCCAGTTTACCAAGTGATCCAGACTGCTCTGTATCAGTGACCTGGACCTCTTCATTATTTAACACTCCCCCAATTTTTGTGTCATCTGAAAACTTTGATGATTTTGAGTTTTCTTCCAGGTATTATTAAAAATGTTATATAATGTAGGGCCAAGAACCAACACCAACAGGACCTCACTAGAAACGCACCTGTTTAATGATGATTCCCCACTTACAGTTTCATTCTGAGACCTTTCAGGCAGCCATCTTTTAATCCATTTTATATCTTTCTAGTTTTTAATCAAAATGTCATGCAGTACCAAGTCAGATGCCTTACAGAAGTCTAAATATGTTACATCACCATGATCATCTTTTTCATCCATAAAAAAATCAACTTAGTTTGACAGGATCTGTTTTCCAGAGACCTAAGTTGATTGGCATTAATTGTATTGCCTTCCTTTAATACTTTGAGTCCCCATACAGCTGCTCTGATACCTTGCCTGGGATCGATATGAGACTGACAGGCCTGTCATTACCTGTGACATCCCATTCACCCTCTCTAAATATTGGCGCAACATTAGTTTTCTTGAACTCTTCTGGAATTTTTCTGGTGTTCCAAGACTTATTGAAAAACAACATTAGCGGTCCAACGAGTTCCTTAGCCAGCTCTTTTAAAACTGCTTCTGATTAACATCCTCCTGAGATGCTACTGGCATGTAAAGAGTATTATCATATGATATGAATATATTATCTGTCTCTTCCTCTCCCCACCCCCAAATACAGAACAGAAATATTTATTCAACACTTCTGCCTTTTCAGCATTATTATTATTGATAAATGTGCCTTTTCATTTAGTAATGGACCAATACCATTGTTAGGATTCTTTTTGTTCATAATATTCTTTAAAAAACTCCTCCCTATAGTCCTTAACTGTAGTGGCAATAGATTTCTCCTTGTGTCCTTTTGCTTCCCTTATTAGTTTTCTTCTAGCTTCTGATTTATATTCATTACTATCAACTTCCCCTTTTTATCATTATTATATATTATTTTTTTATAGCTGCCTTAGCTTCCCCTCCAACACAGTTGCTTTTTTAACCAGCACAGCCTTCTTCCTCAATTGTGGCGTTTTAGTCATCTAGTAAAGTGTTCTTAATGTGAATGATAATTGGGAATTGTTTTTCTGTTTAAATTCTTCCTCCCAGCTGATTTGGCTCATAATTATTTTCAGCTCTGTTAAATTGGCTCTTTTAAAAGAAGACCAAGTATATATGTCATGATTTGGACTTTATTCTGTTTACGCATCATAAATGTGATCCAGTTGGGATCACTTATGCCTGAGCTCTCGTTATTTTTTAGTTCTGTGATTCGTTCCCCTTTTTCTGTCAAGATGAGGCCTAATGTATATTTCTCCCAAGTTGGATGCAACACTTTGTGAAATAGAAAATTGCCACCTATAATATTTAGAAATTCCAAAGATGTTTTAGTACTGCCAACATGTCACTCAAACTGAAGTCCCCCATGATATTGCAGCTTTTTTTCCCTACACATTACATATAGGTGCATAAAGAGTCGGTCATCCGGTTCCTAGTGTGATTTGGTGGTCTGTAGCATACCAACTAATACTCCACTCAATTTAGGTTCTTAAACCAGGCCCCATTGTTGTGATATCTGAAAAAGCAGTTTTGAAGGATGTGAGCAGCAGGAACTTGTGATGGTCTGTCTTGTGTCATTTTGTTTTCATTGTGGCGACTTAAATTTCTGCTGAAAATATGCTAGTCAGTCGAAGACTTTCTTTCAAAAGAGGATCTATGCCCAGGTAAATGCTGTTGTGGCATGTGGTGGGCAGGAGGTTTGGTCTTGACCTAGTACTACTCTGTCACTAGATTTTTGTCCTGTGACTCCTTTGCTGTACTCCTGTTTGTTTTCCTAGTTGCTGTAACTCTTGTAGCTGGTTTCGTGCCCAGGAATGGCAGAGCAGCTGGGAGAGAAACAAAGTGGAACACCATGGCAAGTCTCTGCAAGCTGTAACAGTAGTGAACAAAAAGAAGACATTATGTCTTCTTAACTTTAGGTCCCACACCCTTGCCAACTTGGAATGCAGATCATGTAGCCATGCTTAGAATTTGATGTGTGCAGAGCAGAATCCTTGTCCTTGGTTTTGGATTCTTATTAAATTTATTTAAAGGGCCAGAAACTGCTTTTTTGAAAACTTTACTTCATTGAACTGAGTCCTTTGCAAAATTCACATGAGATTACAACATGTCATATTTTTAATTTGTTTTGACAGATACATGGCAAGAATAACTTTACACAGTCTCTGTAGCAAATGAGTCAAACCAAATTCCACTGGACCATAAGCTAAATTCTCATAAGAAACCCCTAAATTCTTCTGTAATGTTAATTTGACTCAGTGAAACACCCTTAATTCATATTCCCCACCTCCACACAAACACACGACTACAGCTCTGTTCAAAAGTATTCAGTGTAAATTGTGTCAATGATTACTTTCAACAGTGATTAGTGAAGATCAGTTGTTGTATCAATAAATGTTTCTTTCTCCAGTTTAATCTGTTAACCAGGTTCAGAGAGTGTATAACCTGTGACAAAGTTCCTCCTCTACCTTGGTGGGTCCTGCGCTTATTGGCGGATTTGCTCACCTCAGTGATCTTCCCCTCTGGTGGAACCCACAGTCTGGGTCAACTCCTCCTATGTCTGATCAGGAGTTGGGAAGTTTGGGGGGAACCCGGGCCTGCTCTCTACTCCGGGTTCCAGCCCAGGGCCCTATGGATTGCAGCTGTCTATAGTGCCTCTTGTAACAGCTGCATGACAGCTACAACTCCCTGGGCTACTTCCCCATGGCCTCCTCCAAACACCTTCTTTATCCTCACCACAGGACCTTCCTCCTGGTGTCTGATAATGCTTGTACTCCTCAATCCTCCAGCAGTACACCGTCTCACTCTCAGCTCCTTGCCCCTCTTGCTCCCAGCTCCTCACATGCAAATCTCACTGACTAACTGGGAGGCTTTTAACTAGTCCCAGCCAGCTCTTGATTGGCTTCAAGTGTCCCAATCAATGTAGCTATCTCCACTCCCTTCTAGAAAGATCTTAATTGGTCCCAGGTGTCTTGATTAACCTGGAGCAATTGCCATTTGGTTACCATGGTACCAGGGATTTGTGTAGCCTGGGGCTAACATACATGTTCCTCACTACTTTACTGTAGCCATCTGGCCTTGCCTCATCACAAACCAAAAGTTCTGAAGGAATTAAAGTAAATGGTTGAGTTGCTTACATTGTGTCTTATTAAAGTCAGCTATTCAACCAGCGATCTAAAAGAGTAATAAATGTTATACCTATATATGAAAAGACGCTTGGATCTAGGGAATTACAGATCAGTAGTCCTTCCTTCTGTAAAGGTAAATTGATTGAAACAATAGATAAAGTAGTTATTAAAATAGAATAAAATAGGGGCCACTAGGCTGGGCCTTGATACTTGGGTTCTGTTTCCAGCTCTGATACCGACCTGTATGGAACATTGAGCAACTCACATCACCTCTCTGTGGCTCTGTTTCCACTAGCCACCTTCATGGTAGGGGCTCCCTCTTAATATGGTATTTTTACAGCACCTGGGACTATGAGGTCCTCACCTCAGCTGAGGTCCAGGTTTTCCAAATAATAAATAACGAACAGGAAGATAGTGATATGAGAGTCTAATCAGCATGGCTTCTGCAAAGAAAAACTGTTCCCTCACTAATCTTCTCTCTCTCTCTCTCTCTCTCTCGTTTTAAGATTTTCAGTAGCGTTCTGATTAAACATGAATGGGGAAATGCTTGGCTCCATGGGGCAAGCTGCCCATAAACTGCTGTTCCACTTTGCCTCTTATGAAGGATGCTTCCTAGTTACTTCTGCCACCAAAACTTCAACCTAGAGTTGTTTTTTTTTAAAAGGATATTTTATTAAATGTCATTGCTCAAGAGATGCTTGAAATTTGCAATGCTTTTCTTTTCTTTTCTTTTCTTTTCTTGTCTAATGCTGATTTCTGTCTAAACTTAGGTCATATGATTTGTAATAATGGAAACAAATAATTCCTGAATTAGTCTATCAATTTTTCTTACATGGAATGCAATTTTAACATAGGTGTGGGGAATAACAAATTTTATACAGTCTCTGACAATATGTCCATATCCTTAGGTTAATTTCCTCTGAGCGAAATAAACAAATTATTGTAAACATTTGGAGAAGGAAGATGTTTAAATGCTTTCTGACTCAGGGCAGCTCTACACTGCAAACTTTTTCTGGCACAACTATGTTGCTTAGGGGTATGCTGAGATGTAATTTGTGACTGATGCAGCTTTGCAGCTTTACTGGTATAAGTTGTATCTGCACCAGAAACACTTTGCCATGTGGTGTACCAGTATACCTGTACAGGCAAAGCCCTCCAAATGTAGACTTGACTTGGCCATATGCCTGCATAGTATGTTTCTGCTGTAGGGGAGAAGGTGGTTCTTTCCCCTTTCAAGCAGTGATGAAGATTGCACCTTTTTTTGTTGTCTTCTATCCAAGATCTGAGCAGACTCCTTCCCCCCATGGTGCTTTTTCACTGCATCTAGTTTTCAGTCATTCTACATCCTGCACTCATAATGACCTGCTAATTTTTCACACATAAAAATTACTGGGATGCACAAGGAAGTCAGAATAGGTTTTCAGATCTTGCTCTTGGCATTTTTGGCACAATAGTGACTGAATGGGGACACAAGAGAAAAAACAAAAAAATAGAATTAACTTTGGCTAAGTGACAGTCAGTTTGACTCCCCCACCCTCATACTTAAATTTATGTTCCGCCCAGAAATTCTGATGTCAAATTAGCTTATATCTTTGCTTTCAATATCTTTCTTCTGTAATTTACATAGAAAAAAAACAGAACAAACCTGCAAACCACATCGACGACAACTAAGTGTACACTGCTTCCTTAAGTGGGAGAATTTTGGATATATAAAATCAAAAGAGGGCACTGATGACAATGTAATACAGAACCTTTCACTTTTATGTTGCCATATTGAATCCAGCCTGGGTCAGCAGGATTTCTACCCCCAAGCATTAAAAAAAAAATCGCAAGTCAGGCCTTTTAAAAAAAAAAAAAGAGAGGGGGAGAGAAACTTTAAAAAAATGAGATTTTTTTTTTAAATAATACTTTTTTTTTTTTTTTTTGGCGGTTTTTGGTTTCTGAGCCTTTAGACATGTTTTCAAGTTTTTCTCTACAACCTGGAAGGATAGAAAACTTATTTTTCTTTAAGTGAAAGCTGAGATTCCTATGTAATCACATCTGCATGTGGCTGGAAATTTAAGAAAAACATCAGACATTACAATTCTCATGATAAAATTGCAAGAGATGACAACCCGGGGTTGGTGGAGACAGAATTTTACCCTCTGGGTGCTTTGATAATCTACAATGGGAGTTGGTGGTCCGAGTTGCATTTCTGGAGTAGAAGTATCTACGTGTTTTTGTTTTGTTTTGTTTTAAATAAAAAAGCTAAAAATCAGACTTAATAAATGGTATAGATTTTGAATTCTCGTTGTCTACCTTGGTAGAGAGGCCAAGGATTAGATGGTTTATGAAGACTGAACCCCTCACCCTTGGAGACCGATGCACTTTAATAAGGGGCATTGTAGGGAAGTCTTCCCTGGTGTTATCTGTGCTACACTTTGGCTGTAGTAAGAAGGAGCATTAATAAGTGGGGAGCAAATTGTCATAGTAGAAGCCTGGGACTCAAAACTTTTATTATCCCAGATGTGCCTCAACTTGCTGTATTGCCCCAGAGAAGTCAATTAGCCTGTCTGGGTCTATTTCCCCATCTATAAGTTGGGAGATGATAATCTTCACATATTTCACAAAGTCATTGTGCGGATGATTTTGTTCGCAAAAATGTAAGAGGATTTTTTTCCCCAGAAAAGGTTTTATTTTTGGAGGTTTCTGGAAATACACTGTTACCAGAGTATGATACAGAGGTTCAAGAACAGTACAACTAGTTCAGAAAAGTTTCAGAGTAGCAGCTCTGTTAGTCTGTATCTGCAAAAAGAACAGGAGTACTTGTGGCACCTTAAAAAACTTCAAAAACGGGCTCCAAAGAGAGACTGCTGAACTCGAATGAATATGCAAATTAGATACAATTAACTCAGGCCTAAACAGAGACTGGGAATGGTTGGGTCATTACACTAATTGAATCTATTTCCCTATGTTAAGTTCTCCTCACACCTTCTATGAGTCATCTTAATTATCACTTCAAAAGTTTTTTTTTCTCCTGCTGATGATAGCTCATCTCAATTGATTACTCACTCTTCCTGTTGGTATGCATACTTCCACCTTTTCATGTTTTCTGTATGTATAAATATCACCTGTCTGTGTGTTCCATTCTATATGTCCGAAAGAGTGAGCTGTAGCTCACAAAAGCTCATGCTGAAATAAATTTGTTAGTCTCTAAGGTGCCACAAGTACTCCTGTTCTTAGTTCAGAAAAGGGATCTTTAAAACCAACTATAAAAATGGTAATAACCAAGACTATTTTATGTCTCCCATCTGTTCTTTCTGGGTTCTGAAGTACCACCAAACAGTAAGTGTTATGGTGGGTGGTTGCAAGCCCTTCCCATACTAAAGCAGTGTTCCTGTTAGAATATTAAGTTGCAGACTTTTCCATTCAATTTTCCTGTTAAAATTTAATGAAGGGAGTATGAATAGCAAAAGGGACGCTCCTGGGTGAGGGGCTAATCAAATATGATAAAGGTTTCTAGGGCATCTGTAGTTCTGAAACTTTCCATCTTATGTTTGCTTATTAGAAGCTGTGTTCGTTCATGGATGGTTTACTATAATAGAGGGTGAAAGAGTGTACAGGGTGGATGGGGTAACCCATTATAAAAGGATGGAGTAGCATTTTTATGGTAGTCTAGGAATAATGAATGCAGAGGCATCTCCAGAGGAAGAGGCAGACTGTTCCCATTTTGATGAATTGTTATAGTGGTAGTTAAATAAGTTAGTAACACTAAAGATCTTTTTCATTATTCTATATGATACCTTGAGACATGAAATAATTGTCTTATTAAACATTAAAAGATGATTTTACTTTTCATGTTGAGGTTTGGATATTTGGGAGGGGAAGTGTTGGAGGGGTCTGGTAAAGCCTGTAGGAATATCTCTTGTGAGTAGATACGGATTGTACTATTTGAGAATCAAGCATTTGGGGTCTCCATCTGACTTAAAAGATTGTTGTTGGCATGGAGATGGAAAATCAGAGGGGACACTGGGAAGGGAGGCACAAGGCACAGGGAAAGGTAGTTTCAGACTTTGCAGATCAAGCAGTACAAAAATATTTTAAAAGTTATTAATTTGGGAATTTTTATAACTGGAATAGCAATAAAAAGGACTCACACTGACAATAACTAAATCCGCTCTTACTCCCGCAACTGTTAGTGCTCTAATGTAACAATGATTTTTCCACATATCTTTCAAAATCCACAAAATACAAATAAAAAGTGTCTGAAAAGATAATGAAAATCAACATTTTTCTCTGTTCCTTAAAATTACTAGTTGGATAGTACCTCACTGCCCCCTAGTTTAGCTTGAGATTCAGGGACGGTGTATGGCTACTTTGTGTACTAATAAGCTAATAATGCAGAGCAGTTAAATCACTTCAAGGTCTTAGTTTTTTTGCACGAGATGTATTGCGTACAGATAAGTTAAAAGAAGAAACACAAAAGATTCCTTTTTAAGGTTGAAACATACTAGCATTTCTCAGTGGACTTAGGAACAAGCTACCTGATCCCTGTCTGCAACTATGTTCTGATGTTTGTCACTCTTTGCCTCCTTCAGTGGTCCTTTTAAAGGAGGTTTAAATTTTTTTTAATGTTCATGATCAATTTTAAATATAAAAGTACATCCAGCAAAGGGCATAATATCTAATGCTCCATTGTACTGAATAGAGCTATCTTAGGGAAAGTAAGAATGAATACAAAATTCCAATGTAATTGTAAGATAAAGTACGAGTATGGAAAATTACATCATGCTTATTGGGTCTAAATATGATATAATATAATACTCAGTGTTGCCAAGATAGGGATTAAGCTACAGTCTGGTATCCTGCAATAGTACTTTTCTCTGGATGTTAAGCCAATGTTTAAAAAACTAAGCCAGCCTGTCTCAGCCTATGTCCTGTGACCGAAAGGGGAACCACTAGAGCTGCTTAATCTGTCTCTCACCACAGGACATGTCTGTGAATGTAAACCAGACACACAATGTATTAGGTAACAAATAGAATGCTAGAAAAACAGCAAGAGACCATAATTCTGTGTGCACGCTTGCTCTCACACACAAAACCAGGGACCACTGAATAGATCTTAACTATGATACAAAGGAGTAAAGTGCTGGTCTGAAACCTATAGATTCAGACCAAAAGAGAAGGATTTATTTCCCATACAAACAATTCCAGTGACAGGCATATTACAATGCTGTGTCTGTTTCTCAGATCCAACTATCTTGAATGAAAGATTCTCTCAGACCTGGTAAACATGCAATCAACGTACAATCAGAATTTTTTTTGTGCACCCTACCATAATATATTAATGTTCCTTCTCAGCTCTCCTTACTGTTCTGCCTAGCAACAAGGTTCTTGCTGCATCTTTTAATCTACCTTTCTTTGATGTCCTTGGAAGTTCCGGCCCAGGATAAGAGAGAGATGCAATCAAAAGTTTGTTAATTGCACTAGTTTCCTGTCCATACTGGTGCAAGGACAGTCCTAATTAGCCCCACAGAATCCCCTTCCTTTTATGCCAGGGAGCATCAATATGGAGCCTTGATTAGGATTAGTGCAGAGGGAGTCCATTTCTCCAACACCAGAGTAACAGCAGTACCATCTTCGTCCATGACTGGGGCACCTAGGCACTACAGCAGTATAATGATGCATGTTTTGAAAGGTTCATTTTTATTTTTTTTTAATTCATAATCTCCCTTTAAAGTTGTCTTAGTATAATTCCCAATTCTGGACCTTAGCGTCCAAAATATGGGTACTAGCATGAGTTTCCCTAAGCTTAATTACCAGCTTAGGTCTGATATGCTGCCACCAATCAGGAATTTTCCAGGGCCTGATACCCTCTGGTCCCCCCAAAACCTTCCCTGGGGACCCCAAGACCCAGATTCCCTGAGTCTCACAACAAAGGGGAATAAACCATTCCCTTCCCTCTCTCTTCTTCCTCCCAGCCCCTTCCCGCCCTGGGAACACTAGGAGATCGCCTGATTCAACTTCTTGAATCACCACACCGAGAGGAGTGTTACCTTCCTCCTCACCCAGAGACAATACAAGCTGCGTGAATATAACACAAAGAGAAAATTTATCCGTCCCTTCTCCCCACCAATTTCCTGGTGAGTACAAACACAATTCCCTTGAAGCTTAACTAGGAGGAAAAAAAATCAAACGTCTTAAAAAGCAAAACTTTTAATAAAAAAGAAAGAAAAAAGTAAAAGGTTTATCTCTGCACTTTAGATGGTAAACAGTTACAGGGTCTTTCAACTTATAAACAATAGAAAGAAACTTTCTCCAGCAGAAACACAATTTAAGCTACTTCCAGCAAGTACACATATGTAAATGAAAAAAAAAATAAATTAAAAGACCATGACCGCCTTTTTTCTTACTCACAATTCTGAATAGATAAGAGACTGTAGCAGGGAGATTGACAGAAACCTGGTTGCACCTCTAGTCCCGTCCAGGACCCAGAGAGAACAAAGCCAAACCCAAAACCCACAAACAAAGGCTTCCCTCCACGAGATTTGAAAGTATCTTGTCTCCTGATTGGTCTTCTGGTCAGGTGTTTGCAGGTCACTGTTTGTTAACCCTTTATAGGTGAAAGAGTCATTAACCCTTAGCTATCTGTTTATGATACATGACTGGGGCACCTAGGCACTACAGCAGTATAATGATGCATGTTTTGAAAGGTCCATTTTTATTTTTTTTAATTCATAATCTCCCTTTAAAGTACCTAATTTAAGCAGATCAATAGTATACACACACTTTACAGCAGGCTGAATATTCAAGATTGTCAAGGACACATCTGGCCTTGTTCTTGTGGACGTGACCTCTTCATGAGACAAGAAGATTGGTTCATTATAGGAGTTTGATGTGCTCTCTCTCCTGCCCATTCCAGTGTCAGATGAGGCATATCAGTAGTGGTAAAGCATCTGTGTGCACTGATTTGAGCCACTTCCATTTCAGTATAATAGATAATGAAATTAGTTTTTGCATACCAGAAACTGATTAGCTTTGTCATTCACTCATATGTACAGTGACGTCTTGTAGAAATAGGAAGGACACTGACTTACCCAGTGAATTTTAATAATAGAACTATAACAAGCTTATATCAACTTTAAAATGTAAGCGGAACTACAGAAGCATTTAAAGGAATCTTTACTGAGCAGTTTAGATAAATGTCAGCAGGAAAGTGCTAATAGGTATTAGAATGTGCTCTTTTACCTCATCCTTGAAGAGGACTCCTATACTATAGCACGTACAAATGTATGGAAGCAGCTGAATTTCTCTTAAGAGGATATACAGGAAACATGACAGGAATTTAAAACTGGCACCAAATTAAAAGAAAAATCTGGTAACCTATTTATAATCCATAGTTATTTGCTCATTAGATTTCTACATAATACTGCAGTTAGTTGTCTGCAGCTTCTCGAAGGAGACATTACAGCTTGTTATAATGGGAGCAGTTTGAATTTACTGAGGGTAATAGCCCTTAGATGCATGAATAGACATTGAAGATCTCTTGTATTTAGTGCACTGATCTTTTTTGTAGTAATTCAAATGAATTCCTTGAACACTACACTGAAAAAGTATCTTATACTTTTGTGAAAGGAGGGAAAGAGGGCACTCACTGTAAAGCCCTATTTTGATATTTTAGTGTTAAGGGATTTCCTGAGGGGAGAGAATCCTAGTAGTGTGTGTGCTTGTGCTTCCAGTGTTGAGTATTTCATTAGAAGCACCTTCCATCCTTGTATAGAAACTATAGCACGTAAATCAAAGGCATTGTGGCGGAAGGGGATATTTTCCTTCTTCCTGTGTTCCTATCTGATTTCCTGAAGGGAATAGAAATCTCCATTTCTGATGTACTCAAACAGAGTATGTAAATCAACTTTGGGGGAGCAGTTAAGTTGTTTAGAGCGCACAGTTTTAAAGTGCACTGTGTTTATATAAACCATTAAAATTCCAGAAAGATGCTTTTCCAGCAGTCATGGAACTTCTCTGTTTATTCTTATGAAATTGTATGAAATACTGAACTGAAGAGAACACATGAGGTTTTTTGTTTTTTTCCTGGAGAGAAGGGAAATGCATGCATACACGCGCACACAGGCTTATTGGTTTAAACTGCCAAACAGTGTTTCAGAAACTCATAGGTGAATTCCGCAGGCAAATTGTTGGATCATTCAAGGTAATAATGCTAATTCATATTTTCACAAATCAATGCTAGGAGACTGAATATAGAAGTCTAAAGAGGAGACATTTGTATAGGCCTGACTCCTTGCACATCCAGAGTTCCCATTGTGGTCAGTGGGAATTTTGTATGTGTACAGAATGTAGCATCAGCCCAAAGCTTTAGCTGCTGTGGGCATGTGCCATAGATGAAGTTATTAGACATAACAGAGAAATAATTAGTAATGTAAGGGGATTCTCAGGAAGAGGAGAATATTAGTAAACACTGAAAAATATTTCTAACCTGATAGGCAGTGTGCAGCTGGGTATCAGAAATACAAATTCTCACATCTTTTTGTACCCCCATTTAAACTCTCTGTTTTCAAGCACTTTTCACATTTTGGTAAATTTGCAGGGAGAAGTGCTTTCTTACCCCCTTGTCCCTTTCTGTCCAGTGCTGAAAATTGGGGTAAAGTTTAGTAAAATTCTTTGTCTATCTGAATTATCCATAACTACACCTGCCAGGTTTGAGGAGGGCGGGGCCGGGGAAAGGCGTAATATAAAATAGTAACTCAATTCTGTATATGTGGAGTTCACCACTTACTCTCCTGATTTTGGTATTCATCATGGCCCTGATTCAGCAAAGCACTTAAACATGTTTTACTTAAATCACAAGCTTAAGCCTCTCCCTATTCAGTAAAGTATGTGCTTAAAAATCAAGGTAAAAAAATCTCATATCTATATACAAGGTAACTTGTCTCTTGTAAATTGCATTTTATGAGAGGCTTCCATAGTTTGGGAATAATGGGATACACCTCTCTCCATACAAGTAGGTGCTCAGGTACCATGGTGATGGGTTGCAATTCTAAGAACCCAGATAGGTACGGGTAGATGAACAGCTCTGTAGCTGGAGTTTGGCTTCAAGATGGCCCTCTCTCAGGCACAGGGTCCTTAGCTAAACTCCTTGGTTTAGTGGAGATTATATTTTAATGCTCCCCCTCCACCCACCCATCTAAGGAGTGAAACTGCTTCTCTTTAGGAGATTACTAGTGAGGGCAAAACAAATGGAAAGTTTCAGTCCATATAAAACTCTGACTCTGTCGTGAGCTTGACAATGGGTTGCCAAATTACCCCTGCCTAGCAGCATGAGTGGGGTCAAAGAAAGTGGCTTATACCTCAGTCTTATTTGTATGCTGAGGATCATATTTCCATATCTCCTCAGACATACAGATTTGCTGCCTGCTCCCTGTCCCTTTCCTCTTGTAGGCTTGGTCTGCACTACAAAGTTGGGTCAACGTGTGTCACCTTGCATTGATCTATTTGTGCATGTGCCTATCCAGAAATTTGTCTCCAGACGACAGAAATGACTAGTTATGGTGACACAGTAAAACCACTTCCCCAAACAGCATGGAGTCATGGTTGACCTCCTGAGGTTAATGCAGTGCCAGTGGAGACACTGTATGATCTGAGTCGACCCTAACAGTCCTCAAGCAGCTGGCCCACAGCACCCCATTCTCAGTGACAGTGACTGCTCTGGTTACAATCTATCACAGAGACCAGAAGCCCCCATCCCTGAAATCTTCCCATGTAGTTTTGAAACACCTTTTCTAATTGCCCAGCTTGGCAAGCACTCCTAGTAGTGCTCCCTTACAGTGTGTAACTACCCAACCAACCATGCCAGCTCCACACACTAAACTTGCTCCTGCCTTGAGTGGACAGGAGGTGTTGGATCTCTTGGGCCTGTGAGAAGAGGCTGTACAAGCATAGCTATGGAACAGCCTTAAAAATGTGGGCATTTACAGACAGATTGCATGGAGGATGCAGGCAAAGGGATACAACAGGGGCCAACATCAGTGCTGCATGAAAGTGAAGAAACTTCACCAGGTGTGCAACCAGCCCAAGGGTCATGACAATCAATCTGGTTTCAAGCCACAGACCTAGTGCTTTTACCATGGGCTGCATGCCATACTGGGTAGTGACCCCACCAGCACCCCGCTAAATCTGTATTTAATCACCATTATGTAAGTGGTCTGGTTGTTCAGAGGTGCAGGATCACTCCAGCTCCCATTGTAGTCAACCAGTCTGACCTTAGGAAATTTTAGTCTTAATTTGTATTAAACCTTACTGAGGTTAAGGAATAGTCCCCAGTACAAGAGCACGCCAATCCCAATTGGGCCCTTTGGGCCCTGGCATAATATAAATATTTAGTATTACTAAGGTTCTGTTTGCTTTTCAGTACCCACAACATATAGCCATATGGAGGTCTTGTTGTCACTATGCATGGGACTCTGTTGCTCTTTAATCTTCAAAATAAGTAGTTGCTTGAATTCCCCCCTCTACCTTATTTGTCAAACTTATTTCTCTCGTCGTCAGTTGGAAAAACTTATAGATTCTTTTTTATCTTAAGACTTGACATACAGTAAGCTGTTTCTCATGTATTGAGTTAGTAAACAATATAAGCACTGAATCTAATAGGGCTAACAGACTGCACACTTGGGAACTTTTTTCTCCCAGTAGATCATGTGAAAATATCTATAAAAGGTTAGCTGGGCCTCTGCCAAGAAGGCAGGTCACTGAATAAGAGCTCTGAGGATGCTGTTGTTTTAAATGGCATTTCGGCAACAATGATGCTGTTTGAAACGGCACTTGAGGGGGAGAAAACCGAATCAGCAGAATGAAAAGCAAGGGTTTCTTTCAGATATGAGGGCGTCCCTCACCGCTCATCTTGCAAAATCATCTATGTACGGAAGCATGGTTGCTGATTTTATAAAATGCCATATGCGGCAACAAAGGAGATCTGAATGTCCGAGAGCAGAACTGAATTGAAAGATTGGACCTTCATTTTATTTAGCGAGAGAATGTATTTAACAACCATGTTTTCCTCCCATGGCTTTCCTCTTTGGCTTTATTTATGGCCTGGGAGAGAAGTTATATTTAGCAACAGTTCATTTATTTAATTCCCCATTGAGAACCCCTGCCCTTCTGACAACAAAGTTACTACATGACCACGGGGGCTGGGAGGGGCAGAGCCCGACCTCTGCCGCCCCCCCTAGAGGAGAGAGAGGGGGCTACAGCCTGAGTTCCGCGGCCCCAGGTGGGGGGAAAGGTGGCCACAGCCTGTACCCTGCCACCCTGGGTGGGGATGGGGTTTGGGCTCAGCCTTCAGCTCCGGGTCCTAGCAAGTCTAATGCTGGCCCTGGTGACCCCATTAAAATGGAGTCATGACCCACTTTGAGGTCTCGACCCACAGTTTGAGAACTGCTGCATTAGAGTTATAAGAATGTGTTTAATGTTTAGATTTCATGAAATGCTTGTAAATTGCTGCATGCATTAATCTCACTTATAATATCGGTGTCTCTTTGTCGTGGAGTAGATGTACTCTGTCACAGGATGCTGGGTTGTGGGGAAGCAAAGTGGGGGGTTGACCAATCAAATGGCCTAGTAGCTATCGTTGTTACAGCTGCCCCTGCTCTCAGGGCAGCATGGCCTAGTGGCTGGAGCCCTCAGGGCTGTCCTTGGGCAGTCTTGTCCGCTGTATGGTGCCGGCATCTAGCAGTAGGTGCAGGGCTCATCGGAGGTCCTGGGCCCACCCCTCTCCACTGAGTCCCAACCCAGGCCCCTGTGAAACCAGTGGCCTGGATTCAGGCTCAGTTTCCCATTCAACCTTCACATTCCCTGGGCTGCTTCCTACCTTTAATTCCTGCTCAGTCAGTTCCCTTGGGAGTAGCAACCTCCTGCTCCTCTCATTCTCCACAGTCAAGGGGAGTTCTAGCTTGGATTCCACATCTTCAGCCTCTGCAGTCTGGAGCACTCTGGTTGGAACCTGCAGTATACATCTGCTCTCCTCCTAAGCCAGACTGAGCTGGGTTGCTCCATTTTATATCCTGTTTCCAATTAGAGTATGCTCAGCAGGGGTGAGGGGGCATGGCCTCTTCAGCCCACAATGTGTGATCAAGTGGGCCAGTGCAGGGTGGATACACCCTGTCACACCCATGCTATAAAGTAATATTTAAACGTGTGCTCTGAAACTGTAAACCCCCAAAGTCAGGAGAGAAGCATTACGAAGTGTAAAATACTAGTTTGCCACAGCAAGTGTTATCTCCTGACCAACAAAGGCCCATGGACACCAGACAACTATTGTGGAACATCAGAGTACGATAGACTTTGATTGCTCCCCCACCACACACCCATGAAGAGGAGATGTATATGAGGATTTGTCTCATCAGCTTGAACTATCGGGGAAGGGAATAAAAATTGCTGGCTGGAAGAAACTGGATCTCTGTGCTGTTTGGACTTGGAGAGAGCAAGATTTCTAAGGGCTTGGCTACGCTTGCGAGTTACAGCGTGTTAAAGTAGCCCCGGACGCACTAGCTCCATACCCGTCCACACTGGCAAGGCGGGCACATAGAGTGCTCTGACTCTAAGGCTAGAGTGCTCCTCGTACTCCACCTCGGTGAGTAGAATAACATTTGATGCGCCCCTACTGGAGTGCCCCCACATCAGTGTGAATGAGGTGTTGCATTACTGCGCTCTGATCAGCCTCCGGAAACGTCCCATAATCCCCTTAAGTCAAGTGACCACTCTTGTCATTGTTTTGGATATGCCCTTTGAAAGCTCTGTTTCTGACAGCCGGCACGCTTATCTGCTCTGAGACAAAGCAACCATTACTGGGGAATGCTGTGTGAGAGAGAGAGAGAGAGAGGCGGGAGGGTGAAGGGCAGGTCTGCTTCTGTCTGAATTTACAAGACAGCATACTGACATGCTCTCAGCCCTTCAAAAACCCACACTCTCTCCCCCTACATGCACACAACACACTCCCTGTCACACTCCATCCCACCGCCCATTTGAAAAGCACGTTGCAGCCACTTGCATGCTGGGATAGCTACCACAATGTTCTGCGCTCTGTGGCCATTGCAAGAGCTGCTAATGTGGCCATGCCAGTGCGGACAGATTACAATGCTTTCCCTACTGTGCTCTACGGAGGCTGGTTTAACTCAAAGTGCTCTACATCTGCAAGTGTAACTGTGCCTTAAGCATAAGTAGGAGATCTCCAGGGCTTAGCCTGGGTTAATCTTAAAGGATTTATAAAGCTTGCATATTACAGCAGCTTATGTTACCTTTTGGAACCAAAGACTGTAACTCATTTTTATGTGTATGTTTGCTTGCTTTAACCTTGTAAAAAACACTTATTTGTTTTTCTTAGTTACTAAATCTTTACTTAACTTTTATAAGATTAACTACAAGCATCATATTTGGTGTAAGATCTAAGGTACAATTGACCCGGGGTAAGTGACTAGTCCTTTGGGACTGGGAGTAACCAGAATGCTGTTATCATTTTTGGGGTAAGAGACTATCTGTTACAAGGCAGGCAAGATAGACCGGAGTACCCAAGGGGACTGTCTGTGGCTGCATGTTTAGGCTGTTATAGTGCCTGAGGAGTTCACACTTGATACATGGGTTGGTGAAGTGTAAGTATAGAGCTGACAACGAGTTTGGGGTTTGTGTCCTGCTTCTAAACAGCCTGCCCTGAGGTTGGTACTCTTGCTCCTGAGCCACTCCAGGCAGCATGTCAGTATTGACATCAATGGAGCTCAGTGCAGGGATCTACCTGACCTCATCTTATTTCAGAGGAAGGGCCAGAATCTGGAAAGTTAAGGGGATATCCGCACTTGGTGCCATTATAGAAAAGGAAATCTCAGTTTTGTTTGAGCAAAAGATGCTCATGTACAAGTTCAAATACAAGTCAGAATGTCACTGTTGACAACTGAGGGAGAATTATATGACAGTATGATAGCACAGGCGAAAGCTCTGAGGTTAAAATAATAATAATAAATTTAAAAAAAAACAGACTTGCTTCATTAGTCTATTTCTAAAAGTTACTGAATACAGACTAGGAACTTTCTGGGGTACATTCACATGTTCAGGGGTAGGTTCATGGAGACAAAACTCTTATGGAAATATGGGAATCCACTTTTTTAGTGTTCAAAGGAGTAAAATTTAAGTGACTAAACTGCTGCATGAAATAGTCTCTCTTTTTGGGTAGATTTACAAAAGGAGTGTTGGAAAGGTGAGAAAAACCTGGGTATTTGACTAGGAAGTTATCAGGGATTTAGAGAGGATGTTGTAAGGCTCATGTAACCTTGCTTCCAAATAGATTTGACTTCTTACAATATTACACATGAAAAGCTATGTTAAAAGAATATGAAGGTTGCAAAATCAAGCACTCAAGTTAGGAAATGTCAGAATTACTTGTGCAGTCTTAATTTTGCTCCTTTGTTCATATGTATTGTTAGTCTCTAATTACATGTTTATGTAGTATTTTTGCCCCAGAACCCGTTTCTCATTCAGTGCATATAATGGGTGATATGAAGTTAATGAACAGCTATTCAAAAATTTGTTTTATCCTCATTGGTCTATGTGTAGTCTTAGGCCTTATTTACTGATAGCAATAGCAGGTTATCATACTCTGTGTGGACCAGCACTAGAGAATGATGAGACGTTGTGCCAGTGGGTTTCACAAATATTTGCTAACAGCAGAGGTGTGGTGAGAGTCAGGAATCTTGGGTTCCATTCGACTCCAGGCTCTGGAGGGGAGTGTGCGCTATTGGGCACAGACTCATCTCCTCATTTTTCCCAAGCTTGACCCCTTATGAGCCCTCCTCTTCAACTTGTCCCAGTCCTAGTCCTATCTCTTCTCTATCTCTGGCTCCTTGCTTCATTCCCATTCTCCCATTCTTCACTCCTCAGTCTTCTCATCCCATTCTCCTTGCCCAGCCAGTCCCAATTCCCTACTGCTGACTTCTTGTCCAGTCTGCATCTCCCCTCCCACCACTGGCTCTCAGTCTCCTTCCATGGTGTCCTCATCTAATCTGTTTCCCTCCTCACTGGTTTGTAGTTCATCTCCTTGTCCTCTCATTCCATATGGTAAATGTATTTTTCTTTTAGATAATTAAAACATGACATTTGCTGTAATATCAAGGTGCTGAGTTAATCTAGATGTGAACATTTTCACTGTACCCATCCTTTGTATATCACAACGGTGGTTACCTTCTCTAGTTTGTGCATGTCAGTAGCACAGAGAATCCAATCTTTTGTATCATTAGCAACATTCACTTGCACCACCAATTTAAATGGAATCATGAGGGGGAAGTTCAGTTATTAATTCAGCTAGAAAAGAATATTGAAATTTGTAATACCTATATTTAGAAAGATTGCTTAAGAATGTGGAGTCAATAGGAATTAAGCATATGCTTCAACTTAAATATGTCTTTTAAATGCTTTATTTCATGGAGAATGACTTACACACTTTGTTAGGTGCTTTCCTGAGTAAAAGGCTTATAATTGTAATGAGACAAACCTAAATGTGACGCACAACTTGTGTAGTTGAAATGAAGAAATTCTTCTGACTCATTGAACTTCCTTGACTCTGCCATCCTTTGATTATGTTGTTACCCCTAATACATAAATAGCTGTGATGAATGGATTAAAAATAATAATGTGACCGACAAAAGGTGATGAATTGTAGTACAGTTCTACTTTTAGTCCTTCTGGATTTCAGAGATCTTGTGGAGTATAACGGAATCTTTCATATATCTCCGCTGTAGCATACAGTAATGCATTTAGAACATCTGACATTAATAAGTGACAAAGTAGAAAAAGAAATGGAAACTTGTTCTCCAAGCAAATTCCAAAAATCCTGTAGGCAAATCTTGTTTAATCACACTGCTCAAAGAGCAGCAGCAATCTTTCCTCCTTTTAAATAAAAGCCTCATTATATTATATAGTTTACTATCTTATTATGGGGAAGAGGGAAAGTTTGTTCCAAATGTCATTACTCTCTTTACATGAACTGAGTGAAATTGAGTGAGGTATTATGGATTAGGACTGGTCCTGAAGACAGTTATGTAAATAAAGAGCCTGATTCATAAAAAATGTGCTCATTTCCATTCTGATACTTTTGAGCCTGTACTGTATCTAAGAGTTAGTGTTTTCCCTCATGCTGCAAGCCACTTGAGATTTTCCTGTTAGAAAAACTACTGCTGTGTGATGTACCCATACAGTTCATGACCACAGTTAGTAATCCATCTGGGTTTGTTGTGGTTCTCCCTCTTTTGACATTTGATACATTTTTCATATACAGTGGGGAAAACTGACATGAAAAGGTGTGTGTGTATGGGACAACAAAACAGTGGCTTTAAAATGGAAGAATTTCCTAGCAAAGTTATGAGGCCTAGTAGATTTAAGTCAGAGGTTCTCCACTAAGAGGTTGGTTATCCTTCTAAAGACTCACGGGACATATCTTCCATAAAATTTAGAAATAGCTGTAACTTCCGGACTAATGGTCAAATATATGGCCACATCCCATTTTTATGTAAAATATATGCAGTTCTTTCTAATAGACTTGTATGCATGTGTGTGTCTACATACGAAAGTAACCTCTATTCCAAAAATTGGCAGTGAAGTCTGTAAATTACATCATTTACAACTATTTGTCTTCCCAATATAGAACTTCCTTTACCCATGCATCACTGATGCTCTGTAGGAGGGTGTCTCTCTCTCTGCTTCATCCTTGGCTTACTTTAGAAGAGTGTGTAGGAACTTTTCTTCAATTCTTTGCATCTCACAAGGCCCACAGAGAACAAATCCGAAATTTCTGCAAAACCCCAGCATCCGCCTGCTTCTGAGAAATATATAGGGCCAAATCTGCTCTCATTTACACCAGTACAAATCTAATGTAACTGCATTGCTGTCAATGGAGTTACTCTTGATTTAAGACCGTATAATTGAGAACAAAATTTGTCTGATAAGGAGCAATAAAATTGAAAACTAAGTTCTTGTTTCATTTTTCACTAACACATTTTCTGGCATATTTACACACTTCTGTGCCAGGAGCTTTCTACCAGTTCACTTATAAACCTGTAGAACCCAAGACTCCTAGAAATTCAGGTAGAAAACTTCATGATCTTAGGTCCACAAATGAGGGTATTCTATTGTGCCTGGGTCCTAGAGGATAACAAAGAGACAGTACTCTCCTATGTGGCTGCTAAGCTGCACAGTAACAGGGCTCATCTTGGGAGAAAAGGCGCAGCCTTCTTGTGCCCTTCCTCTACTTCCTTTTCACAGGACTTAGGTAACATGGCTGTGGTGGGGTTACTACATACTTAACTATGCCATTGCCAGGGAGGGAAAAGGTGGGCAAAGGAAGAGGAGTTGTTCTGTGCACCTCATATGGTCTGCAGTAGGAAGAAACTTCACCTTTCACTGTAAAATAGACAAGGCTGAAGTAAGGCTACTCCAGAACAAATCTTTGTAACAGTAAGAAATGTTATATCATCTTGGTCACCATCTCTGATTTCCTTCATCAATTTGTCTTGGGAGGGACATGATACGGTGTAGTTCAGCATTAGTGAATTGGCTTCCAACGTTAGCAGATTCAGCAAAATGAGGCAGAAGACAGGGTTACCAAAATCTATCTTGAAAACACTTCAATATGTTTAAATATTTCTGAGTAATATTTGGAAAATTTATGGCAAAAAAAAACTGGTACAAAACTGAATTTTCAGTAAAGAGTATACACGTTGCTTAGAAAATGTAAAGCTCTGTTTATAGGATTCTTGATAAACTAACTGTTAAACCAGTCAGGTTCCAAAACAAATATTAAACTATTGGATTGTGCTAAGATGGGAGCATAGAAAGAGCTGGTCTTCAGTACAGCAAATTTCCTTAACTTTCATTGCTTGTATTTTTTGTCATACGCAAAGTTTTGGAAGTGAGCAATCATTTATTTTGGCATTGGCAAGTCATTCTTTTTGCTTGACACTTTTTAATTTTCTTTTTGAGTATGAGATAGTTGTGGTATATTGCCATTTAGCAAAAGATAGCCAAGGCAGGATTTGTTACTTGCTGTATTGTACAGACTCACACACATTTGCGTATTTGGGGCCATCCTCAGATTTACCCATTTTGAGTATCTGGAGGTGATGTTATTGATTTCATAAATGCCATCTGGTGAGTGAGAGAGAGGCCCTGGCTGACTGCAAGTAAGGTTTCAGAGTTGGCCCAAGAGCACATGGCTATAGTGAAAGATATTGGTATAAAGTACTCAAAGAAAAAAACAGGTAGCTTCCATTGAAACAGTAGTGAAAATCCAATGATCCTTCTTATTTTGATTATTGTCTTGGTGAAATGAGGCCACTCTTGTAATGCACCGTGACTGGAGTTGGGTTGAGTGAAGGTGAGTTTTTATCCTTGCAAACTTTTGGACATAGATCTCTATGTAGAGAACAGGAGGAATCACAGAATATCAGGGTTGGAAGGGACCTCAGGAGGTCATCTAGTCCAACCCCCTGCTCAAAGCAGGACCAATCCACGGACAGATCTTTACCCGAGTTCCCTAAACAGCCCCCTCAAGGATTGAGCTCACAACCCTGGGTTTAGCAGGCCAGTGCTCAAACCACTGAGCTGTCCCTCC
Organism: Gopherus flavomarginatus; assembly: GCF_025201925.1. Lineage (NCBI taxonomy): Eukaryota > Metazoa > Chordata > Testudines > Testudinidae > Gopherus > Gopherus flavomarginatus. The sequence continues at coordinate 50,562,530 of NC_066625.1, forward strand.
CCCACCAGGAAGATAGGAAGGATGGATGACACAGGCAAACAGTAAATTCTTTGGATAACTTCTCTCTCCTATCTGTTAAATTGAGACAGAACTTTCATTGCCTGCTTGAAAAGAAATATATCCCATTTATGCTCAGTGCCGTATTCTGAAAGTTCACTCAGTGCGAAGCATTGCAGTGCTGTGTATAATAGCTAGCAATTACAGTTGTAGTTTAAGGCTTTTGATTAAAATGGGTGTTTCTGACTCTCCTGTTGATGAGAGACTGTCTCCATCACCAGAAGAGCTTGATATTCTTTCTTACTTGCACCATAGCTAAAAACAGCTCTGAGTTAATGCCACAGTCACCAATTGCTTCATAACATTTAAAGTAATTAACATATACAGCAGCCTTTGAATAAATGTCAAGGTAATAATTCAAGCCAAGGAATTGTAAACTGAGGGCCAAAATAGCTTCAGCAGGTTGTTAATGTCAGTAGGACCTCAGCGTGTGAATTATCGACTCCTTTCCTGCCCAGTACCTAAGTGTTTGTTTCAGAGAGCATATGTTTTTGGAAAAAACAAACTACATATTGATATCTTACTACTTTCTTGCTTTTTAACCACTGTCAGTCAAATGAAATCCCTTGTGACGTGGATGAAAACACCACGACTTGGATGGTATTTCTAATGAAGTATTGTTCTTTATTCTGTGATTGCTGTTTGAAGAGCAGTAAACCTGCATTTGGCTATGTCTACTCTGCAGGCCAGTGTTGGTAGCATGTAGAGTATGTATAACTAGATGCTGCAGTGAAAAGCAAGCAGTGTCCACACTGGCTCCCAGCTGCTGGAATCTCTCCCAGTCGTGAAGAAAGGCTCCAGCAGCAGGATGCTACGCAGCTAAAAATAGCAATGCAGATAGGAGAGGCAGTGCTTGGGCTGTAGAGCGCCATGTAGGGTATATACCTGGATAGATACTCAAAGGCCACAGGCATGTCTTTACTCACCTAAGCAGTACCTCACCGTCTATGCTGTTTATAGCTGTGCTAGCAGCGCTAACTCTGTACGTACTTTACACACCACCACAAGAAATATGCAATGTAGATGGGTCTTATAAGTGTGATTTGCAACTCCCGGCTTGGAGCCAGCAGGTTTTAGGTATTCAGGAAGCTGAGTGATTCCATCAAGGCTCAGATCTCATCTGTCTCATTTATTGTATTCTTTAAGCTGGCGTCCTGTATCATCCACCAGAGAAAAACCAGCCAAATTCAGGGGGCATAGTTCAGGCTTGATTGAATAGACTGGTAATGAAGACAAATCACAAAGTGCTTCAGGAGCAGTGGAGCACATAATGAAGATAAAAGTTTTCTCTAAAATAAAGATGGAAGTTGGACACACGACTTCTTTATTATTACGTAAACCAGTTTTAATGCAGGTAATTAAGTATTTCTAATAATTATTTTCATTTTTTCTAGGCCGTGACTGTGCGGAATTCCATGGCTAAATCATTGTACAGCGCCCTGTTCGATTGGATAGTTTTTCGAATTAATCATGCACTTTTGAATACAAAGGATGTGGAGGAAAGCACTAAGGTAACATCTGGATTCTCCTGTCAGCTTGTCAGGCTGGAAACTTCCTCTTGTAAAATATATAACTACAGAGTAAAACATTACCCAAACAATTGATGGCAAATTGCCTGGCAAAGGGAGTAAAATTTTCCTTGCGCAACATTAATGTTAACATTTAAAGAATGAGCACATAATTTTGTTTTTTTAAAAGTGATGTTTTGTGAGTCGGGGGCAGATCTTAACGGGTCATGAATTGTGTCGAGAATTTTAGGTCTTGAAGTAACTTGTGAGAGGGAGAGGTTTTGTATTGGACACAAAAAGACATGTGCCCCTGAAAAGGAATGCCAATCTCCAGGCATTTAAAAGGGTGCTGCAGAATGATAGCACCCTATATTGTTGAGAAGGAAATCGAAAGAGGCTAGATGTGTGAATACTACTTGAAGGCATTGTTAATGGGGTTGCTCTACTTTATTGATTTAAAGAACAGTAGATAAATATTTTCTTTTGCCCTAAAGAGGCCCCAACTCTTGAATATTTATTGAAAGCTAAGGGTGTGGGTGGGTGTATTTTTAACTATTCATTTATTTAGGAAGTTTTAACATTTGTATAGACCCTTACCATGTAAATATTAGAGACAATACAATAATCATTACAATGGCGAACTTGTGTTTAGAGAAACATTATACAGTAGTACAATCAGAGCTCTCTTTAACAGAATGTTACTATGTTAGAGTGAAAACAATGAGAAGTCCGTGTGGCACCTTAGACTAACAAATTTATTTGGGCATAAACTTTCATGGGCTAGAACCCACTTCATCAGATGCATGAAGTGAAAAAATGCAGGAGCAGGTATAAAGACATGAAAGGATGGGGGTTGCTTTACCAAGTGTGAGGTTTAGATTTAAGTTTAGGTTTTGTAATGACACAACCACTCCCAGTCTTTATTCAGGCCTAATCTGATGGTGTCCAGTTTGCAAATTAATTCCAGTTCTGCAGCTTCACGATGGAGTCTGTTTTTGAAGGGTTTTTTTGTTGAAGAATTGCCACTTTTAGGTCTGTTGTTGAGTGACCAGAGAGACTGAAGTGCTCTCCTATTGGTTTTTGAATGTTATGATTCCTGAGGGCAGATTTGTGTCCATTTATTCTTTTGCATAGAGAATGTCCAGTATCAATTTGCAAACTTAATTTTCCCAATACTAATTTCTCCCTACTGTTACTCACACCTTCTTGTCAACTGTCTGTAATGGGTCACTCTCTTACCACTTCAAAAGTTATTTTTCCTCCCTTGGTATCCTGCTGTTAATTGATTTATCTTGTTAGACTGACTTCACACTTGGTAAAGCAACCCCCATCCTTTCATATATTTATACTTGCTCCTATATTTTTCACTTCATGCATCTGATGAAGTGGGTTCTAGCCCACAAAAGCTTATGCCCAAATAAATATGCTAGTCTCTAAGGTGTCATAAGGGCTCCTTGTTGTTTTTGCTGATATAGACTGACATGGCTACCACTCTGAAACATGTTAGAGTGAGCATCTTTAACCATGATATTGTCATTTCTAATGATTTTATTAAATCAAGTGAAATCTCTGATTACACATTTAACAAACCAGTCATATCAATTGAATGTTAATATTCAAAAAAGTTGGACAGGATGCAAGTGTGTGTCTGCATGCACATGTGTGTATAAATAATAAATATATGCACACATTCGGCTAGTCCAATTCCCTTGGCTTTTATGTTTTTGGCACAGACCAGCAGAAATTCTCGGTCATATGTCTTAGCTGACACCATGGCTGCCAAAGAATGATTGTTTAGCTAAGTGCTAACATTGCATTTGAATTATCCTACTGTACAATTGGTTGAAATTACAGAACTTAACATATGTCTGACCCATTATTTTACTGCATAGAAATGCTTGTAATTTATATAGGAAAATAATTATGGTCTGTGTGCACAAATCTTTGGTTTTTTTGTAAAAATGCGTGTTTAATATGTGGTGGTGACTGTGTTGGCATACAAGTTTGTTAAAATGGATAACATACTATGTTTCTTCTGGCTGCTCTCTCACTTTGATATTTTACTGTAAATTTTACATTCTGTACAATTTCCAAGGGTCTGAAAGCTTTTCTCGGGGCTGTCTGAAAAGGGAATTTATGTATTTGGAGAGCATATAAATTTGCTTTATTGTCAAGGGAATGGATATCTAAAATATTAACCAGATTAATTCACTACTTCTTTTAAAAGTAAGTTTTAAAACACTAGCTGTTCTTCAATATCTGTATGCATACTTGGGCTAGAACATTATTACTTGTCTTACTGAACCTAGCTAGAATACTATAAAAGAATTACCTGTTTGTTTATGGCAGCACATCAGGATGAAGAATAGAAATACTTAAAAATAAGTTGATACATAACACTTTTCAACTTCAAAGCATTTTCCAAACCTTTATTTATTAAGATTCACTTTCACAACTCCCCAGAGAGGTAAGTAGAACTATGTATTATGTTCATTTTATGAGTAGTGGAACTGAAGCACAGAGCTTAAGGCTTTGTCTTCACAGGGAAGTTAGCACAAAATACTAGAAGACTTTTGAAGGGCTTGTCTACATGGCAAGTCAGGATGTGAGTGTATAGCACACCAGCTTGCTGCACAGCAATGTCCTGTGAGGACCCTGCTACAGCTCAGTGCAAGTCCCAGAGTAGAAGAGGTGCCCTCAAGTATGTTCTTACCCCCTGTTAGCTAACTTGGATTAAAACAGCAATGAAGACATGGCAGCTCGGCTTTTAGCTTTAGTTAAAGCCTATATGGGTACTTGGTTGAACTGAAGTTGATAACACAAATTAAAAGTCGAGTTGCTTTGTTAGCTAACCCTAATTAAGACCACACTTTTGTTTGCAGTGTAGACATACTTTAGGCTTCCATCCCTCCCTCACCTGTTCATGTCTCTGCCTAACTGTCCTGAAAATTTAACTTCTTGCTGGGCTGCAAAGACCTGAACATCCACCTCGGCTCGGATTGAGCCTATTGTGCTGCTTTTGTAGTTGGGGATTTGGAGTGCCTCATGCAGGAGGCTGCAGAAGAAAGCAATCACCTACTTAGAAGTACAGCTTTAGTGTAGCATGAAATAAGGATAAAAATACTGCTTTACTCACACTGCCATATGAAGACACATGCGGCCACCAGTAGGGAACAAAATATTCTGGGATATTACTGAAATCAGGGCAAAACCCCAGTTTCAGTAAAACCAGCTGGGCATTCCCTATAAACCAAAACTTCTGGTCAACCTAATCAGAGTCCTTCTAAAATCCCCTGCAGTTCTCTCCTACATTTACCACTGGGGGTCTAATTTATTGTATTTGAAACAAATACAAACCTTATGGATAAGCTGTGTAGTTTTGTTGATTAGAAAAGCTACACCTTCATTCCCAGTGGTAGACGTCATTTGCTGGTATCTCCCATCATCTGGCCTGAGTCAGCAGACCAGTGAAAAGGGGAAGAGAAGAGAATATTCATATCCTAATAGGTAGGTTTATGCTGTATATTGCACTGGCTTCTATTTTGGACCTTCTCAGTCACTAGTATCAAATACATAATCTTTGTCCCTCCAGTGCTTTTCAAATCCCTTATTGGAAGGACTTAGATCAGATCTTTGATCCATTTTTAGTAAATGTACAATGAATTATTCTGTACAAAAAAAAAAAAGTAAGGGTTGGCTTCTCTTGCTTGCTGGCAGTTAGAATTTGTAGTTTGCCGTCCCTGACCTAAGTCTTGAGTTGCTGTAAGCTCTGTCCTCCTTCTGTAGGAGTTCTGCTTTTTATCAGTTTTAGTATGAGTCACTTGGTCTTATTGTGTATTCCTCATTTCCTGTGTTCCTGATTCTATACCTTTTAGCTGTTTTACCATTGCTGATACGATTATCACCTTTTTTGTTCTGCAAGTATCAAATCTGTCTTTTATTAATGAGGTCATAGATTTTCCTTCTGGTATCAGCTATAGCATTAAAGCTTTCAGATAGCTCTTATTGATTTCTCTTTACCTTTTAACATATGTTAGGCTTTGTATGAGTCCAGGGTTGCCTGGGGGGGCAAGTGGGGCAATTTGCCCCGGGCTCCACAGGGGCCCCCATGAGAGTTTTTCGGGGCCCCTGGAGCGGAGTCCTTCACTCGCTCTTGGGGCCCCGGAAAACTCTCACGGGGCCCGGGCACCCGGAGCTTCCTCCGCTCCGGGTCTTCGGCGGCAATTCAGCCGTGGGGGTTGTGTGCAAAATTTAGGTTTTATTTGTAAAATCTAGCCTTGTGTTACTGTACTAGTCATTTTCTACATATTCATGTGTCGTGTTTATGTTGCTTTTTCGTTTCTTTATTGAAAATTGAACTTAAAAATAAGATAAAGGCTAGACTTGCATGCAAAAGTTCATATTCTTCTTCGAGTGATTGCTAATGTGTATTCCACAGTAGGTGTGCGTGCTCACCACGCACCGGTGCCGGAAGTTTTCCCCGTAGCAGTACCCGTACTGGGGAGCACCGCGGCGACTCCCATATCTGATCTTGATGGGATAGGCATCGTCGTTCTCATTCCAGTTCCTGCTCAACTAGACGTTTCGCTCAAGATTCTCTTGCGATGCCTCAGCACTGGAGATTCCGCCGCCGGCATGGGTACTGAAGCAGCTCTTCAGGCAGGTACCATTCCTTGACTTCGAGGTCCTGGTCCCGAGGAAGGCACCTCTGCTCATACCGTTCCCATGAGACCGTGTGCTCAGCGGTGACCTCAGGCCTCGGCGCCCAGCTGCCCATCCTCGGCCCGCGCGGGACAGCTACCGTCACCAGGCCCTCAGACAGGTCAGTGGCAAGGGGCCCCATGGCAGGGACAGTGGTGCCAGTGGGCACCGTGGCCACAAATGCCCGCCCTGACGAGGGCCCGCTTGGTCACCGGAGCGTCTCAGGCTCCATCAACCTCATCCAGCCGCCTAAGAGACAGATCGGCAGGCTGCAAGTCGGTGGAGCCGCACCCAGACTCTGATCTGGGTCTCGACCCCGCCCCTGGTACCAACTGAGGCCTACAGGTCTGTTCCAGCTCTTTCCCCAGCACCGGACAACACCATAATGGCGCCTCTGCCACCAATCCCTCAGGAGGATTTTAAGACACACCAAGACCTGCTAAAGTGAGTGGCATCCAGCCTTCAGTTGCAGGCTGAGGAAATGGAGGGCCCCTCCGATTCCCTCTTTAACGTGTTGTCTCCCTCAGCACCAGGCCGTGTGGCTCTGCCCCTGCACCAGGGTGTAGCCAGCTTTTCCAACACCCTGTGGCAAACTCCTGTCTCCTTGGTGCCAATCTCCAAGAAGGCTGAAAAGAAGTACTTTGTGCCCACCAAGGACCATGAGTATCTATATTCCCACCCAGAACCTAATTCGCTTGTGGTAGAGTCGGTAAACCACAGAGAGCGTCAGGGCCAACCTGCACCTACTCCCAGGAATAAGGACACCAGACGATTGGACTCCTTTGGTAGAAAGATTTATTCCTCGGCAAGCTTCCAGCTCAGGGTAGCTAACCACCAGGCCTTACTGAGCAGATATGACTTTAACGTGTGGGAGTCTCTGCCTAAGTTTGACCTCTCCTCCCAGACCAGGACAGGAAGGACTTTAAGGCACTAGTAGAAGAGGGAGCGGCGAAGGTGAAAGCGGCCTTGCAAGCGGCGTCAGACGCAGCTGACACAGCAGCCCACTCGATGGTTTCGGCATCTCCATGCGCAGGGCATTGTGACTCCTGTCTGGACTGTCGACGGAGGCCCAATCCTTTATGCAGGACCTCCCATTTGATAGGAGGGCGGTCTTCACGGACCAGACAGATGTTAGTCTGCATGGGATGAAGGATTCCGGCACCACCCTGCAGACTTTGGGCCTCTGTGTCCTTCCAGCTAAGGACAAGGCCAAAACGCAACCGTTGGCTCAACCTGCAAGGAGCAGACACGAGCCCCCGTATAAGAGACAGAGAGACCAAAAACTCTGATCTCAGAGGCAGTCCCACTCCACTCCGCCGCCTGGGCTCTTTAAGGACAAGAGGCAGGGAAAGAGATGGTTTTGACTATTTGCTCAGGGGCACTGGGCCTGTTCCCAGGGAGAACCCCTAATTAATAAAATTTGTGTTCTGCAACCGTTTGTCTGTCTTCCACATGGCGTGGTCCCGTATCACATTGGACCAGTGGGTCTACAGCACCATTTCCAAGGGCCACAGGTTGCAGTTCACCTGACCCCTCCAAACCACCTGCCCTCCCCTGTGGGCCCTGGGGACCAAGCGCATGCCCACCTTCTAGGGCAGGAGGTGGAACGTCTACTACAGCTGGGGGTGGTGGAAAGAGTACTAGTTGAACTCCAGGGCAAGGGTTTCTACTCCTGGCACTTCCTGATCCCGAAGGCCAAAGGTGGCCTCAGGCCCATCCTGGACCTGCGGAGCCTAAACCATTTTCTAGCTCGCTCCAAGTTCCGCATGGTATCCTTGGCCTCTATTATCCCCTCCCTGGACCCGGGGGACTGGTATGCGGCCCTGGACCTTCAGGATGCGTACTTCCACATCCATATTTTTGAGGGGCACAGGCGCTTCCTCCATTTCCTAGTGGGAATAGACCACTACTAGTTTGCGGTCATCCCATTTGGCTATCTGTGGCACCCAGGGTTTTCACGAAGTGTATGGCTGTGGTAGTTGCTTACATCAGGCGGGAGGGGGTACAGATCTTTCCATATCTGGATGACCAGTTTCTCAAGGCTGACTCTCATTCCGAGGTACAGACCCATGTGGAGCTGCTCCTGTCAACAGGTGCCAGTCTCAGCCTAGTGGTGAAAGAGACCAAATCAACCTTAGTTCCAGTTCAGCACATAGAGTTCATTGGGGTGCTGGTGGACTCCTCGAGGGTCACAGCCTCTCTCCCCCTGGATAGGTTTGAGAGGTCTCATTGCCTCGGTCACGGCTTTCCCGGTGACAATGGCAAGGGCATGCCTTCGAATTCTAGGTCACATGGCGGCATGTACGTACATGGTCTGCCATGCATGGCTCCGAATGAGGCCCTTCCAACTCTGGCTAGCCTCCCAATTCTCCCAGGCCCTGGACAGGCTAGACAAGATCCTCATGGTTCTGTCCCCTATTCTGGCTTCCCTTCAATGGTGGTCTTACCCAAGCAACATGCTGCAAGGAGTTCCCTTTTGGGAGGCCAATCCATCTATGGACATGGTGACCAATGCGTCGGACCTGGTTTGGGGAGTCCACATGGAACGTGCAAACCCAAAGGACATGGTTGATCCCAGACTTGTCCCTTCACATAAATGTCAAGGAGCTCAGGGCAGTACGGTTGGCGTGCGTGGCCTTCCACGTGCACCTTCGCGGCAGGGTGGTTAGGGTCCTCACTGACAACACCACAGCCATGTACTACATCAACAGGCAAGGCGGGACTCGCTCCCTAGCCCTCTGCTGGGAAGCCTGGAGCCTATGGGAGTTCTGTATAGCTCATGGTATCTCCCTCAGATCTCCTCAGCAGAGTTTTCTCCCCCCAGTATGAGTGGTCTCTCCACTCGGAGGTCGCTCATTGGCTCTTCTGAGAGTGGGGAGTTCCCCAGATTGACCTCTTTGCAACCTGCCAGAACAAACGTTGCCCCCGGTTCTGCTCCAGGGGAGGACTGGGGAGGGGAGCGATATCCGATGCGTTTCTCCTGCAGTGTTTGGGCCAGCTTCTTTACGCTTTCCTGCCGTTCCCCCTTATCAGCAAAGTCCTGCAGAAAGTAAAAGCAGACAAAGTGAAAATCATTCTCATAGCCCCAGTGTGAGCCTGCCAACACTGGTATGGGACCTTCCTCTGCCTCTTGGCGGCCCCTCTGAGGATGTTGCCACTCTGCCCGGACCTCCTCTCCCAGCATGGGGGCCACCACCTCCATCCCAATCTAGCCGCGCTCCACCTGACAGCGTGGTTGCTCCGTGGCTAGACGAGGAGGAGGGCAGACGTTCAGAGCAGGTAAGGTGGGTACTCCTGGAAAGTAGGAAACCGTCCACATGCCTGGACCATGCTGGCGAAGTGGTCCAGGTTCTCCAAGTGGGTGAATGAGCGGGGAGTCTTCCCTTCCTCCGTGCCTCTCCAGCTTGGTAGTCTCCTGGACTACCTCCTGTCCCTTAGGATCCAGGGACTGGCATCCGCCTCCATCAGGGTACACCTGGTGGCCATATCGGCCTTCCACCCACCAGTGCAAGGGTACTTGGTCTTTTCCCACTCTATGACCTCCCATTTCCTGAGGGGCCTTGACCGTTCATTCCCATACGCTAGACCCCCTGTGCCACAGTAGGACTTGAACCTAGTTTTGTCCCGACTCATGGGTCCTCCCTTTGAGCCCCTGGCCACATGTTCATGGTTTCACCTCTCATGAAAGGTAGCCTTCCTTGTAGCGATCACGTTGGCCTGACATGTCTCAGAGCTCAGGGCCTTGACCTCGGAGCCCCCCTATACGGTCTTCCACAGGGACAAAGTCCAGCTCTGCCCACACCCAGCGTTCATTCCGAAGGTGGGCTCCGCCTTCCATATGGAACAGAGCATCTCTATTCCTGTGCTGTGCCCTAAGCCCCATTCCTCCAACGAGGAACGCTGTCTCCATACGCTTGATGTACGTAGAGCACTGGCCTTTTATCTGGATCGGACCAAGACGTTCCGGAAATCTTCGCAACTTTTTGTTGCCTTGGCTGAGTGGGTGAAAGGGCAACCTGTCTCCACCCAGCGTCTTTCCCGCTGGATCACCTCGTGCATACGCACGTGCTATGATCTGGCAGGGGTTCCCCCACCACCAATTGTCCGGGCATACTCTACGAGGGCTCAGGCCTCATCAGGTGCCTGTGTAGCCCATGTCCCTATCCTAGACATTTGTAGAGCGGCCTCTTGGGCCTCTGTTCACACGTTTACTTTGCATTATGCAATCTTCTCCCAGTCTAGGGATGACACTGGGTTTGGCAGGGTGGTACTCCATCCTGGCCTATCATGAACTCCTACCCACCTCCAGCAGGTATGGCTTGGAATCACCTACTGTGGAATACACATGAGCAATCACTTGAAGAAGAAAGGACAGTTACCTGTTCCGTAACTGGCGTTCTTTGAGATTTGTTGCTCACGTCTATTCCACACGCCGCCCTCCTTCTCCTCTGTCGGAGTTGTCCGGCAAGAAGGAACCAAGGGTGGGGGGGGAGTGCGCGGTCCCCCTTATAGCACGATATACAGGCGCCACTCCAGGGTTTGCCGCAGTGCTCCCCCAGTACAGATACTGCTAAAAGAAAAACTTCCAGCACCAGTGCGCGTGGCGAGCACACACACCTACTGTGGAATAGACATAAGCAACATATCTTGAAGAACGCCAGTTACGGAACAGGTAACTGTTCTTTATTTCTGTGCATGCTTTCTGCATGGCAACCTTATGCTGAAATAAAGACTGCAGCTAGCAAACTTGAAACAGGAACTTCAGAAGTTTTAAGAGGTACAAATTATTTGAATTTGTATTTCATTATTTAAATATTGTATTGCAAACTGAATTTTCAGTTCATCTGTTTAAAAATGCAGTACGTATATGTATATAAAGGAACATGCAAAGTGAAGTCCATACAAGGAAATGTTAAGCATATTCCAGTGATGCTGAGGGCGCTTCCCGAGCCATAGGTCCTTACATCAGGGAACAAAATCAAACTAACTAGAAAGTCTTTCATTATACCTGCTATCAGTGTTGCACTCATCACAGAGAGGACTGAGAGATTTTTGTTTTCGCACACGAATACATTCATATTAGAAGAACTGTTTTTTAGTCAACAGAAGAAAAGTTATTTGATTGTTTACTCAGTAAATACACATTTGGGGTTGGGATATTTGACAAACTCTGTCCTTGATAGGATGATACAACTCATGTGGACCCCTCTGGAGTACTTTTTTTGGGGAAAAAACAATAGTATATATGTAGAAGTGCTGGTTTAATAAATAGAAAATATTTTTTTAACCATTCTGAGTCGCTGCAGTAAGGCTACATTCCCCTTTTTGGACCAGAAAACAGGGAAGTGGTTGTGAAACTCACAGGTGGTGTTTCAGATATTTGGTCAAATCCAAGACTAACTTAGGCAGAACTGCATTTCTTTTGGGAGTGGCTTAACGTGGTGATGCATTTACATCCCAAAAGAGCATTTTCGTTAGCGATTTCGAACATGAACTGGTTGACTGAAGAGCTCTGCTCTAGTCTCCCTTGCATGACATTGTAAAAGTAAAGGACTGTTTTAAAATTTGAGTGTCTTGGCTCGGCTATAGAATTTCTCACACAAAAAACAGTTTGGAGCCAATTTTAAAACTATAAACAGCATGCATGCTGAAGCATCACAGAAAGTGAGAGCCAGCAATCTGTGGCTATATTGTTTGATCCATTTGATGATGTGTTAGAAGAGATCTGAGAAAATTTGTCTTGTCCGGTGCGGCAATCACTGTAGCATACTGCATTGCTCATTCTGTGTGCTCAACTTGATGTCTCTATTGACTTTGTTAAAAAGGAGAATTTTTGGATATTAACTTTACATTGTTGTTTCTTTCCTTTACAAGTTGGAGATTCATGGGGTGCTCAGAGTAGGGAGGTATGACTGATCACTGGAGCCCTTAATAGCAATGCAAGATCAAAAGAGAATATTTTAAATAGATTTTTTTTCATTTATAGCTGGAATAGCTATAATAAGTATTTTATTGACAGTCCAGCTAGGGTAAATTAACAGGCATTAGAAATAAGGAAATGATGATCATGCTTAAATGTTCCATATTAAATTATTTTTGGAAGGCAACTTGAAGGATCCATTTGTATTTAATGTTAATTGGACTCGCACAACAGTGGTTTAATTTAATCCAAAGGATTTTGACATGCTGCTCATGAGAGAGTGAGTGCAACTGGAGCTGGCAATTTACGATGAATTCTTTCCTTTAAAAATTCTTGCCATTCTTTAACACATACACTCCTGTGTGCATGCGTGCATGTGTCCTGTGGGCGCGCGTGGTTACTTTACATGAAAATAAGAGACTTATCACCTATTTAAAGAACTTGCGTGAAATATTTCACATTGTAGCCCTAAAAGCATGCATCACACTAGAATCTTTCCTTACTTAAACAGGAGGAAGTGCAAGTGGCTACTAGAAGATTGGTCTTATATTTGAAACACTGACTTTTGTCTCATGTTTCTGTTCTTATTTACATATGCATAATATATGTAAAACATTTTTTATTTAAGCTGTTATGTTTATTACACAGAATATTCAAAATATGTTGTATTAAGGTGTCTGTACATGTAAAACAGTAAATAAAAATATAGTCCATCATATAATCTACTGTTAAGCTGTAGTAAACGTTCCAGGACTGTGTATATAGGTATACTTGATGGAGAACAAAAGGACTGCTATATCTGAGTAGAACAATGGCAGGAAGATTTGTAATCCTCTAGGAGGAGTGAATGTATGTGTGTTTAGTCATTCTGTCTGTTGTTGTTTGGTCCAGAGACTGCAAATTTCAGTCCTTTGGTCAAACTATTGTTTCACATGAATATTTGGCCAAATGATTAAAACTTTCAGGCATTTGGTCAAATTACTGAAAATATCATAACAGATCGAGGCATGTAATCTATTTGGTAATGTTGGAATTGGGGGGAGGAGGAATGATAGCAGGGAAGTTGGAATGCCAAGCGAGACGGAGACATGGGATGGCAGAGGAAAGGAATTGGAGAGATGGACTAGGGATAACCACGGATTTTGTTTAATGTTCTTTCAAAAAAATGATTTGCAGTGCAATGAGATGACTTTATTTACACAACCACTAATTTAGTTCATTGGAATCTAAGGCCATTTCCACACTACCATTTGCGGCATGATTGGCTCTAAATATGGTTTTATATCTGTGCATAACAATTGTATCTACCCTGATATTTTAGTGTTCTTCCACCATGGCAGCTAGGGAAGAAGCATTTTACCACTGTATCATTTGACCCTGCTGGGATCTGGTCAGACCACAGTGGTGTAAAAAAAACTTGTGGTCAATCTGTTCCATTACCCACTGCTGCTGGCGCTGCTGGAGCTGCACTGGTGCTAGAGTAATGATGGGAGAATTTCCTAAAATTCTACGTGTGGATCAGAGCAGTAAGATTGATATTTGGTTAGTAACTACGACAGGTGGTGGTGTATTTTTTCCCCTGCCAGAGGCTGAGGCTTAGACTTGGTCCATGGTTCTTATTCTTTTTGTTGTGTGACCAGAGCCCTCTTCCTGTAATGGTTTAACCGGGCTGTCTTCTTTCCATCTGTCTTGGTAATAGGTCATTCCAGTGTGCAATTCACCATGAACTGCTGGTGCTGCTCTCTTTCCATGTCATACATGCACTTTTATCCCCTGCTAAAGTGCAATGGGGATAAGTGTTTTTGTTTGTTTTTCCATTTATTTTATTTAAAAAAAAAAAGCATCAGAAGAGTTGCACAGAATGACCTATCATAATCACATAGCAAAAATGTTAAATTGCTTTTCTTGTATATACTTTCTGATCTGTTGGGTCATGCAGGTTTGATATTATAGAGAGTTGCTCTGTGGCATTGCCTAAGTGAGTCCTTTCCCCTCGCTTATTGTGGTGCATTACTTATTTATAAACCCCTCCAGTGTGTGTATTACTTTGAAATGTTCACAGTTGGAGTGTAACCATTTACAAAATTAACTCAGGGCGTCCAAATAAGCACATCCCTTTGGTTTACCCTTCATGGTGCAAGTAATTTTTTCCATTGGGTGAAAGCTTTTAAGTCTTAGATCCAGTGGAGTAGGTTGGAACTGTATTCAGATTTCCCCTAAGAGGTGATAATTCATTTAGCTGTAAGTAAAAGCCAGATGAGCACATTATTATTTAGACCAAAAAGTGTGCTATCAGCTCAGTGTGGGATGGAGTACTACAAACAGGAGGGAATTTAATGTCTCTGTCCAAAAGAAAATACACTGAAGTATTTCCTTCTAGTAAATCAGAACTAACCTAGTACCTAAAATTATGTATTGTCTCCTTGATTTATGTACAGCCCTCATCGTGGAATAATATTAATAGTTACAGCAGTGATTACAGATCGTTATACTCAATAGATTTCATTCTGTTTGTATGCTTTCTATCATGAATGATGTTCTCATAGTACATTAATTGATCGGATTTTTCTAAGCAGCATACTTTGTTTTGTTTTACAGACTTTGTCCATTGGAGTACTTGATATCTTTGGGTTTGAAGATTATGAAAATAACAGCTTTGAACAATTCTGCATTAACTTTGCTAATGAACGCTTACAGCACTACTTTAACCAACACATCTTTAAACTAGAGCAGGTAGGTCTGAATATTCACTGCATGCTGCAAATGACAATTTGCATAGACATATTATACCTTAATGACTTGGAGTTTTTCAATTACAGTGTAATTTTTTTATGTATGAATTTGTGCTTTAATGGATTTAGTCATATTTGAAATCTAAGATGTATTTTTTACTAGTGATTATCTAAAAAAGCCATCACGCCCTAGATCTCTTATGTCAAATGACTCCTCCATCCTGGGCCAGCTCTGAACTTAGAAGCACACACAGTTCATGTGAGGATCCTGAAGGCCTCAACTGTTGTACATTTGTCTTCATGTGTGCGCTCTGAGGTTCCCCAAATAAGAAGTCACTCTCTTGCCTTTATGTGGACTCTCTGCCATGCTATCTAGATGCCACATTTATTCAAAGTTCACACTCTCCCTTCCTCCAGTGTCTTTACTGCTTTCCAGTGAGGGAAGGGTTTCTCTCACTTGTGTTTTTAAGGCAAAGCATAGGCAGCCATTACATTGCCATTATTACAGGAGGGCTTGTACAAACCACTTGGTCATGTGTTGTGTCCAAAAGGTGTCAAGACTCTGGCTCATTCTAATTTCTGATGATCAAGGGCCTGCAGCCAAGAATGTTCAGACTCTGGAGAGTTTTGTTGTGACTGATCCAGAGCTGTCAAGGTGCGTCTTGGAGGAAAAATGGTTCTTTAAGATATCTTGGCCCTAATCCACTGAGGACTTTAAAAATTAGGGGAAAAAACCCCCAAGAAACAGTTTTGTTACTGAATGAGGAGCCATAAAACTCAGAGACCCAATATGTTGTGTTCTTGTATGACTGTATTGTGTGGTAGGTAGGCTCCATAACAAGTTGCAGGATGTCTCCTGCAATCCTAGGTAAATCATGCTGCATTAGAAGTGGCAAAGTGTGGACCACTGTTCCTACATCCACATTTGATAGAAAAGGGTATAGCCTCCTAGCTAGCCAAGGGTGGAAAAAGACATTTCCGATCACCTGTTGTTTGGTATCCAGCAGCCCTACACAGGCTGAACAGATCAAGAACAGATTTTTTTAAGAGCGAGTTATTTCAAGTTGTGAAATGAACAGTTCACGAGCAGAGTCTTGAATTTATGGCCAATAGGAAGAACACTCTCTATATGTGATTTTGCACAGATTTTAGCTAAACCAGAGTCAATGCAAAATTCAGTACATGGGGACATTATGTAGATCTTTGAGTCTTTCGAAGGGACTTCAGGTCCCTAAACTTATTAATGAATTATTATGCTAACACCTATATTGCTAGATAGTATGTTCATCAATGGCATTTAATCAAATATAATGAAAGCTCATTACATAACTTTAAAATATTAATTTTTCTATGCATGCAGGTCTGCAGGTCCTCACTATGATTGAAATCCTGACTGTTGAGATTTAATGGGAGTTTTGCCTTTGACTTCAGTGGAGCCAGGTTTTTGTCCAGTGTGCCTTCAGCATACTTGCTGCTTTGAGGACAGAACCAAACCTGTGCATACCAGACAGAGCAGACAAGTTTAATTCTGTGCCTCTGCAGCACCACAAGAGGCCCTGAAATGCCAGACAAGCCTGGCGAAAAGGGAAAGGCACAAATTGGCTTCTCTTGCTTGTGCCCCAAGAAGAGGACACTTAAGATAAGCTATGTAGCACTGAATAATTTGAAACACTTCTGAGGCAGTTTGGTTCAAGTTCTACATCTTCCTCTGGACCCTCTTGTCCTTGCTGAAGGGGCTTTTTGCTGAAGGATACCCTAGAATTGATACCTCATTGAGGTGAAATTTCAAGGCAGCCTCTGTAGCCCTGAAAGCCACAGCAGCTTCTGCCTGTTTCACAAGAGAGATCCTAGATGTGGTCATCACACTGGGAATTCCTACATTTTGCTATGTGGCTTGCAACACCTCAATATTCCTCCCTCTGCCCCTGATATATGCAGGGGTTCTGATTGTTGCACTCAGACAGGAAGGGGTGCTCTTGAAACCCTTCCTGGGTTAGCTTCTGAGCAATGCCCTATTAGTTCGCTACCATCCATCTGCCAAGGGAAGGGGGGCTTTTAAAGCATGCTTTTCTGAATCAGTAAGATGGGCAATTTCAGAGGTCTACAAGTCCAAATGCCTTGTACCCCTTTGCAAGTTTAGGACTCACTGTCTGAGAGCAGAAAGATCCTATGCAAGATCTCGTAGCAAAAGATTTGCAGGATGGCTACATGGTCATCAGTTCATGTCTTCAAAAATTCAACAAGCATCAGTGGATGCTGCATTCTGCTGAAAGGTTCCTGCAAGCAGTCGCTCCTCAGTGAGGAGAGACTGACTATAAATGTTGTATGTAGACAGGATTAACTTTTCCTTTTGCCCTCCCTGAAGCCACACTACTTAAAATAATCCTACTTTAGACTCTGTGGACCTGACTGCACAGAAAAATGGAAACATGTTTTTATACTTAGCTGAGAATTTTTTTCCATCTAGGAGGAAAGTCCACAAATCCAATTCACCCTTGGGGAATTAGTTTCCAGATTATGGATTAAGATTGGGCAGATGTGTATATTGGAAGATGTGATAATATTTGCATGATCTGTAGTAGGACATTTGTCAGGAAGGTATTCGTAGCCTCACAGTTATTTGATTCCTTTTATGCTGCAACACAAGTAGTCTTGGCTGTGATAATTATCTCAATATGGAAGATTCTTTGTGGCGTAGCAGAGGGCACTCCCCTCTGCCTCTGATAGATGAGTTGGTTCTATCGTCATAGCATGATGCAGGTGGAAAATCCGGGGCAATGGGATATGCTTGGGTGTTTGGACCATTGCTAGGGTATTTAGAGCTTCCTATGAGAAGAAAGGACATTTTCCGGTAAGCAGTGAGAAATTTTCTTGTAATTGTTTCAGAATCCCATGTGTGAGAATGCTATTTAACAGTGACATATTATGGCCATTTGCTGCACCTTTTTCTTCAGTGCCATGCCTGCTACATTCCACAATGTGATACAACTCTGATTTTTACAGAATACTTTCATGGCAGCAAATACACTTGAGTGAGAGTCCAGCACAAAAGTGATATGATATTTAGCCTTACAGCGTTATGTGGTGATGTCCTGTGTGACCCATCACAAAATGTAGATTATCTAGTGGGAATCTGTTTTTTTTATATAATCCCTTGTTCCACCTAAAGAAAATGCTGCTTCCAACTGTTCGTAGCCAACCTCTCCTGATAGAGATTGCAGGTATATCCTCTCTTATAACTACAGTTTTCATTGTGCTGTATATCAAGAGAGTCTGTTTGAGACTGAATCAGATTCAAAAATCTTCTCACTAATGGGCTCTCAACTTTGAGCCAAATAAAAATAAGTATAAATGGGAAGAATGCCAGTCAGGATATTGCTGACAGTAAAGTAAGGGAATGGGTCAGAAAGGGTTAAGTGATAGATTTCTGCCTTGGACAAAGACTTTCTAGTTGATTCCTTGCTTGGTGTATTTTATTTATTTTTAAACCAACTGTTCCAAATCACTGAAGAAGATTTAGCTCGTGATGATTCACGATAGCCTTGAAGTATGCGTTACCAGACGATAAGCATGAGTGAAATAT
Organism: Gopherus flavomarginatus; assembly: GCF_025201925.1. Classification (NCBI taxonomy): domain Eukaryota; kingdom Metazoa; phylum Chordata; order Testudines; family Testudinidae; genus Gopherus; species Gopherus flavomarginatus. The sequence goes on from NC_066625.1 coordinate 50,581,031, forward strand.
ACTAACCAGGCTGTAAAACACAGGCACATAAATCCTGCTATAGCTGGGTTACCAAAAGCTTTAGATTCAGAGCTATAATGACCTTATTTCTGGCAGCATGCCCTTGCCCAGGAATTGGAACATAAACTAAGACTATGCTATCATTCAGGAGGAGACTTTTTCCTCCCATCTCCCCAATTATTTCAGCCAGAGTGATTCTCATCCTACCACCAAGCAGGCAGGACACAGCCTCCGCCATTGCATCCACTAATCTCTTTCAGTAATTAGTTCTCTTGGAATGTGCTGTTCACCCATCTGACCAGAATTTTCTCCTCCTCATGTGACTAAACATGTTAAACTCCATGTTCTGCCTTTGTCCTGTTCAAATGGGCTCCTCTCCATGACAGATAAGCATATTGCTGCTGTGCCACTGAGCTGGCACTGAGGGTATTTCTACACTAGGAAAAGTGGTTGCTCTGTGTTATAGCTTACTGTTGGTAGCACTGGTACCATTGCACCAGTGTATAAAATAATTACAATTTTTTTAGTATAAATACGGTCTGAGAAAGAGTCTGCTGCTAATAATAAAACCATTGTATGACTTTATTTGGCTTAGAGATTTTTAAAAATTATTTATTCTTTTTTACACCCTGATCAAAAATCTTTCTTCTTGTGTGACTCACGTGACAACGAATACTGTGAGTAAGGAGCGTTCAAAGCAGTTCATTTCTTTTTTTATATTACAACTTTCAGGTATTCTTTCTTTGGCTGAAAGGATCATGATATATCTATCTGTTCTCAGATGAGTGTGTGGTGGTGGTGGTAGGGTTAAGTTTGAATATAGGTTCTGCAATTTCCATTTAAAAAATGTATTGCCCTCCAGTTCACATCTCATTTTGTACACTGGTAACATTGAAATTTGGCAAATAAACAATGTTCATTCTGGAGAGCATGTACTTATCACTCTTTAAAAGACTGATTGAATAAATAGGGTCTGAGATTGCAAAATCAGTTTTCAACGTGGTCACTAGCCATGAGCTAAGATATTTAGTAAAGACTAGTGAAACCCTGTTATAATATAAAACACATTGTTGCTGATGAGCTTTACGTGGTGTTTTGCCCTCAAGCTGCTGCTGGGTCAGTTGGCATGAGGAGAGATTACAAAAATCTCACTGAAATATCTGCAGTAACGTGAAAAAACAAAACAAAAACACACTGCTTTAACCTCAGCAACAGGAGTGAGTCATGCCTGTGAGAGGAAAAAAGGTGGATCCCGCAATTACAGTTCTTCAAAATTGTTGTTCCATGCTTTATTGAGCATGGTGTCTGATAATCTTGGCTAATAGCCATTGATGGACGTAGTCTTCAGAAATTTATCTAATTCTTGTTTGAACCCAATTACACTTTTGACCTTCACAACATTCCCTAGCAATGAGTTCCACAGGTTGACTCTGCGTTGTGTGAAGAAGTACTTCCTCATGTTTGTTTCAGGGCCCCCATGAGAATATCTGAGGCTTCCCCCTAGCCCTGTCTCCACCTTCCTCCGGCACCTCAGCGTGCCATGTCCAGGAGCGGCCCTGGACAGCGCTGCAGCAGTGTGGCTCCAGCGGGACCTGAGCTTCTCCCGCTCAGAGCTATGTGGTAAGGGGGTGGGGCTGCAAGCTCCGGTGGGCCGAGTGGCGGGAGCTCAGGTCCCGCTGGAGCCATGCCACTGCAGCACTGTCCAGGGCTGCTCCTGGACGTGGATCGCTGAGGCTCTGGGGTGGGGGGAAGTGGGGGTAAGCGGCATGGTAAGGGATTGAGGGGGGGTTGGATAAGGGGCAGGGAGTCCCAGGGACACTCAGGGGACAGGGAGCGGTGGGGCAGAGGTTCTGGAGGGGGCAGTCGGGATGGAAATGGGGGGTTGGATTGTGAGTGTTCCGGGGGTCTGTCAGGACTCGGCGGGGGATGGGTAGGGGTAGCGGTTGGGGCAGTCAGGTGACAGGAAGCAGGGGGTTGTGGTGGGGGGTGGGGTCCCAGGGTTGTGGTTGGGGGGCAGGTGTCGGGGGTGGCGGTCGGGGGACAAGGAGCAGGATGGGTCAGGGATTCTCAGGGGGGTCAGTTGGGGAGCAGAAAGTGGGTGGGGGTCAGATAGGGGGCAGGGCTTTCCCTGCCTGGCCCTTCATACAATTTTGGAACCTCGATATGGCCCTCGCGCCAAAAAGTTTGCCCACGCCTGCCCTAATGTCTCAAAATAAAAAGTGCCTTTGAGTTTTAATTTAATCGCATGATATGATCTATTTAGAAAGCCCACGTTCATTTGCAGCATGTGTCCCCACTACTGCCGTGCTGCCTTACCACGGTCCTCCCTTCCCCTCCGACTACTATTCTAGAAAACTCTTTGACCTATATAAGCAGCCGTGTCAGGCATGCCCAGCACAGTGTCTACAGTGTTTGTAATCTTTGTCACGTGTACTCTACTGAAATAGCATAACAAGCCTGTGGCTTTACGTTTTAATTCAATCATATGATACCCATTTAATTTTAAATATGGATTGGTTAATTGTTAAGATAAGGAAAGGAGCAGACAAGCTGTTCATGTGAAAGAGCCTTTTTGAAACTAGCATATGTGAAAAACAAACTAAGAACTACAATGTCCAACAGCGCCTCGACTCACTCACGATTTTGTACATTGAACAAGAATTGGCTTAGTCAGTTCATTACAATGACGTGATTGAGGAATTTAAATCCATAACACCTGGTGAGTGACGTCTCATTCTCTGGGGCAGAAAGATGAAGAAACCTTAATCTGTTTTGGTCAATTTGGGTTAGCTCATTATCTGGTTAAAGATAAAGATCATGAAAATTGACTGTATCTTTGTATACGCCTGGTTATCACTACAGCAAAAATTTGGTATTTTGTGTCTCATTTTTTAAGTAAAGTTTAGTTGTTAATTTAAAAAATTAAGTTTAGTTACATTTTAATTTCTTTAGTTTGTTGGATTAATAAAAATAATGTCCTTTATGATTGAGTATTCAATAAATGTTCACCTTTAAAATAAATAAATAAAATTCCCTGGGTGCGCACTCTAATGAAATGTGCTGTGCATGCCTATCTGGGCAATGCTTCTTGGTGTTGCCAAAGCATAACAAAGTGATATAAAGTAAAATTTAGAGCACACATTTTGCAAGATATTCTCCCTCCTGTGTACGATTGGTGTGACAGGTACTTCAACAACTATCTTAATTTCTGTCGCAGTTCAAATTGTTCCGCAACACACCAGGTACATAAGGAATTTTTCAGTTAACTACCTGTGAAGGTTTGGATCACAGAAACCTCCTCGGAGCCGTCACCTAATGTGCCCAGACTACTTCTAGCCCTGCTTTCCCTGCCGTCTGCCCCAACAAAGATCCAGGGTCTGAATTACTTGCCCCAGAGCTGCAGTTTTACTTGAAAGCGGCTAACTGCAGTTTCCTGTTTTTAACACTCAGATGCCCACCTCCCAATGGGGTCTAAACCCAAATAAATCCGTTGTACCTTGTATAAAGCTTGTACAGGGTAAACTCATAAATTGTTCGCCCTCTATAACACTGATAGAGAGAGATGCACAGCTGTTTGCTCCCCCAGGTATTAATACATACTCTGAGTTAATTAAGTGGTTCCAAGGAGTAACAGACAGAACAAAGTAAGTCACCAAGTAAAATAAAATAAAATTCGCAAATCTATGTCTAATCAAACTGAATACAGATAAGATCCTCACCAGTTCCAGAATGCTCCCTTTTACAGACTAATCTCCTTTTAGCCTGGGACCTGGTCTACACTATGAGTTTATCTCGAATTTAGCAGCGTTAAATTAAATTAACCCTGCACCCGTCCACACAACAAAGCCCTTTACTTCGATATAAAGGGCTCTTAAAATCGATTTCTGTACTGCTCCCCGACGAGGGGAGTAGTGCTGAGATTGACATTGTCATTTCGAATTAGGGTTAGTGTGGCCACAATTTGATGGTATTGGCCTCTGGGAGCTATCCCACAGTGCACCATTGTGACCACTCTGGACAGCAATCTGAACTCGGATGCACTGGCCAGGTAGACAGGAAAATCCCCGCGAACTTTTGAATTTTATTTCCTGTTTGCCCAGCATGGAGCGCTGATCAGCACAGGTGACCATGGAGTCCTAGAATCAAAAAAGAGCTCCAGCATGGACCATATGGGAGATACTGAACCTGATCTCTGTATGGGGAGATGAATCTGTTCTATCAGAACTCCGTTCCAATAGACGAAATGCCAAAACATTTGAAAAAATCTCCAAGGCCATGATGGACAGAGACCACAACAGGGACTCAACACAGTGCTGCGTGAAACTTGAGGACCCGAGACAAGCATACCAGAAAGCCAAAGAATCAAATGGACGCTCACGGCGGGAGGGGCGACTGATGACTGTAGCTATCCCACAGTTCCTGCACTCTCCGAAAACCATTTGAATTCTGGGCTGAGCTCCCAAAGCCTGAAGGGTCAAAAACATTGTCACAGTTTGTTCAGGCTATATGTCGTCAGCCTGTCCTGTCCGCTGCCACCCCTCCACCCCCCGGTGAAAGCAAAGGGAAAAAAATCGTTTCTCGCCTTTTTTCAATGTCACTGTATGTGTACTGGATGCTGCTGGCAGATGTGGTGCTGCAGCGCTACACAGCAGCATCCCCTTGCCTTGCCTTGCAGACGGTACAGTAGGACTGGTATCCGTCGTCGTCGTCCCGTGGGTGCTTCTGGCTGGCCTCGGTGAGGTCGGCCGGGGGCGCCTGGGCAAAAATGGGAAGGACTCCAGGTCATTCTCTTCTTTAAGCTTTGTCTAATGGAGATTCAATCCTGCTTGGAATTATCATGGCCGCTGGAGGCTTCTGCCTCAGGCTGCTCTCCCAGTCAGCAGCACCACGTGGTCGCGCCTACCCCAGCCTACTCCTTGCTACCAGGGCTCACAATCAGATACGTAGACCTCTACATTTTGCTGCATATAAAAAAATTAAGCTGCTGTTTAGATCTGTCCCCCAACATACATATCCTGGGACATTTTGTATTTTACCAGTGTCAACCAAAGATCCACATACAAATGGAAATTCAGTCCTGCCTGTGCTGCTTTCCTAGTGCTTATCACAGATTCCCATTTTCAGCTGTAGGCTGAGCAAGTGCAGAATGGTGGTTCACTCTACTTCACTTTAAGCCAACCGCCCTCCCCTCCCCCCTTTGATCTCTGCTTGCAGAGGCAATAAAGTCAGTGTTGTTTCTTATTCCTGCATTCTTTATTACTTCATCACACAATTGGGGGGATAACTGCCACGGTAGCCCAGGAGAGAGGGGGAGGAGGGAAGCAACGGGTGGGGTTGTTGCAGGGGCACCCCCTAGAGTGGCATGCAGCTCATCATTTCTGCAGAATCTCTGGGGCTCTGACCCTGAGCGGCCGTTTGCCTCTCTGGTTCTTTGGTAGGCTTGCCTGATATTCTAGGCAGGACTGACTCTTCATTAGACAAAACTTAAAGAAGAGAATGACCAGGGGAATCATTCCCATTTTTGTCCAGGATCCCCTGACTGACCTCACCGACGCCGGCCAGAAGCACCCATGACAGCAGCAGATGGTACAGTATGGCTGGTAACTGTCTTTGCTAACTTCCAAAGGCAAGGGGATGCTGCTGTGTAGCGCTTCAGTACCGCGTCTGTCCGCAGCATCCAGTAGACATGCGGTGACAGTGAAAAAAGACTGAACGGGCTCCATGGTTGCTGTGCTATGGCGTCTGCCTGGGAAATCCAGGGAAAAGGGTGTGAAATGATTGTCTGCCGTTGCTTTCACGCAGGGAGGATTGACTGACAACATTTACCCATAACCACCCGCAACAAATTTTTGGCCCATCAGGCATTGGGATCTCAACCCAGAATTCCAATGGGTGGGGGAGACTGCGGGAACTATGGAATAGTTATGGGATAGCTACCCACAGTGCAACGCTCCAGGTGTTGACCCTAGCCTCGGTACATGGACGCATACCACCAAATTAATGTGCTTAGTGTGGCCGTGTGCACTTGACTTTATACAATCTGTTTCCAAAAATCGATTTCAGGAAAATCTAAATAATCCCGTAGTGTAGACATACCCTGGGTCCAGCAATCACTTATACCCCTTGCACACTGTCCTTTGTTCCAGTTTCTTTCAAGTATCCTGGGGAATAGGGAGGCTCTCTCTTTAGCCAGCTGAAGACCACCATGGAGGAGTCTCCCAGGGGGTTAAATAGACTTTTTTCTTGTGGGTGGAGACCCTCTCCTCACTCCTATGCACAGTCCAGCTCCAAGATGGAGTTTAGCAATTACCTGGGCAAGTCACATGTCCATGCATGACTCTCAGTTTTTACAGGTAACATCCATTGTTTACATGCTACCTTGAACATCCTCAAGTAGACTTCTTATGTGGATTGGAGCATTCCAAGATTCATTGTCCTTTAAGTGTCTCTTGATTATGTACTTAACTTCAACATTCCTTTCTCCAGGAACTGACCAAATGCTTTACTAAGGTTATTTAGAAATCAAGCCAGTACACAGCCAATATTTATAACATAGAATACAAAAATAATATGTGCGTGCAGATAGGATTAATAGATTCAGTAGATCATAACCTTTATATAGCTATGTTACATAGCATATGTAGCATAGATAGATTCAGTAGATCATATTCTAGTTATGTTATATTCCCATAAAGCATTATGTGGTACAGTGTCACACCAGCTAACAAAATGAAAGATACCAAGGGAATGAATTTGTTTGCAGGTATCATCACATAGTCAATGATCGTAGGGGTCAGAAAAATGAAATGTACATATTTCAGGATTTGGGAAGAGAAAGCAGAAGAAAGCTAGGCAGACACAAGAAGAAAAGGGAAAAATAACTCTTCACAAATTTCTTCAGGCGCAATCCAAGTCAAGTCAGTTGACTGAGTTGAGCAATGCTGACATTCAAGACTCTTCAGAGGTCGGAAGTGAAAGTGGTGTTGTAAGAGAAAAAGAAAAGGTGGTGTGTGAGGAATCCAAAATATTACCACATTCAGAAAACAGTGTTATGATTGTTGCGGAGGAAGAGAAGGAAATCCAGCCTCTTGGATAGACAATGGAGAATACAGCGCTAACACTGCTATAACTGAGAAACTGGTACAGTCGACTAGTCCTGCTGCTGTAGATGGGAATGACGAAGAAAAGTTGTGCAGTAATGACCCAGCCTCTTGGAATTACCTAGATATAAAGAAAAGAGATCTTATTGTATTGAAGGGTCCACCACATAAGCCTGAAAACTTTCCTTGTGATTCTTTTGGCAGGAAATTGCCGTTAACAGTTTTTTCTAACATCTGAGTAATGATGAATGTATTGAAAGAGACTGGATGGTGTGGAGTTAAGATGCTGCAGCAATATTTTGTTTTCCCTGCAGTCTCTACAGAAGTGAAACTCAAACTAACCAATTACATCATTCAAAATTTGTCAAAGATGGAATTGCCGATAATTGGAAAAAGATTTACGAGAAAATGAAGAGTCATGAAGAAAACGCTTTACATTTGAGCAATTACATTAAGTGGAAGGAATTATTTCAGTCACTCAGTGATAAAAGAGGCATTGATGCAGCATTACAGCATAGTATTAAACAGGAGGAGAAAAAACAGCTTAAAATGTTAACTGCGGTTGTTGACCTAATTCTTTTCCTAGCAAAGAATAATCTGCCATTTTGTGGTAGCCATTCTACTGTTGTTTATGACGACTTTGAGCTTTTCTTGTCAATACTGAAGCTTGTGAGCAGGTACAATACTGAGGTGAAACATCATCTAGAGATGGTATCTCAGTGCAGAGAGTCTGGTGGAAGAATGCAGGCTCACTACCTGTCATGGTATAGTCAGAATGAGTTCTTGAAACTGTGTAGGGAGAAAGTTTTAAACTCTGTTCTTGTAAGAAAAGCCCGATATTTCAGCATTGTCGTTGATGGTACACCTGATGTTTCACACATAGAGCAGTTAGTTTTTATTCTTGGATATGTGATGCAAAAAAAATGGAAACTGGGATGTGCATGAAAGATTTGTTAAACTAGTAGATTTTGAAAAGAAGACTGGCACAGATATAGCAGAACAGATAGAAGTTTTTAGAAGAATGTGATTTAGAACTATCTTGGTGCAGAGGGCAGGGATATGACAGTGCCTCAAACATGTCAGGAAAATTTCAGAGAGTAAAGACAAGAATTTTGGAAGCCTATTTTTCTCCATGCAGCACTCACATGCTGAACCTCTGTGGCACCCACGCTATGGAAACCAGTGTAGAGGTAAAAACATATTTTGGAAATGTTCAGAAACTCTATAAAGTATTTGCTCTTAGCCCTGCGAGATGGAAATTTTTGCAGACCGCTGCAATATATCTCTTCACTCTGTATCTAAGACTAGGTGGAGCGCAAGAGTTGATGCTGTTCGGGCCCCTAATTAAAAATCACATAGGCATACTGGAAAGTTTAATTAAAATTGAAGAGGAGCTTCATTTACCTCCCGAAATCCAGGCAGATGTTGACTGATTAAGTGGCTTAAGTCGTTTGAATTTGTACTTCTTACTACAATATGGTTTAAAGTGCCTCAGTGTATTGATGATAAGAACAAGGTCCTACAAAGCGCCAAATTAACAATGGAAGAGGAAGCTAAACACGTGAGCAACTTAGTCAGGGAAATTCAAACCATGAAAGATTCTTGGCCAATTTTTTTTGAAGAAACCAAACAAGTCGCTTCAAGCCTCGGCATTGACCCAAAAATGAAAAGTGACTCAAGGATCCGGAAGAACAAGCGAATCCGGAAGAATATGAGCTGATTATTTGACGACACAGGGGATGCAGACTATACGTTTGACTCTCCTGATATTCAGTTCAAAGTACAAATGTCCTTCCCGACAATGGATTTGCTTCTATCAGAGCTAAGCGGTCTTGGGGATAGAATGGCTGAAGTCTCAAATTTATTTTCACCCATTTTGTGTCCACCAGATAAAGTGGATGAATCTTCTACAGAAAATTTTGTTGACACTTTGGCCACAGCATATCCAAAAGACCTCCAGAGAGAAGATCTTAAAGAGAAACTTAGAATCTTTTACAAAATAAAAGAAGACTCCAACTTAAGGGTTGATGGACATATAACCTCTGCACTTACACTTCTTAATGCTCTCTCTTCAAAAAAGGATTGGAAAATGTGTTTCAGATTTTTATTTATTTATGCCTACTAACAGTGTTGCCAATGTCGGTAGCATCGGGAAAGCCTGCATTTAGTAAGCTAAAATTGATTAAAAATCGTTTGCGTTCTGCCATTGGGGAAGAAAGGCTGAACCATTTGCTCACTTTGAGAATAGAATATGAAATGGCCAAAGACATACATTTTGATGACATTATTGAGTTAGCCAAAATGAAAGTGAGGAAAAAATTTTCAGCTGTATAATTAATGTTCAGAACAATTTGTAAAAAAATGATTTCATAAGAAGCATTATGTAATTGCAAATGTATACATACCATTAAAGCATTTAATGTTTTTAAATAATATATTTCGTGTATTTTCAAATTATTAAAAATTAATTTTGAATGTATTTCACTGGTTATTTTTTTACATTTCCAAATACATGTTACTGTAGTATCGCAACTTTTTTAATGGAAGGGGCCCCCGAAATTGCTTTGCTCCAGGCCCCCTGAATCCTCTGGGTGGCCCTGGTTTGTTTTAAACCTGCTTGGCTTTAAACCAATGCCTGGTTCTTGTGCTATGTGAAGGGGTAAATAACTCCTATTCACTTTCTCCACATCATTCTTGATTTCATAGACCTCTATCATATCCCTTCTTAGTTGTCTCTTTTCTAAACTGAACAGTTCCAGTCTATTTAATCTCTCCTCATATGGAAGCTGTTCCATACCCCTAATAGTTTTTCTTGCCTGTCTTTGTACTTTTCCATTTCTAATATATATTTTTTGAGATGGGGAGACCAGAACTGCATGCAGTATTCAAGGTAGGGGGTATATGATGGGTTTATATAGTGGCATTATAATATTTTCTGTTTTATTATCCATCCCTTTCCTAATGGTTCCTAACATTGTTAGCTTTTTTGACAGCACATTGAGCAGATGTTTTCAGAGAATTAACCAAAATGACTCCAAGATCTTTCTCATCATCCAGTATGCTAAGATTTTATCCAAAAGTATGTATTACTATTCCTATATGCTAGATGGAGAGCTCTAGCAATCTGAAAAACCTTCATGGAAATCCTAAAATCATAAATTTTGTGACCATCTGTGCATCACAGGGCAAAATAACTCAAAAAGCAAGTTACATTTTGTGTCTGAATCACAGCGATAAAAAATAGTAATAAGCAGTTCACTAACACGATGTGAATTGATTGAAGCCCTAGTTATTACCCGCAGTATTTAAAGGACCACAGGTGTGCAATATTCTTCACCACAATACTGCTATGGTGTGAACAGCCCTTCACATATGACTAGGACCCTACTAAATTCACGGTTCATTTTGGTGACTTTCATGGTCATAGGATTTTAAAAATCATAAATTTCATGATTTCAGCTATTTAAATCTGAAATCTCACGGTGTTGGAATTGTAGGGGTCCTGACCCAAAAAGGAGTTGTGAAGGGGTTACAAGGTTATTGTAGCGGGGGGGGGGGGGGGATAGGAGGATTTTGTGGTACTGCCACCCTTATTTCTGGGCTGTTGCTGGTGGCTGTGCTGCCTTCAGAGTTGTGTGCCCAGCCAACAACCACCACTCTCCAGCCACCTAACTGTGAAGGCAGCGGCAGAAGTAAGGGTGGCAATACCGTGACCCCTCAAATAACCTTGCAACTCGTCCTGCAAATCCTTTTTGGGTCAGGATCCCTAAATTTGAGAAATGATGGTCTCCCTTGTGAAATCAGAATAGTATAGGGTAAAAGCGCAGACAAGACCAGATTTCACTGGGGGAGACCAGATTCCACAGTCCATGATGTGTTTTTCATTGCCATGAATTTGGTAGGGCCCTACATATGACATTTAGAGAAAAACTGCATTATTAAAAAAGATATTTCTTCCCTCATATGGAATATCTTCCTCTCATGAGGTCGCTTTTAAAGGCTGGCAGTACATTTTAGGTATGTGCATATTTTACCTTTATCACTGTGAAGTAGGGAAAAAAAAACATTAGTAATCAACCATTGAGTATTCTGTGCAAGTTTCTATTTTAGTTGGACCTGGGAATAGCATGGGCGTGCTTTTTGAAAAATGCTTTAGTCAGCTGTATTCCATGTGACATGCAGAGAAATAACAAACTGCAGAAGCTATTGATTTGCTATTTGGCAACATGCCCATCGCACATAGCACACTTTTTTTTAAATGCAAAGGCTTGTAGATACTAAAACTCTGTCTTAGAATAGGAAGATTTCAAATTGAAAATGTTGAAGGAAAATGTGGCTCCAGGAATTACCAGATTGAATATTGTTTGCTTTGGCTGCAGTGTGTTTGGGGATGAGGGTTTTGATGTGTATGACTGGATTCCAATATCAGAGCCCTGAGGTTCAGCACCATTTGCCACAAGCATTTCACTAGATTTTTAAAACTGTCAGTTAACTTCTGACTTTTCAATTTTGCTCCAGGTACTAAATTGTTAACTCACTGTTTTCAGTTCTCAGTGAGCCAAGGAGATAGAGGGATTTTTTAGGGGAGTATAAGAAGATGCAACTAGTAGAAATGAAATGTTAAAAAGAAAAAGGGGGAAAAAAGAAGTAATGTTTAACCCGAATATTAGGCAACATTTATCATCAGCAAGATCTATTAGGCTGTGGAATAATCTCCCAAGAAGAACTGAATTGCTTGGCCCATATAAGACTAGACTGGAGAAAGCACTAGAAAATGTACTCTAGAGAACAATCCTGCTCTGTTGAGGTGATGCAATAGATTCAGACGTCTTTTTCATCTTTGATAACTAATTAGATTAATCTGCCCATAAGAAATGAATGAGAAATATGAGCTGATTATTTTGGAATCTATAGTTCATCTGAGTAATACATCCAGGAGGTCCTAGGGATGTCACCGTTGCTGTTGATTTTTTGTGGAAGGTATTCAGATACTGTGGTGTTGGGTGACAATATGGAACCTGAATATAGATTTATTCTCCACTGTGAAAGCTACCTTGAAAAGATGAGAGGTATAACTGATAGTTTTGTTCAGAGCTTGGTCTGACCAAGAGACTGAGGCCCAATCCTTGGTAGCAGTGGCTGAGTGGGATAGGTCTTTTCCGCCAAGAACTGGCTGCTAACTCAGTAGTGCTTGAATTCAACAGTAGTTTATTGGCATTGGCTCCTTCTCTTCTTCACTCGCTGCCTCTACTGGTTCAGCTGTTGAATATTATTTCTCCTCAACAACAGATTGCTAGAAGTGGGATTTGAAGGGAGAGAGACCAAAGCAGCTGCACTTCTGGAGAAGTTTGAGCTTATGTGGGCTCTTCCTCCTGTGTCCCCTCAGGTATGTGTGTGTGTGTGTGTGCGTATGTGTGTGTAATATGTATACACACACACACCTGGGGGGACAAAGAAGGAAGAGTCCACGTAATATACACACACATACAGATACGTGCAGGGGAGGAAAGAGAGCAGTTCTGGAACAAGACCAATCATCACCTTAGATGGGGAGGAAACATTAAAGGGAATCCAAGCAGAGTGAATGAAGCCAAAGGTTGTGATACTGAAGAGAAGTTAGAGGGAAAGCTATGAGATATCTTAGTATCATGAGCCCAACTGTGTAGAACTCAGAAGATTATAACAAAATGTTTAGAAGCCTTTTAAAATGACCTAAAATACTTTGACCTAAAATAGCTCTTCAGCACATAATGATGTTGCGATTTTAAGGTTTGATTTCCTGGGGCCTTCCAGGGCTAGAAGAAGGTGTAATATCTTGGAAAGGTGGGATTCTGCTTGTGAATGGTGATAGCTCCCATTTTCAGTCTTTGTGCCACATGATATGAATCATCCTACACCTCAGGGCAGTTCCCTCATTATGGTAGGGAAGTAACATTTCTAGTTGTATAAACATCATAAAACTATGGCAGCTCAGTTAAAAAATGTGAATAGTCACAGCAGAGGTTTATTATTTGGACAAAGTACAGGTGAAGTGGTCAGATGTGCAATTTTATCACATGTGTACAACATATGGCCCCTGGTTAACTGTGTGATGTGGTGTTAGAGGAATCTATAGGTCAATATTCAGTTTTGTGAAGAATGTGGCATGTGTATTATGTTCTTTGCACGTTTGAGGTGTATGAGAATTATTTATAGAGGAGTGGAGCCTATCAGTGACAAGTGTGGTACATGAGGACAGTGCCTCCACTTTGTGTGTGTGTGTGTATTGCACACACACAAAAGTACCTTAAAATAACATTATTAAGGTTGCAAAGTTAGGAAATTTCACAATTAGGTTGTTGGTGCAACCTTAATTTGCACCTTTTTTGCACATGCGTTGAGACGGACTTCAGTTACATTGTTGCATACAGGCAGATGCCTGTCTTGTAAAATTTCATCCTGAATGGTTAGTTTGCAAAGTTATAAGCAACAGAAAACAGGGTCTTACAATGGGAAGTGTCAGACCACTTTAACAGGCAGTGCTACTAGCCCCACCTACTATGTATGGGATGAGAGAAAGAGTATACATGTGATGATATGGGTGTAACTGTGCCTCTATGGGTCACAACTGAGAATACCAAATTCAGGACAAGCTGCTGGGAAAAAGGAAAGACACACCCCAAAACTAGTGGTTTTTCTTCCATGAGATATACCAAACCAGCAACAAAAGTAAACTTTTCTCTCACCACACTGGCTAACAAGAAGTCAGAAATGCAGCCTCGTTAGGTATTCCAGTCCTGAATTCAACACCCAGACACTAGCCTTAATGATGAGTGGTTATTTAAAACCAATTTCATTAAACAAAAGGGTTCTCCTGATCCCAAAGGACCAGCCACATACCCAGGTCAATATACAATTCAGATCTTACCCAATAATCATGCTGTTGCCAATCCTTTAGTATCTAATATGTAAAGGCTTTTTTATAAAAAAGAAAGAAAGGTGAGAGTTAAAATTGGCTAAAGGAATCAAATACATAAAACAATTGCAAAATTCTTGGATCAGGCTTGTAGCAGGGATGGAATAAATTGCTGGCTTGTTAAGTCTCTGGTTGTTTCCAAATCCTTGGAAAGTCCTCAGTCCATTGGTTAGAATGCTCCCATTAGTATAAATTCATAGTCCAGAGCTTTGAGCAGGAAAGAAGCCAAATGGAGATGTTTCCAGGACCTTTTATAGCTTCTGCCAAGTGAAGGGAATCCCATTGTTCTCACTGTGGAAAATCACAGGTAACAAGATGGTGTTTGGAGTCACATGTGTGAGTCACATGTCCATGTATGATTTTGCTTAGTCATAGCACAGACATCACAGGAAAGTCTGTTAAGTGTAGTTCCATGGTCCATTGTGAGGTAAGTGTTACTTGATGAGCCATTTAACTTGAATAGTCCCTTCAAGATGTGCAGGCTAAGTATCATGTGGGTGTTACCACAGGAGCAAACATTTGTAATATAGGTACATAGTTAATATTCATAACTTCAAATATAAAAATGATACATGCATACAATAGCAAAATCATAAATTCAGCAAATCGTAACATTTCAATAGACACTTACTTGACATACTTTATACAAGTTTTGTTGCAATTATATGACAGTGGTAGCAACAATGATCTATCTTCATGGTCATATTTTATCAGATAACGTCACAATAGAGCATAAAGATTTTATTGCCGTAAGTTTGGTGTTATTGTTCACTAATAGGACTGTAGAAAATTAAGTCAGACAAGGTGTAGTGATGGAAGGAGAGGACCAGGGTGTTGGAGGAAAGAGATTTCCTCTTAAGGAATTGCTGATTCCTTTGGCTGTTTGTGGATAATCTATTGTGCAGCTTATTTGAATGTTTCCTCTTATGTCTGTGAATTTTATTACTGACAGATTATGTAGTAACTCTTTAGAGCTGGTAGCTGCCTGAGCACAGGAGGTGAGTTATGGAAAAAAAGGTGGATCCTATTGGAGGTGGGGAAGAAACAGTGATGCTATTGTCACATAAGCTAATTCATGTAGCAGCTATTTTGTTGGCTTTGAACAGAAATACATACTTTATAAACAAAAACGCAGAGATTCCACTGCAAGCAGCTCTTCAGTCTAATGAGCATTCAGCTGTAACATTTTTAACTAATAGTAGAGGGTACCAGCCCATAGTATGAGTTTAAATTGTGTGTGGGGGGAAGAGACTCTATTATTATTCTCATCTATCATTTTTGTTAAAGTTTAGGAGATCTGTATTTCAGTGTTGTTCTGGGTCAGTCCTAGAAAATAACCTTTACTTTAATTTAAAACCCTTGCAACTCCATACTAGTTGATTTACATGGCCAACTATGTAGCTACATCTCTCCTGTTTATGGGTCCGAGCAAAAGCCTGTTGTAGTCAGAGGGAGTCTTTCAGCAGACTTCAGTGGACTTTGGATCAGCTCCTAAATACAGTACTGTCAAATCCTGTTCATTGAAACAACTGTTATAAATTGCATTGAGCTGCTGTCCTCTGAATGGTCACTAAAATAGTAACCTCTGATGTGAAGGAAATCTAGCTGAGTGCTTTTGTTTCTCAGTCAGCTGCCAACATTCAATAACTGTTTTGAAAGTCTATCTAATTAGGTGCATACATGGTATTTGTCACCCACAGGAGAATGCTGCTGGCTGATTTACTCCCACTGGAAAAATTAAATACAACCAAGTGGTTTCTGTAAAATTCTTTACATTAATTCTAATGACTTTCACTTGCTGCTTCTCTCTGTTCCAAGAGGGATTTAATGTCAGCAGAATGATTACCTCAGAAGTTTTAGAGAGGGCCTTAAAATGGGAATTCCCTCCTTTTTCACATAGGACTACCTGTTTCTATAGAGAGATTTAATGGGGACCCCAAAGCGAGAAAGTACCAGCATGCTGTTCTGAGCTTAATTTGTTTTCACCTTTCTTAGAATAAAAAACCATAATCTTCCCTATTGGTTTTCTTAGAGACAAGCCCATAGGCCACAGCCTTGGAGCTGAAAGCGCCTGCCATTGAATGATGTGATGAACAACTCCAAGCCAAGTTAATGATTAGAGAAACAGAACTGCTCTCAAGAGCTAAGCATTTTTCTTGCCAAAGAGAGAGAGGTGACTGGTGATAAAGTGGGTGATTTAAAGGAAGTCAGTCAGTTTATAACTAGAACGGAACGTAAAAGAAATGTGCATGAAGGCTGTTTATCAGAAAGCGAACATTACCAGATGCTATAATTAACAAACTGGTTTATAAACCTCTTTATAGATAGTATGTATTTCTGCCCTGTATGTGTACTTCTACGTGTATGTTTTGTGGGTAGAGGTTGTAAAAAAAATAGAAATTAAATGATCATGTATATAAATTCATTTTATTTCTTACTGACTTAAAATAAACAACAAATAGTTGATGACCTCATAAATGAAAGTACTGGCTTCTTCAGCTCTGGCACTCTCCTCTGGAGTGGTTTCAGGAACTTAAGGCATTTGTGTCATCTGTGGCCCATAAATGTACAGGATAAAGCCAGCAATTGCAAGGATAAACGTTGGCCACATTTGTTCAGAAATAAGAGAATTTTCTTAATTGCACAATGTGGAAGGATATTAGGAGTATTCCATTTCATTGGCTAACTCAAAATGCCTATCTAGGGATCTTTGATAAAAGCATTCCATAATGTTAACTGTCTGTGACGCTGGCAAACCAGGTGCCAGCTTATGCCAAGGGCCCCCATATCTCAACTGAACACTGACAAACGCGAAGATGGAATTAGTGTGTCCCATCTATGTATTAGTGTTGTTAAACTAAGTATTAGAATTCTAAAAATGTACTTTGTGTTCAGACTTTTGAATGCTTGTATGTTGCAACATGCATTAATCTCCCTTATAAACATCTGTATCCCATATTATGTTAATATTTAAGTGTTTGCATTATGAGTCTCTAAGACTGTGTAAATCACCAGATGAGAGAAGTATTAACGCATGTGAAATATAGAAACATGTTCTAACCCACAAAGAAAGCCCATTGATACCAGACAAACTATTGTAGAACATTGGTGGACAAAAGACTTTGTTGATTGCTCTCTCCTCGAAGGACCGTACATGTAAGTGAATTCCACCCATCTGTTAAGTTTGCAGCTCAAAACAGAAAGGGGGAAGGAATAAAAAGGAGGAACTGTGTCTCTTTGCTGCTTGGACTCTAGGGGAGGTAGCAAGATTTGTAGGCATAAGTGAGGGATCCTCAGCTGCTAAACCTAGGTTAGCCCTAACGGTCATATATAGCTTGCTGTTATAGAAGCTTCTATTAGCTTTTGAAACGTAAGACTGTAACTCATTTGTTGGTGTATGTTTACCTGCTTTAACCTTCTAAATAACTTATATCCTTTTCCTAGTTAATAAATCCTTAAATACTTTATTATAGAATTGGCTGTAAGAGATGTCTTTGGTGTAAGATCTAAGTGCAGTTCACCTGGTATAAGTGATTGGTCCTTTGGGACTGGGAGTTACCTAAATATTGTTGTAATTTTTGGTGCAAAGACAATGTATCACAAAGGCAAGTTTATCTGGGTGGGGAGATAGATCAGAGTACCCAAGGGGGACTGTGTGTGACTCCATGGTGGCAGGTTGTTCCATAGCACAGTGCTGTGTATCTCCTTTCTGCCAGTATCAGGCACTTTTCCTTGTTGCTTTTAGTGAGATGTCTTCTATTATTCCTAATAGATTGAAGACACGCTTTCTTGTGCTTCCTTGTGTTTGGGAAATAAGGGTGGAAACTAGTCTCTCTGTCTCATCTCTCCTGTCACATTGACAACATAGTCACTCTTCTCTGGGTTTAGACTGCTTTGTGCCACTCTGTGTCCACTAATAGCCTGTGATCTCTGATTCTGTCTTTTGTGAGAATCTGATATTTGCACATTTTACTGTGGTGAGGTATCTGCTAGTGTGGTTATTCTGTCCTGGGTCCTATAGCACTCCATCTTGTTGCTCATTTTGTATCATCTTGGACTTGTGTGTACGTGTGTGTGTGTTAGTTAAGCAGGGTTGTGTTTGCTCCCTAGGTCCAGAGATTGGAGTTGTTGAGCCTGGAGAGCAATTGTGTATATAGATATATTGGAGAGGATCCTAACTTCATTTGGATTTAATTTTTTATCCTTCTGTGTTTGAGGTGAAGGGAGTGTTTGCTGAAGATGGCACCAGAAGTTGAATATTCTTCCCTGTACGTTGATTAGAAGAACAAAAGAGGACAAGGCAAAAATTTGGGACAAAAAGTAGTCTTCTGATGCAATCATTGGTGAACTCCCTAATAGTATATTTATTTAGAATTATATGCTCAGACTGAAATGCCACTATTCATGTGCACTAGGTATCCTGGATATAATTTAAATATACAGCAAAAGTGATGCCTTAGCAAAAGTAATGTGCAGCAGTACAATTCCATATAACTCACTATAGTAAAACAGAGAACTCAAAAGCTGAAATTATCCTCCTCCTCCAACATTTTCCCACCCTTACAATTTTTCCTCCCTCTGCCCCTCCCCATTTTCAACTGCTCAGGGAAAAAAGATGAGCTTTGCAGATTGCCCTGATTGGATTTGGGAGTATTTTGGGGTGGGAGGGAGGACTCCAAAGCTGTGTGGCCCTCAGAGTGTTTTGCTAGCAACTCCTTCTCATGTGTACTAGGGGAGCTTCAGCTTCAGGTGCCTCTGCTGATCTCAGCTGAGGTGTTCTGGCACAGAGAGAGAGAGGTGGTCTCTCAGATGGGGTAGGTCCTAAGCCATTCAGATCATTATATTTCAAAACCAGTATCTTAATATCATCCACAAACCCCCAGGATGTCAGTGTAGATAGAGCACAGATTGTTCCCAGCGAAATACCTCACTTCCCCAGAAAGACAGTGGCATTCTGCACCAGACTCAGGTTTTAAGATCTAGCCTAATATAGGGCATGTTGCAGTAGTCTCATCTTAATGTGACAAAAGCATGGGGGAGGGAGTGGATAGGGGGCAGGGGAGAGGCTGTTTGGGGACCTGGCTGTTTCCTTAGCCGGCCCTCCATGCAGTTGCGCAACCCTGATGTGGCCCTCGAGCCAAAAAGTTTGGCCACCCCTGATCTAGAGTGTTCTCGGTGGTAGCAGATGACAGAACAAGGAGTAATGGTCTCAAGTTGCAGTGGGGTGGGGGGGTTAAGTTGGATATTAGGAAAAGCTTTTTCACTAGGAGGGTGGTGAAGCACTGGAATGACTTACCTAGGGAGGTGGTGGAAACTCCTTCCTTAGAGGTTTTTAAGGTCAGGCTTGACAAAGCCCTGGCTGGGATGGTTTAGTTGGGGATTGGTCCTGCTTTGAGAAGGGGGTTGGACTAGATGACCTCCTGAGGTCCCTTCGAACCCTGATATTCTATGATTCAAGAAATTCCTGAAGGCATCTGGGTATGTACCAAAAAATTCAGCATTTTGTCTGATGATTGTGCCTGTTAATTGGATGACAACATGTGAAAGCCATGAGGTGTGGACTAGATGGCATTAGTCAGATATAATGTTTACAGGAAGTAAATAATTTCTTTCCCCCTCTTTCTTATCTAGCCATCTTAGTTCCACATATGTTGATAGACATTATTTTAATAAAGTTTATTTTTGAACAAATAGCTTACTGATCTTTTCTCGTGGGTTCTGACTGTAATACTCAATATTCATTTTCCTAGGATTTTTGATCATGTTCATATTGAGGGGCTATTTGTACATTTTTGGCTGGCTGACTGAATTTGAAGGCTTGGCAGTAAGCTGCTATTCAAGCCTCAGGAAACAATCTGTGTCTAACTTCAAAAAGAGAAACAATTTATATATTTTGGTTTATCGAGCCTAAGGTTTCATTTGTGGCTATTTATATCTTTATAGGCATTTAAGTTGGTTTTAAGCACTTGTTTTTTCTGCTTTTTTTTAAATCTCAAAGCAGGAAAAGATGGGGATATAGGCTACAGGATGGAAAGAGAATTAAAGGAGATTTATTTACTAGTCTCTTCCATTGTGAATCATAGAACTGGAAGGGACCTCAAGAGATTATCTAGTCCAGTCCCCTGCACTTGTGTCAGGACTAAGTATTATCTAGACCATTCCTGACAGGTGTTTGTCCAATCTGCTCTTAAAAATCTCCAATGATGGAGATTCCACATTTCCCCTAGGCAATTTATTCCAGTACTTAACCTCCCTGACAGTTTGGAAGTTTTTCTAATGTCCAGCCTAAATCTCCCTTGCTGCAATTTAAGCCCATTGGGTCTTGTCCTATCCTCAGAGGTTAAGAAAAACAATTTTTCTTCCTCTTCCTTTAACAACCTTTTATATACCTGAAAACTGTTACCATGTCCCGTCTCAATCTTCTCTTTTCCAAACTAAACAAACCCAGTTTTTTCACTCTTCCCTCATAAGTCATGTTTTCTAGACCTTTAATCATTTTTGTCACTCTTATCTGGACTTTCTCCAGTTTGCCCACATCCTTCCTGAAAGGTGGAACCCAGAACTTGACACAATACTCCAGTTGAAGCCTAATCATAGTGGAATAGAGAGGAAGAATGACTTCTTGTGTCTTGCTTACAACACTCCTGCTAATACATCGCAGAATGATGTTCACTTTTTTTGCAACAGCGTTACACTGTTGACTCATGTTTAGCTTGTGGTCCACTATGACCCCCAGATCCTTTTCCTCAGTACTCCTTCCTAGGCAATCATTTCCCGTTTTGTATGTGTGCAACTGAGTGTTCCTTCCTAAGTGGAGTACTTTGCATTTGTCCTTACTGAATTTCATCCTATTTACTTCAGACCATATCTCCAGTTTGTGCAGGTCAAATGCTGCCTGAGAATAAAGCAGAGGTGTCATGTCAGGGAGACATTAGTCTCTAAGGTGCCACAAGTACTCCTGTTCATTTTTTATATGTAGACAAGCCCTTAGTGCTACAAGTGGGAGAGAAACTCTGCCACGTAAAGTGTGATGACTTATGCAGGGAAGGATGTGAATAAGCTGATTGGTCTTCACTCTACCTTTTGATCTATTCAAGCAGCTCTGGAATAACATATATTTTATATTCCATGTTTGTAGGAAACAAAACATGCTCTACTTTGAAAATCATTCTATACAAAGATTTTTCCATTTCACTGTACATTAAGAGTCTGTCTTTTTATGTGCTTTTACCAATTTAAAATATACAAAACAAAAGTAAATGTCTCCATATATTACATAATGGACTGCTCATGCCATCATGCACTTGCCCATAATAATGAGTAAACTATAGCTCCACATTGTAACCACCTGCTCACCCCCAATTGTGTGTGGGGAGGAAGAGGGAGACCAGCCTTGCAGCATGCCTGAGAAGCTAGCATGCCTCAGAGTTGAGGATTCTTCAGGGAGAATGCTCTGCCAGCAGCCTCCTCTTCTTTAAGCCTGGGGGCTCTAACTGGTTGCTCCTACATCTGTATTACCTAAAGGTGAATTTTCAAATGACAACAAAGCCCTAAGCCATGCCAGTCTGTATAGATTAATAACAGCGTCAGAAAGCATAAAACTAAAGTATTATTTCAAAGAAAGCTGAAAAATACTCTGTTTAGAGAGAACATAGGAGTTGTCATACTGTATCACCATCTAGTTTAGTATCCTGTCTCTCTTAAGGTTCTCACTCGAGGCCTTGGTCCCAATCTTCAAGCAATTAATGGCTCAAGCCTCAGCTTATATTAAAGACTGAATTTCACTCTATAAATTGCTGAGATAGTTTCAGTTCACAAAGCTTTAGAGAAAGCGCGTTAGAACAAAGTTTCTTAGGAAAGGGGAATTGGCTGCAAAATGAACTTCCAGAGGAGATTAGGTGAGTCCAGCATCCAGCAGTCTTGAGGAAATGCTGCAAAACTTTTCTCTTTGAAAAAGCCTTTTCACCATAGCAAGGACGGGATTCAGAACATTGACTCCGTCTTCTACTCACCCTCCTCCATCTGCCCAAACACCCTCTGTCATAAACATACAGCTATGGGTAGCATAAAATCCCTTCTTACCCTGTAAAGGGTTAATCCCTCCTTTACCTGTAAAGGGTTAAGAAGCTCAGATAACTTGGTTGGCACCTGACCAAAAGGACTAATAAGGGGAGAAGATACTTTCAAATCTGTGGGGGAAGGTTTTTGTTTTTGTGTTCCTTTGTTCTCTCCGGGTCAGCGAGGAACCAGGGCAGGGAAAATACATCTCCCTAAGCCATATCTGAACTAAGCATCTAATATTACAGAAACAGTAAGTAATAGCAAGGAAATGCGCTAGATTATCTTTTGTTTTAGCTTGTGAATTTTCCCTGTGCTAAGAGGGAGGTTTATCCCTCTTTTTGTAACCTTAAAGTTTTGCCTAGAGGGGAAATCCTCTGTGTGTTGCATCTTTTTGTTACCTTGTAAAGTTATCTTGCATACTGATTTTACAGAGGGGATTCTTTTATCTTTTTTTTTTAAACAAACTTCTTTTAAGAACCTCATTGTTTTTCAGTGTCCTAAAGACCCAGGGGGGTTGATCTGTGCTCACTTTGTAACCAGTTGGTTAGGATATTATTCTCAAGCCCAGGGCTGACGGCGGGGGGGGGAAGCCGGTACAAATTACTGAGGCCCGGCAGTCTGAAAGGGGGCCCGGCTTCGTTTGCCCTGGTTAGCCGGTCCGCCCTTGCTGGAGGGCCAGAAAAAAAAATTTCACCGGGGCCCAAACCCTCTCTTGGTAGCCCTGCTCAAGCCTCCGTAGGAAAGGGGGTTTAGGGGCTTGGGTTGATATTTTGAGGGAGGTAGGGCTCCAAGTGGTCCTCCCTGAATGTTTGTTTAAATCACTTGGTGGTGGCAGCGATACCAAGGGCAAGGAAGGACTTTGTGCCTTGGTGACGTTTTAAACCTAAGCTGGTAGAAATAATTTTAGGGGGGTTTTCATGCAGGTCCCCACATCTGTACCCCAGAGTTCAGAGTGGGGAGGATACCCTGACACCATCCCTAACAAATAAAAGCTGTAACAAACCAACCAACCAAAACAAAATATCACAACCAGAATTTTACCCTGAAAAGGGAGAAGAGCCAGAGAATCAGTGAAAGTCCTCTCTTACTATTGAGTTTACATGGAAGGCACTTGGGCTAGACTGATGGAAGAATTCTTAATTCTTCGTTCATTTTTTATTTGCAGTTCATTTTTAATTGACACACAGTCAAGACCTGAGTTTTATATCTCATCCAAAAGGCTATAGTGGATTTTTAAAAAAAATATGTAGTGATTTGTTCCACTCATCTGAGATTAGAAAAGTGACCAGTTTAAAGCACAGTCAAACAGATAAACACAGTCAAACAGATAAAACTATCTGGACCCTGCACTCTGTAAAGTAGTTCTAACACTTCACCTTCTTCCCCCAAATGCACACATCTGCTTGTGTACACAAAATTTGTTTTCCAGCATTAGACCACTTCCTCAGAGTGGTTGTTGGTTTTGTGCTTTTTGTTAATCCAGAATATATGTACCCTTAATTGTTCTGTGGATTAGGGAATACTTCTGTGTTTAAAAAACTAAATCAAAGTCTGACGACTAATACCATAGATAGAACTGATACCGCTGTTCCATCAAGGTAGTGGCTTTAATTTCTTCATGTTATGAATCATAACAATTACAGATAGAAAAGACCTATTAGATCACATCCACAACGATGGGTCTTCTGTCACTTCTTACTTCCCTCTCAGGAATTTTTTTTTTTTTTTTTTTTTAATATTCAGCCTATGTTTTCTAAAATGCACCCAATACTTCTCATTACATCTGCTTGTACCGCCCGAAAATATTTGTCTTCTAGGTGTTTGCACCCTACAATCACTTAGAGACAGGTATTATTTTTCTTTAGTAGATATTTGGCCAAGATAGTTATATTTGAATTTTGATATGTAAGTAAAACTACTAGAAGTTCTGCTGAATTCTGTAGAATTTTTATCTCAGATTCTGCGAAACATTTTTGGGTAAAATGATTCTTTCCTCAGTGAAATTCATTGAACATATGAAAACACTCCGTTGTTTAGTGAATGAATTTTAGTTTTAGTCAGGCTTGTTTTTAGATCCTTCTGTACCGTGATGGGATCATTTCCACCTGAAGTTCCCTGCAGAGATGGTCCAGACCCTCCCTTCCCAAAATTTCATGTTCAAAACATTACAAAACCAAAAGACCCTCATTTTCAAACGTGTGTGGGTGCTCAGTGTAGGCACACAGATCCCTGGTGTGTGTGCATGTCTACCTATGTGGGTCCTGCAACTCCAGCTGGCAGCCTTTATAGATTTGCATGCCTAAATCAGCATTGCACACTTGGATGCACACATGTCAAAATTTGGTCCAAATATTATAGGGCTTTCAATTATTTGTTAAGGCTTTCCACCTGTATTCCTGCACCACAACATTCAGATAAATCTGGTGACTTGAGAGTTTGACTTGATCGGAGCTTTTAAGGCTGCTGCTGGTCAGGCAGGGAAAACCCAATCTAGGTCCTGTCCTCCTTAATGCTATAAATCAAGCCATGCTCCCCTGCTTAGACCGTATCTTTCTCCAACTATTGGATTAAATCAAGATTTTTTTCCCCCACTGAGAGGGAGGCACTAACCCACTCCCCTGTAAATACTGGATGAGTGAGTGAACTGAGAGGCATCGATCCCATGGCTGCTTTGTGGTTCATCTGGGGAATGAGCAGTAGTTTCTGTCATTGCATGGTTATAGTAAAATAGCAGATACCCTAGCAATATTGAGCTGCTAGATTCTGAAAAAGCTGATCAGTCTATTTGGACTCTGCACTGAGCTCCCTTTGCCCAATTCCAGACTTGGGCGCTGAGTGCAGAGCCAAAGCACAACTATTCCTCAGCAGACCTGCAGTGCGGGACCTTCTGTCTGTCACGCTGTAGGCAAGGGCAGGTTTCCGTCAGATTTTAAAAACAAAACATAGAAAAAGCATCAGGAATCCAAAAACCAGAATCCAACACCAGTCATTTGTGCAGGTATAATAGTGTGAATTAGGAGTGTGATTCTGTATGACAGTTTTATTCTGGAAAAAAGCCTTTGTATGGATGTAGCTAAAAAATGTCCTTTTGTTGGTATAAACTGCATCTTCCTTAGGGGAATTTTCTGGTCTAGCTATACTGGCCTAAGAGACTCCGCCTCTTTTAAAGCAGGCTGGTGTCAGCGAGGTGATATTTGCATAGATGTGCAGGGTAATTGTGTCCAAGGAGATGAGAGAGAGAAAGTGAGTGGGGGAATATCTTTCATTCGGTTGGTGAGAGAGACAAACTTTCAGGTTACACAGACCTGAAGAAGAGCTCTGTGGAGCTCAAAAGCTTCTCTCTCACCCACCGAAGTTGGTCCAATAAAAGATATTTCTTCATCCACCTTGTCTATAGGTAGTTAATTGGTATTACCATTTCCATTGAAGTGATTGGAGACATAATACAGTTATAGTTTATCTGTTAAGGCAGAGGGTACTGCATTCCAGAGGATTCCTTTACATCTATAAATGCTGAAATATGTTTTTCTGTATGCAATGATTAATTAAAAATATGAATTTAAACTGATTTAATTAAACCTGGAAAAATACCTCTGTGGACACTTTTACTTTGGTTTTAAGAGTGGGTTTGGATTTTTTTTCAGTTTACCTTAAATCTTTTCCCAGTCAGCTTAAGCTTGAATTTATTTAAATTCTTCAGAAATAATTTTCTATTATAAAAGATCTTTGGAGATCTTAATCCGGCCAATTCTGGTTATGCAGGTTTCAGTTGTCCTCTGCAGACATCAGGCAGAACACTGTGTGGTCTAGAAATTACTTTAGGATATAGCACATGCAATGAAGGCAGAAAAATAAACTCTGCCATATCTGAGCCAAGTAACTGAAAGTTAGACAGAACAAACCAACCAGAGAATATTGTCTACAGGAAAGGGGAAAAGATAGACAATGAAAAATAACTTAAAATCTGTAATATAACTGTTACTGTATAATATAAAGCTTGTTTTTATACCAGTGATTCTCAGACAGTGATCCAAGAAATACTAATTGGTCACATGCTTGTGGCTCCTCCTTGGTTCTAACTGTTTCTAATGACATCCAATTTAGTCACCAGCAAAAGCTGGAAAAGCAAAAGCTAGAAGAAAAGAGAGGGAGCTTTTTCCAGTATGAGTGCCTGCTGTGAGATAAACGAGTCACCCTCATGAACTGGAACCACCAGTGGAACTGGGGTTGCCAGCAGGAGAGGGGGCAGGGCTGCCAATAGGTCTGGAGCACCCACTGAGAAGGAATGTCCAGGAGATAAGGAAACAATCGACGGGACAGAAAATGTCTAGGGTGAGAGGAAAACTCTGTGGTAGGATAGTGGGAGTAGATGAGAAATGGACCAGGAGGTAGAAAGGCCAAGACACTGTGGTGGGGTGGGGGGAAAGAGAGCTTAATAAAACAGATGGGAGGGGGAGATGACATGAAGAGAAAATCACAAGTGGGATTATTTTCTTCAGAAAATGCAAATCACTGATTGCATAGAGCATAGTTAAAAATTACAAAAACATGCTTGTAATAATATATCTCCATGTAAGCAATAGCTGTAGTTGCCACAAGATCACTAGGTGATCATGAGTGGGAGAGAGGGTGGTCTGCATGGTTGTAGAGGAGAGGAGAGGTGATCTGTGAGACATTGGACTCAGCATTGTCTCTGGTCACCACAGCAGAAGTGGGGCACCTGGTTGCAAGTCCCCAATCTTGCAGACAGCCAGTCACTCATTTAGCTGTTGGAGTAATTTTAGAGGAACTTCAGCATTGTTCTACACTATATCCCAGATGCAATGACTACCAAGGAGCCATGCAATAGGTAAGGGTTTCCGGAGTGCAGTGCATACCACCCAGACCCCTTCCTCCATCTTGCCCCCATTCTGCGAGCTGATGAAAGTGAAGGGGTAATGAAGTAGATCTTGCTTTCTGAGGGAAGTCCCAGCTGGCTGTTAAAGCCAGCATACAAACCCTTTGCACAACCTGAGTGGCTCAAAAGGGCTGTAGTGAGCTAATGAGCTGCAATATTTCTCAGAAGAATGTAGTCCACACTATTAAAAAGTTTGAGTAAATTTAATCTATACCATTGACAAAAACAAACAATATCCCCCGCCCCCAGGAAATAATCATCTGTCTCTTGAATCTCTTCATACAGTTATGAAGCAGTCTGAGATAGTGGATTTTTAACTTTCCTGACTATGCTACCTTGTGATTTTTCTTCTGTAATCATGTATTTGCTGCAATATCAGGGTCCAAAAGAGTTACTCAAGGTTTGTTGGAAATTTATCGAAGTAGCTGCTCTGGAGTAGTTATTTCAGTATAAGACCACATGTGGAGACTTTTATCTAGAAATAAAATGGTCCATATAGGAAGTTATTCTGGAATAAAAATTTTAAGTATGAAAGCTGAAATTCTAGCCTAACCACTTGCCTCCAAGAATAATAATTCCAAAATAACTATTTTAGTACATTTTCAAGTGTAAACAAACCCTTGTGCACAGAGCAGTACTATCAACTCTGCATTTACTTGCTGTTTATCAATTTAAGTTTGACTTTTACGGACATATTTTGAAGACAGAGCACAGTGGAGCCATCTGCCAACAGACACAACCTGCATCCACCAGCTTTGCACAGATAGATTGGGTAATTGCATTTATTGGTGAAAGTATGGGCATTCCTGTTACATCCACATTTAAAGAATTTGACCCTTAAAGTTTTTAACATTTGGATTTTTAATTTTCAGTTACAAAAATGTATACATAAAATTAAGCTGAAAAATTGAAATAACTGGCCAACTATCAGATCAGCAGTGTTTTTTGACCCGAAACAATGTTGCCAATCCCAACCATTCAGAAATCATGAGTTGACTCTTCCCCCCCACCCATCAAGAAATTTGATTAAAAATCAGGAGATTTAAAAATAAATAAGTGTTGGATTCTTTTTATGTGCCTTTGGGTTTCTGAGCATTGACAGTACAGTTGGTTCATGTTTCAGGCTTTTCTCTACAACCATGAAAGTTTAAAAAAAAAATTAAATATGAAAGCTGGGCTTCTTGCCTAACCAATTGCCTCTAAGAGCTGGGACTCTTGGATACCATTCCATTAAGTTATGTGTTTGTCAACACATGGAAACATTGCAATTCATGTGTTGTATGAGACACTCCCTCTTACAATGCACATATGATGTAGCTGTAAATGTACAAGAATGTTCCATGAGTGAAACAAGGCTCGTTAGGCACAGTAATATCCAGTGTGAATGGAACTGGTGGTATTGTCATTTGCAGCCCACATAAATACTCTAAGCAAAGTACAGTACCTGCTGTGAGTGCAGAATGCCAGGTTTTTAAATAATACTGCCATTTTGTTTAAAATAAAAATAAGTGTAATAGTTAATGACTAACTTGGAAAATTTCAGGTTTAAAATTAAGCAGTCTTAGTAGGCTAAATGGAGATTTAACTGTGTGCTCATAGAATCATAGAAGATTAGGGTTGGAAGAGACCTCAGGAGGTCATCTAGTCTAATCCCCTGCTCAAAGCAGGACCAATTCCCAACTAAATCATCCCAGCCAGGGCTTTGTCAAGCCAATCCTTAAAAACCTCTAAGGATGGAGATTCTGCCACCTCCCTAGGTAACCCATTTCAGTGCTTCACCACTCTCCTAGTGAAAAAGTTTTTCCCAATATCCATCCTAGACCTCCCCCACTGCAACTTGAGACCATTGCTTCTTATTCTGTCGTCTGCCATCACTGAGAACAGCCTAGCTCCAACCTCCTTGGAACTACCCTTCAGGTAGTTGAAGGCTATCATCAAATCCCCCATCACTCTTCTCTTCTGCAGACTAAATAAGCCCCAGTTCCCTCTCCTCTACTTGGATATTATTTTTACCATGCTGGTAGTGCTAGAAGCCTGAACTGAGATCAGAGCTCCATTGGGCTAGGCGCAGTATATACACCAGTATTGCCAACTCTAATGATTTAATCAGGGCTCTAATGATTTTGGGGACCTTTTTTTGGCAAGTCTGCTAGCTCATGAATTTTCCCTTGTTCAGAATGCCCCATGCTTCCTTATAGTCTATCTGCACATGGAAGTGAGGCTGTCCTTATGTAACTTTAGTGCCCTTGTGGCCAAGATGGAGTCTGCTCAGCAGGCAGCTCTGGCCAAGAGAAGGCGCGCGCAGGAATGCAGCAGCAGAAATCCCTTCCACCCCAGGGGTACCTGTTCCAGACCCCCCAGAGTGAACACCCCCCTACTGCCACAGGAAAAGTATAATGGCTATAACAAAGGGAGGTATTTATTTACAGAGGGATGAGAGGAGAAATATAATAAGGGGAAATATTAAGGGGAGCAGTAAAACAGGGCTGCATCCAAGCCAAGGCCCCACGGGCCCAGTGGGAGCACAGTCTGGAGGGAAAGACACTGAGCAATGTGTCTGCACACAGAGTTCAGGAGTCCTGAACAAAGTTTCAGTCCAGTGATGAGTCTTGGGTACTCCTGTTCGTCTTCGGCACCAGTGAACTTTCCCCCAACAAACCCCTCCGGTGCCTCTTTGCCATTCTCTGCAAAGCCACGGAGCGACCACCTCCCCACTTAACTAGCTACAGCCTCCCTCCTTGTTCCCAATGCAGAGTCACAAGTCCTAGTACTCTCAGACCCATGCAGCTCTGGGCAGCCATGATACTGGGTCCAGCTCCGGCCTGTCCTTCTCGGGCGATTCCTCCCTGGCACAGGGCTCCTCCTGGCTTCTGTCCTGGGCTGTCCCCAACCGGCTGCCCTGGCCTTCCCAGGCTTCAGGCAGGTTCTCTCTGCTGCCTCTCTCCCCCTCTCAGCTCCAGAGAGCCCTCTGGCATTTCCCTTCTTTTTTTCTCACTCTCCCCTAGGAAAAAGATTTAAAGGGGTCATGCTCTCTAAACCCCAAAGGGGCTACACTTAATAAAGTTGGCTGCCACTTCCCACTATTTTCAGTGAGATTGAAGTCATGCCCAGCAGCAAAATGGATGCCATGCTATGATCCAGGGGACTGGACAGAACACAGAGACTGGGAGGAGCAGCAGAGTCTCTGTGAAAAGGGGATGGAGAGAGTGAGGGGTAGCAGGTGGGAGGTTTAGGACTTGCAGGAGAATGAGGTGCAGAGGGATGGGAAAGAGGGAGCCCGGAGAACGGGGAGAACTGTGTGGGAGTGCTGCTCAATTTGAGGTGGAGAAGGGGGGAGACAGGGAAATGTTTCTTGTAAAAGGCTAATCCAAGCCCACAATGTTTTTATTATGACATTGTCACTTGTATGAATGATTGACTTGAGTTTAAAGTTCTTTAACAGCTATATCTCTAACTCATCAACCCTAAACAGTAATATAAACTGTGCTCAAGTGTGAATCGTAATGCAGTAGTTAGGTCAGTGGTTCTCAAATTATTTATGGTCCAGCCCTCCTTTTATCAAAGGAAATAAACTAGGAGGGGAGAGAGTTGAAGCAGGATAGGAAATGGATGGCAGTTGCCCTGTTTTAGGATTGAGGAGAGGATAAGTGGAGTCTTCTCCTGATCAGCTAATACATGTGCATTTTATGTAGCAGAGGCTGACTTTTCAGGTTCACTAGCAGAGGAATAGAGGGGAGTGAAAAAGTCAGAAGAGAAAAAATAACAGTTTGATGGAGGGAGTTAAATTTCATGCTATTTGGGGCCAGTCTCATGATATGAGGAGTCTGACTGATGATTTTTGATCTCTTGCGGTTGGCAATACTGCATACACATAGTAAAAGACAAAGAACTACTTATATAAATAACAAATGGTAGGGAAGGGAAGAATAATCATCCACAATTCTATGGATGGGAAACTGAGGACCGTGTAGATTAAATGATTTGACCATGGTTACACAGGGAGTCTGTGGCAGAACTGAGACTTGAACCAAGATAAGCGGAGTCTCAGTTTAGTGTTTTAACCACAAAGCTCATCCTTCCACGTCCACTGCAGGTATTACTGTGAAGAGTGCTCTGAAAAAAACTCATAAATAAAATGAGTAAGTAAACTCCCCACTCATCTCGGTGGTCCCTCTGGGTCAGCAGGTAAAGCATATTGGAAATGAAGAGCATGAGGAAGTTTGCATTAGTCTTACCTGTTCTGTGGATAATCAGGACTTAAGGTGTCAATGCAGGTGTTAAAGGTTCAAGCTTGAAAAACTAAGCTGTTTATTTTAGTTAGTCTGAAACCACTGAATAAACATTCTGACCTGGTCTATGCTTAAATTTACATCATCCTAGCTGCCTCGCTTAGGGCTGTGAAAATCTTCAAACCCTGTGTGACATAATTACATAGACTTAACCCCTACTGAAAACACAGCTAGAATTCATGTGTCGGCCTAGCTATACTGCCTCTCAAGGGGATAGATTTACTACAGGGCTGGAAAAACTCTTTTGCTGTAGTAAGTCTCTATGCTAGAGCAGTGTAGCTTCAGCTGTGCTACTGTAGCACTCGTAGTGTAGACATACCCTCAGTTTCTGAAGAATTTAAACTATAGGAATTTACTTTCCTATATCACATTGAAAATCTGAACAGATTTTTTCTAGACAACATCTATGTATGGGCTGACAAATGATATACCAAGTTTCAGACCTGTGCAAATTTAAATATCTGTATTACAAATTTTGCTCAGGGCCATGCAGAAGCTGTTAAAAAGAGTCACAATAACAAATAGATGAAGTGGGTAAAAAACCATTAAGGGGATTAATGGGAATAGTCAGCTGACCATGGAACTGTTTATAAACCTGTGAGCTCATCTGAGTTTTCTTTGCTGCTTCATTCAATATGACAAAGATCAAGAAAAATTCTCCTTTCTCTATATTTTTTCTCCTCTGTGCACAGCTAGAAACATTTAAAGAGAAGGTGGAAATGTAATGAATGCTTTCCATATTATTAAGCCTCAGAGAGTAACTTCACTTCTGCAGTAAGGAAGGTTGTTCCAGATGAACATGAAAAACACATTTCAGAGCTGTTGTTCTGCTATCTTGGCTGCCTTCCAAAGAAACTTGGCAACAATTCCAAACCCTTTAGGAGCCAGAGCTGCATTTTTGAAAGTGAAGTCATAAATGGCAACTCTTTCTGTTCCCCTCACCAGGCGGCCTCCTCCTCCTCCTGCAGAAATGGCCAGCGTGGTAGGTGAAGAGGATCTCTGATCTCTTATTTGACTTGTGGCCTTATGGTTTTCTAAGTAATTGGGTTTAAAAGTCCTGTGTTTCTTAACAATCAATAAGAAAGTAGTACTCAGGGTCTGTATGTTGTAACCTGTATGGAGGTAACTTCATTTTTATTTGAAAGGGATCTGCCCTAAACATTGTACTTGAATTCATTTTGTCTATGTGTACCCTACAAGTGGTATAGCAGCACAATCACAGCTCTGCTGCTGTAGTGTAGACAGAAGAGGTTTTCTCATCACTGTAGTAAATTCACCCCCTTGAAAGGCAGTAGCTAGGTTGACAGAAGAATTTTTCCATTTACCTAGGCTATGTCTACGCTATGTAGCTTTAGCAACACAGCTGTGCCGTTAAAAGGCACACAGCGTAGCTGCTATTTGTTGTCTGGAGAGAGCGGTCTTGCCAACAAAGCACTGTTCACAGCAGCTCTTGTCTTCGACGTAACTTTTGTCTTTCGGGGTGAGGGTAGCAGTGTTTAACACCTCTGAATGACAAAAGTTTTGTCTTTCACCTGCTAGTGTAGACAAAGCCCTAGTGCTGGCTTGTCATGGTATGAACCCCCACTCTGAACCTTAGCATCCAAAAGATGGGGTACCAGCATGAATTCCTCTAAGCTTAATTACGAGCTTAGAAATGACAGAGCTGCCACCACCCAAAAATATAGTGTTTTGGGGCACTTTCTGGCCCGCAAACCCTTCCCTGGGGACCCCAAGACCCAAAACCCCTTGGGTCTCTCAACAAAGGGAAATAAACCATTCCCCCCTCCTTTCTTCCTCCCAGATTCTCCCCTCCCTGGGTAACACTGGGAGATCCCTGTGATTCAACTCTGTGAATCTTAAAACAGAGAGGAAATTCACCTTCCCTCCCTTCTCTCCCCCTCCCAGACCTTCCCTGAGAGAGAGACAGTAATCTTAACACAGAGAGAGATCAGGCTTTTCCTCCCCCCCTTCTCTCCTTCCTCCCACCAATTCCCTGGTGAGTGTAGACTCCCTCCCCTTGGGTCTCACACCAGAATGAAAAAACAATCAGGTTCTTAAAAAGGAAAACTTTTAATAAAAAAAAGAAAAAAGTAAAAATTGTCTCTGTAAAATCAAGATGGAAAATGTTACAGGGTCTTTCAGCTTATAGACACTAGAGAGAATCCTCCCCCCAGCACAAATACAAGTTTCAGCAACAGAGATACAATCCTTCCAGCAAATACACATTTGCAAATAAAGAAAACAATCCAAAAGACTAAACTGCCTTTCTAACTGGTACTTACTAAATTAAACAGAATAGGCTGTTTCAGAAGATGGGAGGAATCGGTTACATGTCTGGCTTCTCTTAATCCCAAGAGAGAACAAAAAACCCCACGAAACAGCCCAAAACAAAGGCTTCCCTCCACTGAGATTTGCAAGTATCTTGTCTCCTGATTGGTCCTCTTGTCAGGTGTTCCAGGTTCACTGTTTGTTAACCCTTTACAGGTAAAAGAGACATTAACCCTTGACTATCTGTTTATGACATGGCTATACTGGGGCATGGGTTATCTTAACTACGTCTCTCAGGGCACACTCTGAGCAATATAGCTTGGTTGACCTATCTTTTAGTAGTAGACCACACCTGTGACTCTTTAACACACACTTGTGATATAACCTTGTTGAGGGTTAATGTCTCTTTTACCTGTAAAGGGTTAACAAACAGGGAACCAAAAACACCTGCCCAGGGGACCAATCAGGAAACAAGATACTTTCAAATCTCGGTGGAGGGAAGCCTTTGTTTGTGTTTTTTGGGTTTTGCTTTGTTCTCTCTGGGTCCTGAAAGGGACTAGACGTGCATCCAGGTTTCTTGCCAATCTCCCTACTACAATCTCTTTATATATTCAGAATAGTGAGTATTAAGTAGGAAAGGCGGTTATAGTCTTTTGATTGTTTTCTGAATTTGCAAATGTGTAGTTTGCTGGAAGTATTTTAAATTGTATTTTGCTGGGGGGAGGCTTCTCTCTAGTGTCTATAAGCTGAAAGACCCTGTAACTTTTACCATCTAAATTACAGAGACCACTTTTATTTTTTTTCTTTCTTTTTATTAAAAGTTTTGCTTTTTAAGACCTGTTTGATTTTTTCTCCTTGTTGAGGCTCAAGGGAATTGAGTCTGTACTTACCAGGGAATTGGTGAGAGAAGGGAGGGGGAAGGGTGGAATCCCTTTGTTTTAGATTCACAGAGCTTGAATCTGTCTATCTCTCCAGGATAGCCCGGGGGCGGGGCGGAAACCTGATTTCTCTGTGTTGTGATTCAAAGAGTTTGCATCACGGTGATCTCCTAGTGTACCCAGGGCGGGAAAGATATGGGAGGAAGAAATGAGAAGGGAGGGAAATGGTTTATTCCCCTTTGTTGTAAGACTCAAGGAATTTGGGTCTTGGGATCCCCGAGGAAGGTTTTTTAGGGGACCAGAGTGCCCCAAAACACTATATATTTTTGGGTAGTGGCAGTTTATCGGATCTAAGCTGGTAATTAAGCTTAGGGGAATTCATGCTGGTACCCCAACTTTTGGACTCTAAGGTTCAGATTGGGGAAATATACCATGACAGGTCTGGATTCATGGCCTGGCTTAACAGAGGTTTCTGAACTTGATTACGTACTTTATATCCTTTCAGGTTCAACCAAGGAAAACACTTTTTTATAGTTAATAGCTAACGGAGGGGCAAGGAAGGAGATGGGAGCATTGTCCCCTGAACATAGAATTGGAAACCAGAAACCACCTGACTTCTAATCTTAATTCTTAAAATGACTTTGAATTTGGGTAAATCAGTCTTTCTGCTTCAGTTTCCCTTCTTGTAAAATAGAGATTATACTTATTCAACTTGCACAGACATTGTGAGCACTAATTAATTAATGTTTGCAAAGTAGTTGGGAGTTAGGATTAAACACGTGGCTAGGCATGCAGTCATTTTCACTGGGATCTTTTTCATGGTTATGTAACGTGCACCACTCATGCCATCATAGCTAAAAAGCCTCTTCTTTTATAATTAAATGCCACTGCACCAGTAGTTACTAATATTTGAGATCTGAATATAGTAGAGCGAAATATCTCTGAATGAATTGAATTGTCTGAGGGAAAGCCGTATGTGCTGCATCTGATTAAGTTGCTGTCAGAAGCAGGCAGCTGATGGATGGTGCCCATTCTTGCTAATGTTTCATGCACAGACATACAAGAAGAACCTGTACTTATTGAAGAAATGTGTCCCTCCTCAAGGTTGGCAGGACGTTTTCTGTCCTGCAGGATTCACTGACTTACTAGTGCAAATGTAAAAACCGAAAGAGTTGTCTATCGTTTAGCAGCAATTTGTATTTGATTTCTGACTTCTCTGCTATAATGTGGTTCCATTGCTCATTGTATAGAGATCTTCAAACACTAAAATTCTTCCATTCTAATGCAACATTTTCAGGGATTTTTTCTTTATTATGTGTTTTGAACATTAAACGTTATCCTTCAGACTTTATTCCCATTGCTTAGGTGATCTGGTTTATTTACGTTGCAGTTATTATTGTATCAGCAATGCATAGATAGAGTTGGGTGGGAATATTCTGATAGAACTTCTGTTTGAAAATGCTGATTCATCAAAAGCAAAACATAAGTGGCAGAAGTGTTGATTTCAGTGAATTTGCATTTAGAAGAGATTTTTGGAATAAAACAGTTTGATTTTACTTTTGACATTTCTTTTTTGTTACAAAATTTCTTTTATTTCATATTATAAAACACATTTAAAAAATTAAACGTCAAACAAAATGGAACATTTAAATCTTTCTTTCTTTCTTACATTTCAAAATTCCAAGAAAATAATTGTTTTTTTGTTCCATTCCGGACTGGAAAAAAAATTGTCATGGAATTTCCCACAAAATGGAAAATCCAGTTCCCACCCCGCTCTTGATACAGCATTGTTAATAGGAAACAAGATATCCCTGCATGTGAGAGTTGAGTTGCCCAGTGATTGAAAGCTATGGGGAACTCTGACAGTTTCTCGCTATTTGCTCAGGGAGCCTCCATCTTTAAACCAGAATAGTATATAAAGAGACTTAATCTTATGGGCTTCTACTGAAAACAAAACAACCTCACACCTGAATGCTCTTGTGATGTCATTGTTAAAAACCATTGTGAAATGTCCCAAAGCACTTGACAAAATCTCTTGCATACCTCACGCTGGGTAAGTCTCACACAGACTCTCTTACAAAAGTAATCACATCTGTCGATTCTGTGTCAAGAACTATTGGCAGACCATAGATATTTTTAAGCCCACGTCCAGACTAACCCGCGGCATCGGCGGGTTAAAATCGATTGCTCGGGGATCGATATATCGCGTCTAGTCTGGACGCGATGTATCGATCCCCGAGCGCGCTTACATCGATTCCGGAACTCCATCAACCCGGAGTTCCGGAATCGACACGGAGAGCCGCGGACATCGATGCCGCGCCATCTGGACGGGTGAGTACCTCGATTTTAGAAATTCGACTTCAGCTACGTTATTCACGTAGCTGAAGTTGCGTATCTAAAATCGATTTTAATACCCTAGTCTGGACGTGGCCTAAGAGTGGTGTGTTCTTAAGAAACAGGACCAGAGGTTAAGTTTCCTGATCTCAAGTACATTCATGGGTATTACTCTTTGGCAGAGTCATACCACAGGCTTTGGACTTGGCAGAGTGGCTTCCAGTAAAAATGTTCATGTGCATTGTTTGCTGAACAGAAATGAAATGGCTGGACATTGACTTTCAGGTAGATTAATATTGTGAAGTGCCCTTCCTCTGCTTAGAGGGGGCCAGTTAGTGGAGAAAAACTAAAGTTATTCCTTTTTTTAAATATGTACAAATTATGCTTAAGAAAACGGTTAAAGAACACATTTAGCTTGTATACGTAAGTTAAAAACATTGCTAACAATATGAAAAACACAGTAATAAAAAAAGAATAGTAAGAGTGGATTGGACACCTGTAAAATGCATATTTGGTGCTTCTTAGGGAGCTTTGTAATAATTCTTTCTTCATCTAACTCAGAGGTGGGCAAACTACAGCCTGGGAGCTGCATCCAGCCCTTCAAATGTTTAAATCCGGCCCTCAACTCCTGCCAGGGAGTGGGATCCAGGGCTTTCCCCACTCCACGTGTGCCATGGCTCTGTATGGCTTGTGGAAGCAGCAGCGTGTCCCCCTTCCTATGCATAGGGGCAGCCAGGGGTCTCCACACACTGCTCACTCCCCAAGTGCCATCCCATTGGCCTGCACTTCTTACCCTCTCTAGCACCCCGACCACCTGTCCTGATCCCCCTCCCACTCTCCGAACCCCTTGGTGCCACGCTTCTGCACCCCAGAGCCTGCACTCCCAGCCCTCACCACCCCTCCCATCCGCACTCCAACCCTCTGCCCCAGGCAGGAGCCCCCTCCTGCACTCTGAACTCCAAATTTCTGGCCCCGTCCCACAGCCTGCACCCCGAGCCAGAGCCCTCACACACTCCTGCACTCCAGCTCCCAATTTCATGAGCATTCATGGCCCATCATACAATTTCTATACCTAGATGTGGCCCTCGGGCCAAAAAGTTTGCCCTCCCTTGATCTAACCCAATCAACAAAAGTCACACTGCTTTACAAAAATATAGTAGAAATTTGGCTGGGTTCCATTCTACTGTTTAAATAAATGCTGCTATATACACAACACTGTATATTTTAAAAAATGTGTCTACTATGGAGAGAAAACTAAAAAGTGTTTATGCATAAACATATTCTGGAGATTACACTTTATGAACGGACTACATTGATTGCCAAGTGCATTATAATTATTTATACAACTAGTGTCTCTAAATGGTTTTAAGCCTTTCTATATTTTAATTTAAGAGAAGACATCTTATTTTCAAAAGATAGAGGGTCACATCTTCATTCAAGCACAACCCTCCCAGAAGAAATCTTGTATCGGGGAGCTGAGGCAGGGAAAAGAAAGCAGAGTGATCTGTATAAGCACTTCAAAGATAACCTGAAGAACAATCTCAAAGAAGTCAAGCAAATGACTCAGAACAGGGTTCATTCTTTCCTGAGTGCTGGCTGGTGAGTCTTACCCACATGCTCAGGATTTAGCTGATCGCCATATTTGGGGTCGGGAAGGAATTTTCCTCCAGGGCAGATTGGCAGAGGCCCTGGAGGTTTTTCGCCTTCCTCTGCAGCGTGGGGCCTGGGTCACTTGCTGGTGGATTATCTGCAGCTTGAGGTCTTCAAACCACAATTTGAAGACTTCAATAACTCGGACATAGGTTAGGGGTTTGTTATAGAAGTGGATGGGTAGGGTTCTGTGGCTGCTTTGTGCATGGGGTCAGACTAGATGATCACATTGGTCCCTTCTGACCCTAAAGTCTATGAGTCTATGTCCATCAGCTGAGGATCTGGCCTATAAAAGAGAGAGTCTTTATTCCCAAAGTGAAGTTAGGGGCAGCTCCTCAGCTGGAATAAATCAGGTATATAAAGACACAAATAAAATTACAAATAGTGACTAGTTATCAAAACAAAACAGTAAAATATTGTCCAAGGCACAGATTGGTTACCAATATTGTGCTATAATGCCTCAAATTAAATCAAAGGTGTTGGATGTTACTTCTTATTTGTGTTACCTTTCAGTCCTAAGGACAATATTTCCTAGCTGCTGGGGCCCAATGAAACAGTAAGGTTTTTATTGTTTTCCTTTACAAATAAATACATTTTAGATAAAAGCAACACACATCTAATCCATATCTCCTACTAGATGTGTGTTGTGTGACTTTTGTTTTAGGATTGCATGGTGGTTCGGAATGTGGACAGTAAACTGTTGCATGATTTTCATGGCAGCATTGCAAACTTATCACATAATTTT
The DNA here is from genome assembly GCF_025201925.1 of Gopherus flavomarginatus. Lineage (NCBI taxonomy): Eukaryota > Metazoa > Chordata > Testudines > Testudinidae > Gopherus > Gopherus flavomarginatus. The sequence continues at coordinate 50,620,208 of NC_066625.1, forward strand.
GGGATAGCCAGGCAGAACTGAGAAAACATGGAATAGTGATGGGTGTGTTGTATTATACATATTTTTATGCACGGTAGGTACTATATTGTATACAGTAAACACACTGTCTAGAGGAGAGAAAATAGGGAGAAGAATTGTTTCTCTCAGAAAAAGTGACAAATGGAATCTTTCTAAAAGTGTCTTGGTTCCGTCAAAATAATTTTTAAGGATCGATGTGGCTGAATATGTAAGATGCTCTAGTTTTCTCTGATGTTTAAATTAAGCAACTATTTTATTCTCATACTTTCTTCTGCAAACCAAAAAATAATGGCAGGGCATCATCCCAAGAACTAGCACCATTGCGTTATACATTTTTATATTAATTTCCAACAAAACCATTGGTGCTTCTCTTTTCAGCTTTTGCTCTTGGCTTTGAAATGCATCCCTTGGCATTACCTACAAGTTCTCCCGTAGAGCAACTGTGAAAGACGTGGCATGTTCAGGGTCCTTAACTTCCTCCGCATCTTCATTTTGGGGGACATCCTTTTGCTTCATTACCATCTAAACTAACTTTTCTCTGTTCTTTTGAAAAGGAGAACTTCTGAGTTTTGTAAGCTCAGAACCCAACTTTATTTTAATCAGTTGATCTGTTCTTACTGACTTTCATTTTTCCCCAGGAGGAGTACAGAGCAGAAGGCATCAGCTGGCACAACATAGACTATATAGATAATTCTGGTTGTATAAATCTTATCAGCAAGAAACCAACAGGACTGCTCCACCTGCTGGATGAGGAAAGCAAGTGAGTATGAACCATTTCTGAAAGTCACAATGACTGCGGTCGTGTGTTCACCAAACTCCAAAGGCTCGCATTGTCTTACCCAAATTATGTGTGCGCTAGGCAGAAGAAGAAAACAATCTGCAAGGTTACTGTTGGTGGAAGCTACAAGCTTTTGAGCTACACAGAGCTTTTTCTCAGGTTGCCATGGAGGAAAGTTAAATGAGAGAGAGAGAGAGACAGAGATATCCTTCTTACCTCATCCAGTATTGTTAAAGGGAAATGTTGGAAATTCTTTTCTTCAGTATTTGCTTAGAGTGCAGTCACACAATTATTTATGCTGAAGTCTTCTCTTTCTTGGTAATATTTGCCAAAAAGATACCTAACACACTAATCGCTATTTCTCCTTATTTATGATTTCAGTGCCCTCCTAATTTTTTTTAATCTAAGTGCTTGCATCTAACAGGGTAATGCAAACAGTGCAGAATTTTTTTTAAAAAAATTTAAACTATGAACTAAAAATGTTACTTATATCAAGAGGCTCCCCATCATAGGGAAGAACAGCTAAGGTTACCTTTACTTCTGTTCTGTTCTTTCTTCCAGGTCTGTGTCTCAGGGCATGTCTACACAGTGACATGTAGGAAAGTTAAGATGAATTAACTAAAGGTGTGAACTTATGGAATATTAGTTAAAGTGCATTAACTGCCTGTGTGGATGTGCTCATTCAGAAGTAAAGTGGCCTTAGTTTGCTTCTAAAGTGAATTAGTGTATGTCTACATTTAAACTGCTACAGCAGCACAGCTGCAGCATTCTCCCATCACTGAGGTTAATCCATCTCCCCAAGAGGCAATAGCTAGGTCAACAGACAAATTACTCATCGACCTAGTGCCGTCTACATGGGTGTCAGGTTGCCTTAGCTGCGTTGCATGGGACTGTGGATTTTTCACACCCCTGAGCGATGATAGCTGGGTCATCTTAACTTTTTAGAGCAAATCTGGCCTTAGTCTATAGCAAACTAAGGCTCCTTACTTTTGAATGAGAGCATCCACACAGGGATGTAATGTGTTTTAATTAATGCTCAATAAATGCATACCCTTTGGCTTGGTCTATACTTAAACCGCTACAGTGGCACACCTGCTGAGCTTCAGTGTAGACACTCGCTACAGCAACAGAAGGGGTTCTCCCATCACTGTCGTTAAACTGCCTTCCCAAGAGGCAATATCTAGAAGAATTCTTCTATTGATTTAGTGCTGTCTGTGCTGGTAGTTAGATTGGCTTAGTGACATCTTTCAGAGGTGTCCATACCCCTGAGAGACATAGCTATTCCGATGTAACTTTTCAGTGTAGACCAGCTATTAGTTACTTTGGCTCAGCTTCCCAGGTAGACAAGCTCACAAACTTGTCGGAATTTTGGCCTAAATCCTCTGAATTTAATTATCTAGGCTCATGGGCAAGAAGTCTCCAGTAGGATCTTCTGGCAAAATTCCTCCTTAATAATTCTGTTGATGGCAGGTGGGGAGAGTTTATTCCCTTCTCTGGAATAAGCCACAAGCCTGCTCTCAAACCTGGTGGCTCCCTAGCAACCTACAGTGGGCTCCCCAGTACCAGGGCAGTGCAGCTCCATTGCATCTGTGCTTCCAGGGACCTCCCCCAACCCTTTTTTCCCCAGTGACCCTAGGGAGTCCTGCAGTAAAAGTGAATACAGCAGTAGGCTTGTATTAACTTTTCCAAGGACTTTCTCCAGAGCCTCAGGAGGGGATGAAGGGTTTCCCAGCCTGCCGAGTCTCCGCAGCTTCTCTCAGAATGGAACCCCAGACCACAGAGCACCGCCAGAGGCCCCAAAAAGTTGGGGAGACAGTACAACAAAGATAAATGATTCCCTCCGTGTAAGAAAAGAAAGATCTGCCTGCTGAGGGTTCCCCCATACAGAGATATGGAGGAGAGCAGTCCAGGGCAGTATTTTTTTTTAACCACAGATTAATTTGAATTTTATTTTTTTAAGAGAGATTTTAATTCAGTTTCTGATAAAGCTTTAAAATATGGACAAAGGCCCTTTCAGTTGCAAGCAATTAATACACAAAGTTCAAGGGGCAGTGAATTGACATTTTGCTGTGAAAAAACCATGGGCTTGATTCTTCTGTCCATTTATAATAGTGTACATCAGGAGTAACTTCACTGAAATCAATAATATTGATGTAGAACTGGTGTGGGGTGAAATTGGGCCATGTGATTTTATTTACACACCTCTGTGAACTTTTTTAAAAATGCCCTCTTATTGAGACCTGTAAAAAAGCTTAAATACTGAAGTTATGTATGCAGTTAAAATAGCCCATTTCTAGATGGGTGAATATGCGATATATTTGTGTTCTGTGCATTTTGAGTCACAAGGCTGAAGACAAATATGTCTGACCTTTAGATAACTGTAGGTATCTAAATAATCATGCTACTATGAATATATTATTACAAATAGTTATGTGTATGACTACACTTTTGCAATTGATTCATTCTAGACCCAGTTAGCTGTACTAGATATCTGTAGTTGGAAGCTTCATCAAATGTATTTAGTGTGTATTTATATGCAGGTATATGTTGGCATGCATATATTGCCAAATGCAGCTCAGTAGTGGGAGTAATATCTGTAAGCACAGAAAAGAGAAAAGCAGAATGTTCCCTCTTACAGTTTATGGTCTGTCAGCAAGAGTGTGTTGTTTTTTTCTTTGACTTCACAGCTACCTTAATTTGTTCCCCTTTTTATCCAGTTTTCCACAAGCCACAAACCAAACGCTACTGGACAAGTTTAAGCGTCAGCATGAGGGGAATTCTTACATTGAATTTCCAGCCGTGATGGAGCCGGCTTTTATCATAAATCACTATGCTGGAAAAGTGAAATACGGAGTGAAGGTCAGTCACAACAGCTGTTCACTAGCATTTGTCAGTTAAAATGCATTCTAGCTATGACTGGGTACCCATTACCCAAGACTGCAGCGTGGATGAGTGAAAATTAACTCTGTTTTATTGTCTGGTAGAGTTCAGATAAGATTTTTTGTATGGCAGCAGTGGTCTGAATGTAAAACCACGGCACGTTGCTGAACTAGGTGTTGGTGTGAAGGAGGTAGGCACAAGTAGGGAATGTCAGGCATGGGTGCCAAATTCAAGGCAGACTGTCAGGAAATAAGGCACAGACCCCAGATTGGTTGTGTGTTCTATAATTAGATTTCACCAACCAAGTAACAAGCATGAACTCCTCAGACACTGTAACAGCCTTACCATGGAATCGCAGACAGTCCCCTAGGCTAGGGCATTCTGGTCTAACCTTACCACCCTAGGCAAGCCTGCCTCTGTGATTAGAGGGTCCCTTACACCAAAAATCACAATATGCAGGTTATTCCCAGTCCCAAAGGGCTAGTCACTTGCCCCAAGTCAATTGTACCTAGGGTTGTCAACCCTCCAGGATTGTCCTGGAGTCTCCAGGAATCGAAGATTAAACTTTAATTAAAGGTTTTCATGTGATGAAACCTCCCAGGAATACATCCAACCAAAATTGGCAACCCTCATTGTACATTTGATCTCTCACTGAAGACAACACTTGTAGCCAGTCCTTTAATAAACTAGCTAACGATTTATTAACTAGGAAAAGGAAATAAGAGTTCTTCATGAGCTTAAAGCGGGTAACACCCACAAATGAGTTTCAGCTTTAGATTCAAAAAGATAATAGAAACTTCAGTAATAAGCAAACTCCATATGTCCTGTAGGCTAACCCAGGCAAAACAGCTCGGGGGTGGGAGGGCAGGCTTTTGCTAGTGATTCTGGCCCCTTTAGAGTCCAAGCAGCAAGAAGAACCCAGTTTCTCCTTGTCAGGGATTTTTATCCCTTTCTCCCTAGAGCCCAAGCTGATGGGAGGAGTTCGTCCACAGGTCTCTTCTTCCTGGAGGGGGTGAAGAGTTCAGTTAACAAAGTCTTTGTTTTTTTAATGTCTCACCATGGCTCATTTGGTTTCACAGATTTTGTCGTTAGGCAGGACCCAACATCTTTTGTAGGAAGCCAGCATTTGAATTAGAGAAGGATTCTTTCCTGTTTGATGAATGGTTACAGAGGTTTACAATGCCTTATAACATGGGGTACAGATAAGGGAGACATATAATACATGCAGAATCCTACAAATTATTCATAAAGTCTAAACACCAAACATATTCTTACAACTCTAATATCTAGCTCAACAATACTAACATACGGGTGAGCCAGACTGGTTTCCAGCTGTGCATTTTGTCAATGTTCAGTGAGGCCTGGGGCCTTGGCATGAGCTGGCACCTGGTCTGCCAGCATTACAGGGGGCAAAGGATTTATACAGTTTATTGTGGATGAAAGTGTAAAGTTTCAAACAATGTTTTTAATAAATTTAAAATGACAATAACCAGAACCTTTTAAACATAAGCATAGCCCAACAGAGCAGCCACACCTTCTTTCTGTATGGTCGCCCTCCTTGTACTGCTTCTTCCCATCCATACTCTTGGTTGTCTTCCATTTTGTGTCATGGATAGCTTTCCACTCCAAACATGCAAGGACTCACATACATGCTTAGCTGTACACACTGTCTTTTACTGGAGCCTAAGATTGCACATTCAGCAGGATTACCCAGTGCATAAAACTAAACAGGTGCGTAAATCTTCACAGATTTGGGGCTGTAGATAGTAAATTCTTTGGGATAATAACTGGGATTTGTATTTTTCTGTATGGTGCCCACCTTGCTTAGCATCACATACATCAGCAGTTCTAAACCTTTTCTATACTGGGACTCTCATCCTAGTTAGCCAGGATCCCTCCCCCGTTAGTAACTGGTAACCTGTTCACTAGCCCCCCAGGTTGAGAACTCTTGGAACAGATGATAATATTTAAAGTTGCCAAACAGTATTATGGCACTGAAAGGGAAATTCCTTTGAATTCTTGCAAAGAAACCCAGATCTACAGTGCAGTGTGGACGCTGAAGCATGGACTTAGATACACTGAGTCCACAAGCCCAGATCCCACAGACCCGCGCTTATTGTATACTGCAGACATACCCACAGACAGCCTTTGAAACACCAAAAGATACAACGTGCAATATGTTCCTTGTTGCAACTTTCTCTCCAAGTTCCTTGTCTAAAGCTCTAAATTGATAGCTGTCAAGTTAAAATAATTATTCTGCTGGAGCAATGCCTTGTAAACTTAGTTAACTGACTCAAACTCCATGCAAACTGAGTGCCTGTGTGTAGAATTAACTTGGATTTGCATGGTATCACCAGAGTTTGGGGGTCATGGTTTCTCCAGATTACAGACGGTATATTGTTTATGGCTCATATACTAGCAATACAAGACCAAATGCATTTTCTTTGCCTTTAGTCATTTTACTATTAAATAACTACAACTGGGATTTTCACAGGTGTCTAAGGGAGTTAGGAGTCCAGCTCGCTGAGGCATGTTTAAAAATCTTATGCTAATTATTTTAAACTTGACCCCATTGACATTCATGTCACTAAAAGTATTGGTCCAGATCTCTGATTGCTGTTTGGCACCTGACCCAGCTCGTGTGGGAGACTACGTAGGTGCTATAGTGTTTAACAATGTACCAAAAAATCACATTAAAGAGTATTAAGTTTGTGGAGTCAAGCACCAGCTTTTAAAATGTCTGTTTTATTAGAAGTGTGTTGAACTGAGAATTTTCATTAAATTGTCTTGCTTTTGAAAGCTGTCACATGCAGAAGAACAGTGAGGACAGTATAAATAAAAGTTGTCATATTACAAGAATAGTCAAGCCCTTTTTTCTTTCTCACTAGGATTTCCGGGAGAAAAACACAGATCATATGCGGCCAGACATTGTAGCTCTCCTAAGAAGCAGCAAGAACGCCTTTATCTGTGGGATGATAGGGATTGATCCAGTGGCTGTGTTCCGCTGGGCAGTCCTCAGAGCTTTTTTCAGGGCTATGGTTGGTTTTAGGGAGGCTGGAAAACGATACACTGAGAAGAAAACTGGTGAGTAACAGATATTGGGATCCCACCTCTGTACATCTATGAATCTTAACTATATATAATAAACACATACACAGTATGTCCCTGACATCTGAGTTCAGTATGATTAAAATGTTATTGTATCTAATTTACACATATGCTCCTCTTCTTAATAATGTGTCCAAAAACTGGTGAATTGAATGGCAAGATTTCCGACTAAAGAAAAGTGCGGTACTTTACGTGTTGAATAACAAATGCAATGGACCCTTAGCAATTTATGATGAAGGATTTTCATTCTGATGTTGTTTTACCTTTTCTGTAGGATTCATTTTTATGGAAATGTACATGATTTAAATGGAAGCTTAAAATTATGAAGCAAAAAAGAGAATACTTTGATTCTTTAACTCATATTTCTTTCACTGTTAACATAAAGTCTGAAAACACAGAAAATAGAATTCTGCTCTGTAATTTTTCAGACTGTTCACCCTTTAAGCCGAAAGAGAGATTGTTCTCCTGTCTAGCACAAATTCATAGCTGTGCGGTCAGCTAGAACGACCTACCCTCCCTCATGCAGAACAGGGAGGGCAGTAAATTAAATGAAAGTAATGGTGCATCATCATGCTGTGGCAGGCAATACTTGGCTGTGCTTGTAGAACATTTCTCTGCATAAAGCTATTCCTGAATGACAGGTGCAAGCTATTACTATTAATTTCTGGGCACAAGAGGGCTTGAAATTCACAACAAAGCTAGAACATCAGCAGGGAAATATCAGTACAAAGTTAAAATTAAGCATTGAAATAATTCTGATGATTTCGAGCTTGAAATGTTAATAGATTTGCATTAATAGAGTGAACGAATCAAGGAAAAATCGTATAATTATGAGAATCCACCCATTTAGAATAAGTTTCTCTGCTCAGTGAGAATAACATCAGACCCTTGGATCAAATCCCAAGAATAACAAGAAACAAAACAAGCCTTCAGCTGTTCAGAAGAGTGAGGAAAAGCCAGCCCTAGACAGAATAATTGGAAAGACACTTCTGACAAATGAACCTGAGACTTTTCTTATATAACAGTACAAGGTTGAGATTGTGAAAGTTCCTTGATGACCATTGTAATGCTGGGAGGTAGAGAGGAGAGAAGTTTTACTTGTAAAGCTCCCATCATGCATTGCATGAGAGCAGCAGTTTTCTTGAGACCTTATGCCTACGGGAGGGGGGAAAAAATCCCTAGAAATCTAGTTCTTTGAAGAGATGTTCCTGCCTTTCGCTCGTACGTTGTGGGGTGTGGTTTGTTGTTTCTTTTTTAAATCTAGCTGATTCACGAATCCCAGCTGGATAGCTGGCTGGGCTATAGAGTGCTCTCCAAGGAAAAATAATAATAAAAATGCAAACTCTCTGACAGCAAGAGCTATTGCTAACCCTGCCCTGCTAATTTCAAGCCCTGCTTCACCCTCTGTCTTCTGTAGTCACATCTGCCATGTTAGTGTCCCTAGCAGTTAGCTTTCTGATTTCTCACTTTTTAGATTGGATCAGCAACTGACTAAAATTAGACATATCAAAGAAAATCTGTGAGGTTTTCAGACAATTCTGTGATTTTTATTTTTTTTTCTTATGTCAGGACTAATTAGTATATGGTTTCAGTTGAAACAGCTTCTTAACCTCTTTCAGGATACAGTCCTATAGTCCAATCTGTCTTGTGCCCTTTGCATGACCACTCAAAAATGTCTCACTCCATTTTGTTTTGTGCTTGTAACATTTATTCTTCAGATAAAATAATTCCACTGATATCAAGAAGACAGAGTGAGCCTTAAACTCCTTGAGTGCCCAAAATCGTTTGCATCTCAATTTTTCCAAGGGACACATTTTAAAAATGTAATCAAATAATGACTGAAGTAGTTTGAGAAATAATGATGACAAACATGCCAACTTTAAGAAAGCAGAACTAAAGAAAGAGGTCACCTAAAGCCAGATTTCCAGTATTAACAGTAAAATGCAGTTTAAAGCATCTGTGTGGAGGAAATGTCACAATCTGTTATCTTATCATACCTATGTAGTCAATATGTTATCCAGTATACACTAGCATTGCTGTCACCTATTACATAGGGTAGCAAAGAACTTTCACATGGCAGCAGAAGCAGCATCAGTCATTCAGTTTATATTGCGTAGATGGTTAGTATGAAGAATAAATGATGATGTGGGCTAGTGCATTTTACATTTTTATTAATTTTTTTGGAGTTACATTATTTAGGTATAAAGAACAGGAGTACTTGTGGCACCTTAGAGACTAACAAATTTATTTGAGCATAAGCTTCAATGGGCTACAACCCACTTCTTCGGATGCATGGAATGGAATATATATTGAGGATATATATATACACATACAGAGAGCATGAAAAGGTGGGAGTTGTCTTACCAACTCTGAGAGGCCAATTAAGTAAAGAAAAAAAACTTTTGAAGTGATAATCAAGATAGCCCAGTACAGACAGTTTGATAAGAAGTGTAAGGTTCCTGGGTTCACCCTTGCAACAAAGCCCGATGCCAACTCTGTTCACATATCTATTCAAGTGACATCTTCATAGGACCTAATCACATCAGGAGCTCATTCACCCGCACATCTGCCAATGTGATATATGCCATCATGTGCCAGCAATGCCCTTCTGCCATGTACATTGGCCAAACTGGACAGTCTCTATGCAAAAGAATTAATGGACACAAGTCTGACATCAGGAATCATAACACTCAAAAAGCAGTAGGAGAACACTTTAACCTGTCTGGTCATTCAATGACAGACCTGCGGGTGGCAATTTTGCAACAGAAAAACTTCAAAAACAGACTCCAAGGAGAAACTGCTGAGCTGGAATTGATATGCAAACTAGATACAATCACCTTAGGTTTGAATAGGGCCTGGGAATGGCTGAGCCATTACAAACATTGAATCTATCTCCCCTTGTAAGTATTCTCACACTTCTTGTCAAACTGTCTGTACTGGGCTATCTTGATTATCACTTCAGAAGTTTTTTTTCCTTACTTAATTGGCCTCTCAGAGTTGGTAAGACAACTCCCACCTTTTCACGCTCTCTGTATGTGTATATATATCTCCTCAATATATGTTCTATTCCATGCATCCGAAGAAGTGGGCTGTAGCCCACGAAAGCTTATGCTCAAATAAATTTGTTAGTCTTTAAGGTGCCACAAGTACTCCTGTTCTTTTTGCGGATACAGACTAACACAGCTGCTTTTCTGAAACCTGTCATTATTTAGGTATGTAACTATTGCTAATAGAAAAATATATTGCGAATAGGTACAGCATGTTATGGGACCCTGATCTCAGCTGGGGCCTATAGGCAGTGTCCTAATATGAAGTGATGCTAGACCCTTCGGTTAAACTATAGTGTCAGTGTTCTTTCCTGGGGAGGGAGTGGTTGCCTAGTATTGTTGTGCCCGTTGTTACAATTGCTAACACTAAGAGCTAAATAATGTCTTTCCCTCCATATGTGAAGTAAGTCTCCCTTTGCCAAGAATACTTTTATGCATAGAAGTTTACTTTTCTAAAAACAAAGTTCTGTTTTTCTCTTTTTTTTTAATTAACTTTTAAAAATTATTCCAGCATAGAGCATGTCAGTGGCACTGTCTATTGTGGTGGCCACTTAACATCCTTAGAATGATAGACTAGATAAGCTTTGTGGCTGCCACTTTGAGAACACACTAGTGTGGTCCCTAGGGACTGATTTACATGATAGTATGGATATTGAAAGCTTTTGTAACTAGCACTCTACCTCCCATTCAGTTATCCAAACTCTAGCTACAGTTTGGCTTGAACTTCTCCATAACCCAGTCGGTGTCTCAAAAAAGTATCCCAAATGGCATTGTGTGTTAGAACAGGTATAACTGAATGTCCGGCATGGGGTACTGGCTTATATATTTGATATCTTAGTTTTGTACATTAGTCTCCAGAACACTGAGAACTTTGTTCTGAGGCATACTTGATTAGCGGATGCTGGTGCCTATCGACTGCTATGTGACATAATACACAATTATCACAATCTGATAATCTAATTAACATACACCTCTACCCCAATATAACGCTGTCCTTGGGAGCCAAAAAATCTTACCGTGTTATAGGTGAAACTGCGCTATATCGAACTCGCTTTGATCCGCTGGAGTGCGCGCGCACACACACACCCTCCCCCCCGCCCCTCAGAGCACTGCTTTACCGTGTTATATCCGAATTCGTATTATATCGGGTCGCGTTATATCGGGGTAGAGATGTACCTACAGCAACTATTCTCTGGGAATTGTTCGCGGAGCCACTCAAATTTTAGGCCCTAAAGTTTACCTATCTTGATAGTCGTCCTATAAAATAGCACATATTTCTAAAGATTGCATATGTTTGGGGTTTTTTTTAACCAAACCTTTCTAGGTTTTAATTAGCATGAGCTAAATGCATCTGGTGCAGCTGGAGTTGGAACTCATCATACAATAAAAATTTGCTTTTGCCCCTGCCCTCCTTGTACATTAATACCTAATAACACCCCACACTAGCGCATATTCTGCTCAGTTTTAAACATTGTTAAGAAAAGCTAGGTGTCTTAGGGCTTGTCTACACTTACCGGAGGATCGAAGCTGTGGTGATCAATGCATCAGCAGTCGATTTAGCGAGTCTGCTAAGTCGACCACTGAGCTTTCTCCCACTAATTCCTGTTCTCCACCTCATGGATAAGAGTAAGGGGAGTCAGTGAAAGAGCATCTCCTGTCAACATCATGTAGTGTGGACCCTGTAGTTAAGTAGATCTAAGCTACATTGATTTGAGATACACTATTCATGTAACTCAAATTGTGTAGCTTAGATTGACTTTTCTCTTTGGTGTAGACAAGGCCTTATAAACTCCCTTATAGCCCTCTCTGACCCTGCTGTGATTGATCTGAAGGTACAGTTGCAAAGCAGTTTTAAAGGATGTCTGAAAAAGCTGCGTATTTTCGTTGGAGCTTATTTTTTTTTCAGTGTTTTTAGGCCAAAAGTCTATTTGCTTTCCTTTTCCCTTTGTGAAGGCCTATTTGAGTTATGCTAGCCATACAAAAATCTCAATCCTATGTGCAGTAGACTTTCCAAAACCCAGTTTGTTTTTTTTCCTTTCCTTCATTCTGTATCTTCCTTTCTTTGTGCCAGTGGTGTCCTGAAGCAGTGTGAACATTTCTGTGCTGTGCTTTCAATAGACTAGTGTTGGATAAATGAATCTACTCTTCACTGCTACCTTTTGGAGCTTTTCTTACTGCACTTTTTATATTCTTGTAGTATAGCTTTTAGTGATGTTGTGTTTATAACTGTGAGATATGTAGAAGCAGAGCAATGTAACTGTCTGAATTTTGTTGGATATGTTTCTCTTCTGGCCCAATAGGTGTTTCTTACGGTGCTGCCAACTCTTTTTAATTTGAAAACTTAGATCAGACTGGGTAAAATATCGATAGTTGAGGGGGGTAGCTCTTTGAATTGCTAGTTTTATAATTGAGCTTTCTCTGTGGGATAACAAGAAACTGAAGTTAAATTCTAAAAGAAAAGCTCACATTTGGGTTTGATTTTCTTGAATCGAAATGAACTTGATTAAAGGCACATTGTCAAGCTTTTATGAAGCAAAGTTGTCTGATTTTTTTGTAATCTGGTGATAAATATCCTCTAGATCAGTGGTTCTCAACCCTTGGCCCGTGGGCCGCTTGTGGCCCAATCAGCACACAGCTGTGGCCCATGTGACACAGAAGGAGTATTGGATGCGGCCCACAATGGTAAATAGGTTGAGAACTACTGCTCTAGATTAATTTATTCCACATAAAACATAATAATGAATGACTCGTTGCCGACAAATTTAAAAAGAAGTGTCTCTGTTTTGAGATGACTTACACAAATCCAGTGATGGAAGCCAGTCATCCACAGCTTCCTCTTTGGTTTTCTCTGTTTTGAGCAAGTTGGATGTGAACATAGATCCTAGCTCTGATAAAGGATTTATGTGTCTGACTTTATGCTCTCATGCTCGCTCTGATGGCTCTGCAATAGCATTCAACTAACAAGCACTATTCCCAGTGCTGTGCCCATTGCTGCTGACATAAATGATGATGCTGGTTTGCAGGCAGTGAAGCAAGCAAAAGAAAGCCATGCTGACTTTTGTTGAATTAGCAACGTTATAAACCAAAAAAGAAGAAAATGAATGTTTGCTGAATAGAAAAAGGCAAAAATGGTGGTAAAAAAAAATTGGTCTTCAGGCTTCCAAATGGACAGTACAAAAATGGTGTTACTAACATTAGAAAAACAATAGTTGACAGTGTTCCTCTAAAGTGTTCAGATCACTCTTTGTTGATAGTGTAAAGCATCAGCCTTGAATGCTAGGCTTAATATATCATGCTGACATAAGGTAACTTCAGTGCCTCATTACTCTTCAAATGAAGCATGACATGTCCCACAGTAATTCCCTTTTAGATGGTAACTGGAAGGAGCTTCCTGTTACAATGTAATACCTGTATAACTTTTTTCCAGGTTACATTTATTATGAAATTATCAGAGAATTATCCTGTATGCCCACACATAGATGTCCACCGTAACTTCTGACATGAACTCCCAGAGTCTGTCAGCTAAACTCAGTATGTCTGAAATCTCCCTATTCTCAGCCCTAAGGAAGGCTAAGCATACCCCCTCTCCTCTTACTTATGTAAAGTAACTCCTGTTTCAATTTAAATTGCAAATATCTGGATAAAATAGGGTTAACAGTATGTGGAGCAGGTCAGAATTTGAGGTGGCTGTGCTTGTGAATATATGGGTGAGGAGTTCTGAAATCAGTAGCTAACCTCGGCTGAACTGAAGCAGAAGGATTTATCGTACTGTAGCTAATAAAACAGAGATTTGCATAATCACTACTTTTTAAAGGTTACCTTGCAGTGATTATCCAGATGATTGTGCTCTGGCCAATCAATGTGCTGGAATTTATATACTATTCAGTTCACAAGAAATAACCCTATAGTCACCATGCAAATCAGACCCCCCCACCCGTCAGAGTGCAAGGAAATGTGTAACTGTGAGTGGATGCCTGCAGAGATGTGGGTCAGTACATTTGCAGTGTCCTTGGACTCTGGACTGAGATAATTATGTCCATGACTGTGTGTGATGTGTCATGATACTTTATCGTGAGGGAACTGAAGTTAACCTGTGTCAGTGCTGTGCATTTTCATAACTGCTGCAAATAGCCTAGTTATGGTCCATAAACAGAAAGGAAGTGCAACTTTTGAACAATTCTTGTATTACATGAGCAGTTGGCAGCATTGTTCTTTACTCTTTCCTGATTTCTGCTTATATAATCTTTCTCTTCTCTCCATTTTTTGTTTTTATTTTGCTTCCCAAGGGCATGATGATGCAGTGCCATGTGCGGTTTTGAAAAGTGTGGATAGTTTTAGCTTTCTACATCACCCAGTCCATCAGAGGAGCTTAGAGATCCTGCAGAGATGCAAGGAGGAGAAGTACAGTAAGGCTCCATATCCCACCATCCTCTCTGACATGACACTCACACATCAGGAAATGGAAACCAGGAGCATTCTGGGTATCAAGGGGGAAAAGAAACATGCAAAGAAACTTCCAGTGCAGCCCAATGAGAGCATCATAATCAATTGCAGGAAACCTTACGGAAAGGATTTTAGCCCTTTCCTACTAGAAATTCTTAGCTAGAGTTTTGTTCTATAGAGATCTGGATGGAATAGACTCGCTGGATCGCCTGTTCTTATTAATGAATTGTTTAAAAAAAAAATCCAGTAAATATCCATGTTTGTTTAATTATACATGGAACCATTTTACTAATGGTTTCACAGGTTGCTCTCCTAAATAAGACAGTATTCTGAACTTAGTAACACTTTTCATGCCATTAATTTTTAGTGTTACTACTATCACACCTAAAGCAAGTTTAGAACCAGTAGGAATATTTCTAGTGTGAGTTAATATAGCTAGGATTTTACTTCAAGCTTTCTTCAGGATTCAGTCCCTTTCTTTTTTTTTTTACAGCTTTATTTATATGTCAGACTTTAAAAATAACTGTGTTTGGAGAAAGTGCCTATGTCGTTTCAAAGGCTTTCATTTAAATGTGAGGAATTGTTATGCTAGAAGACCCCTTTACAGAATGGGTGGGCAGAGATGCACTTGGTCTCCATTTCCTTGTCCTTACTCCTCTGTTTGTTACATAATAAACTAGTCCTGCATGAACAAACAGGCCTTCCTGCCTGTATTACTAATTATTATGGCTGGACTCCTATTGTAGGAGGAGAAGGGAGTCCAGCAGCATGGAACATAACATCACCTGCCACAAAGAATAGCGCATGGAGATTCAGTGTTATAACAATGTAAAGGGCCTGCCGCAAGATGCCACGATACTAGTTCACTCTTTAAACTGCTCTGTATATCATTTAACTTTAAAGTTCAGATGCGCATACAGTTGCAAGCGCTTCAAAAATGGAACATGCAATAATCTAATGTCAAAATTTGCCTTGTTGCCTGTGGAGAGGTGATCAAGTTTTAAAGGTGAATTAAAAAAATTAAATATTTTTGCTATCTGTATTTACAAAAGGCTTAAGTCTTATGCCATTGTATTCCTTCTTCATTTTGTATAAATAAAGTTTACAGAGATGGAGCATTACTGTAAACAAGTCTTAATAAAGGCACACTTTCCATCTAAGGCATAGACTTTAAAATGCCTGTAAGATGTGCCTAAACAGAACGTCAAAAGGCTTGTTTCCACATTGTAGAAATATGCATGGTAAGTACAGTATTTTTGTGTTAGCACTTTAGAGACTTCTAAAGTCAAGCACATCTTTCTGAACAGACTTCTTTCCATGTGCTCCTTGCAATGTCTAGCACTGGGAAAGTTAAGGAAGGGTTTTCATTCTTAACATAGGCCTTGTCTACACTAGACTGTTTTCCTTTATCTTCCACCACCAACGGGGAAATCTTAAGAAAAAGTCTAATGTAGACATAGCCTCTAGAATTTCACAGTCAATATACTTCTAAGTAACACTTACAGATAATTACATAGCTCTCAATAGTTTATTTCTAGTGTAAGTAAAGCAATTGGAATCCAGTTTAAGATTTGCAAGTTAGTTTAGCTATATGAGCAAGTTATTTATGGTTCGTTAAAAAACGGGGCGAAACCCATACAGCACAGAATATTTTTTAACTATGACCTATAATTCAGTGTAAAAATAATATGATGCAAGCCCAACGGTGTTAAACTTAAATTCATTCTTGCCACTGGCGAAGCCTTGTAATCTTTTTCCCTGCAAGAAATCCATCTTTGGTTGAGAAGGTGGAACATGTGATCTCTGTTACAGTTGCTGATGTTTTGTGACTTGGCCAAGAGCAGATGGTCTGGCAAACAAGTAGTTCATGCAGATTAGCTGCTTCTGTATTTGGGTCTCTTGCATATCCAAGTATGTGCTGCTATTGGTCAGTTCCTAGAACTTTTTCTTTAAAATAGGTAGAGTCCAAACCCATTAATTATTTGATGCTTGGGAGTTAGATTTTGCTAGATCCATTCAGTTGCTAGCCTTGAGGCATGTATTCCCAAGTTTTAGAAGAGCCTGTATGCTCACCATTGGTACTACTTGGACTTGGCTTTTCCTGGAAGTTGAATAAAGTTACATCACCTTGATTTCTGAAAAATGGATTGTTTGGTAGAAATGTCTTTCTTTTGAATTGTAAGCATCAGTTCCAATCACAAGTGTAAATTAAAAAAGTTATTTAACCAGTGGATTCGTTTGTGAATCCAAATTCCCCTAGGGTGGTAATATTACTTACTGTTCTAGCTATTTGGCCAAGTTACTAATGGTCACCTTTTCATTATTGCACAGTGTGATGTGCATTGTGCTTAGTATCACAGGGGTAGCTGTGTTAGTCTGGATCTGTAAAAGCAGCAAAGAATCCTGTGACGCCTTATAGACAGTATAGTCTATAAGGTGCCACAGGATTCTTTGCTGCTTTTACTGTGCTTAGCTGTCTCTGAGTCAAAGGCAGGAGCTCTGTTGGTTAATGTTCCTATATAGTGGGTAGAAAGTATAGTGTCCACAATTCTTCCCAAAAGCATAAAAATATAGACATTAGACATAGAAAAGACAAATTAGACAAATCAGTCCAGCCCTTGAAAGGACTAGCGTTGAAGTAGGGGAAATGAGTCCTCAGAGGGAAGGGAGTTTTAGACAATAGTCGTATTTACAACCACAGTTTGGGTTAACTGTTCAATCTGCATCTGCCCTGTGGATGGAGAAGCACCCAAGTTCCAGATCCTTTGTTTGGAGAGTAATTGTTTATACAATTCATGAATAAATTTTCCATGGTCAGAGTATTTGGTGGCAGGGGGAGGGGAGCACAAGCAAATCAATGGGTTAAATTAAAAATAGCTATCCTTTGTTCCCAAAAGCCCCTCTGTTCCCCGCCCAGTAGAAACAGCACTGCACTAAGACTATAGCTTTACCTAATATTTTGGGGGGATGTAGAGCTCTAAGCATTTGCTCTTCATCTGGTAATATGTATTTCTTAACTCAGCTTGCACTCATCTCGTGTAATTTATTTTTACAGTTGCAAGTGACAGATCTTTGGATTAGTAGACTGCTTGGAGTACGAGACACTTACTAGACACCTATTATATAAGCTCCAATGTAGTTTTAAGTTGATCCTCAAATAAAAATGTTCTTTTCTTGATTTATGTAAGGCCAAGCTACAGCAGCATTTTGATACAATCTTATCTTCATAATTTCAGCATCTCATAAAATATTCCACTCTGTGGATATTACATTTCTGGTAATTATAATCTTATAATTCTCATTTTTAGTTCATGCTGCAGTTATAGGATAAACAAGTCACTAAATAAACAAAAATCAGTATTCCAATGAAAGGTCACTATTCAAGAGAGACCCACTGGTTATGAAAGATTCCAACCAAAATAGAATATAATAGATTTTCCCCATATGTTTATAGGGAAAAATCAAGACATTTATACGATACATCAAGTGAGAACCCAGTCAGTGGACATCAAGATATTATCTGCTTAATTAATGAAGTAAATAAATAATTTAAAATTGATCTATGAGCCTTCAGTACTGTAAACATGGTGACATACACAGCCTGCTGTCCTGCAGGGTTGACTCTATCCTTAGGCAAATTTCCATCTACTGGGCAGTTATTTTATTGGTAGTTCCTTGTCAGTTTTGGACAGTGTAAAATCATAGTAAATCTGCATCCGACGAAGTGGGTATTCACCCACGAAAGCTCATGCTCCAAAATGTCTGTTAGTTTATAAGGTGCCACAGGACTCTTTGCTGCTTTTACAGATCCAGACTAACACGGCTACCCCTCTGACAGTAAATCTGTAAACATCTTTGGAGATTTAAGAATGTGGTGCAATCAATGGCCAACATACAGTAAAGGTACCTACAAGAAAAGGGTGAGGTGCACTCATAATTGATTTAAAAGGCTGTTTGTGTTGCATCACTTTTTCCAGTATCCTACATGTGAACACCTTGTTGGACAATAGGATTCAGTCACTCAGCAGGAATCTGGGAGAGAAAAAGACCAGTGTATCATGTTCTATTATAAAAGCACCAGTCCACCCATTTCTAATGTCTCCTATCATTTCTTACTGGAAGCATGGCACAGATGTCTGAGTTGTCTTCCAGCTCTGCCTCTTCCAGCCCTTCTCTGCAGAAGTGAGAAGAAAATAAGAACCTCAAGAGAGAAGAAAAAAAGTCGAGGAAGGCTCTGTGTCCCAGATGTTGGTAGGTGTGTTTGAAGGCCTCTGGGAAAATTTCCTTCCCTTTGCCTGCCTCTCACATCTCAGATCTTGGGTTTGCTGTGGAAGCCAGAACCAGAGCTCCTTTTCTCAGGAGGAAGTTGCTGTTGCTGTACATCCCTGCAAAGTTACAGTTCTCCAGTGCAGATCTAACATTGCTTTCCACCCCCTGTCCCTTTCTCAGCAAGACAAGCTACAGTGTGATATGTTTTCTTTGCCTTCTGCTGAAGAGGCTTATTCCACATATCACTACAGATAATAGTTGCAATTTAGGCCCTTGCACTTCGTCTGGCTGGAGCAAGATGGGGTCCTGTAGGCAGGAATTTGTGACTCTAAGACCTGCTGGAACACTACATCTCTGATTCCTGCTCTAAGGGAATGGAGCTGGACCTTCCTTGCCCTGGAAACTACTCTTTTTCTCATGTTTCTTTATGGGGAGAAGTCTGCAGAGTTTGCTTTTCCTAGCACAACTGGAACTGTTCATTCTGTCTTCCAGTCCATGTTCTTTAATACTTTGGAGCCCCACTACAAGTGGATTTACCAAAAAGCAACCTCTGGGCCCAGACCCTGCACTCTCAGACAGGAAGTGGATAGCCAGTTCTATCTCTGGGGAATCCCCTCCTGGAAGGAGGCTGTGTAGCTGCAGATCAACCTCAATTCTGAAAAGGGGGACCCTGAACCAGAGGGTAACTTCCTGTCACTCATAGTAGCTGAATTCTCCAATCTCCTGTCTCCTCACCTCTCTGAATCTAAATGCCATACTGAGGGTAATGCTTTTGGGAGTGCACTAAATAAGAAATGTCTTCTCCATTCTGTCATCTTGGGTTTGACCGAAAGGAATGGGGAAAAAGTGGGCTGGCATTTGACTGTTCCCAGAGCTGCAGTCTTTTCAGGTGGTTGCAGTGTTGTTGTAGCCATGTGGTCCCAGAGTACGAGTGACAAGGTGGGTGAGGTAATATCTTTTTCTTCTGAATATATTCCCCTATGGGTGCACCACCTGGGATGTGTGTGTGCCCATTTGCTAATGATCACAGATTGCAAAGTGGTGCTTGCAGGCTCACACCTGCATGAAGTAACACCTCATGCTCCAAATAAGTGGATATAGGGAGGCATGAGCCTACCACCACTTAGTTCCTTTTCAGCCGCCTGTGGCTTGGGATGGAGTCTAATTCAGTTAGCTGTATTCAGCTTCCCACCTTTCTTTCACCTCATGAAAGTTTTTAGTTTCTCAATTATGTACTTTACCTTTATTTTATTTTCACTATATTTCATTTAGCATGATTTTTGTGCTCCTCGAGTGGGGCTTCCCCCCCTACTCCTTGACCTTTTCCCCACAGTGACAGACATTCAAGTTGCCTGTGGTGTTTGGGAGACTCCCACATCCCCTCAAAGTGTAAGATCTATCTGGAGTTTAAAGGTCGGTCCAGAGAAGATAGGGACATTAGACTAAAACTCCTGTTAATGGAATGTGCTCTAGCTGTGGAAGGGTCTGCTTCCCATCCTGTCCCTCCACCGATACATCGGCCTGAACATCACAGGCTGCTTCAGTCACTCGTCCAACAGTATCTGCACCCATGGAAACAAAGATGTTAAAGAGAAGAAGACATTCCTCCCCTACCAGAGAAACCATGAAAAAGGGTAGGTCACCCCGTAAGACCCACTCTCGGGAGACCTCACATCCCTTAAGGATACTGTGGAGGCTCCGACTGAGTCTGGTACTGAAGCATCGGTACCATATAAGGAGCCTTGTATTAATAAACCCTTTTCCAGAACACCTATTACAGCAGCACCACCTGATCCCTCACAGCATGCATCCCTCAGTACAGGTTTCTTACCCTAGCTCTGAAGTAAGACAGGACCCTGCATCCACCTCGTACTACAGTAGTCTCCATCTCACCAGTCCACAGTTCCACCTCCAGTACCAACCCAAGCTTCAACTATAGACTACTAGAGCCCTCTGACTCCTTCCAGATTTTTGTCTTCTGAGGCTCTCCTCATTTTGGATGAACCTGAATCTCCATTGCTATGGAGATTTATCAGAGCCCCTGCACTGGTACTATCCAGACAATTGCAAACCAAAACCTGCCTCAGCCTTCAGCTGTCAGCACCAGCCATGTTACTTGAGGCATCTCAACTTAGCTCCCAAGATGATTTATTGGACTCTGAGCTCTCGGTATGAGAATCCATTCTACATTAATCAACCATTTCACTGCAATTTCCCCCCTGCTTTGGAGATTGACTATCCCACAGAAGTTTGTCCAATAAAGGTTATTACCTCACCCACCTTGTTTCTCTTCAGGTGAGTCGTCATAGTTAACACTTCCATCCATGTTCTCTCTTTGCTCTCCTTATGAACGCTATTGTGTTTCCCTGGGTTACACAGAAGCTTCACTAACAAGAGGGCTGATTTAGCTATCTAAGAGGCTTACGAACTGGCTACCCATTCTCGTTTTGTGTCCAGGCATAGAACAGAGATCTGAGAAGATTCCCAAATAGGTAGCCACTGACCTAAGTCAGTATCTAACTTATCTGCACGTTTTTAGACTCCACTCAGTTCACTTCCTATCTTTGAGAGACATCGTGTGATAGTTCCTGATTTGCAGTGCAATAAATGGCATTGACAGCATCAGTGTCTTTGGTGATAGAATACCAAACCACATATAAAAAATCAAGTTGGCCGCTCTCTTCTTCACAGGCATTAAACTCTGTCGAGAAGATGTGACGAAAGCCAATATGCAGCTTTCCGAGACCTGAAAATGCCCCCAAACATTCCAGATCTGACCACTTTGGCTGTACATCAGTTTGTAAGTGGCAGTTCTTCTTTTGACCAGCACCACCCTACAGGGGCAATGAGTTATAAGGGCCTGTGGTGCCCCCATGCTCCAGCAAATTCAGGGCCTGGGGCCCCGGTTCCACCAATGTTTGAGGCTGGGTCTCTCCCCCAGCCCCGCGTGCCTCCCCCAGAGCATCCCTCAGCCCCTCCAGCCACCCCCCGCGCATCTCCCCCCGAGCATCCCTGCCTGCACCCTGGGCAGCTGATGGCTGCCCTGCTGCTCCGTGCTGTGCTCCCTTGCTGGTCCTAACCCAAACTCCTTATCCACAGCCCTGATGCGCCCCAGAGCCCTCACCCCCCCCCCCGCCCTCGCATCCCAACCCTCCACCCCAGCCCTGAGCCCCCACCTGCACGGTGAATCCCTCATCCATGACCCCATGCCACAGCCCTCACCCATGCATCCCAACCCTCTGACCTAACCGAGCCCCTCCCACACCCTAAACCCTTCATCCCCAGCCAGAGCCCTCATTCTCCCCGCCACACACACATTGTGCAATATAGGGAAACTGTTAAACACTTACTGTTTCCAGACCATTTTTACATTTAAAAAATTATAGGCTTACAAGGCTAGTGTGTGTGTGGGGAGGACTTGGACCCATTTTGGGCACCACCAAAACTTATACAAACCTTCCACCCCCGCCATCCTATCTGATCTCTTCATTTTATCATAGGAATTTCTTTTGTCCCAGAAGGTCTCTTTCTCATGCTTTTCCTTCCAGACATTCAGTCCAAGAAGAGTTAGAGAGGATGATGATGGGCTATCACTCCTTACCGAGTATCATCATCTTCCATGGGAGTTATGGGTCCTCAGGTGGCTAATAAGGCCAATCCTTGAACCACAAGTTCTGTTACAATGAGGGCAGATGTTTTCAGGCTCAGCAGGAGGCTGTTGACCATGACTGGAGACCTGTCTTTCCTTTCTCTTCTCTTTAGAGAGGATATGTTTTGTGGGGCATGAGGAAGGAATTTAGGGACAGTGTCATCTCCCGTTTCCTTTTACTCGATTCTGTGAAAACTCTAATGGGAGTACACAAAAATGAGTTTCTGAAGTGATTGTTGTTCTCAACCTGTAGACCTAACTGTAGGACAGTTTTGCATGCATCCAGAGTGGCTGGATCTGTTCCATCAAAGTCCCTTTTGCCAATTCTGACAGCATCAAACTGAGAGGCTGAACATGTCTGAGTGAGGTGCACCAGGGTGTTTGTGACCTGTTTTGAGTAGTGTTGGAAGATATCGACTTCAAAGACTCTCAATCAGATTTGGATTTTTTTTAAATGTTTTCCAAGAGGACTACAGGAGGACATTGTTAAATGTCAGTACATTCTAAAATGTCTATGAGTTGGCTTTATTGAGAACCTCCAAGTGAGCCCCTAGAGGGTCCCAGGACTCTTTTAGCATAGCTGTACTTGCTCCCTCAGGATCTGTGAGGTAGGATCTCAGAGCTTGTTACTTAGGTCGTTTCTTTTGCAAAGCCCAAAGTAAAAGCTGTACAGGCTTCCCTCACTGGCCTTGAATGTGGTGTGCTGCTACAGGTTTTAACAAGTTTCCCTCTCTCTCTCATAGGAGAAGTATTCCTTCCACATGCCCATCTTTTAAGAAGGCACATTTAGTATGATTGTTAACTCAGCCAGCCAGGAAGTATGAGACTTCATTCCACTGACCCCAGACTAACTCCTTTTTTTTCTTTTTTTTCCAAGAGAAGGTAGTGTTGTATTTCCTTCTATGTTTTATTACAAAAGACAATTTAGGCTTCCTTTTTTTTCATAGAGTTTCCCCTCCCCCTCATTTTGGAGAATTCAGGGCAAAGGAATACACACTTGATGAATGTTAGGTGAATTCTAAAAAATTTCTTGGTTCACACTACAGATTTCAGACAGCTAAGAAATTACTTACCTGTTTTCATGATCAGATGAAAAGGTTGTAAATTCTCTAAATATCAGTTGCTGGATGGATAAAAACTATGTTTCGTTACCTGCAAGCAGTTATATCTTTCCTTTATTTCTGTTAATTTCATTTGCACCCAAAACATTTTCACTTCTTGGGCAGACACAGTTGAACCATCTGCCATTAAAATCTAGAAAGCTGCTACAACATACTCTCCTCACATGTTTATCAGGCCTTGAAAATTGAACCTATAAGTATCAGAGGGTTCCGTTTTGGCAGAAAATAAGATTACCCCCTATAGCATACTGCTTACTATGTCAGTGTATATTCATTTGTTAGGAAGAGGAACAAGCAATGACCTACAACAAGAAACAATTACTGGTAATTGCAGTAATCTAGCTATTTCTCTCTCTATCCCAACCAATTCCCTTCTTGATGGAGTGATTGACTATTATATTTCTATATTTTTCATGTTACTGCTTTGAAGTGTTTTGACTAACAGGAAGCAGGTGAACTGGTACCTTTATATCAGTCATCAGTTTTCCTCCCACCTTGCTTTCTAATAGTGGAAAGTACACCATTAACAAATTGTTCACGTGTCATATTGGCGGGTGCTGGGAGAAGAGGCAGACTAGAGCGAACAGAATTGCTAGTAAGTTATGTTTCCTTGTCAAAGAACATGACAGATGTTAGTAGTCAGTTGATATTCATGGCTCCTTCATAAACCCCTTACTTTGTATTCCCAGCATGTGCCAGAATAAATACATATTGTCCTTTTTCATTTGCAGCCAACAAAAAGCTGTTGCTGCTCTAATTTTCTCCTTGTAAAGAGGGATGTAAAAGCTTTTGTTGATATGCTTCCATAGGTATTACTCGGAAAAGCCCAAGAACGCCCCTTTCAGATCTTCAGGGAGTTAACACCATCAATGAGAAAACACAGCGGTAAGTCTACTCTTCACATAAGCAGGTAAAGGTAATTTCAGAGGGGATATTTTTTTTGTACTGTTGCAAAACCACCCTGTGAATGCTTCTCCCAGGCTGACTTTGTCTTTTGCCCTCAGTTCGTTCTTGCTTTGCCCTGTCACATCCTTAAATCCAAATGTCTTTGGACCCAGTTTGACAATAGGAATTGGAGAAAAGTTTCTTTCTACATATAATCCTGTAATTGTAAGTGGGAAGGATTTTAGAAGTTGATTTATAAGGAGGAATGTGCTATAAACGGAAGTCATATTATAGGGAAATAGTCAAGGTTGTCCACCCTTAACGTTCACATAATTGTGTTTGTTGTAGTTATAGAAGTCAGAATTCTTCCACAGTTGTTCTTTGAACAAAAACAAGGGAATTGCGTATTTTATAATACACAGAATTATGCATCTGTGATGTGATAGGAAGAAGGTCCCATGGCACACTTTGGTTTGTGCTCCCAAAGAATTGTGGAGGTTTGTAGTGTTGAGTTTCAAACATCTGCAGATACGTTTGCAGATGCATTTGTTCAGGGAATGTCAAAGGAATCCTAACTGCTAAAATGAAGATATCGCTACTGATTGAAACCCTCTTAAAATACAGGTCATCTACAGCTCTGTCATCTTACAGGTCTGGGTCTAAAGTAATTCTGGTGTTAGAGAGATTCTTTCAGATTATAAAATGTCCTTACAGTTCAATCCTGGATTTTTCCATCAAGGTTTCAGTGAGGACATAGCTCATGCAGGGTGTCATGCTTACATCTCAGGAGCCGTTAAGGGGTACATAAGAGGCCAGCACCCCTTTCCAAGCAGTTTTTCTGACCCATATTGAGAATTAAGTCCCCTGTTAAACAGACTGCTCCTACCTTGAAGACAGATCTAGGCCTCTTCTGTGCTCCAGCTTCTCTATTCCTGTGATGCAGATGTGTCAGGAAACCTGCTTAACCAGACCCCTCAGGATTCCCCTTGCCTAGGGGCAACTCTGTTTCACCCCTGCTCCTAGCCCTTGGCATAGCGGTATGGCCAGGGTGCGCCAGCAATCTTCAGCTGCTGAAATAACTGCTTGGGGTTGTGGGCAGCTGAGTGTCATTTATAGCAGCCCTTAATTCCTTTGCTTCACTGGAGACCTGGACCAGCACCAGAACAGGCCAAGATCAGGCGGAATCAGTGTGATCTGAAGCCACCTTTTTTCCTTCTAGCCTGCCTCAAACACAGTTATAGTGAGACCCAGGATCTTTTCTCTAGCGTTGTGGACTCTCTGTAAACCTCCCTATCAATCTACGTAAAGTGTCCCTTTAAAGATATAATATTCTCCCACCCCAGTGCTCTTTTCCTCTGATAAAGCTGAGGTAGCATGACTTTTTTTTAATATCAGGAAAGCCCTGAAGTTCTGTTGAAACAGAATTAAAGAATCTCAGGTTGATAAATGAGTTTATTTTGATGTACCAAAGAACAACATGGTTCCCACAAAACTGCGTTCTCCAATTAGATCAAAATGTCTATCAGTGATACTTATCCTTAGAGCTAGCACTGTCTTGTTGGAGTGGCCAAGGCCTCTCCCATGAGAAGCAATGCTATTCCTGGTGTGAGGAAAGAAATAAGTCTGCAAAGTCGCTGTGTGATCATCCAGGCACAATTTCACTAGAGCTCGTAGAGTAGATACAGTTACAGCATTCTACCCAACTCTAGCTTCTGTTCTTGAAAAGTAATCCCACTCTGTTGTGTGAAGTGAATGCACTAGCTGTCTCTATAGTAGACTTTTTATTTTCTTAACCTTTCCTACTAGTACAATAACTGATCCAGCTCTAACCAGTTTAACTCCAATCATAGTATATTTACTGTACATGGTATGATGTGTAATTGACGTGTGTGCCGTGTAATTGCACTGAAATCCCTACTCCTCCATCAGAGGAGGAGAGGGAACAAAAAAGATGGACCTTTTCGTTCTTTGCTACTTGCAATCATATGCTCAACTGCATTTATTTGGATCAAAACAAAACAGCAGATAAATTCCCTGAAAGACAAAGATCCCAGGATATCAGGATAAGAGCTAAAGCTTAGAAAAATTAAAGTGAAACACATCAGACTTGGTGGAACATGTAAACTTTTGAATGCTTGAATATTTTCTCTAAGTTTATTTAATAAATAATCATAGTTTTAAAAACGCATAATAACAAATGTCACCTTCATCCCGGTACCAAACAAACACTCCCCTAAAAAACCTCATGTCAGGAGAAACCTTACAGAAGTAGTATTTTACAGAAGATGATGTCCTAGCATAGTTTGCTCAGGTTTTGCATTTGGTTCAAAATTAGTTTTGCAGTATTGTTAGGGTTAGAGTTGATCAGAAAATGTTCCATCTTTTCACTTGGCACTGGACCAGCTAATACAAAAGATTCCATTTTTCTCCACACCTGTAGTGTTTGTTCTCCACTTGCCTCCCTAAACTCTTGTGAAACAGCAGCCATGTTACAGGTCAGAGGTGGTGATATTTCATTGATGGTTGAGTGATCCTTATATATAATTTACCCAGGGGTCTGGATCCTTCCAAATGTAAGGCTACTTAAAAGTTTCTCCCCCTTGTCTTTTGAAGTCAGTGAAATTTTAAGAGGAGTAACGTACTACTCAATGTAAACAAGAGTGCCAGAATCTGGCCGTTAATGTAGGGACTGATGTCATTGGCTATAAATAGTGTAAGTGGTGAATCTGGCTCTGCACTTAGTTTTACCCATACATCTGAAGCCTGACCTGCACCACCCTCAGTTACTCCAGTCATGACCAAAGACTGTCAACCATACCAGAATGTGTGAAAGTTTGAAAAGAGCCCTACTGTGAGACCACTGAACCTTTCCCATTTGCCCTGAAAGACATTTCAACCCAAGACTTCAAGATAAAAGGGGTAGTGACTATCATATTGTCATCCACTCCCACTTTTCTTCTTTCCTTCATCCACAAAGGTTGTAGACTGGTCTCCGCTACGAGGAGATTGATATTGCTGCAATAGATTCAGCAGGGATAAATTTAGTGGGTCTAGTGAAGACCTGCTAAATCAATGGCAGAGTGCTCTCTGGTTGACCCCGGTACTCCAGCTCTCCAAGAAGAATAAGGGAAGTTGACCAGACGACGTCTCCCGTCAACTCAGCACCGTGAAGACACCGGGGTAAGATGACCTAAGCTACGTTGACCAGTAGCTGAAGTAGCGTAACTTAGGTCAGCTTACCGCCGTAGTGAAGGCAAGCCCTGTGTCCCAATAACTTTTCATCAATGAGTAACAAAACTGCCCGTAAGAGTCCTAATATTGCTTTATTAATTGTGCT
Organism: Gopherus flavomarginatus; assembly: GCF_025201925.1. NCBI lineage: Eukaryota > Metazoa > Chordata > Testudines > Testudinidae > Gopherus > Gopherus flavomarginatus. Next base: position 50,647,743 of record NC_066625.1, read on the forward strand.
GGAATTTGTTCAGTGACTAGCCAAGAAATGCATTTATTCAAGGTATCGTAACTAGGGCATGCCTCTCTATCCCAGTACTCTCTCTTAAGTAGTCACAGTCTGTGGTTCCACAATACATAGTAAACTACTGAGCCATTAAATATTTTCTGTCCCCCATAGCCTCAAAAGTAAAAAACAAAACAAAACACCGATTCAACATCTCATAAGGTATTTAAATCCAAAATGCAATGACTGAATTTGCATAGGCTTGGAAGGATTCGATTTTTACTGGTAATTATCGGTAAATGTCAGTTTCACCATACACACACAGACTGACAAAAATATGTCCATGTATAATGATCAAAATTTTCAGATAGGCAAAGTAGGCAAAAAGCCACTTTTATTAAAGTCAAAATCTTGGGGTTTAGATTTTTTAATTAGACTCATTACAAATGTACTAATGAATGCATATTAAAAACTGGGTGTAAGGATATTTACTTTAAAAGTGGTAAAGAGTTCTGTGGCACCTTATAGACTAACAAACGTATTGGAGCATGAGCTCTTGTGGGTGAATATCCACGTCGTCGGATACATGCATCCAACGAAGTGGGTAGTCACCCCGAAAGCTCATGCTCCGAATATGTTTGTTAATCTATTAGGTGCCACAGCACTCTTAGTCTGGATCTGTAAAAGCGGCAAACACGGCTGCCCCTCTGATATTTGATATTTACTTTGTATATTTTGATGTGACACTGACAAATTGTTTTAACAGTTTATAAAGCTTTATCTTTCTGAATCTCAGCATCTACTCTCATTAAATAAATGTTTGTCCCTACCTATAATTTCCCCAACTGTGAAAATTTAAATCGATTAAAATAAAAAAGTGTTTAAAAATAAACATCATTATTTTCTGTCACACTTATGAACGGAAATAAAAATAGAATTCTTCCAAGCCTAAATATGCATTTGATTTTAATATCACTCACTGCGGTTAATTTTGTTGAAGACAAATGTCTGTTATTTCATTAATTTTATAAATTTTAAGTTTTACAGTTTTTAATATAATTTTAACAATTACTACATACAAAACTGTCTACAAAAGTAAAGATAATGATCTACGAAACTCTATAATAAATCAAACACTGTACGGTGGGACGAGGGGAGTGTAACATGATTAATTAGAAATCTATTTTTAACTAAGATGTACAAACTTAAAACAATCGTTCAGATTCTCATGTCAGTGCTTTCTGATACTTAATGTGTGAGCCATTGAACATTTTTCTGGGGTTAAATTAAAACCAGTAGTTTCCTCTTAAATACAATGTATTACCGTATGGCTTGAGCCCTGCTATGTAGCCTGAGACATTATTTTGAATGCAAATCTAAGCAATGATATCATGCAAGAAGTAGCTGCAGAGAAGCTTTCTGATGAATCCACATCCTTCAACTCTCCTCCAAAGAAGTGGTTTTGTGGTTTCCACTCGAGTACTATGGCAGCTAGAGGAAAAAAGGCTTCACTAAAGCAGAAGCAAGGTAGCATGTCCAAAAACAGCCTGAAGCAGCCACTAAATAATTAAAAACATGATATCACTAACCAAAGTCTGTCAGGGTGGCTTTAGTTTCAGTTCAACAGAAACTGTTTTATGTTCATTAATGGTTTAAGAAATGTGAAAAGAACAGCTGTAGATCACTCTCTTAAAACAGTCTTGCTTTGTGAAATCATTAACCCCCAATTGACAGAGGTTGCTGGTATTTATGCTATTGTTAATATGTTTTCACCCTAGAAAATATAATCACAGAATATTAAAATTCCCATCAAATCTTTTAAAAAACCTCCAGGAAATTTTAGTTTCTTCTTTAAGTAGATTCAGCCATGTATTCCAGCACAACAGAGCTGGATAATTTTGCCTAGCGGTACCCATAGGAGGTGGCACTTCCACATCATGACCATAACCCCCCTCTGGCTATTTGAGGTAGCATCACCTCCAGATCCCCTCTGTTTCTTCTTCCTGCCCATGGCTAGCATCGGAGCCCTATGTGTTGCTTAACTTCACAATCCTTTAGCTTTGACTTAATCATTCTAGTTATATATAGATAGTATCCTTAGTATTAGTATTTTCCCTGGTGATGCCCTCACCAGGGTTCAAAATTGTTGATTGTGTGTGGGGATGATTTCTAACAGCGATCCTCACACAAGGTTCTTGCTCTGCTTAGGCAAGCCTCACATCACAGAGTAGTGTTTGAATTGTATGTTGTTCACAAAAGGGACTCAGATAGCTAGAGACGTTCACCTAAAGCTGTACTTTCTCTAGCAGGCCACCAGGCCTGTTTTGGCACTGACATCTCCATCGGATTGGAGGCTGCCATTGATCTCAGTGAGTGGTACTGGCTTGTGCTCTGAAACTGGCTGTTCTCTGAAGAGGTGAAGAACCCACTCCTCATTGAGTGCACTGAGGAAAAGTTCTCATAAGACTAATCGAGGCCACTCCTGTCCTTGGAGACTCTTCTTTCTCCTCCATGAAGAGTACAGCTATTGTCGGCATCTGGGATGGAGCACGTCCTTCCAACCACTCCTCCGCACCGTGTAGAGGTGTGGGAGAACCAGTATTGTTGAGTCTAGTTCCAGCCCTGTGGCGTCCATTGAGTCCAGTACCAGTGAGGGTAATGTCAGCACCAGCTATTTTTCTGTACCAGTAACACATCAGGTGGCAGTGGACCTCCTCTGCCTTTCCATGCCTAGCTCTCCCTTGGTCCAGGACTTCACAAGGACTATGGCATCCTCAGTCTTGCTGCTTGCATGGGCTTCTGAACCTTCTTGTCTGTCGGCATTGCATCCTGATAATCACTGGCTGCAGACTGTGGAAGTGAGGCCATTGCCAGGCTCGGCACAAGGGACCTCCTCAGCAGTGGGAGACTCCTCTGCACTGCTGCACTTTGCAACACTGATATTACTGTGGCAACTTTCCCTGCCCTCCATCTCAGCACCACTGGCAGCATCAGTACCACTTCTGACTTCAGTACTGACACTGCTCCCAGCACCGGAGATAACTTAGGTATATTCAGTGCTGGCTGTGCCATTTCTACCATCAACACTGGTCCCTTCCTTGCTGTGGGAAACAGATGAGTCAAACCAGTTGTTCACACCTTCAGGGCTAGCTCCACCTTTATCCCCTGAAACCTGAGATTCTTTGACATCCAGGTCGGGTTCCTCCTCCCGCTCTCCATCACCTGACCTGTATCCAGGACTATTCATGGAATAGTATCAGTACTGAGATTGGCCCTCCTTCTCACAGTAGGAACAGGGGCCCCTGGCCTGGTGTCTCCTGGCCCCCAGTGCCTTACCTTTATGCTCAGTGACCCCCTTGGCACAGTCCTTGATCACAGATGTTGCTGTCCTCATCCTGCTCTAAGATGAGATCACTGGGCATATAGGTTACTGGGTCTGTTGACCCGCCCCAAGCTCAGACATCGGTTGTTCTTCCCCTTGGGGAGCTTCTGGAGCTGTTCCATCCAGGTCCAACTGTTCTGGACTGGGACCTGTTATTGGTGCAGCTAATGGTCTCTTCATTGTCCCTGGACAATTCATCAGTGCCTGGTTCCTCCTTCAGTGTCTGAGGATTTCAAGGCCTACCAGGACCTTTTCTGATGTGTGGCTACTTCCCTGGGCATCCAGGCAGAGCTCCTGCAGGAGAACACCCATAAACATCCTGCAGCCTTTTGCCCCAAGGAAAGTGGCTCCCTCCATTAATGATGCGCTACTGGAGCATGCAGATGTTCTTTGGAGAATACCAGCTTTGGTGCCACCTATGGCAAAGCATTTGGAAAAATGCTACTTTGTCCAAATGTAGGGATTTGAGGTGTTTTACTCCCACCCAACCCCCAGTTTCCTGGTTGCAACTTCAGCAAACAACAGAGCTTAGCAGGGTAGATTTAAGTCTGTTATTAAGGACAAAGACTCTAAATGGATGGACTTAATGGGTAGAAAGATCTACACCCACTCCCCCCTGCAAATGTGAATGGCAAACCAGCTGGCACTGTTGTCCAGATACAACTTTGCAAGTTGGATGACTACGTCTAAATTTACGGAACAGCTGCCCGAAGCCTCCAATGTGGAATTTCAGAGATTTAGTACTGAACATTGCTTGGCAGCCAAGGTGTTGCTGCAGTCTCTGCTTGTTGTGGCATATACTTCAGGCAGAATGAAGGCCTCAGTGGTGCCGATGAAAAGGGCATCCTAGCTACAAAATATGGGCATTGCTTCCAACATGCAGCAGGCTATAGAGGACTAGCTCTTCAATGGTTGGGTGCTTTTTTGACAAACCTGATGAAAATTTGCACTCCTTCAAGGATTTTAGGGCTACCCCGCACAGGCTCAACAAATATATCAGATATATTAGGTTCCGAATGGTCACCCTATCGGCTATCCTCCCCTTGTTGACTCAGAATGACTGGTTTGCTGTTCTATAATTTTAGGATGCTTATTTTCATGTGGCAATTCTCCCAAGCCACAGAAGAGTCTTCTGGTTCATCGTGGTGAACCACCATTTTCAGTACACATCCTTACTTTCAGTGTGTCTTCTGTCCTGTGGATTTTTACAAAATGACAGCATACCTCAAGAAGAAGGGAATCCGTGTCTTCCTATATCTGGACCACTGCTTACTAAGGAACAGGTCCAAAGAAGAGATTCTTTCTCATAGATGCTTTATGCCGTGCTTGTTCAACTGTCGGGGTCTCATCCTAAACACTGGGAAGTCAACATTGGTTCCCACTTAGACAAAATTGAGTTCATGGGGCCCCAATAGTCTCTACAAGTTTGAATATGTTTTTGTCAACTGACCATTTTCAGACGATTTGTCGTTTTTGTCTCAGTCTGCAGTCTCAACCTTCCATGACAGTTGCATGTGCCTGAGGCTTTTGGGACGCATGGCCATAGGCATGCAGTTTGGTTCTATTTGCCAGGCTGCACCTTTGCCCTCTTGAAGTGTGACTCAGGAAAGTTTACAGTCCAACCCTTCACCCCCTTGATAGGTTGGTCTCTTCCCTCTGTTGATCCTGGGCTCCATACAGTGGTGGACAGCTCTGTGCACACTAGGGAGCTTTTAGTGTGCAGTAGCTGGGTCCACATGAACAGTTAGTGGCAGCAGGCTAGCGCACTGTACATTTGCATCTCAGTTTGCCAGGTGCGAACAAGACAAGCTCTAAGATGTTTTTGGCTCCCTGCTCCAGTTGCCCTTCCAGTTGCCCCCATTCTGTTTTCCACCTCAAATTCTCTGTGTCTGGGCGGGGGAAGGGATAGCTCAGTGGGGGAAAGGATAGCTCAGTGCTTTGAACATTGGCCTGCTAAACCCAGGGTTGTGAGTTCAGTCCTTGAGGGGGCCATTTAGGGAATTGGAGTAAAACTCTATCTGGGGATTGGTCCTGCTTTGAGCAGGATCTTGGACTAGATGACCTGCTGAGGTCTCCTCCAACCCTGATATTCTGTGATTATCAGCTTCAGTATAGTGGGTCTCCTTTCAAGGGGCATAGGGAAGAGAGTGCCCATTCTCAATTCTGGTCTGATTCCCTCACCCACCTAGGTCATCCTCCTGCCTGGGTCCATGTTTTTGTAGTAGCATAAGGATTTGCCTGGCTCACCTTCTCCAGCCAGGGCCTGTAAAGGATGCATTGGAGCCAGTGAATCCAAGAGTTCTTCTCAGGTAGAGCACTCCTCCCCCGACAGCTAGGGACCATGCACTCTTCCTTAGGTAAATCCCATTCTGGCAAGCTTCTGAACAAAACCTGTAGGAACTAGACAGCAGCACTGAGAGGTGATCTCTTTGCATACAGGTCCAATTGCTGCTGCCAGATGCATTCATCTATCTGCCCCTCTCACTAGTGTCCATTCAACATTTCCACTCCCCACCAACCTCTTCTGGCACTTGCTGTGAGATGCTCTCACTGCATGCCCCAAAGAGGCCCCACTAACCTCTCCAATCACACAGTGACAAGAGCAGAACGTAGGCTCTTTCAAACAATTTTGATGGGAAAGGGAGAAGAGATTACTCATAGGAGCTGACATATCCAGCTTGCCTCTGAGTGGGAGCATCACTCAGCTCAAGATCCTGCACTTTGGATCTCTCCCAGGACCCTGCCCAGCAATTGGGAAACTTGTTAAGGCTGAGAGCCCATCTGTGAAGGCACAGAAGTTGGAATTCTGGGGGCAACTGAAAGTTAAACACTCTCTGCCTTAGGCTGTTTGTAAATTATACACACTGCTCAAAGAATGAGTCATGGCTCCCAGGCCAGAATTAATTCTGCTGTGATTCAGTCTTCTGAGAAGTTGTTCTTTCTTTAGAAAGTATATGTCTTAAAAATCTCTGTGACAGAAACTAGTGGCTGGCTATAAAAGGAACCACGATTTGATGACAAGGCAATTGTATTCAGTAGTTTGGTGGCATATTGCTCCATGGCCCAAGCTGTGGACCTTCAGGGCTTGGGGGATGAGGCAACTGACACCACTCTACTTTCTTCTCTAATTACCCTTTTGATCTGGCACTGCATTGGTTTTCATTCCTCCTTAGCAAGAATCTGGCTCTGGCAGTCAACATCCAAACATAACAGTACCTAATTGCCACTTATTTAAAGGGGAGAGCCTTTAGGTCATGTTCTCCAGAACCTTAAAGGCACATATGACTGGCAGTAGAACATTTTTCTGGAACATTTTCTGCTCTGTAACAGAGCAGGAAAAATTGGATAGGCAATCCTTTGTTTGCCAGGTTATACCAGGTGCAGTTTGGTGATTCTCTTTGTGACAGACTGGTCATGTTGGGGTTAAGGTCTTGAGTTCATAGCACCTCCATTTCCCAAGATGTTCTTAGGCATTTTACTTTCTTCTCCCTTATCTTCCATGACTGAAAAGACTGTGAAACATGGGACACCACACTGAACTCTGATTTTGTGGCATCACCAGAAGTCTTAAACTATATCATTCTCAGAGAACTGAGCTGAGTTCTAAGCTCTTAATTGTATATCCCTAGAAGCACTTTGATTATCTACTGATCAGAAGTATCACTTTGAGAATGAAAGAACAATAGGCTGTTGTGCTCCTGCTCACCCAAGTAAATATTTTATTCTGAAAATACTTTAAAATACATATAGGCGACTAGATGATGTCTAGGTTTGTGTATGGTACTGTGAACTTGTGTGGTGAATGATTGGTGACTGGTGTTTTCTAATCACACAATTTTAGTCTGTTAATTTAGAACCCTTCAGCAATTGTAATAACTATTTTCAAAGCCTTCTTTTGTTCAAGAACCAGATATTAGATGTGTTTTTAAAATGCACATTGTGATGACCTGTCTCTCATTACAGCGATACCTATGGAGTTGGCTGGACTGGCAGGATGGGAATCCGACAAGGCCGACTCTCTAGTTCTAGCTCCTTCCTAGACAAAGATGGAATATTTGTTAATTCGACCAACAGCAAGCTGCTGGAGAGGGCCCATGGCATTCTCATGTTAGTACAAAAGGCGTGGATTTTGGCCTCATTCCTAGAGTATGCTATGCTGCGTGGGTAATAACAATGCTAGTCCAAGAAGTCTGAGTTCCAAGTACACTTGGATGTTCCAAGGCTTGGATATATTGTATAAATATACTGTAAACACGATTAGTTCAATCTCTTAGTATTCCGGGTTGATAGTACCTCTTCTCTCCACTGTGGTCTCTTTCCATTGGAAGAGCAGGCCTTCATTTGTAGTGACAAGAATAGGGAAGGGGTAAGAAGTGCTAAGGTCAAATGATATGACAGTGACGCTATACAGTGACACTACAGGGAAGAGGCTTCCACTAAGTGGGTCACTGAAACAAGACATGGAAGTGATCTACTTAAATTTGAGAGGCTGGGGTGCCCCTTTCTTAACCCATGTTGTTGATTTATAGTACAACTTCATCATAGGTTTCAGAAGAGCTGCCAGACTAGCCAGAGGTAAGGTACTACGGGTGATGTGTTAAAGCAGATGGGTGAATCTGTTCCCTACAGATCCCCTCTTGCTGTTTTTCACAGTCAACTACCCCATTACTCACAATCTGTAACAATCCAAGTTTTTGAATGGATTCATCTTCCCTTTTATCCCATCCTCTCTCACAGACACACACAGGCAAAGAAATGCAGAAAAAGGGTATGTGGAATGTATACTAAACCTGGCTATTATGCAGCTTACAGGAAAACATTGCTATAGGTGGTTTGAAGAGTCTTTTTCATTTACTCTTGTGTATCCATTCTACTAAATATGATTTTTCTACTCAATTTGTACTATCTCAAATAGTGTCAATTCTTTCTGACATGGGTATTTTGGCTACTGGCCCTGATGCCAAAGTTATCGGGGCTTCCTAATGGGAAGTCCCAGCTTCTGCCATGAGAGGGTTAAAATGACAACTCAGTAGCAAATACATAATCCCATTCTGTAACCTTATGCCTGTCTTAATATGGCCCTTTTATTGTTTCCGCAGGAGAAACAAGAACTTCAAAGCCAAACCCAATCTCCCAAAGGTGAGTGAACAAACACGTTTACCTCTCTTGTTCCTGGAGTATATAAGGCAGCACATATACTGTATGCACTGCCGTTAAATGTTAACTTGTGTATAATGTATACTTTATCAATTTGAGGTGAGTCGATTCAAAGTGAATTGTTCATCTCTAAAGTGTGGTTTATCAAGTTGCTGTTGTAATATGAAAGCTGTGCAAGTCAACTCCAGCCCAATATGTTTGAGGTTATTCTTTATTTTATCGCAATGAAAGTTAGCAGAGTTCTCGCGGACAGTGGTGTGTGTTTGTCCTGGAAGAGAGCTGTGCAGACATTGGATTCCTTCCTGTTCAGATGCTGCTAGCTATTTTTTTTAACCTTCATTTTGTGAAGTTAAAAGAAGGCCAACACAGAAAATACTGTCACAAGCTGTTGAAGGAGGTCTGCATGTCCGTTTGCTGGGCCCACTTCAATTTAAGTCTCTAAACTGAAAAAAATGTCCAGGGATCACTCAAAAATTTTTGTACTTGATATATACAGAGCACTTTTCAGGCCATCTTCCTTCATGGTGGAGATTTCCTTTCCTAGGAAAATGTTTACAATTAGTTAATTACAGTATTAGAGTGCTGTATTATATTGGTAACTTCCATTTTATTTAAAGTGCATTTTGAACATTCCTGCTGTTTCCTTTATTTTCTGGCAGTACTTACTGTGCCTGATGGCATAAGATGAGAAGAGATCCACTGTTTATCACTGGCATAATTATAGAATTTTGTGGTCATTATTGACACTGCTTTGTTTAAAGAATGTCTGGTTTGTGCTGTGTGCCTTCCAATAAGAATTACATTTAATTAAAAATGAAAACAAAATGTAAGCACGGAATACTTTTGAGGGTGCATGATTTTTAAATAGAAAAAAGACTTCTCCTTTCATTTTGTTGACTTCTCTTCTAGACAGATTGTGGAATTAAATGGTTTCATCTCAAGTAGACCAAATCACAAACCCAGCAAGTATCATTCTGTATAGTGAGCAGTCTCTATTCATAAAATGCATTGTACTCAATAATAATGTGGAGAGAGAGCAGACTTTTTCTGATGGCAGGGGCTGAGTTAGAATGTGGTAGGGTGGTATTCTGATGCAGAGATCTTATCAGAAGCAGCAGTGTGAGTGCTGTAACTTGAAGAGGGCAATCCATATTTGTGCATTAAAAGGCAGAGAACAAATAATCAACTGCTGCTTCTCCTAGAGCAACTCAAGGAAAAATTTGTACTGATGCTGCTCTTTTGTGTCACATATTATAACTAAATAAGCATAGAAATAAGCATAGGTGGTTAGCAAATTGAGTTAATTGAAGTATCCATTAAATTTTTGGTCTGGGGACAGCATACCTCAAGGGGATGGACTTGAACTGCTCTTTTTCATCTCTAGCTAAACTAACTCACTCCAACTAAAATCCACACATTCTTTTTTTGCTTGTGTATTTCAAGCAAAGAAAAAGGTCATTAGAGGGTTTCTCTCTCTCAATCTATCAAAGCTCTGACCAAAACCAGGGGAAAACTCGTGTCTTCCATCAACAATTTCCTATTCAAATGTATGAAACCAAGGCTTGCTAGTTATGTCTAAGTGCACAACACAAGCTCATTTACTGTATGCATGTAATACATTTTGCAGTGGTCATAATTATACTTTGTGATTAATACCTCCTTAAGATAATTGGTGAAAGTTAAAAGTCCTTGCAGTGTTTCAGTTTATCTGCAGATCCAAGAGATAGCTGTGTATTGAGGGGTAGACCGAGCCCCCAAACTTTGCCTAGTTACAGAACCCATTAGCAACTTCCCAGGCACATGGGGGCTGCATCTCTATTCCAGTAAGAGAGTCTGCAGAAGGCAGAGCTGTGCTGTCTGAGTGAGTAAGCTGAGCATTGTAGGCTTAGTAGCCTGTCCTCGTTGCCTGTTGGCAATATAATATGTATTTCAGCAAGCCATCAGATTGTGCAGTACAGTGTACATGCCAATGGAGGATTTCATTGATCGAGCTGGAGCAAAGCAAGTTGGAGCACATAGCCCCAAAAGGCTAGAAAGGTGCTTTAACTACAACACGATTGTTGGAATTTTACACCTTGAATTAGCTACTAAATTACACTGGTTATAATTTTAATTTTTAATAATGCTTTACTCTCACTGTATGCCATACTGTCCTGCAGCAGCTGAGGAGCGTGAGTACCAACTGCAAAGCAGACTGTTACGAGCAGGGCACAAACGCCAAAATGGTTTTGAGTTTTATACTTAGATTTCACCAACCAATTATTAAGTGTAAACTCCTCAGGCACTGTAACAGCCTTAACGTGAAATAAACAAGCCCCTTGGGTATCCTGCCCTGTCTCTCCACTCAGGCGAGCGTACCTTTGTAACAGATGGTCCCTTACACCAAGAATCACAGCAATATTCAGGTTGCTCCCAGTTCCAAAAGACCAGTCACTTACCTCAGTTCAATTGCATGTTACATCTCACAAAGACAATGCTTGAAGCCAATCCTATGACAAATTATATACAGATTTATTAAAAAATGAAATGAGTTATTTTCACAGTTAAAGCAGGTAAACCTACACACAAATGAGTTGCAATCTTAAGTTTCAAAAGGTAAAAGAATATTCTGTAATAAGCTATAATGAACTTCAGATGTCCTTTAGGGCTAACTGGGGTTCTGTTGCTTATGCCTAGAAAACCTTGCTCCCCAAAGTCCAAACAGCATAGAGGTCCAGTTCCTCCTTGTTAGGGGATTTTGTTCCCTACTCTCATGTGCCATGGGCTGCGAACTCAGCTGATGGAGGAATCAACTTGCATGAGTCATCTTCATGGGGCGGGAAGGGAGAGCAGAATACCAAAAGCTTCTGTCCTCTTTAATGTTCCATAGTAGTCCATCCGGTGACGATAGGCCTTTCTTGTTGGCTAGGATGTAAGAACTTCTGTTGGAGACTAGCACGTCACACTAGTTAATGTCTCTCTCCTGTGTGGTGATTTACACACTCACAGAGGCTCACAATACAAATGCTTATGAGTAGCCTTACAATATGGGATACAGATGTTTTAAGTCAGATTAATGCGTGCAGCAACTCACAAGCATTCAATAAGGTCTAAACGCTTTCTGAGAATCCTAATACCTATTTTAATAATACTAACACAGTTGAGCCAGACTGTTTCCAGCTCTGTAGTTCTCGGTGTTCAATTGAGACATGGGGTCCTTCGCATGAGATGGCAATTGGTCTACCAGCATCATACCATATATGAACACAAAGCATGCATTAAACCTAAATAGACTCTTCTAAACTTTTGCTAACTTGGAGCATCAGAGAGTCCTGAAAATTATGCACATACAGGAGCAAATCTACAAGCCACATGCTCCTATGACTGTCACTCATCAGCCCCCTCCCACAACCCTTTCCTTGTGGTCTACACAAACCTGCTGTGTTATGTGCGTGTTTCAGTTGTAAGCTCTTTGGAGCAGGGACTTTATATATAGTCTGTACAGTGACCAGCCTAGTGGCTACCATAAAAATTCCCAGTTGTGAATTGTTCCCTTGATATTTGCAGGGGGCATTGCATAGGGTCGGCACCCCAAGGGGAGCCCTATGGGATAGCGGGAATGGGGATACAGTGGGAGAAAGCAGGCCATAGGTAGTCAAAGTTATTTTTGTATAAAAACTCTCTTGGTTTGTTTTGGGTTTTTTGGCAGCACTTGTTGGAGGTGAAATCTCTCAAGCACCTAACTAACCTGACACTGCACGATCGCATTACAAAGTCTCTTCTCCACCTCCATAAGAAGAAGAAACCACCCAGCATCAGTGCACAATTCCAGGTAATTTACTGTGTTTACTCCAAATGTGACGAAGCACAAGAGAAAAAAGAGTTGGTCATGGGTGCACTCAAAACAAACACTTTCATGGGTCCTCAAGGTGCAAAGGATGGTTCTCACAGCCACAGAACTCTCCTCTTTTACCCTATTCAGAATACAAAAACAGATAAGTATGTGTAGCTTGGCTAAGCAATGATGTTTAGGGGACATAACAGTCTACTGATATTTAAAGGATGTAAATACTGAGGAGGGGGGATTACTTAGGGTGAGTATAACAAAAAGCAGTGGGATGAAAATAAGAAATGTAAGATTGAAGCAGCCTATCAGGAAAAACTTCCAGACATTGGGGTTTTAGACTAACGTAATCTTCCAAGGGAAGTAGTGGAAACCCTATTGCTCAGGGATGATAAACTAGAGTGGACAAAACAATCTGAAAAGTATTGTAGGGAGCAATCTTATATTGACCATGGGATGGACTAGTCCCTGGTCTTTTTCATATCTAACAAGATTTTTGAGGGGTATGTCCTTGCCTTTCCGAGTTCCCTAATTTTTCTTACACACATATGCGACCTAGTTCCATCTCTGGCTCTATCACCATGCGCATTTAATTTTGTATTGAAAAAAGGGCAAATGGTGTCCCTGATTCTATTTTCAAATGCAACATGACAGTTTTGGGGAGAGGAACTGCAAACCCCCAAAATGCAACAGGAGAAAATAGTGGTAATTACATATGCACAGATGGAGCACAGGTTTTTATACCCGTCTTATTGCTTAGCACCTAATTCTGAAAACAGGCCCCTTTATGGGGATTTCTCTGGGGAATCCATCAATAGAAGAATTCTGAAAATGGTGGTAATTAAAAAAGTGTAATTATTTGCATGATGTGTTTCTCAAGGTCAGTTTGTGTTCGTGGCAGTTAGAATGTAATTCCTTGGAAGAGCCCAGAAGGGAAAACACTGCTGCTTTAGCTCCAGAAATGCATGTGAATTTTGAGATGGGATTGAGGCCAGCATTTTTTTGTGCTGTCACTATTCTGCACCAGTTAACCTGCCATTTTGGGTAACTGATGCTAAAAAAAACTTCTCCAGCCTTGTCTCTGTGGATACAGTCTTGGAACTGCAACTGTCAAGTCTCGAGACACATGCACAAGTGTGGGGTAGTATGAGAGAGCAAATTTCATTTAAAATCAGGCATGTGGTCTAGTTTATAGAAAGCATTTTCTAGTTATCCTGATCATTTCAAAAATGTTTCTCTGGGAATTAGTTAATTTCTGGAAACATGTTATACAAAATATGAATGCAGCAAATGCCCTTGTCTCTCCCATCCCAGAGAAACGGAATGCTACAAAAAGGCAAGCCTCAGCTGGCTTGCATGTTCACAGCTTCATTCCCTGGAAGTGAAGAAGTAGATTTTAGGTATTTTCCAGTAAAACACCATGAACAGATAATAAAAAGCGATGTAAGTTGGTCCAAGTGGTTCTATACACAGAATCACAATAATGTTCTCCCCATTTGTGCTGTCATTCCCAAACAGTGCCCCAGCCAATTTTTTGCAATGATAGAGCAGTCATTTTCTAACTGCAGCCACATACATGGTTACCAGGAATCCTTAAAATGCTCCAATGACAACAAGTTAAATAAACTCCATATCCTGTTTCCATGTGTATTCTGCTAGAAAAGTTAACATCATGATCACTTGAGTATCTTGTAATTATTAGTTCTAAGCAAACGAAAAGGCATTGCATATATCATCCCACTGATCCAGTTTGGAATTTAATATTCCCCTTGAGAGACTATATCATGCCACATTCATACTGTAATAAAAATGACGGGCTCATTGTCATCGTAGCATGAAATCCTCTGTAAACAGAATGGAGGGAAAGAAGGAGCATAGCATCATTTTCTTTTGATATTTTTTTTATGTTTACTCTTCTGCCCCACTTTTTCTGTTCAAAGAAGTTGCTGCTTTTACAGTAGGCTGTGATAATGACATCTGTGACTCAAAACCATTTGAGTCAGTGCAGTGCAATAGCAGTCTTCCTTTTAGCTTTTTCCTCCTGCCTCTCATTGGGTGCATCTGTGCTACTCTATCCTTGACTTTCGGAGGCACATAGCCTAAGGGATTCCAATCAGTTTTAGGTATTTGTGAAATCCATGAGTGATAGAGCAGCTGTTTGGGTAGCAGACACAAAGCAGAATCTGTCACCCAAAATGTGACACGGTAAACATTTGTGTTTCCTCTGTGTGTCCCAAGCCCATGCCCTTTTGGGTTTATTGCAGTGTTCTTGATAAAAAGTTTTTTTGCAGGTTTGCACCAGACTATTTTCATGAGCAAATATTTCTGTCTTGTGCAAGTTAAATGAAATCAGAGTTGTGATACCCAGCATTTTTCCAGGGTGAGAACCAGAGGGGAAGAGGGAGGCAGCCAGTATATTGTGCTCATTCTGAGAAAAACCAGCTTGTTTGTTTGTTTTTAAGAGTTACTTTGCAAGCACATAATCACGTAGAGCTGCATATAGCTCCAAAGATGCAAAAGGACCGTAGGTGCATTTTAGAAATTGGGGGAAATCTAAGGGTATGTCTACACAGCAAAGGAAGAACAGCGGCAGACCCATGTCAGCTGACTCAGGCTTGAGCTCTAGGACCTTTCCATTTCACAGGGTCCTACAGCTTGGGCTCCAGCCCAAGCCTAGAAGCCTTCATAGCAGTGAAACAGCTTCTTAGCCCCTGGTTGCTGTGTGGACATATCTTTAGTCTTTGAAATAACTGAACAGGTTGGGTCCTTCTCTGTCTGGGGAAAAAGATGTTATGATGCCTAATAGCCCTTTCAATATATATTATACATATAATAATACATACGATAAATACACAACAGAATATCTTTTAGAGCATCTGTATTATTAGAATCAAATCATCCCCATAATTAACTGACGTTGGGATGTATCATTATTTAGATCATGCCAATAGTGTGCTAGGAACTTTGCATATACATGTGAGGACAAGGCCACAGTTTCAATGAGCTTGCAATCTGAATAGCCAATGTGTAGATGAAGGATATGAAAATGGAATTCAACAAAAAGCAAAAAGATTGCGTGCCTGTCCTTAGCTTCATGTAAACTTTTTTTTTTTTTGGGGGGGGGGGGCGGATTAACACTTCATTACAGACAGTAGGTAGGCAGTGTAGTGAGTTTAGAGGAAGGATTAGGAATGATATTTTATTAAGAGACATTCTTGTAAATAAATAATAATCAAGTTATATATTGTTCATGTATTAAGTAAATTGTTCAAATAATGCAAAAATAAGAGAGAATTTCAGCGCAGTTAGTGCTCCATGTTTGTTACAAATTGCAACATAAAAGCGGAGCCAACTGCAAACTGTCGACATGGAATTTCCATGCAAACAGTCACTCCTCTCCACACAACATGAGGTCATATGTTTTCCACAGAAAATGCTGGTCCAGTGAGTGGCGGGAGCAATGAGATGGAGTTTGTCTGGGACACTTCCAAATGGCCTGCCAGAGCATTAGTGTGACCAGGCTGTGCCTCTAGGAGAATGAATCTAGAGGGCTCTCTAGATGGAATCTGTGTCACTCAACCCAAGCCCAGAGTAGATCTGAAAGCCTCTGCATGATGGGTTAATGCTGGTCTTCTATTGGGTAGTTATTTAGAACAATGTTTCTTCTTCGAGTGCTTGCTCATATCCATTCCAATTAGGTGTGCGCGTGCCGCGTGCATGTTTGTCGGAGATTTTTACCCTAGCAACACCCAGCGGGTCGGCTGGGCGACCCCTGGCGTGGCGCTGCTATGGCACCGAATATATACCCCTGCCGACCGGTCCACTCCTCAGTTCCTTCTTACCGCCTGTGTCGGTCGTTGGAACAGTGGAGCGCGGCTCAGCTGATCTCCACTTCCCTAGTTATTCACTCGTTCTAGTTCTTATTGTGTATATAGTTCTATAGTTCATAGTTGTAATTAATACTTTTCATAACCTTTTGTTAATGTAGTTAGTGTATATAGTTCAGAGGGTTGGGGATTAGCCCTTCCCCTCTTCTGGTGCCCAGGCTCATGCCTGGTTCACCGGGCTTCAAACCGTGCTCAGCCTGCCGGTGGCCGATGCCAGCGGGAGACCCCCACGACTCCTGCCTAAAGTGCTTGGGGGAATTCTATCTCACAGAGAAGTGCCGGATTTGCAAATCGTTTAAGCCGCGGACTAAAAAGGAGCGGGACTTTCGTCTTAAGCAGCTCCTAATGGAGATGGCCCTTACCCCTCCATCTTTGGCACCGAGTACCTCACAGTCCACGCTGGGGAGAAGTGCCCCATCGGCACCGGAGAGTGCCGGCACCGCCAAGATGCCCCGGCACCAGCCGTCACCGGCACAGAAGCCAGCCTGGCACCGCTCCCTCTCCCCGCGTGCCAAAAAGGTTAAAGCTCCTGCTGCTCCGATATCTGCACCGCAGTCTGAGCACCAGCCAAAGCCGAGTCGCCCGGCACCAACAACTGCCGCGGCACTGGCGAATTCGGCACTGTTGATTCCGGCCATGCAAGAGCCATCGAGTCCGGAGCAGGATAGCTCTCCGGCACACGCCTCGGTAGAGCTTATCGTTCCCACCACGCCAGAGACCTTCTCAACGGTGAGAGAACTGATTGCCCTGATGGAGCCCTCCCTGCCTCAACCTCCGGCACCACTGGTGCGGGTTATTGCATCAACAGGGAAGCCTGTCCTCGTCAGGCCACCTTCCATTGACGCCGCAGGCAGGCACCACTCCAGGTCGAGGTCTCGACAGCATTCCCGATCTTGTCACTGATCCCGATCTAGACGCCGCTCGCAGTCCCGGTACCGTTCTCCTTCTCGGTACCAGTCGTACTCGCGGCACCGCTCAAGGTCCTGCTCTCCGGACCGGTACTCCAGATGGCGGTCCAGCTCCCAGCACCGTTTGCGCCGCAGCCGCTCTCACCATAGAGCCTTACGATCCCGGTCGACCTCCCGGCACCGTACCGGTCGCAGGTCCCAGTCAACCTCTCGGCACCGGTACGACTCCCGGTACCGCTCTCCGGCACGGCACGACATCCGGTACCATGCTCACAGGGCTCCTCGTGCACTCTTTGCTCCACCATGGCCATCATGGCACCCATCTCAGTCTTCACACGCGGATAGCGCCGCATATGGGGACTCAGAAACGCAGAGCCATGTCCTCCAGGAGGCTCAGGGCTTGGAACAAGCACCTCAGTGGTCCTTCTGGACGCTTTGGGCATATCACCAGGCCCAAGGCGAACCCATGGTTCCACCTCGTTCCGTCCTGTCGGAACATCGTAGACCAGAGGCCACTGTTAGCCGCCCTCCTCCAACGGGTACAGATGAGTCAGCTCTGGCGCCGGACCCTCAGGTGCTCCCAGACCCTAATGCTCCTCCGGAACCAGAGTTACTAGATGAGCCAACCGTGCCGGGTCTGTTGTCCTCCTCTTCACCAGACGAGGCAGTGGCGGGCACTTCGTCATCGGGCCCACCCCCGATCGACCTCCGAGCCCACCAGGACCTTCTTCGGCGAGTCGCCCTAAATATCAACATCCAGGTGGAAGAGGTCCCGGAAGTGGAAGACCCGGTCATTGACATACTCTCAGCAGATGCCCCAACTCGCGTGGCTCTGCCATTCATCCATTCCATCCAAGCCAAAGCGGACACCATTTGGCAATCTCCGGCATCTATCCCTCCTACGGCCAGAGGCGTGGAAAGGAAATACATGGTACCCTCTAAAGGGTACGAATACTTATATACCCATCCTCCTCTCTGGTCGTTCAATCCGTGAATGAGCGAGAGCGCCATGGACAGCAAGCCCCTGCCCCAAAATCGCGGGAGGCTAGACGGATGGATCTGCTGGGGCGTAAAGTCTACTCCGCCGGGGGCCTCCAGCTACAGGTAGCCAACCAACAGGCCCTGCTCAGCAGGTATAATTATAATACCTGGCAATCGGTGGGTAAGTTTGCTGAACTGGTCCCACAGGACTCCCACCCGGAATTTCAAGCCCTTCTGGAGGAAGGGAAGAAAGTAGCACGAACTTCCCTGCAAGCCTCCCTCGACGCTCCTGACTCGGCGGCCAGAATCGTGGCCTCGGGGATTACGATGCGGAGAATATCGTGGTTACAGGTCTCAGGTCTACCTCCTGAACTGCAACACACTATTCAGGACCTTCTGTTTGAGGGACAGGGCCTTTTCTCTCAGAAAACAGACCCTAGACTCCAGAGTCTCAAAGACAATCGCGTCATCATGCATTCCCTCGGGATGCATACCCCGCAAACCCAACGGAGGTCCTTCCGTACCCAACCTCAGCGCCCCTACCCACCACCCAGACCACGACAAGATTTTAGCAGGAGGCGTGGTCGCTGGAACCGCAGACGGCAATCGGGTTCCCAAGGGAGCCAGAATAACGGTTCCTCCTTCCTCCCTGCGTGGGCCCAATTAACCTCAGATCGTTGGGTCCTACGCACGGTGGAGTCTGGATACCACCTCCAATTTATTTCACCCCCTCCCTCCCACCTTCCTCCCGTCCCTCTTCAGGGACTCCTCTCACGAGCAATTCCTCTGGCAAGAGGTTCTTACACTCCTCTCTATCGGAGCTATAGAGGAGGTGCTGGAGGAGTTCAGGGGCAAGGGATTTTACTCCCGATATTTCCTAATCCCCAAGGCAAAAGGAGGTCTTCGATCTATCTTGGACCTGCGCGGTCTCAATGTCTTTCTGAAAAAGTTGAAGTTCCGCATGGTGTCCTTGGGAACCATCATCCCATCCTTGGATCCCAGAGACTGGTTTGCTGCTCTCGACATGAAGGACGCATACTTTCACATCACCATTTACCCTCCGCACAGACGGTACCTATGGTTTATGGTTCACCGTCAACATTTTCAATTTGCAGTCCTTCCATTTGGCCTCTCCACTACCCTGCGCGTATTTACAAAGTGCGTGGCTGTAGTGGCCGCCTTCCTCCATCGTCGGCAAATACACGTCTTTCCTTACCTAGACAACTGGCTTATTCGTGGGACCTCCGAAGCCCAAGTTACCAGGCATGTTGCCATCATCACGGACCTATTCGAGCGGTTGGGCCTGATGATCAATCTAGAGAAGTCTACTCTAGTGCCCACTCAAAGAATAGAATTCATTGGGGCCGTGCTAGACTCAAAACTTGCAACAGCCTGCCTTCCACTACCCCGCTTTCAGGCAGTAGCCTCGGTCATAGAAAGCCTCCGAACTTTTCCGACGACCTCAGCCCGCACCTGCCTCAGCCTTCTCAGTCACATGACCGCATGCACTTTTGTAACCAAGCACGCCAAATTACGCCTGCGTCCCCTTCAAACCTGGCTCGCCTCAGTTTACCGTCCAGTCAGGGACGCCATAGACATGGTCATCACCGTTCCTCAGAGCGTCTTAGGCTCCCTCAACTGGTGGCTAACATCTCCCCTGGTGTGTGCAGGAATGCCGTTCCAACCGAGACAGCCCTCAGTATCCCTAACGATGGATGCGTCGTCTCTTGGCTGGGGAGCACACCTAGGCCATTGTCGCAGCAAGGTCTCTGGTCTTCTCAAGAGCTGGCATTGCACGTAAACGTCTGGGAGCTGAGAGCAGTTCGCCTTGCCTGCCAGATGTTCCAACATCATCTGCAGGGCCGTTGTGTTCTAGTACTCACGAACAACACAACAGCAATGCACTACATAAACAAGCAGGGAGGGACTCGATCCTCCCCCCTTTGTCAGGAGGCGATCCAACCGTGGGAGTTTTGTATAGCCCACTCCATAGACCTTGTAGCATCTTTCCTCCCAGGGGTCCGGAACACTCTGGCAGACCATCTCAGCAGATCCTTTCTCTCCCACGAGTGGTCACTTCGCCCGGACATTGCACATTCCATCTTCCAGAAGTGAGGCTTTCCCCACATAGACCTCTTCGCTTCCCACAACAACAGGAAGTGTCAGAGGTTCTGCTCCTTCCAGGGTCTCGCCCCGGGCTCAGTATTGGACGCCTTCCTAATCTCTTGGGCGAACCACCTGCTTTACGCCTTTCCACCCTTCCCGATGGTGCACAGGGTTCTTTTAAAGCTTCGCAGGGACAGGGCTCGACTGATCCTGATCGCTCCTGCATGGCCCCGACAACACTGGTATACCACGTTGCTGGACCACTCAATAGCCAGCCCAATCCCCCTGCCCCTTCATCAGGATCTGATAACGCAGGACCACAGCAGGCTTCTCCACCCAGACCTGCAATCCCTCCATCTAACGGCGTGGTTCCTGCATGGTTAACCCAATCGGAGTTACGCTGCTCTGCACTGGTTCCAGAGATACTCCTGGGTTGCAGGAAACCTTCTACTCGGTCTACTTACTTAGCCAAGTGGAAGCGGTTTTCTTCCTGGTGCCAAACGCGAAATGTCTCACCTGCAGAGGTTTCCATCCCCACTATTTTGGACTACCTCTGGTATCTTAAACAACAAGGCCTTGCTATCTCATCTTTGCGAGTGCACTTGGCGGCTATTTCTACTTTTCACCCTGGAGAAGGAGCTTACTCCGTCTTCTCCCACCCTATGGTCTCGAGGTTCCTCAAAGTCCTGGAACATCTATACCCCCTAGTACGTCGCCCCGCCCCTTCCTGGGACCTCAATTTAGTCCTGACTAGACTTATGTCTCCCCCGTTCGAGCTATTAGCAACCTGCTCACTCCTATACTTATCATGGAAAACAGCCTTCCTTGTGGCCATTACATCGGCTAGGAGAGTCTCTGAGCTTCGGGCTCTGATGGTGGGTACACGGTGTTCCACAAAGACAAGGTGCAGCTACGCCCACATCCGGCGTTCCTCCTGAAAGTAGTCTCGGCCTTTCACCTCAACCAGGACATATTCCTCCCAGTCTTCTTCCCCAAACCACATACATCTCATAGGGAGCAGCAGTTACATTCGCTTGACGTCCGTAGGGTGCTCGCCTTCTATATTGACCGTACGAGACCCTTCCGCAAAACTCCCCAACTCTTTGTTGCAGTGGTGGACCAGATGAAAGGCCAGCCCATCTCTTCTCAGAGGATTTCGTCCTGGGTAACAGCGTGCATCCGGACTTGCTATGATCTAGCGCATACCTCTCCTGGTCATATTATCACACATTCTACCAGGGCCCAGGCCTCGTTGACTGCCTTCTTAGCCCGAATGCCTATTAAGGAGATATGTCGGGCTGCTACGTGGTCTTCGGTACACACCTTTGCTTCCCATTATGCCCTGGTGCAACAATCCAGAGACGATGCAGCCTTCGGCTTAGCAGTTTTGCATTCTGCAGTTTCTTGCTCCGACCCCACCGCCTAGGTAAGGCTTGGGATTCACCTAATTGGAATGGATATGAGCAAGCACTCGAAGAAGAAAAGACGGTTACTCACCTTTGTAACTGTTATTCTTCAAGATGTGTTGCTCATATCCATTCCAAACCCGCCCTCCTTCCCCACTGTTGGAGTAGCCGGCAAGAAGGAACTGAGGAGCGGACAGGTTGGCAGGGGTATATATTCGGTGCCATAGCGGCGCCACACCAGGGGGCGCCCAGCCGACCCGCCGGGTGTTGCTAGGGTAAAAATCTCCGACGAACGTGCACGCGGCGTGCGCACACCTGACTGGGGAATGGATATGAGCAACACATCTCGAAGAACAACAGTTACAAAGGCGAGTAACCGTCTTCTTTAAAGTCTAGAAAAAGTACACGATGGATCCAGGAAATCCTAACCACCCAGAATCCACCGCTTTTTGCATCTCAGTTGAGAAAAGAATATGGCAGAAAATCTATCATGTTCAAACAGTTCTGACCAGGAGCATTCTATGAAAAGGTCAATGCTCGTAGCCTAAGGAATTCACTATAAATGGAGCTATATGAAAGAAAGGGAGGCTAGTCTGGATAAAGGGATATCCGACAAACTGCGAGAATTGATTTGAAAGAAAGCAGCCAACTCTATTTTAAGATCATGCACCAGTGATAACTTACTCTGATTTCAGTACAAGAAAAACCTGTGAGGCAGAGTCAGATGTTTAGGGAGATTTTGGAGGAAACGGGTTGTTCATTTTCACTGTAATGTCCTCCAAATAATGGATTTCTGAAAACGAGCAAAGCAGATCTATGATTATGCTGTCCCCCACAGCCCTCTGATAATTCTCTTGGGCCTCCCAGTAAAATATATATAATTGCAAAGTGAAATTCAAAGCTCATTTCCCTTTCGTACTGAAAACCTGATGTCTAACTGTGCTAGGTGGGACTGGAAACTATCCTATCTCAGTATGTACAGTACAGGTCACATGAGCTGCCATTGCTATTCCTGAAGGTAATTATTCATGTAAAAAAAAAAAAAGATTTGTCTTTATATCTGCATGTTTGATACAAAGTTTAACATGTTTAGCATATCTAGAGATGTATATGGAGCTGGTGCTGAATGACTTGAACAAAATGTACTCCCCTTAGGTGTTTTAGTTGACTTCTCCTCTGTCAAACAGTTCTTAAATTAGTAATTTCCTCTCATGGGTGAAATGTTTGTCACAGCTGGCTCTTTTCCAGCTTTTAAGTTTTATTTTCTGCTGCAGGCATCCCTCAACAAGTTGATGGAGACTCTTGGTCAAGCAGAGCCTTATTTTGTCAAGTGCATTCGATCTAATGCTGAAAAGGTAAAGATCTATCATTGCCAAATGCTTGGTAACAAAAACACTGTTCTCAGCGTGTACATTAACCACCCACCCCACTCTCACTGAAGAGAATAAAATTGGAGGTAAAGGTCAAACTCTGACTTACTCTCATTATGTTGTTTCCAGATACTGTGGCGTATGATTTCATTGTTTTGACGGTTCTTTAACATGAACCCTGTCAGTTGTGGTGCTTGGGTACACCGTAGCTAATCATTGCTGCTTCAGATACCACAAACAACAAACACGCTGCCCCCTTCCAATATACAGATGTGTCACAATGTCCCATTGGGGTTTCATTGAAATCCCAAAACTTGATAAGAAAGGTACTCTCACAGAACAGCTGCTGGACTGCAGCATGATTGGTTTATTAGGATGCAGTTTCACCCTTAGTTCTCAAGTGCCTGGGTAAAATCCACAATAACTTGTAAATACTTTGTGGTGTAAATTTGATATGCTTGTCTGAAAAGAAGAAAAAGGACCTCCTGGATGAGTCTGAGTATGGAGATCATTGTTAAACATGTATGGTGGTATTGTTTGTGTGTAATTTTATTCCTAGTTGATAAACCACAATGACCCTTCTGGTCATCATATAAATAATAATCTGAGCTGTCTCCTCTGAAGTTCTTACAAGCTCTGGAATTCATGTCTGTCATGAATGAGCACTAAGCCTTCCAGCTTTAATTTAAAAAAAAACTATGAAATTTTAACTGAAAAAAGAAAGATACTTTCATAATAAACCTCATTATTCAAATTAACTTAGTTGTACATAACATTTTTCCATTACATTTTGTAGAAGATGAATTGGTATCATGGACTGTAAATTTATAAACAAAGCTGGAATGAAGCTGGCTGGCTTGTGGGATAATGCAGTCTATCTCCACTAGATCACCATTTTAAATCCAGCCAGATCAGTAATGCCTGAAAGCCATTTTCTTCCAATGCGTGTTCAGTGATAAAAAAAAAAGTTAGTGGTCTTGCTCAAGTTGCTAGGAGTCCATATCGTACTATTGGCAACATGTGTGTCACACAAAAACATGTCATAACATCAATCAACTTCCATGTCTAGGTACTCATGAGTTTCATGAAGTGTTTGTGGTTGGGTGAAGTAACATTGTCTGTCTGTTTTTCCTCTTTCAGCTCCCTCTGAGGTTCAGTGACAGCCTGGTGCTTAGGCAGCTGCGATATACAGGAATGCTGGAGACAGTTCGAATTCGGCAATCTGGGTACAGCTGCAAATATTCCTTCCAGGTTAGACAAAGTGCTTTTACCTTTTATTCATTTCTGTTAAAACATCATATCCTGGTAGATTGAGATGGCCCATTTTTTGCACACACCCTTATTTCTAAATGCGGGTGAATTTAGAGTTCATAGAAGTGAGTGAATAATATCAGTAGCTGGGAGCCAGGCATGGAGTGTGGTAATGTGCTAGGCCAGCTTTGCCAGTGCACCTAAGTTCTAACTCGCAGAGCCTCAGCTATTCTAGTTCTGAACCAAAACTGCCAGTCATGCATTTGTTTGCACAGAAATGTGTACCTAATTTTCATGCGCAATTGCACACAGACATCTAAAATCAAGACCATAGTGTCCATTAGAAGCTAGAATGAATTCACTCAACCACTTTGTGACCTAAGAGGAGTCAAATCCATGTTTCCAGAAATTAAATTCTAGTGCGCTAGGCCCACCGAACCTCCCAAAGGTAGATATCTGTATCTGAGGTTACCGCCACCTGTAGAACTGAGCCTATTCCTAAACCAAGCAGAATTCTGCCTAAACTATAGTTGGGCCATATCAACAAAGGGGAATAGTTATGGGTATGATTTTATTTTAAGTGAATCTTTTTTCATTCATATTTTCTTAATTTAATATTTTATTATTGAGATCGCTATAAGGAGGATTTTTCTCATAATAAATGTGAGCCAGATAATCTCTTTAATTTAGGAATGAGCTCATATGGGAAGCCTCCTGTTGCTTGTTTCTGTTTTTGTTTCTTTCAGTGAAGATAATTTGTTCAGGCCAGTCAGCCCTAACTCAGGGAGCTGGCATTTCCTGCCAGAATCTGCTAGTGCTAAATGCATTTAGCCATCATGCAGAAGTTCCCAAACCTCACAGCACCGGGGGGCGGAGAGGTGCCTTGGTTCACACAGATTTGCTTATTCAAGGGAAATATTTCTTTTTACATGATGGTTTTATCAAAAATTTTTCTTTGTGTGTGGTTCTTTCATCAGCAGCTACAACCCACTTTGTTTCTTGTAGTAAAACAAATGGATTTTTGGCATTGAGAATACTGTCATGTCTGTTACAAAAGCTGTGAGAAGGAAGGACTATCCGTTCCTTTGTAGGGAACCTGAGCCTTTTTTTACTTTGAGGGTATTTATCTTCAAGGACTCTAGCAAGTCTGATGTTTGAACCATCAAATGGTAACTGTTGTGAAGCTCTGTGTTTTCTGAGATACTCTGCTGGTTCTGGTAAATCCCTCCTGTAATGATCATTTCTCAGGATTCACTGCACATTTTCACAGAATCCCTGGTTGTTCCTCTGGAGGCAGACACTGCAGTATCTCCTATTTGCCTTTCAGACAACCCCGAAAGCCACCAGAACTATAATTTACCCATGGTCATGGTAGAATCTCCAGCTCTGACCATTTAAAATCAAGATTGGATGTTTTTCTAAAAAATCTTATCTAGGAATTATTGTGGGGAATTTCCATGGCCTGTATTATACAGGACGTCAAACTAGATGATCACAGTGATTTCTTCTGGCTTCGGAATCTATGAGTCTATAACGATGAAGGAATCTTTGAATTCTGCAGTTCCTGAATGTTAGTTACGTTTCTGCTAATTTACTAAAACATACCTCATTTGGCCAGCAAATAGTTATGTAACAGTGACATAGCACTGCCCTTAGAATTTAACTCTGGTGGCTTCTAATTTTACAGGACTTTGTGAACCATTTCCATGTTCTGCTGTCACGAGGAATCAGCCCATCTAAGCACAACATCCATGATTTCTTCAGGAAAATAAAGCTCAGTCCAGACAATTATCAAGTTGGGAGAACAATGGTAAATGTTTACACACAGCCCAGACTCTGCACTGACAAAGTCTGCCTATATGTGGTAACTTGGTTTTCATACATGTTTGCATTGACATGACTGTTGTCCCACTTTACCAAAAGGAAATGGATTAAGTGAGAAGGGTTTTAATCATGTCATACACAACACAAACTACTAGAGATTGTTTGTTGTTTTCTGTGAAGCCAGGATGGTCTGATCATGCTATTTAAAACAAGTTAGCCTCCAATAATCACTCCACGCGTTGTCACATAACTTACTATTCTATACAGTGTTTTCATAGCTTTGTCGGTCCCAGAATATTAGAGAGACAAGGTAGCTGGGGTAATGTCTTTTATTGGACCAACTTCTGCTGGGGAGAGAGACAAACTTTTGAGCTTACACACAGCTCTTCTTCTTGTCTCTCTAACTTACTGTTATGACAGTTATCTCCTCACTCTAGAAAGAAAATTTACTTATCGGCTGCTACATATTGTGATACACGTGCAACATTTCACAGCCACATACTGTAGGTAACTGTCCAGAAAACTTTCATAAGTATCCCAAAGTAAAGTCAAATGCTAAGCTCTTTACTTGAGAGCATTCCAGATACAGATGTCTGTGGCATTAACTCATGTCTCTTGTGGCTGGGGAAGCATGACACACATTATCCTCATTCCTCATGTGCTGCCTGTTAGGTTTTCATGAAGGAGCGGGAGCGCCAGCTTTTGCAGGATTTGCTGCACCAGGAGGTACTCCGGAGGATTACTCTACTGCAGCGTTGGTTTCGCGCTATACTGGAGAGAAGGCACTTCTTGAACTTGAGGCAGGCAGCAGTGATCATACAGGTAGGTGAAAATAATGTTGTTCCTTACTATGTATAGCATCATTAGTGTGCCTGGCACTTCGCAGACACAAAAGACCAGGTTCCTGCGCTGAGGAGCTTACAATCCTATTATAATGAATAATGACAATGTACCTCTACGGCAGGGAAAGGCAGATTAGAAAAGGAAAGCTTGTGACACTGGAATCCTTAAATCCATTTAAAGCACTGCTGCAAAAATCATCTTCCTGGCTCCTCGCTTTGACATTATCACCCCATCTTTATATGCTTCCTCTGGCTCCACCTTAGAATCATAGAATATTAGGGTTGGAAGGGACCTCAGGAGGTCATCTAGTCCAATCCCCTGCTCGAGGCAGGACCAATCCCCAACTAAATCATCCAAGACAGGGCTTTGGCAAGCCTTAACTTAAAAACCTCTAAGGAAGGAGACTCTACCACCTCCCTAGGTAACCCATTCCAGTGCTTCATCACCCTCCTAGTGAAAAAGTTTTTCCTAATATCCAACCTAAACCTCCCACACTGCAACTTGAGACCATTACTCCGTGTTCTGTCATCTGGTACCACTGAGAACAGTCTAGATCCATCCTCTTTGGAATCCCCTTCCAGGCAGTTGAAAGCAGCTATCAATTCCCCCCTCATTCTTCTCTTCTGCAGACTGAATAATCCCAGTTCCCTCAGCCTCTCCTCATAAGTCATGTGCTCCAGCCCCCTAATCATTTTTGTTGCTTTCCGCTGGACTCTTTCCAATTTTTCCACCTTAGTCCAGCACAGCCTATTTGTCATCACTTTTAAGGCCCGGCTGCAATTCTCACCCCCAGGACACCACAGGGCTGGGGCGCACACCCCTGGCTGCAGCCCCCTGCAGAAGCGCTGGGTTGGGCACATGGCCCCAGCTGCAGCCCCAGGTGGAAGCTGTGGGGCTGGAGCGCATGGCCACTGCCAAGCCCAGGATGCTGCAGGGCTGGGGCACACGGCCCCAGCTGCAGCCCCTGGTGGAAACCGCAGGGCTGGGACTGCACAGTACTGGTTCCAGCCAGCCTTAGTTGCAGGGCTAGGGTGCACAGTCCCACCTTTGCCTCCTGAAGCCATAGAAGTCACAGAGGTCCAGTAAAGTCATGGAATCCGTGACTGCCGTGACCAAATCGTAGCCTTAATTATGATACTCTCACTTGTGAGCCTATGCTTCTCTCATTTGTTTGTTGTACTTACTGGGTGACTCTCGTTTTAAATTTTGTAAGCTCTTTTGAGCAGAGACCGTCTTTGTTATATTTTTGTACAGAGCCTACCACAATGGAGTCCATTTCCTAGGTGCTATTGCAATATAAGTTATATGAATCTGTTTGTTTATCATTGTTGGTATCATTTTTTGTTTAATTTGTTTCTTCTCCAAGGAAATTGGGATAACATATTTTATGAGCAGAGATGAGAGAGGGAGCTCTGTACTGTATTGTTCAGCTATTGATTTCATATTAAGACGGGAACAGTTTTGCAGAACTGGATGAGAGGACATTAGTGATAAAAGTACCTGGTTTGAAAAACCTACCTCTAACTCCCTGGAAACACAGGGTCACATCCTGACAGAATCAGCCTAGTCCTTCATTCTTCTGAGTTAGGCACAGCAAGCAGTTTACTTTGGAGCTGACTTTTAGATGCACTCTTACCCTGAGGCCTTGTTTGCTTATCCAAGCTGCTATTAAAGATTCCAGGAAACTTTTCCTACCAGTAGTGGTCTGACCTGGTGTCCTTGGCAAAGTTTACTGTGCCCTCTTTTACAGATCCACAGGATCTGTTCTATGCCCCAGCTTTTAAACTGTCCCTTGGAGGAACCCCATCAGCGTGTCAGACCCCCAAGATGTCCCACTGTTCCTTGGGGGTAGGCCATGCAGCCTGAATGCCTAGCACATGTTTAGGAGGAGAGGGGGTTTATTTCATGGGTCTTAGTCTCTAAATGAGCCTGGTACCAAACACATCACCAAGAAATGTTATCTGTTTTTCTGCAGAGGTACTGGCGCAGTTATCAGAGTAGAAAGCAAGCTGAAGACTCCCTAGTTGATCCTCTCCCTTTCAGCAATGCAGCACTTGTTCTCCAGGCCCACTGGCGAGGTTTTGTGGAGAGGCGAAGATTCCTGCAGATGCGGGATGCAGCCTTCATCATCCAGAACTATTGGCGGGAATGCTCTAGGCGTAGGCATGCCGCAGCCATGTGCATACAAGGAGGCTGGCGAGGTTACTGCACAAAAAGACTCTACAGGGTCAAGAGAAATAAAATCATCCTATTGCAAGCAGCATGCAGAGGTTACATAGCACGGCAAAGGTAATGGCATGCACCTCTGTGGACACAAAAGTGAACTGTTGGATAAAGATGACTGTGTAGCAGGAAGGCTGTGTGATTCGGAGCAATGATTCCCAGCAATTGGCCTGAATATTAGCATTTTTCAGGCTTTTGTTACTAAACATCACGTTCCCTTTCCCTGGTGTGCTTGGGTCCCTGTGCTGCCCCTACGTGTCTCGCACTCTCCCTCTAACCCACAGGGGAGCTTAGTCTGCTCCAAACACTAGTCTCCTGATCAGCAGAGCAATCCGTTGAAAGCACACAGCTGAGGCATTACTCTGAGGAAGTGGTATGACTGTTTGAAAGGGTTGGGGCCCACTGGTGTACTGTAAATAAGCTGAGAGCCAGAATAATGACTCTAACTACACTCTGCAAGTCACTAGTACCTGATTGTACCTTAATCAACCCAGCTAGAAAACTGGTAAAGAACATGGCCAAAACACCAGATACTGCATTTGAACTGTGCTTTCCTGGATATATTAATTTACAAAAGAAAGCAAAAACAAAATACTGAGAGAGTTTAGAGGAACCATAGTCAGGAAAGCAGCAGTTCTCAGTAATAGACACCAATGTCATTCACAACTGGGGAAAGAATGAAGCAGCTGAAAATTGAAAATTCATGTTATGTAGAATACCCATGTGCAGTCTCGCACTTGATTTTTAAATGTGTGTTTAGCTAAGGTATTATAACCAAACACAGCGCTTTCTCTTAAACGTCTCTTCAGAATCAATACAATGCATCCGAGCAGTGAAAGTGGAAACACTCTAAAAATCTGCTGTTTTCTCATTCTTGCAGATTTAAAGCTTTAAAAGAGCAGAGATTAAAAGAGAGACAGCTGGAGAATGGAGTGTCAATCAGAGAAGAGGATAGACTGGAGGCAGATGATGCTATGAAAATTAGGGGCTCAGACCCATCTAAGTGGGAGGATGGATCGTTTGAACAGCGGGTGAGAGCTGTAGAGGAACATAAATCAGTAATAGAGAATAGTCGGGTTAATCATGCTGATCCAGTAGACAGTTCTGGAGACTTACTGTACAAAAGACACGAGAGAGCCAGCAGCCAAAGTGGCATGGACATTGAAGAGGAAGTAGTTGTGAGAGAGAGGCCTAAATCATTGGAGGATCTCAACCAGAAAAAAGTGGTCCGGGCAAAAAGAGAAAGCCGGAGAATGCGTGAATTGGAACAAGCAATATTTAGCTTGGAATTGCTTAAGGTCCGGTCCACTGGCGGAGTGTCTCCCTCAGAGGAGCGTCGGTGGTCCACAGAGCTTGTGTCGGAGGTCCTTCATTCTCCTCAGGGTACCCCAGAGAGTGAAAGCTCTCAGGGGAGCTTAGAAGTGTTAAGCTGTGAGGATACTCAAAAGAATAAACTTGATTCTCCAGTTTTAGAAGAGCAAGACATGCAGTCTGTCTCCACTGAGACCCAGGACTCTTTACCTCACAGTCCTAAGCCTGATTTGCAGGACACAACCTTCTCAGCAGATGTGAACAGCAACTTATCTAACAGAAAAAGGACACCATCAAGTTCTGAGTTATCAGAGAGTCTTGCTACTAAGGAGCGGATGGTCTGTGATACCCAGAATGTTATCTACAAAATGCATCCAAGAGAGACCTTCATTCCTAGAAATCTGCCTACTTTTTACATTCCACCACAGGACACCCAGAAAGCACATCAGTCACTAATGGAGAATAACTTGAAGAACAAACTAATGGAAAAGGAAGGAAAACCAGGTACATTTCCTGAGGTTCAGAAAGATACAGAGCCAGGCAGGCAGGGCCAGGGCAAAGCCTTGGATGAAGAGAGAGGAGAAAACCATCCTGTCAAGCAAGAGGAAAGCCTGCCTGCTCTTGCATCAGATACACATTCTTCAGACTCTGTTATCAGGAGACTTGAGAAGCTGAATGTGGAGAAGGAGGAGCGACAAAAGCAGCTGCAGCAGCAAAATGAGAGGGAGATGATGGAGCAGATCCGCCAGCAGAAGGAAATTCTGGAGAAACAACGCAAAGTTTTTGAGCAGTTTGAGAGACAAGGGAGGGGAGAGGCCTTGCAAAGGACTGAGCACAGCAGAATCAAGGATCCCTCACAAGGAGTGTCTCACAGACTCCCAAAGAAAACAGACAACAGGCCTCAATCTCTCCTCATCCTGAATCCCCAGAGCAAAAGGGAAAATTGCCAGATTGTGAATACAACACCAACCTCATCAGTGGATATTAAAGGGCTCACAGTTGCAAAGAAAGGGAGCCCCCCAGCCCACATAGCACAGAAGGACAGGCCTGTCAGCATGTTCCTGGAGCGAAAAGAAGGTCAACCTGGAATGACACAGGAATCAACCAGAACAGATCGGTGGATTTCAAAACTGGCTGTGGAATCTGTGGACTTCTCTAGCAGCCACGCTGCAAGAACAGAGCGCCTCAGGCAACCCCAAATTCCCAACCAGAGCACCGACGCCTCTTCTAGTGAGCCACGGGCTAGTGCTATTTTCTTCACACCAAAAGACAGTCATTTCCTGTGAGTGGAGCATTTGTTTGTTTGCTTGCTTTATACCATGAGAGGTGACTATTGCATGACCTTTCCTGAAAATAGGATTGATTTCTACAGGTTTGCAATGAAACAAAGAGCCACATGATCAGTTTTGAGCACATTACCAGAAAGATGCTGATAAAATGGGGAGGAATCAGAGAAAAGTATTAGTAATTATTAGGAAGCTGGAGGGATTGACTTAAAAGGAAAATTAAAAGAACTCTCATGCAGTGCATGTCATACAGTCTGTGTCAGGTGGCTATGAGTGACTATGGATAGCCATGCTAACCATCTACAGCAAACCTCTGAAAAGTGTTAATAACAAGAAAGGAGAGAAATTACAGTAGGTAGGGCAGTACAAAGTGGTGTAAGTAGAAAGGATGGGATGGAAGTAAGAAAGGAATTTAGGAGAAGTATCAGGAAAAACTTAGTTTTATTATTATCTGGTAGAATAAATTCCCAAGGGAAGTGGTAGAATCTCCAACACTGCACACATTTAAAATTTCAGTGGACAAAATAGTAGTGAATGGTCAACCAGAGAACAATCTTGCATTGTCAGGGAAAGGGAATAAATGCAGATCTTCTATGCAGTGTGATTGTAGCCATGATGGTCCCAGGATATTAGGGAGAGAAGGTGGGTGAGGTAATATCTTTTACTGAACCAACTTAGGTTGGTGAGAGAGAACAGCTTTCCAGCTACACAGAGCTCTTCTTCTTAAGCAATCTGTTCCACCTTGCATTTAGCTGTGATGCTGGGAGAACCTTCCCCCTACCTGAAGAAAAGCTCTGTGTGGCTCCAAAGCTTCTCTATCTCTCTCACTAGCAGAAGTTGGTCCAGTAAAAAAAAAAAAAAAATCCTCACGCACCTTGTGTCTCTCTAGAACAGATCTTCTCCTTATGGAGACTGGTGCACAAGCTTTTGAAAAAGTGTTGCTGTGGGGTAAAGTAACATTTAACAGTCTTGACAGTATTAGAAACAACTGCATAGAGTATGGGCTGTTCTTTGCAGGTTAAATGGTGAGTTCATTCCAAGCACAGGTCATGGCAGCATTTCGATCCTATGCAGGTCAGGCTGATCTGGGATATGTCTACATAGCTGACGTTAAAAGTGGCAGCACTTTAATGTGGCTGTGTAGTCGTGGCTCTAGCGGTGGGAGAGAACTCTCCTAGCGCTGTAATAAAACCACCTCTGTGAGGGGAATAGCCCCCAGCGCTGTAGCACTATCTACACTGCCACTTTACAGCACTGAAACTTGCATTGCTTCGGAGGAGGGGGTGTTTTTCATACCCCTGAGCGAAGAAAGTATCAGTGCTGTAAGTGGCAGTGTAGACAAGGCCTGAGTGCCTTTAGGGAGGCTGTGTCTGCAGGGTAACAGCATCCTTCACCCCTCCCAAAGCAGCCTCCCAAATGTCTGGGAAAGGGGGCAGGAGAGAGGGTTGAATCAGTTTCCTTTGTCCAAGTTCTTTCCTGGCCTGCACACACACACACACCCTGCCCTCCCACCCTCCGATACAAAACAAGAAGTGTCACTATAGGCAGCATGGCAGAATTGGTGTTTTAAGTGGTCTGGATGATGATTTCAGGGACCTGCAATTGTACTTTGTGGCCCATGTGAAAGAAGACACAGAGGTAATTGAGACACAGGCAGACAAAGGTGGGACTTAGCTGCAATGTCTAAACTAGGGCTGTCGATTAATCACAGTTAACTCGTGATTAATTCAAAAAATTAGTTGTGATTAAAAAAAAGTTGCAATTAATCGCACTGTTAAACTATAGAATACCAATTGAAATTTATTAAATATTTTTGAATGTTTTTCTACATTTTCAAATATTGGTTTAAATTACAACACAGAATACCAAATGTACAGTGCTCATTTTATATTATTTTTGGTTACAAATATTTGCACTGTAAAAATGATAAAAGAAATAGTATTTTTCAGTTCACCTCATACAACTACTGTAGTGCAATCTCTTTATCGTGAAAGTGCAACTTACAAATGTGGATTTTTTTTATTGCATAACTGCACTCAAAAACAAAACAATGCAACACTTTAGAGCATACAAGTCCAGTCAGTCCTATTTCTTGTTCAGCCAATCGCTCTGACAAACAAGTTTGTTTACATTTACAGGAGATAATGCTGCCGACTTGTTAATTACAATGTCACCTGTAAGTGAGAACAGGCATTCACATGGCACTGTTGTAGCTGGCGAGGTATTTACGTACTAGATGTGCTAAAGATTCATATGCCTCTTCATGCTTTGGCCATCATTGCAGAGGGCATGCTGATGATGCTTATGAAAAAAAATAATGTGTTAATTACATTTGTGACTGAACTTCTTGGGGGGAGAATTGTATGTCCCCTTCTCTGTTTTACCTGCATTCTGCCATATATTTCATGTTATAGCAATCTCAGATGATGACCCAGCACATGTTGTTCATTTCAAGAACACTTTCACTGCAGCTTTGACAAAATGCAAGAAGATACCAATGTGAAATTTCTAAAGATAGCTACAGCTCTCGACCCAAGGTTTAAGAATCTGAAGTACCTTGCAAAATCTGAGAGAGATGAGGTGTGGAGCATGTGTTCAGATGTCTTAGAAGAGCGGAAACTACAGAACCACAACCACCAAAAAAGAAAATCAACCTTCTGCTGGTGGCATCTGACTCAGATGATGAAAATGAACATGCATCAGTCCGCACTGTTTTGGATCATTATTGAGCAGAATCCACCATCAGCATGGATGCATGTCCTCTGGAATGGTGGGTGAAGTATCAAGGGACATGTGAATCTTTAGCGCATCTGGCATGTAAATATCTTGCGAAGCTACAACAGTGCCATGTGAATGCCTGTTCTCACTTACAGGTGACGTAATTAAGAAGTGGAGAGCATTATCTCCCGTAAATGTAAACAAACCTGTTTGTTGGAGCGATTGGCTGAACAAGAAGTAGGACTGATTGGACTTGTAGGCTCTGTTTTACATTGTTTTATTTTTGAATGCAAGTATCAGAGGGGTAGCCGTGTTAGTCTGGATCTGTAAAAGCAGCTAAGAGTCCTGTGGCACCTTATAGACTAACAGACGTGTTGGAGCATGAGCTTTCGTGGGTGAATACCCACTTCGTCGGATGCATGTGACGAAGTGGGTATTCACCCACGAAAGCTCATGCTTCAATACGTCTGTTAGTCTATAAGGTGCCACAGGACTCTTTGCTGCTTTTTTGAATGCAGTTTTTCTTTTGTACATAATTCTACATATGTAAGTTCAACTTTCATGATGATAAAAATTGCACTACAGTACTTGTATTAGATGAATTGGAAAATAATATTTCTTTTGTTTTTTTATAGTACAAATACTTCTTGTAAAAAATTAATTTAAAGTGAGCACTATGCACTTCGTATGCTGTTTTGTAATTGAATTCAATATATTTGAAAATGTAGAAAATAACCAAAAATATTTAAATAAATGATATTCTATTTTTGTTTAAGAGCGCGATTAATCACGATTAATTTTTTTAATCGCTTGATAACCCTACTCTAAACTATTATTTGTTATTATTTGTTTCATTTAAATCATTGCAACAATTAACTTGATGCTGTATAAGATACAAAATGAAGACTATTCTTGCCCTAAAGATCTTGCAGTGTAGTAGACAAAACCCCTTGGGAGGCCCAGAAGAAGGAATAACAGAGGAAATAAAATTTCTCCTCCTAGATAGTAGCATGGCAATGAAAATTTTTAATATGATTTTCTGTCTCTTGTTACTTAACTTTGTTTTACCATTCTGCAATTTTACTTCCCAACACAAAGCACTAAAGACAACCTGTATAAGAGCTACTGGCAAGTGTGCATCAAGGATGATGGTTCATAGTTTGACAAAGGGCAGGATTTCTGTTCATTTGTGCTTTTTATTCTCACTACAGTGTTTAATGGTATTAAGTGTTTGCTGAATAACTAAAGATGGCATCCTTTAAAACACATGAAATCAAATTGCAGTTTATTCTCGATCTGTTGATTTGTACATACTTAAATGTTTCTGGAATCTGGACATGTTATGGGTGAACTTGTGCGAAGAATTTAAATGTTTTGTTGTTGTTGTTGTTGTTGTTGAGTTTCAACAAGGAATCTTCAAATCATCAAATCCTTTCGAAAGATGAACTACCTAGAAAGCCACTAAAGTTCCCTGGGCCAGGCAGAGGGGGGGTAAGTTACAGCTTTCTTATTTTATCTTTCAATTAAACAAAACTTATTCTGCCAGTTTCCTCTCAAGTGTTTGAAGAGAAAACAGAAGGGTGGGTGCTGTTAAATTGCGAGTCTGAGAAGGAAGGGGGGATACTAATGGTGTGGAAACATTAAAACCTTCTATTCAGGATACCCTCGTTAACACAAGAACATAACAGTACAGAATTGCAAGATGTTTTCTGCCATGAATGCCCCAGTGGTAAACACTGTAGAATGCAGTCATGTTTTGTTTTGTTTAACATATGTTTTGGTAACATCCATGACTGTCCATTTTCCTAGTGCTGTCTTTCATTTTTGTTTTCCCCAATCCCCTGCACTACCTATGATACTTGTGTGTTATGTGTGGATTAGCATATTGTCCATGGAGTACTTGAGGCTGTACTTGACCTACCCTGTGATATCAAACATCAGCAGAATCGCCTTTTCTTTTAAAACATTTTTGTTATCTGTTTTATCATTTGGTCAAGCAGGTTGCCAGACCGGCCCATAAAAAGAAAGCCCGCATGGCGCGGACGCGCTCCGATTTCTTGACTAGAGGTACTTTTGCTGATGGGGAGGGGGATACCGAGGAAGATGATTACGATGACAATTTTGAGTTCCTTCTCTCCCCTGACCAACCTCCTCACCTTGAGCCAGGGCCTACAGCCAGACTTGGGCAGGCTTGTCACAGTGACTCCGAAATGGTAATTTTCCAACATGCGGGAAAACAAAGGGAGCAAGCAGCTGTGCGGGAGCATTTCTTTGCTAACCCTTAGCTGTACTGACACCCTCCACTGCTTCTTCTCCCACTGATAATGATGCTGTAGATGGGTAAACTCAGAGAACACAGCAGAAGCAACCTCAGCAAATGGGGTGGGAGGCACTTGTGTTTGTATCAAACCTTGGCGTTGCCTTCAGGATGGATTTGACAAATAAGACACCTAAAGAAAGTAGTGCTTCTCCAGAGAGCTACAGTATATACCTCGGCCAAATGCTAAGGATCACCCTGCTAGCAATCATGAAAAGGACTAGGGCATAGGGAGGGCTTGCAGGACTTATGTAGTGTCTCTGTAGACTTAGAAAGACTGTTTATAAGAATAGCCACAGCCTGCCTAATCTCTCTCTCCTTTGACAAGATTCATTGTACAGGAGATCGGAAAAGATCTAACCGAACAAATTGTCCCACATACATAGAATCACTTCTTTGATTAAACCACAAAAACTCTATCTGTAACTTACATTTTTCCTATTAGTTTTGATTGTTTATCTTTCATTACACTTTCTGGCCATTTATTTCCCTTTTAAAGTAATGCTTCACTTATTCTTTGAGGTCTATAACTTCAAAGAAACTAGTTTCTAGCATAATTCTTTTTCCAAGATAAAAAAATGGAAGCGAGACCACATGTGAAAATGTAGATATCCGCACAGGAAATGTCTCATTTCCTACCCACTCATTCAGATGGTTTAGACTAGTGGTCACCGTGCAGGCACCATGGCACCCGCTGGGGCATCTGTGTGCGTCCGTGTACTGGCTGGAGGACAAGCATTCGCTGAAATGCCGCTGAAAAGCAGCGTCACCCAGAGGTGTTGCCGCCGATTTTCGGCGCCGACACCTCTGGATGATGCTGCTTGTCAGTGGCATTTCAGCGGCGACGCCTATTGACATTGCTGCTTCTTGGCAGCATATCAGCAGATGCTCGTCCGCCACGGTGGCTTGTCATCTGGCATCCGCCAGACGAAAAAGGTTGGGGACCACTGATTTAGACCATCTCTGTCTTACACCTACACACAAAATATTTTAATTAATGCTAAAGTTGTGGCAGAAAACTGACCAAAACTGTGAAGTCCATAGTTCAGCTAGGCATTTCATTCTGGAGCTGTGTTGCTCTGGCTGGAGACTGGAGAGCACATGGCATGTTACCCCACAGGTGATGTGAACTTCCTGCCACACTCACTATAGATACGGCAGAATCGCCTTTATCACTATAACATCCCTTTACTGGGAATTGCTGCAGGACTACCTGAAATGAGGTGGCACTTTTTGTTAAACTCCTTTTTAGTTTTTAACAATTGCTGTAAAAAAAAAAATCCTTAGGGTGAATATTCTTTGCAGAGGGGAGGAGAAGAGAGTGGATTGTTGATCCAGTTGACTCTTTAGATTTCTCTTGTTACATAAGAACGGCCATAGTGGGTCAGACCAAAGGTCCATCTAGCCCAGTATCCTGTCTTAGGACAGTGGCCAATGCCAGGTGCCCCAGAGGGAATGGACAGAACAGGTAATCATCAAGTGATCCATCTCCCATCACCCATTCCCAGCTTCTGGCAAACAGAAGCTAGAGACACCATTCCTGCCCTTCCTGGCTAATAGCCATTGATGGACCATTCCTCCATGAATGTATCTAGTTCTTTTTTGAACCCTGTTCTAGTTTTGGCCCTCAGAAAATCCTCTGGCAAGGAGTTCCAAAGATTGACTATATTGTGTGAAGAAATACTTCCTTTTGTTTGTTTTAAATCCTCCTTGGTTTTCAAGTTAGGTATACCACCATTACTGTCTGTCAGTAACATTACTTCACAGGCCCAATGCTGCTCTTTTGATGAAAGTCTTGGGTGACTGATTTGCAGTTCCTCTCTATTTCCTGATTTAATCATAGTAAAGGAAGCTGGGAAATTATATTCAAGTAATTTTATAAATGACCAAACTGATTTTTTTCTTAAGAAATTGGATCGAAAAAGCAAACTGTCTCTCAGATCTTGAGAGTTACATTTCACCTATAGTTGAACTTCTGCAGTTTGTAGTGTAAACACCCAAA
Source organism: Gopherus flavomarginatus (assembly GCF_025201925.1). NCBI lineage: Eukaryota > Metazoa > Chordata > Testudines > Testudinidae > Gopherus > Gopherus flavomarginatus. The sequence continues at coordinate 50,686,523 of NC_066625.1, forward strand.
CCATTGAAATTCTCACTGCCTCTTTATGGCAGAATAAAAGCCACTATTCTAAAATATAAGGTGGGGGGTGAGGGGAGAAGTAATATTTGCATGCATGGACTTTAAAAACGTCTGTGAATGTTTGGAGAAAAGTTCCCACTGGAGAAGGTGCACTCATATTTGGGCTGTTTGAATGAAAATAATTAGTGCTGCTGAAGACAAGACTAGTATGGTAAAGGATTGAGTACAATGACCAAAGGAACTGACCTTGCATAGGCTCTTTGAGAACTAAATTCGGGAAACTCCAAAATATTTGGTGTCTTGCTGCAGTTCTGTTGGCTCCTGTGCTCTTTAGATTATTTACAGGCCAAACATCTAAAAAGAGATTTTTAAAAGCTATTTTAGATAAACTGATTAAAAAGAGTCTGCACTGTGTAGGTAAGCAGTGCCATAAGCTAAGTGCATGCTGTGTTCCTGGAGGTTTACCCTGTTACAAAGCATTAGTTCTTTTAGCAGTAGAAATCTTTCACCCTGGAAAACTCTGCTGAGATGCAAATGGGTGCTGGGCTCACTGTTAGGATGGAGGATGCTATCCTTGGAAGGGTTTTAGTTCATGCCTCTGATTGGAAATGGTCCTATGATTCTGCTCACTGGGTTTAATAACAGTCATTGCATGCAAGTAGTCCTAGGCCTGTCTCATCAGTGCACACTATGTATCATCTCTCTTTCTGTATCACTTACCCTCTGTAATACTCCATCACTATCTCTAACTGGTGGTTGGGCATGCAAAGTGGTATCATCTGGAAGCAGTCACTTGCACGACCAGGCTCTGCTTTCTAGCATATGCTTAATAGATACATTATTGCATAAAAATATTGTATATCTGTATGTCTTGTAAATATATGCAGCATTTCCATCTGTCTTCTATATTGCAGGACTAGGTTTGAGACCAGCTCTTTGGAAGCGACAGCTTTTGGCTTCTGTGTTTCAGAACCGCCTTTCCTTTGTCTCAGTGCTGTTTTAGAACAGCAAAATTTATGGACTGTTCAAGTGATGCAATTTCCAGAAGCTAATTAGCATTTAGATGTTAATAGCTTAGGCCTTGCAGTGCCTGAGAGGCTGTTACATGTGATAAAGCAACTTAACAATACAGCAGTAGGGATCTGAGTTGGTTTCAGTACAAACTGGAGAGTACTTGAATGTGGGTGTTGTTTGCCTTAAGATTTCAATACAATAGGAAGGACAACCAAGCAATCTTCCTATGGATGGTGGTGATTATTTTAATGAGAAAAACAAATCAGTTTATCACACATGCACAATAGCAGCTAATTATCAAAAGTCAGTTTTTAGTAAATGTTTTTGGTATGCTGTTCATAAGCCAATGGTTGCTGAATACATGAAAGAAATACAGTGAGAGACATTGGAAACTAAAGCACTTTTTGATTCAGTTGCTGCTGCTGTTACTAGCCTGCCTGTTTGAAGTCCTGGTACGGTAAAACCTGCTGATGTCCCACGTGCAAAATCAATTTATTTGTGTAGCCTGCTGGTAGGTAAAGGTGCATTAGATGGTGTTGCTTGCTGGCACTGTGGTATGCACATATCTGCAAAGAAAGTCTTCAACCAGAGGTGAAGTTGAATGTGCAAATCTTGAATCTGATTGCTTAAAACAAAGTAGTACACCTTGCTGACAATAGTGTGTTTGACAATGAGGCCATCTTTTTCAAAGGCTGCTTGGATTTTCTAGTCAGCAAAATTCTAGTTATCGAACAGTATGACAAGTACAAATGTCATGTACAGCTTATCTTAAAGGATTAATAGCCCTTGTTTTTACTTTTAAACAGCGAGCTTGCAATCTCTTGTATTATGTATGTAAGAGAGCTTGGCTAGAGAATCAGTTAAAGCCTCATCTGAGATGTCATAGGAAGCATTTATCATTTTGCAGTGATTTGTTTAGATAATTTGTGAGAGGAGAGAGTGAAAGTCTTTAAATGCCATTTATGGAAGTGAAACCCTTTTTCCCCAAGGCGTTTGAGGAGGCATTGAAAATGAGACAATAATGAGGATACTCTCACTACACCTTTCTTAATAAAGCAGTGACGTGAGTTTTGAATTAAAAAAAAAAAGTTCTGAGTAACTCCAAAATTTGTCACCCATTGTCCAACTCATGAAACAGACAATCCATGGACTTGAGGGTTATTACTTCAACGAAGATCCATGAAATAATTGTCATAAGCTATCACTAATCAGTGGGAAATGCATCTTATGAAAATCCTTCAATCCAGCATGATGGAACAAAGTATCATCTCCATCTGTCACAGTCACATATATTTGTGCAGCATGCACATACTAAATCTAAACTCAGCCCATATTATTCCAGAGGAAATTAATTCCCTCCTGTACCCTGCCAGACCCTTTAAAGTTTACCCCCTGCAGCCTGCACAAATAGATGCACCTTGGAGTGTGCTCTAAAGGTCAGCAAACCAACCCTGTTCTAAATTTATGGATAAAGCTTGTTCCAGACCTGAGCCCCCTGACAGAGAACACTTTGTTGCCAGCCCCCTCTCTTTGTAAGGGCAATCCACGCTTTTTAAGGGCAATCCAGCTTGAATGTCTCTGTCAATTGCAACTATGGCAGCATGGCAAGGGAAGAGACACTCTATCAGCTCGGACAGTTCCAAGCTATTCAGGGCATTATAAGTTAAAGCCAACACCTTGCATTCAAAAATATAGTCAGTTGTTAAATAGTTTTTAATTTTTTAATAGAAAACAATCCCAAAGCTATGGAAGAGCTAAAGAGGAGGATAGTAGGATAGTGATTGCAATCTCAATGGTGCCAAGAAAAAATAATTTAAATAAACCATATCTAATAGTTGAATGATCTCAGATACCCCTTAGAATTGTTTCACTATGCTATATGCATCAACAGACCTTTCTTCTTCACACAAGAAAGATGGCTGTTTCCAGTCCCCACATTAATATCCAACAAGCAAGATGCCAGTGATCTCCCTGCTGCATTTTGTCATCATACAAAAAGCCCCTTCAGTAGAGCTGATTATTTCCCTATCTATAATACTTGTTGTTGTTGCTCACATAAATAACTACACTATGAAAGTGTTTACAAGCAAGGTATCTGAATTCTTTTTATACTGCTGGAAGTTTTATGCAGTGTAATCATGATGACCACTAGAATAAGCACTTTGTTCTTGCATATTCCAACTATTTATTACCAAGAAAATTACATCAGCTTTAGTCATCACATCCGCACCACGTTCTTTCTATGAAAAATCTGATTTCATGTCATGCTCTTGATGTAAAAAGCATACACAGATCCTTTCATCAGACTTGTCTAAAAAACCACACTACCAGCACCATTGTATGTAAATCCTCTGTGGGTAAGTCTGCACAGCAAAGAAAAGCCCATGACTGGCCCATGCCAGCCAATTTGGGCTTGGGCTGTTTCACTGCTGTGTAAAATTCCGAGCTTGGGCTGGACTCTAGGCTCTAGGACCCTGCGAGATGGAAGGGTCCCAGAATTCAGGCTCCAGTCCAGCCCCAGCCTGGAAGTCTACACAGCAATGAAACAGCCCTGTGAACCTGAGTTGGCTGGCATGGGCTAGCCGCAGGGTTTTCTTTTCTGTGTAGACATACCCTGTGTGCACACAAGCTTTTGGTTGCTTTGATTTGCAAGATCAGATGTGAGGATGGGTATACACTAGCTGTGAGCTGGAAGAACATTGTGGTATTGGCCTACGGACCAGCACAACAAACCTTCCACGCTAGTTTTGGAATTCCCACAGCCATTGCTGCCAGAACCAACATGGAGCTTGTTTTAAGCTGAAGCGGAGCATATCTAGGCCAAGAGGACAGCAAACATGCACGTATTTCTTTCCCCTTTACTGCTTACAGTAGTAACCAAGCTTAATGTGTCCAGTCATGTGCACTCAGACCACATGAACCATGGCTTTCATTTGCAAAGTGCAATACCAGAAAGATCCCAAAACACAGAAGTGCACTGTTGAGAAATTCCCCTATAATGTCTTATTTTTACACATATCAGAGCTAAGAAGTTTCTGTGGATAAGGATAAGTGATCACAAAATAGGGTTGAATCCACTTAGTCAAACTGCTGTCATTGAGACAGATATTTTAACAGGCTTATTTTTAAACTGAGAGGTTTGTACAAACTGTACCTACTTTCATGAGCATCTGAGGTATCAGTTACTGAAATAGGTATTTCATTGTATCCATATATCTACGTGAACAGCTACTGTCATTTCAATATGAAAGATTTTTTTTCTAGTTTCTTGAGGTATTTAAAATATATCTTTAACACAACACAACACAAATAGACTAATCAAAATACTGGAAGGAGATTGGGATCTTATTCTGAGCCTCAGTGCTGCACAGCTGACCTTTGTTGGAGAAAATCCACAAGCTTGAATTATTATGCAGCTTATTTCAGTGTTGGTAGTGCTCTGCATATGCTGCCATCTGCTGGCTGAAAGAGATAAAACACTTTAAATGTCTGGAAAACAACATACGTAAAAGAAATAAAATAGGCTCTTCGACAGTAACAGGTTTTTCATTACACAGTGATTGTTATTCTCCTGGAATCCATATTTTATGTAATTTTGGTTTAAACCTTTTTAAATATAGATTATTCATGGGTACAGTGGAAAAAATGGTTATATTGAAAGAAATGCATTAAACATAAGTCAGCATGTTCAGCTGATCATAGTGTTTTCATTTAAAAAAAACAGTTGTATAGACCAGAAAGAGATCACACTCCTTGACATGCATCACAATGCCTCATAGCACTCATGTTGCTGGAAAAGGTGACACTCCTGTAAAGGTTCTGTGAGCATGAACCATCAATGGCTTTTTGATTGTAACATACAATCTGGTTTTACAAAGTCTGACTTCCAGCTCCTGTGGTGTTTGTGCCAAATGTGGTGATTTCAGTAAGATGGTCACAACCAGGAGTCAGGTTCAGAAACCCCAATTTTAGCAGAAAATAGTTGCATAATGACCTGACATTTTTAACATGTCAAGAAATGTTTCTCACCCTGTGATCTTTCCAGCTGCTCTGCTGAGAGAAATGGCTGCAGTTTTCTTTCAGTAGTCACATTGATGGAGTCATCAAATCTCATCAGTATTTGCAGAAGCTGGATGATTAAACAGACCATCTTCAGCTAATCTTCTTGTTTAATATGGCCAAATCTCTTCTCCTGCTGCTTCAGGAATATCATGCATGTATAGCTTCACATGCCAAATGAAAAAGGATCTACTTAAAGTCACAACTTTCACCAGGTTTTTTTCTTTTAGGAGAGAAGAAACAAACAAAAAATACTATCAACTAATCAAACCATTTCCTCCTATAGCCAGGGCAGGAAAATATATTTATTATGTATTTCTAATTTTTAATTATTTGTTCTTGGACACTACAGTGATGGGGCTATGAAAGTGCATAGATTAGAATTAAATTACCAACCTTCACTGACTGCCTCAAGACATAATATTGGACAACTCTTTAGAACCATAACCATTGCTCTTTCAAACCAAATTCGACAAAACATTGTGAAAACAGCCTCTCTATTATAACATGCGAGGGAGATTAAGAAAATACCATCTCTGTAATATTGTAATATTGAGAAATAATCAAAATAAGGCAATACTTAAAATCAAGTAGACTTAACCCAAAAAAAAGGCATATATTTTCAAAGCTTTGCCTACAGTATAGTTCATGGAACTCTTATTGAATTTAATGAGCTGTGTGATTTAAATCCATTCACACTTCGAAATGTACCCACAGCATTATAAGCTGTTGAAAGAACTATGAATTGTGCTGTTAGTGACTGAACATAGCATATGTATTTCTTTATATTGCATCCTCCTAAATGGTGTATCTTCATTTTAGCAGGTCAGTGCTAGCACTTTGGACAAATCAATATTTTTATTAGTCTTCTACATAGTTGAATTCACACCAAAACTTGAATACTGAGGAGGATGTATTAATATCCTATAGGGTACCCTCATATGTTGGCTCTATTGACAATTTCATTGTTAGCTGGGAGTATCTGTTGGAAATTCTCTTGTAGATGTCCCTCTTCTAAAAGGAAGAGTTGGATTGATCAGTCAGTTTAGTGTTCCAACTGGCTGAACATTCTTGGTTGCTTTGTAATGTGGACAACTGTGGGTTTGTGTGAAGCAGTTTAAAATATCCATTGCTAAATCTAGTTTAAGGGATGCTCTTTGGAAAGGAGTTGTTTTGTTAATTCTGTGTGAAAATATGTAGTTAAATACAGTGCTGAAGCCAGTATATATGTTTTGCTGTACTTAAAATGTTCTCCTCTTCTAGGAGGCATTAAGGTTTCTTGTTGCCTGTGAGTGGATCATCAATAGGTTGGACCAGGCCTATCCATTTAGGTTTCACCCAATTGTTAATTTTTTGACAACCAAACAGAAATCGGTACACATTTTAATGATAGCATATAACATTTTCAATTTTTTGTGTGTAGCAGCTGAAATCTCAGATTGTTCTAGGAGGTCTGTGTCACCTGCAGTGCTAACTAGTCTCTTGATTTTAAAGTATTTTTATACTTGTAATTGTTGCAGACATTGCAGCGTTTCACATCAAGTGAAGGCCAAACAAAGCTTCATAAAACAATGTCTCAGGGTGAGATTGGGAAGCTGGCAACTGTTCAGAAGAATCTGCCTGCCGACGGAAGGTATGAAATATATACCTGATGAGGGGAGAGCTGAAATGATGGGAGAGAATGAGTCTAACCCATGTCATACATGATTCCCTTCAGACATTAGGGCAACTGGCTCATTCACTGGATTTTCGTTCTGTCTTTTCAAGAATTCCTTTGAAGGTTAAACCTAAGGATTGAGATTTTTGTTAGATTAAAAAGTTTTATTTCATATTACAAAAGAATAGGATAATAAAACCAAGAACCCTTATGTAGCAAGATATATGGACCTTAATTTTCAAAAATGGGTACGAAATTGTCTGTGCAAAACCATCCAGTTGTCAAAGTAACTTGCAGTTTCCCTGTATTTCATTTGTGATGGTTCATGCCACCTAAGTGTGTGTTTTTGAAAATGTGGCCCTTAAAACTAACTACAAGAATCCGAACAAATCACAGGCCTGGGTAGAAATAGAACATTGTGTGAGAATCACTGTGTTGTGTCAATCAAGGAAACAGGGAAGAATGCACAATGAAACTGAATAAACATTACAGTGTAAGACCCACATCTCGGTAAAGAAGTACAATTTAATCACTGTATACAGAATTCTTTCCAAACTCCCTTTAATACTGAATGAAAATACATATTTAATGTAAGTTCAGTATCCAGTATTAACTTAAGCAATGTAGACTTGTCTAAGGATAAATTATCATTGAGAAACAGTGGCAAATAGAATTCTGAAGTGTATTTCAGTGCTAACTGTAGTGTTGAAATCCAAGACACACAGTTCCAGAGTCAGTTTCAGACTGGATTACAGAGTCATTCTGAGTGGGCCGTATGTTGACTTTATCCTTTTCTCCATCGGAGAAAGCCCAGCTTCATCCAAACTAGACACCAGCTAGGATGAATATCTAGTGCTTTTCTTTTTTGCCTAGATTTCCCAACAGTGAAATAGATCCATGTTCCAAAATGCAGTTTTACAGGTTTTGTTGGTGTTAGAAATGAGGAAGGTGCATGGGAATCAGATTTGGAAAAAAATGGAAATCATCTGAATTAAAGCAATTTCTCTTTTCTCACCTATTTACAGGCCTCAGAGAGCCAAGATGAGATTCTGGGTGAAAGGGAAACAGGGAGACAAGAAAACACCCAGAGAGAAGCTTACAACCCAGTCTGAGCTGCTTGAGCTGTATACAGAGCAAGAGGAACCAAACATAGAAGTGACTCCTGGCCTCCAGCTTAGTGAAGGTAAATGTCGGAGGAGGGATATGTGGCAGTTTTGCCAAGCTATTTTCAGGTGTTTTGAGGGGTCTGCAAAATTGTACTCAATGTAGCCTCTTGGAGATACAGACCATAATAACCATTTTGAAACTGAGCAGTAAGAGTTAAACAATGATGTAGTAATATGAAGTTCATTTAATTGGTGTAAATACATCTAGAGACTCTTATAATCAAGCAGAGATTTTACAGCTTCCATGTTGACGTTTGTAGCAGAGTTGGACAAGCTCTCCTTTATCAGGAAAAACTTCAAAATGTATAATTAAATTCTTGTTAGTGAATGAATGAGGTTATATATTAGAGTGATGGAATTAGAGTAGGTGCTAGTTTTCACTGCAGAATTAGAGAATTTTCCTGAGTAGGTCAGGTGAGCGCATGGGTGCAGGATTGAAGACAGGAAACACATTGATTACTTTAAAAAAAATTAGGCTAACTAGTCAAAACAATGTCATAAACAAGAAACTTTGGTTTATAAATACATGTATCAGTAGTTTAAGGGAAGAAAACTCTAAATGTGGTATTGTTGTTTTAAAATAAATTCAAGCATCTGAAAGGAAATAAATTCAGCTCTAGCTAGCTTTGGACCTGTCTCTCTAGAAAGATCACACATATCAAATTTGATGACTAGCTCACCACTAAGCCTTCCATTCCAGCTGAGCCTAAAAGCTGCATTACTGCTCTGAGTACTTTCTCTCTCATTTTCTTATTTAATGTGCTGGGATCTCTGCAGAAAAAGCTTCTGAAAAACATTTTCTCTTCTCTTAAGAATCTCTCACCTCTTTCTGGACTCTGTGGGAGACAGCAGAATTAGGATGCAGAGATGGCTATTTGTTCTCCCCTGTGTAGTAGGGCTTCTGTTTTCTCCATAGGTTGCAGGAAATGCCTGTCTAATAATATTTGGCATGTTCCATTTTGAAAATGCTGTACAACCACTAAATAACTAACAATCTCGTTGCACCACTTTGAGGTAAGCAGGTGTTCTCCCCCTTGGACAGACAAAGAAACAGGCAAAGGGGCTAGGTTGATTCCACTCTGATATTTGATGTACAAATATGACACTTTCCTACTCTACTATCTGTGAATATTCAGAGTAATATCTGCTAACTTTAGTGACTATTTTTTTTTCCTTGTTACCCTATCATGACCATCAGTACAGCTTGGAGAGAGAGTGAACTGGGTTCTCTTCTGGTTTGTACTTTATCAGTCGAATTCTTCTCTAAGTTCCCATCACAAAATTGGTGGTGGTGGTGAAAGAGAGACTCCAGCTTGATTTTCAGGTCCTGGGTGGAACTTGCAGTACTGGCATTGGGGAAAATCATCTTTATTATTTGTGCACTGAGCACATTTGAGTAGACATTTCTGAGATTAAATATTGCAGTATTTTAAGCTTTAATAATGAAAAGTGTAAGAAATTAACAACACGATGGTGCTTCTGGGCACTCAAAAAACAGTCATAATCTGCATTTGTCTTTCCTAACTTTTAATTGTAGAGTTGGGTTCACATCACCTGACACCCCCAAGGAGTCCAGAGCTGTCAGGCATCTACAAAAGGGAATTTAAGGAGAACAAGGAGCCATCTCCCAAAGTGAAGCGTAAGCGCAGCGTGAAGATCAGCAGCTTGGCACTGGAGCCTGTACAGTGGCAGAATGACTCTCTGCAGATCATAACCAGTGCTGGTGACTTGAAAAGCATGGATGAGTTTCTCCTGAAAAAGGTACGCTCGGCCATTTTTACTTCAGCATAACTACAATAGAGAACAAAAGACAGATAAAGTGCTGCTGTCTTGTACATTACTTAATCAGGGTCACCTCTTGAAAGAGCAGCAGTGGCAACATTTATACCACAACTGAGATGACAGTTTTAGATCAAAAGCTGCAATCTTGACTATAGCCATTCTAAATAATTTTCCAGAGTTACCCTTGTTATTGTGTTATTCACAGTCAATATGGTGGGCAGGGTTTACTTAATCAATACATTTTTTAATACTGGGAGAGAGAAAAAACACTCCTCTTTGGTCTCCAAAGGAAAACAACTGATCAGCGAATTGGCTGTTTTAGTTCCGCACCATCAGAACAAAATGAAAAGTCTTCAGGAAGTCGTTGGTCTGATTGGCTAACTGGCTGGCAAGGAAATAATGTCTAAATGCAAAAATCAAAGTGTATTCTCATAACCTATCAATATCAAACGATGTAATCTGCTTATAAGAGGACAGTTTCTCCTTAAGAAGTGGTGCTGGTGCGTAAAATAGAATATTGTAATTCTTTCTATGGTTCCCAGATGAATGATCTGGATAATGAAGACAGTAAGAAGGACACACTTGTGGATGTGGTGTTTAAGAAAGCATTAAAAGAATTCCGGCAAAACATCTTTAGCTTTTACTCATCAGCTTTGGCGGTAAGTAAAGGTGCTGTCATGTCAAGTACCAGTTTAGAAGAGTAGCACATAGAAAACTTTATACCAAGGAAGAATGAAGGAAAGGTGCCCTAGTTTCCCACAACAAAACCAAACTACAGCATCTTTAATGCACCTTAAAATAGTGGCGGAGACTCAAAGGAGGGCAGAAACTTTATAAATTTAAAAAGTTCATTCAGTGAAATACATATGCTCCTCTCGCCGTAAGCTGTGTGCTGTGTCTGGGTGCCTTGAAAGTGAGATGCTTGTACAATCTACTCAAATGCTGTTGGTTCTGTCAAATTGTAAATCTGGTGTAATGACTCCCTGATAAACCCTACCTTCAGCCGCGTGTAACCCCTATCACAGTAATGCAGGTAGTATTCTAACCTACAGTGGGTCTTGTACTGCTCCAAACCTCAATCATATGCTGCTGAGAAGCCAAAGCTACATTGTAGGTTAGAATGTGCACAATTAAATGGGAAGTAGTAAACTGTTACAGCTACCCAAAGTGCTGGAAACATTGTTGTTAAAATTCCAGTGATAGAACTTCTACAAACTCAGAAGTCTTTGCCCTTTGAGTGTCTGTATAGATCTGCATTGTATGTTACAAGATTAGGCTTCCCAAAACTAACAAAAATTCTCTAGCACTTTCATGCGATTCCACACTTCATGTAGCTGGTAGCCTGCTCAGTTGATCTCTCTTTTGCTGTTCAATCCACCAACAAGCCACTGTACAGTACAGTGTATTCTATGAAATAGCAATGGACAAACTAGCTTTTTCATCACACTTGTACTTACCCACATTCAAGGGCCAAGTGTGCCAGTCAGGGCTGGAACAACTTTCTGAATATATGGAAATCTGTCCTATTAAAGTCCGTTTTCTGATCCTTTTGTTTCTATAAGATGGATGATGGGAAGAGCATCCGGTATAAAGACCTGTATGCCCTGTTCGAGCAGATTCTGGAGAAAACCATGAGGCAAGAGCAGAGGGATTGGAGTGAATCACCCGTCAAAGTTTGGGTCAACACCTTTAAAGTATTCCTTGATGAGTATATGACAGAATACAAACCTCTGGATTACAGTGCTGCAAAGGTATGCAGGGAACCAGTCTGCCTCCTTCTCACCATACCTCTGAGATGATGTTGTAGACTGTCAAAGTGGGCAGCCACATTGCTGCGAAGCCTTGGGGATAAGGCTGGCAGGAGGCCTCCAGTAAAAATAAGTGTAATGCTTTTCACCTCCGGTTGTTCAGCTGGCAACCTCTGAAAAATGGGACAATTATTCTGCTCATCTGGAAGTGGGGGTAGTAGAGGGTCATGTGCACTTTCTGGTGGATTTGAGATTATTTTCATCATCCAAGGGTGAGAAAAGGCAGAGGAACATAGTATAGAGTTTACTAGACCTCACCAAGAGCCTTCCAGTGCCTTCACTTCTGGGATCAATCATGCCTTAAAAATAAAGGTGTTCCTTCATTCTGCCTCTCTGCCCGTCCCCCAGTGACCACCTGCCCAACTCCCTCTCAGCTTCGGCTGCCACTGAAGAGCCTCTGCAGGGTATGGTATGGGGAGGTGAGGGTGTCCAGGTTACAGATCAGTGCGGCAACCAGCTAATGGTCACAGAGCAACCAGAACCTACCACAGTGCACACCCTGCTCTCACATCCACACTGCCATTCACACACACAGGTTCCTCACTCCCTGCTCTTTCTGCTCTGCAATTAAAACCACTAATGGCTCTTAGGCCAGGCTGGTGGGGGTCACCAGTTGTTGTTCTGGAGAGGAGAGCCAACCCCTCTCTTCTGGCTCCCATGCTGCAGCTCATCTACAGTCCTCAGGGCAAGTTTCTTGTGGGCCACAGTCCTTGGACTGGATGTGAGCCCTGTAGTGCAGTTTTTTCAAAGCCCGGAGCTCTCAGCTGAAGCAAGGCAGTTATGCAATTAAGGTTGAATTTTCAAAATCACCCAGCCGACTTGAAAATGGGATTTTGGCTCCTAAGTCACTGACACGCATTTGAAACATTTCCCATAATGCCTGTGTCTGCAAGTCACAGTGTGCATTGGCAGAACTGTGTGAGTGGTCAAGGACATGAAATGTCCAAATTGCTTGTAGGTCTGGATTGAAGTGAACCGGCAGAGCTGTGGAGGGGGATGCTCGGGCCTGGAATTGCAGGGATTGTTGCAGGTCAAGATTGATACTGCTATGCAGCCATTCACTTTCTGCAGTGTTATTTTATCCAAGATGGCTGGGGCTGGATATGGATTTGCGGATGAAGAATAAGAAGAGGTGGAATGAAGATAAATTTGAGAGAATTCAGCAGACTTAACTTGAACTATTACTCTCTGATTTAATTATTATCTTTAAATCTCTTTTAAATACACCTTAGGTGCCAAAAACAGAGAGAAAAAAGAGAAGAAAAAAAGAAGCAGATGTGGTAAGTTGAAATCTGTGCTTTGGTGTTAAAGAATTAAAGTCTGCGTGGTCAGAAAGGAATCATGCTGATAGAAATCACTGTGCCTACATTTGAGCATTGTAACTTACTAAGAACAAATCTCACTGGAAGAGAGATTTAACAATGTGCTAGGAAAACTAATGAGATGAACTAGTTTTGCTTTTATCTCTTTCTCTCTTTTTTGGCTTTGCTTTTATTGCTAATTCCAATTTCATGGGTTGGTAGAAGGAACAATATAATTTATAATGAATGCTGCGATTTAGTCGTGGAATCCATAACTTCCAAAGACCTCCGTGACTTCAGCCAGCACAGGCTGGGAGATGCAGGGTCCCTTGCTGCCTGCGGAGCCTGGAAGCTGCTGGGTACCCCCGCAGCTCCAGGATGTCAGGTGGACCCCCCGCCCCCCCTCACCCCCCCCCCCCCCCGCAGCTCCCTGCCACCACAGGTGGCGGGGGAACACCCACAGTTCGCAGCCATCAGTGGAGGGGGAACCTTGGAGCTCCAAGCTCCCAGGATAGTGGGGGCCCCTGGAGCTCCTAGCCTGCATGCAGCTGACCAGGCTCCCCATTTTGTCATGGATAGTTTTAGTAAAAGTCAGGGACAGGTCATGGGTTTCTGTGAATTTTTCATTATAGCCCATGACCTGTCCCTGACTTTTACTAAAAATATGGGTGACAAAATCTTAGCCTTATAACAAATAATGGAATGTATCAGTGTATAATATGCAGCAGAGGCTAGTATGTGCCTAGATGTCCATAGTGTAAAATTCAGAAAGTTGCATTCCATTCTTGTAACATTAGGTCAAAGGAATATGATGTTTTTATTGCATTTAGAAATGGAGCCATCTGCTGGAGAAGGAACAGAACTGCAGTTTAGTAACTAAAAAAGCCCACAAAGAGTCTTGTGACATCTTACAGACTTTTAGGCTATAAGGTGCCACGGGACTCTTTGTTGATTTTTACAGATCCAGACTAACACAGCTACCCCTCTGATAAAAGAGCGCAATTTACAGAAGTGGGTAAATATATGAGATATCTGTATCCCAGCTGCAAATGCTCAGATTGGCAGTTAGTTGTTTAGGAACTTGAATGCTGATTTCAGAGTCCAAATACAGTTTTCTGATGTCCATTCAGGTTGCTAATGTTTGAAGATTGGACTCATCAAAGTAAAAAGAGCAAGGAACAAGGAGATCCTTCCAAATTGGTGCTCTGGTAACACACTTAAATCATTAGAGTTTCAATCTCACAACTTGACATGTCACCAGAACTCAAGGGAAATAATTCCTTGTTCATTCTGTCTCTGCAGCTCAATATACACCAATTTGTGTATCAGTTTTATTTTATTCAGGCACAGACTTAGGCGGCTAGTTGTGAAAGATCTATAAGTAAATTGCTTCAGAAAAGAAAATGCAAATAATACACTGACTCAGACAGAAACACACATCTCTTTTGGGATTATCTGTGGTGAAGAAGGTCTGTCCTGAATTCATTCCTAACAAAGAAGCTGTGGCTGTCGAAATGCTCCAAGTGCTGACAGTTAATTCACCCATTCTGCAGCAGGCTGTGCATCCAGCTCTCTGTCAGTTGAGCCACTGAATTGTCAATCTTGTATTTTGTCCTAGGTGGAAGAGCATAATGGTCACATCTTTAAGGCAACCCAGTACAGCATCCCCACATACTGCGAGTACTGCTCCTCCTTGATCTGGATAATGGACAGGGCTTCTGTTTGTAAATGTAAGTATGGACCGTTCCGCTCATCTTGTGTTCGTTTCCTGGTGATACCTATTGCGCTCCTAAGGATCCCCTGTATATTTTGCTCTTCCTTTCGATGACATCCTGAGGCCATGAGAACAGGGGACCCATCTAGGGTGCTCCCGAAATCAGCCAGTAGGGTCACTGTACAGCACACAATGCAGAAGGGAGACACCAGCTGTGGGAATTGTGTGTGGGCATCTCACACAAAACTGCAAATCCACTGCTGGCTCTTGAAGCTAGTCATGGAGCGGTTAATTTGATCTGTATAAAGGCAGTGAAAGGAGTAAGAAAAATATTAGCAGGGAAGAATGCTGAGCTACGATTCCATAGTCTCGGCACGTGGATACGTGGCCTTTTCAGTCTGTAGAATTTCTGGTGCCCTGATGTGCCTGACACCAATTAATCCAGTTTAGAGTATTGAAATTGGAGTCAATTGGACCTTTGTGGGTATGAGAAAAAGTTCAGAGAACTGAGGGCTTTGTCCATTGTTTTAATTTTTCTGACGGCTCTAAAAATTGAATGTGGCTTTTTGATGGGAGAGGAAGGGCTGAAGTACTGTTGTCGTGGTATTTTAGTACAAAATTGGATACAGGGAGAACTGAAATCAGATATTTCCAACCCAGTCAAACAGATCCAAATCTAGTAGTTTAGAGTAGCTTCAGAGAACCATATAAACTTGTGGAATATCTTCTGAACCAATCCTCCAAACCTGGGAATTGTCAAAAAACATTAACTGTCGTACCTTTTAAAAATAAAGGCTTTGATTGTCATTTATTAGGGCTGTGAATGCAGATAAGGTATTTCTCAGCCCAAGTGGTATATTGAGTGCAGAAGTGGCCATTTGTGAATGCATATTATGTGTATTGCTGGCATCTAGTGTTGTGAATTATACCTTTAGGATACACACAGTTCGTTACTAGGCTGAGGCACACGAATTCAAGACTCTGAGTGTTCCAAAACAGACCAAAGTTTTATTGCGCAATTCGCCACAACACTTGAGTGTGGTGGGCCTCTGCTAATCAGGAGCTGACCCAGATTTTAGGTTTTGAGGAACCTATATACCTTTTAGCAATGCATGTATTCCTCGTGCACAACATCCCCCCAGCCAATAAGCAAGTCATTTACTTATCTTTAACCTATTACACTTGACTATGCCCTGCGTATTAGCTATTAAACAAATGGTTATGTCGAGACTTTTCCATATTAGGTTGTTGCTAACAGTTAAGTCTTTTTCCTTTTTTTGTGGTTTTACCCTTGTGCTTTTACCCTCCTGTCTCAACACAGCCTTTGTGATCTTTCTGAGACATGCTGTGCCCTACATACAGAACAGAGAGACTTACAAGATGGAGTCGCTTAGGTTAACTGCTCTCAACACTAGCTGTAAAAATCAGGTCCAAAATATCAAGCAGAAGGCTGTAAAATGTGCAGAACACCAAATCTTTGCACAAACGTTAGCTAATTAACTTGTATTGTGGCTTTACTAACTGTGACATTTTGAGTCCACTCAGTCCAATAAGGGATTCTATCACTGCTTGCACTGTGTCTTTGGGGGCCTTTGTATAGAAAATCCCCAGACTGAAAGATGAAATAGTAATGGGAAAGCAAACATATACAAGTTACATGGAAAATAAATGGAAACCTCGGGCTGCACGTTTTCATATCAGATAAGATCCCTTTTCAAATAAGAGGTACCTATTGCTTTAAAACAGTTTCCCAGCTATAGGAAGGATCCAGTGTTTGTGGACAACCTCCTGCCTTGAGACAACTATTCCCCAAGTTCTGGATGATCTTCAGTTCAAACCACTTCCACTTGAAAAGGATTTGCAGTTTGTTTTTTTAGTCAGTATAGATATTCAAATTAGGGAAAACTCCCCCCTTTCTGTAGAATGGGGTTTTCCTTTTAGTTTCAAGTTGTTCCCATTTGCTTTGATGGTTCCCCGTTGTTTTTTCCTGGGCTGGACAATGTCTAGATCAGGGGGTGGGCAAACCTTTTGTCCCAAAGGCCACATCTGGGTGGGGAAATTGCATGCAGGGCCATAAATGTAGGGCTGGGGCAGGGGGCTGGGGTGTGGGAGAGGGTGCGGTGTGCAGGAAGGGGCTCAGGGCAAGGGGTTGGGGCAGAGGGGGTGTACGAGGGATCAGGGAAGGAGTTGGGGTGCAGGAGGGGGCCCAGGGCAGGGGGTTGGTGTGCAGGAGGGGGCTCAGGGTAGGGGTTGGGGTGCAGGAGTGGTGCTGCAGAGGGTTGGGTGTGTGCTCCGGCCTGATGTCCCTTACCTGGAACAGCTCCAGGGTGGCAGTGGCATGCACCGAGGCCACATCAGTCTGCCCTCGCCTGGGGGTACTTCCCCCAAAGCTCCCATTGGCCACAGTTCCCCGTTCCCGGCCAGTGGGAGCTGCGGGGGGCGGTTCCTGCAGGCGAGGGCAGCACACGGAGCCCTCTGCCTCACTCCCTAAGGGGTCGCAGGAACATGGTGCCAGCCGCTTCTGGGAGTAGCACATGGCCCGTAGCGCCACGGGGGTGGCAATCCAACAGGCCGGATGCAGCCGGTGGGGCGTATTTTGCCCACCCCGGTCTAGGTGCTTGAAGCCAGTCTCATGGGTCTGGGGAAGTAGCTCCTCTCTGCCTGATTGCTTCACTGTCTTGTTGTGAGGTGATGCTGAAGTACAGTTACAATTTTGTATATACGCTCCTCCTTCATAACCATAACCTGTACACATAGCTCAGAATGACTATTCAGTGCATTACAAGCTTTCATAAAAGATCTTATGTGATGCACTCTTACAGTAGAATAACAGAATGCAATCACTTGGTTAACTGTTTCTTTTTGCTGGGTTAAACCTTTTGTCCCTTTGGGGTGTCTGGAGTCTGATTATTACACGAACATGCTAGGAGATACTGTAAAGTACTAAGTATAATTTTTTCTCATTGTTACAGTATGTAAGTATGCTTGTCACAAGAAGTGCTGTCTTAAAACCACAACCAAGTGCTCCAAAAAGGTAAGACTTGGTCAATCCACTTAAATATCTTTTCTCTCCTATGAGCATAGCTTTAATTAGTGATTTTACGGAGTGTTTACAGGTACAACGGTGGAATTGTACTAGCTGGAAACTGGGTTGCATTCCTGTGCATGTGTGCCAACTGCAGAGGTGAGCTCACTCGTCAAGGAGGTGGAGAGCTAAATGCTTTTTTGTACCACCTGCCATTCCACTCATCTGCTCCAAGGCCTTAAATATTCTCGCCAGCAGGAAGAGCCTGCTTCATTTTACAGCATTTATGAGATTTCAGAGTAGAGAAATGAGTAGATGTAATTTATAGCACATGTCACGGTGTATATAGTACGAGGTACCTAGTCGAGGCCGAGGGTATCTAGTATCACTTGTATTTCCTGACCTGTGGCGGTGGTTTTTCTTTTCCATTTTACATCTTGTTACATTTTTATAGCAATTAACTTGTGTTATCCTAGATACTCCAGCAGCCAGTGAAGTCCCCTAGTACCCACTTAATAAAACCTTGCATGTTCTCTTAGCTGTTATTTACCAGGCAGTCAGGATGTATAGACAACAGGGAATAAATTCAGCAGGTTGTTAGAGATACCAATGAACCATTAAACTTTTATCTTTTCATTTTCTCCTGTGTTTATTGCACTCAGTAAGTAACTGGTATGGCTCCTGGTAATGTATGAGGAGAATAGCATATGCAAAGCTTTATAAGCTTCCAAAGTGTAAGTCCCAGAGGGCAACATAGTTCAACTTTTCCCTGTGTGTCACTAGAGATCCTCTTTGTTAAAGCTTGGAAGAACATTTGAATGTATTTACTTTAACATCGTTTTTCAGCCATCCCCCACTCCCTACCCTGACCGTGCATGTACTGAGTCTCTGCAGTGTGTTTGAGGGAGCTGGATCTATGATGATAGACAAATAGCAGCCCGTGATACTCTTACAGGGATAAATGCATTTCTGTGGTGTTTCCAAGAGAATGGAGTTGCTTTACATGGTTAAGCTTTTTGTATCCTTATGATCTCAGACCTGAACCTGTGTGTTTTATGCAAATATGAAGGAGAACTGATATCTTTGCTACATGCCACCTCCCTCCCCTTCTGCTCAGGAAAACCAAAAGGTTATCCTAATGCAGTTGGCTCACCAAACAGGCCTACTGCTTTGGCCACAATTCAGTGGCACACAGCCAGAAATGTAGCAAACGGGAAATGAAAGAATTCAGTCCAAGAAAACTCTGCTAAAATAAAATAACTGCTTGGTGTGAATTCATTTCCTGAGCTCTAGTGAAGTGACATTAATGTATTCTCCAAGTTCATCTTTAAAAATCTGGCTTGCTAATGCCCAGGAAAATTTGGAGTCTGAAAAATAAATACCAGTCCAAGGTACTGATCAGAAATGGTTAGATCATTTGCATTTGTTAATTTGTTGATGCTGGATGGATTCAGGCTGTTAAGGATTACATTTTCACAGTGCATGAGCTGAGAGGGTTGGTGCCATTTGGTATATTTTGAGAAGGTGCCCTTTATCCAAAAGGTAACAGCAGATTTCCTAGTTGTTTTTTAACTTTATGCAGAACCTGGTGGCTTTTCATTTAGGCTTATGATGGAACTAATAGAGCATCAAGCTTATCTTAGCTGTGTATTTGCTTTGATGGGCCTTGTAGTTTGCACTAATGCATTTTATGCCAGTGTTGGCAGTTGAACACAGTGACAGCAAAAGTTAGAGTTTTTGTTATAGCACTTGATTATAGCTATAGGAACAGCCCAATCCTGGCACTAAAAGATTAAGAGATGATAGTACAATAGCTTGTGAATTTTACACGAGATCAAAACCAGTTACTGTCACCATTTCTTCCTGGTGTGTTCTTGCATGGAGGTCTATCCAGTGTGGAAACCTCCCCTGGATGTTCCCTCGTGGTGTTTTCATTTGTGCCTTGGTAACAGTGAATGAGAAGAAGCAGACGTGGAAGAATGGCACTGGTCAGAGGTCTAACCAAGCCGCACTCCTACTTTCTCATTCATTGTTCTGGTTGGATCACTACCCATGCTGGGTTTGAACATACAGTCCATATGTTCAAAGCCTCCTAAGTGGATCTGTGCATTATTGTGTGAAAAGTTATTCTCAGTCTTTTGACTTTCTCCAACCAGAATCTCTCATTCAGCTCGAATGTGATCTAATTGTTTGCTGAACGTTGAGTCTCTAAAATGCAGTTCCAGTCAGGAAAGTGACTCTGTAAAAATAGAGAATGTCAGCGTCTTTTACTGATTCTCTTTCTCTTTCAATGGCTTCTGTGTCACACTTGCTCAAAACCATTTTTTTAGCTGTCAGCACTGTAAGTTCATCTAGGGATCTCAGAATCAAGCCCAAGTGTGTTCTCCTTGATGTATCATCACCAGGCAATTTTGTCAGTGAGGCATGAAGCAGACTAGAATATAGCTCACTGTTGCACAGCTGTGTTGGTTCTACAGTAAAAATGTCAGTACATGAAGCAAATAATGACTCTGAAGACCCAAGCAGAGTACCAGTGGGCCATTTTACAGAGCCATTTTTCTGAGCACAGCCCTGTTGCAAGCCTTAACTATGAACATTTGTTGGTCTTTGTGGCAATGTGCAGTGCTGCAGACATAGCAGAGTGAATACAGGGATAGCTACAATGACCGAGAAAGCCTATAGGAAAGATTGGATTTGCAGGGCAGTGTACAGGCCTTTCCTCTCTTCCCTTGTGCTCAGTTAGATTTACTAGATTAATTTGCAAATAATCCAGTTAACTTTGTTTAAAAATGTGAACTGCATCTTGAACGACAGTCATATTGCATTGCATGCATTGAAAGGTTCAGTCCCAAGACATCCCTAGGTTTACTGTGCTGTGAGCAGCATTGCATTGAGACCTTTGAAAAGGAATTAAGAAATCAATCTCTTTCTCCATATCAGTATGATCCTGAGCTTTCATCACGGCAGTTTGGGGTTGAGCTCTCCCGACTGACCAATGAGGAGCGAGCGGTGCCACTGGTGGTGGAGAAGCTCATAAACTACATTGAAATGCATGGATTGTACACTGAGGGCATTTACAGGAAGTCAGGCTCAACCAATAAGATAAAGGAGCTCCGACAGGGTCTTGACACAGGTAAGATGAAAAAGAGAGAGTCTCAGAGGGGGAACAAAAGGGACAGCCGAGAACCTCTATGAACAGGGAATTCATGTCATCTAAATGGGGCCAAAGCAAAGGAACCCTTTTCCCTTCTCCCACCATAGATTCTGGCTTTTGGTACCATGAAACTACAGACATTTCTCTAATACCAGCCTTCACCAAAAGTCTGCACTGTGTTAGAGCCCTCCCATCTTGTGGAACTGTTTAATTCTTTATTGTTTTATTCCTCCTCTTGTGCACAAGTGTGCAAAAAAAATCATAAAAAGTTGGGAGAAAAAGCTACATTAGCCAGGCTTCATATGTATCAACATCACCTAGACTTCCAAAGTGCTTTACAAACGCTCTCTAAAGACTTTCACCCCGGAAAACTGGCTCCTTTCACTACAAGAGTTTTAACATGGTCATATTAAAAAAGCAGGTGCCAAGGTTGTGCTGTTGTGCACTGTGTGATATGAGGTTGCTACAGTATTGATACCTGTTTTTCTATGCAGTGTTGTTGTAGCTCTGCCCACTGTAGAAGAGCCTGAGACATAAGCCCTTGTATCAGAGGGCTGGGCTAAAGTAGCGGTCAAAACTTTGCTGATATAAAACAAAATCAGGCTGTGAGCTTGAGGCAGGCCCTGCTCACAGAATCTGGCAAGAACAGGGCTGATATTGCAGAAACACGCATTGCTGAGTGCTAAGCACAAAACACACACACAAACACGTTCCAGAAGGGTGGTACCAGAACACCCCATACCAAGAATGGTACAAACACATTCCCCAAAGATAACAGGAACATACTGACCCCGCCTAAAGATATGGTCAGGATGACAGTGTGATGGATAGAAATGTACAAGGTGGTGGGTTGTGACATCAGAGGATGTCAACTATCAGAGGAGTAATACGTAACTTGTTTGTATCTGTGTATAAAAATGTATCTCAGGGGCAGTGTCTTTATCTAGCCTAGGGAGGAACGGAAAGTCCCGCCATTTGCTGAGCTGGTCCATTGTTATGGATATACATGTATTAGTGCGGGATACTAGTACTGTGCTTCATCGACAATAAACCTGGCTGGGTTCCTTCATACCTTAATGGATCTTGTGGTCATTGGGCAGTTCGCTCGAGGTCTGCCATGCCAGTTGTCTGTGCCAGGCTGGGGTGGCACACAGAGGGAACACACACAGGCAGCCGAACATCTGACCACACCCATGATAGTAGAAAGACAATGAGTGAGGTAATAGCTTCTATTGGACTGACTTCTGCTGGCAAGAGACAAGCTTTCGAGCTACACAGAGTTCTTCCTCAGGACCTCTCTCACCCACAGAAGTTGGTCCAACAGCAGTGGTTAGGTAATAGCCAGTGCTAGTACTGACATGAAAACACTGGCTTGTTTACTGGATCAAAACTGATCATTTGCTTTTTCTTTGGTTTCTTTTCTGCTCCCTCCACTCGGTGAACAGATATTGACAACGTAAATCTAGATGACTACAATATTCATGTCATTGCCAGTGTTTTCAAACAGTGGCTGAGAGATTTGCCCAATCCTCTCATGACCTTCGAACTCTACGAGGAATTTCTGCGAGCTATGGGTAAGGAAGGTCCATACAAATCCTATACAATCACACACAAAACCCAAGACGGGGAAGGTACAGTTAGCTGCAGGTACCAAACCCAGTTTCTGCTTGCCCAGAACAAGCAGTCTTTTTTTACTTTAGTTTTATCATCACCATTGCCATGACAAGCAGCAAGCAAGTAGATTGTGTGCTTGTACAATTGTACGGAGTGTTTGAGTCCAAAAAGTCATTTTGGTGATCTGTCATATTCTATGATGTAACTGGAAAGACAGTGCTGGAGCCTCTCCCACCTGCCTCCCTCTTAGAGCCTTTTCCCACTGCCGAGGTCTTCCACTGCAGCAGGGAAAGACTCCATCGGAGGTGACGACACTGCTAAAAATAGCAGTGTAGGTGGGAGGAATGACTTTGGCATTTAGAGAGCCGTGTAGGTGTTGCTTAATTTGTGCCAAGGCTTGCCAGGGCTGAGCTCTGGCACATCTGCTCCAGCAGCTTTCTGCTGTTGAAGCCTTTCCTTGCAGCCTCCCCTTGCCAGAACCTTTCTCTGACGTGTAGGCATGCACTGCAGTGTGGGCACAGCCTGCTTTTCCCTGTGCCATGTAGCCACGGACAGCACTGTGGCACAAACTAATCCCTTACACTGTTACAATAGTCAAAGCCTTTGCCGTTCATAGCCCTGGTACCATTGGGCTTGCCGTGTGAAAGTTAAAAAAAAAAAAAATGCTTGAGCCCTGGCACCTCTTTCGTTACAAATTAAGCAGTGTGTGTAGGGTATATCCCTACAGCCTTCATGCATGTCTTTACTCACCTAAGCAGTGCCTCGCCATCTACAGTGCTGTTTCTGCCCGTGCTAGGGTGGTACGTAGCATATGATTTTGATGGTGAGCAGAGCAGAGTGTGCAGCATAGACGTGCCCCAGGAGACGTTGTTATTCAGCTCCCAACTCTTTTGGAATCTGTTTAAAAGAAATCAGTGTCTTATGCTCATGTTTTTTGCATAGGATACTGCTACCCGAGGAACCTGCAAAGGGGGCTTGCTTGTATAGGCAGGGAGAGGAGGGAGTTGTCATCCCTGTGTCTGTGCACTGGCCTCCTGCCCAGCTCCCCTGTACTGGGCCATTCACTCTACCTTCACAAGTAAAGATGGCAGAAGACACCATGGGGAGGTTGCCTGTAATATGTGTAACTGTGTGTGCTCTCTCCAGGCCTGCAGGAGAGGAAGGAGACCATCCGAGGTGTGTACTCTGTCATTGATCAGCTCTCTCGCACCCACCTCAATACCCTGGAACGCCTCATCTTTCACCTTGTGAGGTAATGGCAGACCGCAGCATGGGATCATCATACTGCAGCCACTCTTTCTCTTCTCCTTCCTCACTAGGGGCCTGATTCTGATACACTTACTCCCCATGAGTACCACCATACTCCATGAGTAGTTCCACTGGAACAAGGTACTGTTCTCCGTGAGTAAAAGTACCTGAACATGGGCCTATGTGATCCAAGTACTTTTGTCGGGGAAAAAGGGGAATGAAACTTCACAAGGGAGTGCTTTAAATTCTGAAATGGCTTTAACGCTCTGGACCCAAGGGCTCTTTTCCAGACAATGCTTTCATTGACAGCTAATGCCAATATTGTTCTTCTTTTTATATATAAGTTCCCTTTTGTAATAGCAACAAATGTTTCAGACTTGCTGAGAAGACAACCACTTTAGGTCTCAGCTGGTTACAAACACATGGTTCCATGCCATAGACCTAACCCACTGAGGGATGCAGTAAGATTGCAGTGGATCACAGTGCTGCCACATGATGCACCCTTTAGTTTGAACATTGAGGGTCTAAGGATCATGTGTGATGCTTTTGCATGAGCTTAGACAATATCTAGTTCAGGCTATAGTCACTGTGTTACAATCTGCGAAGTTTCCTGCCATCTACATGCATTTCGACACATCTGTGCTCTGTTTCTAAGGCATAGCTTAATGATGGCTAAGTGAGTTGCTTGCTACTGTAATAAACATGCACTGTATCTATTCCTTTTTGGAAAATAGGTTAAGTAGGTCTAAACAAAAGATTTCCTAAAGAGCATCGTGGCATGTTGCATGGTTCACTCAGTATCCGTTGTCTTAACTTTTTGCCCTTGTCTGGTATAACATTTACATCCTTGTAGAGTTACCTGTTGGTCTAGTTCCTTACCAGATACAACAAATTGAAGCTCTTCACTTCAAAGCTATATAATATTGTGGAAAATCTTCCCCTGACAATGACCTCCAGATCTCATGTGCATATACAGCTCTCTTCTCCCTGCCCTGCTCTGAATTTGTATTTCATCCTCTTTCTGTTTCTCTACAGGGGTATTTCCTGCCAGTGGTAGGTGAATTGGAGCTACCTTTAACCCTTGCTGCTTTGTTGTTTATTGTTTAGGATTGCCCTGCAGGAAGAGACCAATCGAATGTCAGCTAATGCCCTGGCCATTGTGTTTGCTCCCTGTATTCTCCGCTGTCCTGACACAACTGACCCACTGCAGAGCGTTCAGGACATCAGTAAAACAACCACGTAAGAATATAGCATTACAACTTCTAGAGTAAATCCTGTAATGAGGTCATGTCAGGACAGTCAAATGATCTCTTGAGTAATGCACTTTAATGTGCTCTAGAAGAACAGCTACAAACACATCACTGGTTTGCAAATGAATTGCCTTAATGAAATACTGTCTATTCCATCAGTAACTAGCAGCTGCTAAAGTTAGACCTTTTAAAATCTGCAGGACTGGATAACCTGCACCCAGGAGTTTTTAAAGAACGGGACAGTGAGCTTTCTCAGCCATTGATGCTGATATTTAACAAATCCTGGATTAATGAGGAAGTTCCAGAGGACTGTACAAAAAGCTAATGTGCCAGGTATCTAAAAAGGATTAACAGGATGATCTGGGTAACTATAGGCCAGTTAGCTCAATATCAGTCCCGGGCAAAATCATGGGAAAGCTGACGTGGAATGTAATCAGTAAAGAATTGAAGGATGGCAGTGTAATTAGTGTCAGTCAACACAGTTTTTTATGGAAAATAGGTCTTGTCAAAATTGATTGGATGCCAGGTTTGGTTGGCAGAGGTAACCACGTTGACATCGTAGACTTAGATTCCAGTCGGGTCATCCTGATTAAAAAATTAACACTATACAAATTCAGTGCAGCAAATATTAAATGGATTGAAAATTGGCTAATTGATATCTCCAAAGTAATTGTAAATAGGGAATCATCATCCAATGGGTGGGAAGGGTTTGTAATGTAGCCCCACGGGGATGTTTTTGACTTCAACTGGAGTTTTAAGAATAAACATGTTGGACTGTGAGAAGCTCAGATAATGGGGCACTGGGGGTTAGATAAGTACCTAGGATGGATAGTGGATCCAGGAATCATTTGATGAAATTCTATGCAGGAGACCAGACTACATGAACCTTCCTGGCCTTCAAATCTCTCCTAGAAGCAATTCTTCTGCCTACAGATGTGAAAATTACTTTGAATCACTCTTCTAAAGGTTCCTTGTAAGAAGTCGTCTCTTTGTAACTTGACTCATGTATGCCACCTTGTATCATTACTGCTCTAAAAGGATTTGTTTCAGAAAACAATACTGATAGTATTAAACAAAATATCTGCCCCAGACAATCACTGTCATTGCCCTGCGACTGCCTGTCCAGCTTGGATGCAAACAAGCACAAGTGTGTGTGTCTACAAATAGATATAGCTAGATAGCGCAGCATATCAGAAATGGCCATTCTTTCAGCCTTTCATTTGAGCATGCTGTGCTTTCCTAACCTTGGTGGGTATTTTCCTTTCCAGAGGAGGGACCTGTTTCCCTGGGGGAGCCCTCTCTTCTTCTTCGAGTGATTGCTCATATCCATTCCAGTTAGGTGTGTGCATGCCGCGTGCACGTTTGTTGGAAGACTTTTTACCCTAGCAACACTTGGCGGGTCGGCTGGGCGCCCCCTGGAATGGCGTCGCTATGGCACCGGATATATACCCCAGCCGACCCAGCCACCCTTCAGTTCCTTCTTACTGCCCGTGTCGGTCGTTGGAACAGTGGAGTGCGGCTTAGCTGACCTCCACCTTCCCTAGTTACTCGTAGTTTCTCGTTGTTATCGTATACATAGTTACTATTCTTGTAGAGATATATAGATAGATAGATTTAGTGGTAAGTTCTTACATTAATAGTATAGTTAGTTTAGTACTACTTAGCGGGGTTCGGGGAGTAGCCCCTTCCCCACACCCGGTGCCGGAGCTCATGCCCGGCTCACCAGGTTTCAAACCATGCTCGGCCTGTCACAGGCCGATGCCAACAGGAGACCCACACAACTCCTGTTTGAAGTGCCTCGGGGAATCGCACTTAACAGCTAAGTGCCCTATTTGCAAGGCTTTCAAGCCGCAAACTAAAAAGGAGCGGGACATCAGACTGAAACAGCTCCTCATGGAGGCAGCCTTGACACCATCACCTTCAGCACCGAGTGCCGGTCAGTCGGTGAGCAGAGGCACCCCTACAGCACCGGATCACACCGGTACGCCTAAAGACTCTCGGCACTGGCCGCCACTGGCACCGAAGTCGACTCCACGTTGCTCCCTCTCCCCGAGGTCGAAGAAGGCCAAGACTCCTGCTGCTTTGGCACCGCCCATGCTGCAGCCAGAGAGTGCGCCCAGTTCGGACCACCCAGCGCCGATACCCGCCGCGGCACCGACTAAATCGGCACCATTGATTCCGGTCCCACAAGGGCCGTCGAGTCCGGCACCTGATAGCTCCCTGGCGCGTGCCACGGTAGAGCTCACCATGCCATCCACGCCAGAGGCGTTTTCGGCGGCGAGAGACTTAATCGCCTTAAAGGACTTGGAACTGTCTCTACCCCCAGCACCGCCGGTGCGGGTAATCCAATCTTGGGGCAAGCCGACCCTGACTAGACCACTGTCTGTCGGCACAGCAGACTGGCACCCCTCAAGATCGCGGTCCCACAGACGCACCAGGTCGAGACGACGCTCCCACTCTTGACGCCATTCGCAGTCCCAGCACCATTCTCCTACACAGCACTGGTCAGACTCGCAGCATCGGTCAGACTCCCGCTCTCCACCTCACTATCTGCGGCACCACTCCAGTTCTTGGCGCCAATCCAGGCACCGTACCTCTCAGAGCCGTTCACACTGCAGGGACTCGAGATCTCGGTCGACCTCCCGGCACCGGTCTGGTCGCAGGTCCCGATCTCGATCCCAGTACCACTACAAATACCGGCACCGGTCCCCATTAAAGAAGGGAGCGAGGTCTGTCGGAACCTCAGCCCAAGGTTTCTCTGCTCCTCCATGGCCATCCAGGCAGACGTCGGTGTCCTCTCACGCGGACAGTTATTACAACCAGGAGCGAGATACAGAAGTGCCTACCGGGGTCTTCCAGGAGGTCCGGTCTCAGGACCCAGGACCTCACCAGTGGTCGTTTTGGACACCCTGGGCATACCATCAGGCCCAAGGTGCTCCATTGCTCCAGACCCACTCTGCTTCTTCAGAGCATCGAGCTCCAGAGGCCACCATTAGCCGTCCCCCTCCAGCTGAGACAGAGGAGCAGATAACCCATCCACCAGGTTCCCCAGTACCGCTGGAGCAGGAACCGACCCATGAGCAAGAGGCCATTCAGGACCCCCTCATCCCTGGTGTATCATCCTCTTCCTCCCCAGACGAGGTGGTGGCAGGGACCTCATCATCAGGGCCCCCGCCGATAGACCTCAGAGCCCATCAGGACCTCCTTAGGAGGGTAGCGCTCAACATCAGTCTTCCCGTAGAGAAAGTCCCAGAGGTCGAGGACCCAGTTGTCAGCATCCTGTCGGCAGATACCCCCACTGGGGTGGCTTTGCCTTTCATCAAGACCATCCAGGCCACTGCTGACACCTTATGGCGGTCCCCAGCCTCCATTCCCCCATGGCAAAGGGAGTTGAGAGGAAATACATGGTACCCTCTCGGGGGTACGAATACCTATATGTCCATCCTTCTCCCTCCTCATTAGTTGTCCAATTGGTCAACGAGAGGGAACGCCACTGCCAACAGGCGCCAGCCCCCAAATCAAAGGAGGCTAGGCGGATGGACCTACTGGGCTGCAAGGTATATTTGGCGGGTGCCCTTTAGCTCCGGGTGGCCAACCAGCAGGCTCTCCTGAGCTGTTATAACTACAACACCTGGGTGGAGGTGGGTAGATTCACAGAACTTCTACTCCCGGACTCTCGCCAGGAATTTGCCGCATTCCTTGAAGAAGGGAAGAAGGTGGCTAGAACTTCCCTCCAGGTTTCTCTCGATGCGGCCGACTCGGCAGCCAGAACTCTGGCCTCAGGTATCACCATGAGGCGTATCTCATGGCTACAGGTCTCCAACCTGCCACTCGAGCTCCAATACACCATCCAGGACTTACCCTTTGATGGCAAGGGTCTGTTCTCTGAAAAGACCGACCCCAGGTTGCAGAGTTTAAAGGACAACAGGGTCATCATGCATTCGTTGGGCATGCATACGCCTGTGACCCAACGCAGACCCTTCCGGCCCCAACCCCACTGGCCGTACTTTGTGCCCCAGCATAGACAAGACTTCAACAGAAGGCGCGGGTGGGGTAGCCGTAGACTGCAGTCCGGACCCCAAGGGGGTCAAAACCACGGCCCCCCGAAAGCACGTCCGGGGCCCAAGTCTACCTTTTGAAGGTACGCACGAGGACGGCGTACCAGTTTCAGGACAGGATCCTTCTCTTCCCTTCTCCAACTGCCTCTCCTACTTCCTCCCGTCGTGGTCCCAATTGACCTCAGACATCTGGGTCCTATGGACGGTGAAACAAAGATACCACCTCCAATTTGTTTCAACTCCGCTTTCCCACCCCCCAACCCAGTCCCTCTTCAGGGACCCCTCTCACGAGCAAGTCCTCTTACAAGAGGTGCAGTCTCTCCTCGCTGCAGGAGCAATAGAGGAGGTACCACCAGACGAGAAGGGAAAAGGGTTTTACTCCCGCTACTTTCTGATACCCAAGTCCAAGGGAGGCCTCAGGCCCATCCTAGACCTGCGAGGCCTCAACAAGTTTATGGTCAAGTTGAAGTTCCGCATGGTCTCCCTGGGGACTATTATCCCGTCCTTGGATCCTGGAGACTCATATGCCGCCCTAGATATGAAGGACGCGTACTTCCATATCGCCATCTTCCCTCCACACAGGAGGTATCTTCGCTTTGTAGCCAATCACCGGCACTTCCAATTCATGGTCCTCCCCTTCGGCCTCTCTGCAGCCCCAAGGGTGTTTACGAAGTGTATGGCCGTCATCGCCGCCCACTTCTGCCGGCAGCAGATACATGTATTCCCATATCTGGACAAATGGCCCATCAAGGGAACCTCCCAGACTCAGGTCAGACAGCATGTGGACATAATCACGGACCTATTCTCTCGGTTGGGGCTGCTCCTCAATGCGGAAAAGTCCACACTGGTTCCCACACAAAGGCTGGACTCCACTTGAGCCAGGGCCTACCTACCTCAGCCAAGTTCCCAGACAATCACGGCGATCATTCGAGGTCTGCAGAATTCCCCGACCACCTCGGCTCGCATGTGTCTCGGCCTACTAGGCCACATGGCCGCCTGCACTTATGTGACCAAATATGCCAGGCTCCGCCTCCAGCCCCTTCAAACGTGGCTCAACTCGGTCTACCGCCCGGGCAGGGACCCAATAGACATTTTAGTGACCGTTCCCCCGAGCACCTTACGCTCCCTCGACTAGTGGCTGACTCCCACCCTGGTGTGTGCAGGGCTACCATTCCATCCACCACAGCCCTCGCTGTCCCTAACGACAGATGCGTCATCTCTCGGTTGGGGGGCTCACCTCGGTCACCTTCGTATCCAGGGCCTTTGGGCATCACAGGAGCTGACGTTCCACATAAACGTCTGGGAGCTGAGAGCAGTCCGCTTTGCATGCCAGGCGTTCCAGCAACATCTTCACGGCCGTTGTGTCTCAGTGTTTACAGACAACACAACGGCCATGTATTATATCAACAAACAGGGAGGAACTCACTCTTCTCCCTTGTGTCAAGAGGCCATTTGACTCTGGGACTTTTGCATAGCCCACTCAATAGACCTGGTAGCGTCCTTTCTCCCAGGGGTTCAGAACACTCTGGCGGATCAGCTGAGCAGATCCTTCCTCTGTCACGAATGGTCGATAAGACCAGACGTTATTCATTCCATCTTCCAGAGGTGAGGTTTTCCCCTCATAGACCTGTTCGCCTCTCGCACGAACAGGAAATGCCAAGCGTTCTGCTCCTTCCAGGGTCTTTCACCGGGATCGATCACGGACGCATTCCTCATGTCGTGGGGGCACCATCTGCTCTATGCCTTCCCACCATTCCCTCTGGTTCACAAGGTCCTAATAAAACTCCGCAGGGACAGAGCGCATCTAATCCTGATTGCACCAGCGTGGCCCAGACAGCACTGGTACACCACACTGCTCAACCTGTCCATGGCCAGCCCAGTTACCCTACCACTCCTTCCAGACCTCATAATGCAGGACCACGGCAGTCTTCGCCACCCAGACCTGCAGGCCGTTCACCTCACGGCATGGCTCCTGCATGGCTGAACAGATCGGAGTTACGCTGTTCCGCTCCAGTACAGCATGTTCTCCTAAGTAGCAGAAAGCCTTCCACTCGGTCAACGTACCTGGCCAAGTGGAAACGTTTCTCCTGCTGGTGTACAACGCAGAATGTTACTCCTTCTGAGGTCTCGATCCTCGCTGTTTTGGACTACCTCTGGTCTCTTAAACAACAGGGCCTGGCGATATCTTCTCTGAGGGTGCACTTGGCGGCTATCTCCACATTCCATCCCGGAGAAAGTGGCCACTCCGTGTTTTTCCCACCACTTAGTTACTAGATTTCTTAAGGGCCTGGAGCGCCTCTACCCCCCAGTACGCCACCCTGCCGCCACCTGGGACCTCAACTTAGTCCTAAGCAGACTTATGCATCCGCCTTTTGAGCCATTGGCGACTTGCTCACTCCTGTACCTGTCGTAGAAGACAGTCTTCCTGGTGGCCATTACATCGGCCAGAAGGGTCTCCGAACTTCGAGCGCTTACAGTGGACCCACCGTATACTGTCTTCCACAAGGACAAGGTGCAGTTGAGACCTCATCCGGCTTTCCTCCCTAAGGTAGTGTCGGCTTTCCATACCAACCAGGACATCTTCCTCCCGGTCTTCTTTCCGAAGCCTCACTCTTCTCAACGGGAGCAGCAGTTGCACTCCTTAGATGTCCATAGGGCGCTCGTTTTTTATATCAAGCTGACAAAGCCCTTCTGGAAATCCCCCCAGCTGTTCGTGGCAGTCGCTGAACGGATGAAAGGTCTGCCAATCTCCTCCCAGAGGATCTCCTCTTGGGTAACGGCGTGCATACGCACGTGCTATGACCTGACTCATGTCCCTTCGGGCCATCTCACGGCGCATTCTACCAGAGCTCAGGCTTCATCAGCCGCCTTCCTGGCCCACGTGCCTATCCAGGAGATATGTCGCGCAGCGACCTGGTCATCGGTCCACACCTTTGCTTCGCACTATGCTCTGGTCGAACAGCCTAGAGATGATGCAGCCTTTGGCTCAGCAGTTCTGCACACTGCCACATCTCACTCCGACCCCTCCGCCTAGGTAAGGCTTGGGAATCACCTGACTGGAATGGATATGAGCAATCACTCGAAGAAGAAAAGATGGTTACTCACCTTTGTAACTGTTGTTCTTCGAGATGTGTTGCTCATATCCATTCCAAACCCACCCTTCTTCCCCACTATCGGAGTAGCCGGCAAGAAGGAACTGAAGGGTGTCTGGGTCGGCTGGGGTATATATCCGGTGCCATAGCGGTGCCTCTCCAGGGGGCGCCCAGCCGACCCGAGTGTTGCTAGGATAAAAAGTCTTCCGACGAACGTGCACGCGGCGCGCGCACAGCTGACTGAAATGGACATGAGCAACACATCTCGAAGAACAACAGTTACAAAGGTGAGTAACCGTCTTTTTATTCCTCTAATTTAGCTCCCCTGCCTACCACCTTTTGGGGCATTTCAACCACACTGTTTGTTTCCAGCCCACAAAGCAGGAGAATTGGTGCACACGTCCCTTCCCCTCTCTGGCATTGTAGGGCTCTAGTACTTGGGCGGCACGGCCAGCTCAAACACAGCCCGAGTTTTATCCTTCCATTTTACCACTTTCTTTTTCCTTTTTGCAGCTGTGTGGAGTTGATTGTCATAGAGCAGATGAATAAATACCGGGCTCGTCTCAAGGATATCAACAGCCTGGAGTTTGCTGAGAACAAAGCAAAAAGCAGGCTGTCTTTGATCCGCAGATCAATGGTAAGATTCAGGCGGGGTGTGGGGAGGGGTTGAGCTGGTAGTATGTTCTGTTCCTGTGTCAGGAAAAAATGGAGCAGATCTTTCCTTTGTTTTAGGAGGACAGGTTTCTCCAGCCATGTCATTGACCATAACTTCCTTTTTTACATAAAATTCAAAGGACAATCTTGTGTCCATGCAGCTATTGCGTATTTGTATAGTTTATTCAGTGTGTCTGTTGTAACTGAGAAGAATGTGCATGGTACTAAATTGAAAGTCAGAGAATAATTTGGTACTGATAAGCCAGCCCCGTTCTTTCCTCTCGTTTTCACTCAGACTAATCTCCCCTAATCTTCTCCTGCCTATTTCAATCTCCCTAGCCCCTTACACCTCCCAAAGCATCATATCCAGGGCCGACAGAGAGACTGAACCTCAGCCTTGCACTTGGCTCCCTGCATTTCCTGAGTCACACATTTATACCAAAGAAAAGCCCAAAGGAGATGGGAATGGTGCCTGTCAAGAGTTCTAAAGGGAAGTGCCACGGAAATGTGGTCTCTGGATTTCACAGGCTCATTTGTACATTTTGGGAATATGTTTTGCAAATTTGGACTAATTTATCCTGTGTTAATCAACTCTTTGCTAGCTCTGTTTATGACCTTCTCACTCCTGCACTCAAGTCCCCTAATCCCACAGTGGTCTGCTGTCTGGTACTGCCCACTATGTTAAAAGCTCTCACTTGTTTCCCTCCCACATAATGTCAGGGGGAATCTGGAGTGATGCTGCCCTTAACTAAGCCCTTGCTTTGACTCCCTGTGTGCAAGTTGCTTCATTAGTACTGCCTTCAGCAGCGAGGACTGAACTGAGCTGCCTATAAAGGGTCACTTTCTTTTCCCCTACTGCCTTTCTGGGAGTTTGGAATATCAACTCATTTAGCTTTCACACACCCAACTGGGTAGATGAATGAGAGGCAGAGTCTGGGAATTGAATCGACCTGTGTCCCCCTTTGCTGTAAGCCGAACAAGCAACAGGCTGTCATCTGCTGTGTTCTGCTCATAGAATGAGAAAGAATGGCTGATTTATCACAGGACAGTCAACCCAGGTCTGTGCTGCTGAAAGGAAGAGAAGGCTTTCCATTTATAAAGACCAAGTATCCTCCTGTGGCATGTCCTATCAGAAATCCTGCTTTGTGAATTGCAGCCAATGCTAAATCTGCTCCAAACAGGCGCTTCAACAGTTATTTTGCAAAGCTTGTGGCTCAGCTGTGCATTGGTGCTGATGCTGCAGAGAGCTGACTCACTCATGACATTAAAAGACTCTAGAAGTTCTTTTAAGGGGCAATGGCATGTGCACTCTAACCTTCTGCTTTCCTTTTCATGTCCTCTCTAATCCAGAAACCTGTACTAATTGCAGTTAGATTTATGAGCATAACCCGCAATTCAATCCCGGTATGTATTAATTGCATCACACTCCATGACAGCTGCATCCCATCATTGTGTGTAACCCTCCGCTCATTCAAGCACCATGCCACAGGCCCTTGTTTGACTCTGCCCATTCATTCCTGTGCAGGACCCACCCCAGTGACTGACTTTTCATTTCTCTCTCAGTAGGGAGCACCCTAAGGTCCCTCTCTCCTGGAGGAGGCGCTAGAGTAGCAGTAGGAACTGATGCCCAATGGTGGTTGAAATAGCCCTCAGCAACTGCAGTTGGTTACTGCAATCCACTCGTCCGCTTCTCCAAAGGCTGCTCTTGTACTCTGTCTGTGTGCACTCTCCTAGTCATGCCACTGCTCCCGCATGCTGTTCTTTGGAGCGATGATTTGACCTGGCAAATCACACAAACCTCAGAGAGGTTGGAGGGTCAGCACTAACAAATGAAAATAGCTGGGGAATCCTCATCACTTAGCCAACAGAGGCCTCTGTTTGCTGCAGAGTTCTCTCCTGAGTCTCTAATTAACCCCTCTTCAGTCAGCTTTGCCATTGTTGGCCCTTCTATTGTGTTCCTCGTTCCATTCATTTTCTCTTTACCTGCTAGTTCTGTTCTTTTCTTCCCTCCCTTCTGTTTTCATCCAAGCCCTTCTTTTTCCTTTTCTTTCCTCCCTCACACACCTTCCTTTACTCATGTGTGTCTGTTTATACACAGTACCCCTCCGAGGTGTTCCAGCTGCTTCAGTTCTGCCACCATTTCACACCACAGTGGATGGATGCCCCCCAGATACCTGCCCCAGCTAAAGCAGCGTGGCTGAATCAGGGTAGTGCAGCGCTAGGAGCATTCTAGGAGAACTAAGCAGGAAAAGAGGCGCCACTTTTCCTCTTGCCCCTCCCTTCACCAGATGCACAGTGATGTGCAGAACTTGGCACTTCCAACCTTCAGCTTTTAATTTATGGATCCAATTGATGGATCTTTTATTTTTTCCTCACTCCTGCTGCAGTCTGTAGCCCATCAGAAGCAGGTACTGCCTGCCTCTTGCTTGACAGGATGGTCACATTGTGATCGATGAGGGGAGCAGTCTTTGCAACCGTACTTGAATGTGAAAGATGACACACCTGTTTACTCACAGCCACAGTATCTCCACGCCCTTTTACATACTTAGCAGTGCCAAGCATTTGGGGACTGATTAGAAGATCAGAATCTGAGCTATGCTGCCTTTAATTTCTTTTGTTGGTCAACGTATTCTGCAATTCCTTCATTCAAGTTCGTGTCTGTGCTGCAGCATTCTCATTAAGGGTCTGTCTTTAGGAGCCCGTATTGTGCTATGCATCTTTAAAACACGCACACGTTAAAGAGCAGCTGTGTCCTTTGCCTTTCTCAGATGGGTCCAGCAAAGTGCTAGATTGATTCAGGTGAATAACAGAGGCATTATGCCAAGGCACACTTACGTTGACTACAAAGCTTTTAGCTTTTGACTTTTTCCTTTAGTAGCATTAATGTACATGATAAAGGTAAAGTAACTTTTACCCTAGAGCATCTCTTCCAGAAAGGCATCCCACTCTTGTTTTGAAGACATCAAATGCTGGAGAATTTACCACATCCCTTGGTTTGTTCCAATGGTTAATCACCCTGACTGTTTTTAAAAAAAAAAAAAAAAAAAAAAAAGCCTTATGGCATGGATGGAATATGGGTCATGGGTGACTACTGGGACTATTGCTACCTTTGCAAATGGGGAGAGGTGGTGATGCTTTATCTTCAGAATTGAGGTGATATGATGCCCCAGTGGTAGTTGAGCCTCTCCTGGAGGCTAACCTTGGAACAGCATTGGCCCCAACCATAGAGCAGGTTGCTCTGCTGCTAGAGAATATCATAGAATCCATGGAAATGTAGGGCTAGATGGAACTTCAAGAGGTCATCTCCCCACACTGAGGCAGGACCAAGTAAACCTAAACCATCCCTGACCGATGTTTGTCCAAACTGTTCTTAAGAACCCCCAATTTCAGGGATTCCACAACCTCCCTAGCTAACCTGTGCCAGTGCTTAACCATCCTTAAAGTTGGAAAGTTTTTCTAATATCTTACCTCAATCTCCCTTGCTGCTGACTAAGGCCTGGGCTACGCTACCCGGGGTGGGGGTGGGGGGTAGGGTTTGAACTAAGATATGCGACTTCAGCTACGCGAATAGCTTAGCTGAAGTCAAAGTATCTTAGTTCGGCTTACCTGGCCGTCCTCATGGCAGCGAGTCAACTGGCACGGCTCCCCCGTCAACACCACTTACTCCTCCCGCCAAAGTGGAGTATGGGCATCGATTAGTGGATCGATTTATCACATCCAGACGAGATGCGATAAATCAATCCCTGATACATTGAACACTACCCGCCGATGCGGCGGATAGTATAGACATACCCTAAGCCAATAACTTCTTGTCCAAGCCCCAGTTGACATGGAGAACAATTGATCACCATCTCATTATAACAACCAAGACTGTTATCTTCCCTCTCAGCCTTCTCTTCTATATACTAAACATGTCCAACCTTTCATCACAGGTCATGTTTTCTAAACCTCTTACCATTTTTCTAGCTCTCTAGGAAACTTATGGACAAACTGGAGAGATTCCAAAGTGTGGTCCCCAGAACTGGACACAATACTCAGATGAGGACTCACCAGTGATGAATAGATTGGAATAGTCACTTCCCATGTCTTAGAAGTGACACATACAACAAAATGCCCCAATCTGACATTCAGCTCAAAAGAGAAGGGGAGAATAAAGAGTCTGCAAAATCCCATCTGGATCTGCTCACTCTATCCCCAAAATACATGATGAGCAGCAGAAAGTGCAGTGTGTAGGGAAAGGTGCTGGGATTGTGATTGGGGCACCAGATTCTGTAGATTCAGGAATCATTAAGTGGGACAAAGCAGTATCTGAAGTTCTACCAGTACAATTTGCATTGACATGAATGAGATTTGGCAACTCAAAGCCTGTGCAGCCAGGGCCGGCTCTAGCTTTTTTGCTGCCCCAAGCACCAAGAAGAAAAAAAAAGGGTGGCCGGACTGCTGAAGCAAAAGCTAAAAACCGGCAGCCTCAGGGAGCGTGTGGAGGGCGGTCAAGGCGGCTCACAGGGGGGTGAACAGTGGCACCTGCCCACTCCCTCCTCCTGTGGGCAGCCAGGCGCTGCAGCCCACTCGCAGCTGGGCGAGGGGGGCTCCCTCCTCCGGCTTTGGGGTGCCTCTCCCAGAGGCTGCAGGAGGTGCTGGCTCAGCCACTCCTTTAAAGGTGGCTCGGCTGGGCCGGGCTCAGAGCGGCGCGGGAGGCGGAGGCTGGTGTAGGCAGCGGGGAGTGGCGCATCCTGGGGAGCCCGGCGGCACGGTGAGCGGCGGGGATCACTGGTTCCTGCCCCACTCCGGCCAGGGTCCATGCCCCTGCAGGGCTGGGCTGGGACTGGCGGAGCATGGGGAGCTGGCTAGGGGCTCCAGAGCTGCAGACTGGGCTGCCAAAAAAAAAAAAAAAAACCACAGCAAGGCGGCCGGAATGTCCCGCCCCAAGATTAGCCGGAATGGCGCTCCTTACAGTGTGCTGCCCCAGGCACATGCTTTCTCGTCTGGTGCCTGGAGCTGGCCCTGTGTGCAGCACGTAGGAAAAAAATACCTCTCCCCACATTCTCGTTCAAAACAGTCTGGTTTTTTTTGCTTTCAGAGCAAAAGAGAGGAATCATTACAAAGAGACTTAGAGCAAAATCTGTTTAGTTTATCAAGAAGATTAATAGGTGACTTGATTGTATAATTATATTTGGGGGGAGAAAATCCCAGGAATTGAAGGGCTCTTTAATCTGGCAGAGAAAGGCAGAACAAGAAACAATGACCAGAAGCTGAAGTCAGATAAATTCAAATTAGAAATAAGGCATATTTTTGCTAACAGTAAGAGTGATTAACCATTGGAACAAACTACCAAGGGATGTGTTAAATTCTCCAGCATTAAATGTCTTCAAACCAAGACTAGGGTGTCTTTCAGGAAGAGAGGCTCTAGAGAAACACATGTTACTGGACTCAATACATGGATAAGTGGGTGAAATGTAATGTCTTGTGTTATACAGAAGGTCAGACTAAATGATCTAATGATCCCTTCTTCCCTAAAACTCTAAGAATCCGAAGAGTGAAATGCAAAGTGTTTCTCATAATGGTAAAAGTTCCCATATTCATGTAGAACTGAGAGGAGTTTAGTTTCTTCATTATGTCTTATGTCCAAAGAAACCTGTTATTCACGTGAGTCATGCATGCAAAACTGCAGCATCTTCAGTATATGGGGTGTGAAGACTGGCACAGTAATTCCCACACTAATGGAAGACATCAGACATACCATAGTAACATTTATGATACCATAGGAATTAACAGAACATTGCAGTTACTGTTCTAATATTGAAAGGGGGGGTAATTATACTATGCTGCTGATCAAGTTGTAGTTAATATAATGAGCCAGCAGCTGTAATGTGCGTTACAGTGCACTGAGTGAGCCTGTGAATATCAGAAGATACTGAGCTTGCTCACTAGGTTGGGCTTTCCAAAGAAACTAAGTTGATTTAGGAATACAGGTCTCATTCCTCCCAAAAATTACAGCAAGGGAGAATCCTCTTACATAACTAGCTAGCAGTCTTCAAACTGTTATAAGTTGAAATAATAGAGCCTCTGCTTACTTCACATCAGAATAGTTACCCAGTCGGCTGGAGTTGTACACTGTTTGATCAGCAGTCTAGTAGTTATTCATAGCTCTGAAGGATGCTTAGACATTTTCTCTTGAACAGTTTCTCTGCTCTACCATCTTTCCCTTCGCCTTGTTTCACACAGTGGTACCTCTGCCTCCTCATTCCCTTTCCACTGGCCTCTCTGCTTACTTTAATATTGGAGCTCTCATTTTCACAGGCAGTATGAGGACTTAAAGTGCAGCCATGGTTTTGTAGCTGGCTTTTCCACTTAGCATCATTTGAGCTCCCTAGAGTTTGTTGTGTATGGAGAGCAACTCCTCAGCCCGCTAAGCTGAATGTTCACATTGGAGAGTGTTATCCATATCGTTTTGTGTGCATAGTGGAATTGTTTTCTGCAAAGAATGGGATGGTTTAGGACTGTGCATGCCGACGTTTTGTGTGCAATGTTCAGGATGTTCTCACCGCGAGCCAGCATTGTGATTTGGCAGACTGAAGGCTTCCCGTCTTACAGCCTGGGCTTGCAAAAATACATTCTGTTGTGTCTTTAATTGACTTTGGAAGTCCGATGTGCATGTCTCTAAAAAGTTTCATCTGTCCTTTTCTGAACACACAAAACATTTATGTCCCCCCAGCCAGCCTGCTGTGAGCTTTGAGGTGTCCTTGACTGTCATGCATTGTAACTGGTGTTGTGGACTGTGTACATATGCTAAGCACCTGTTGCTGAAGTTGTTTCCTCTATTCTTGGTACTGGCGCTAAAGGGGGGAAGACATACTGTCAGTCTAAAATGTACCATGAGATGCCTGCAAGGTTTGGCAATAATGGCATGAAGTTTGTTGATATGGGTTTTTACCTTCAGGGCAAAGGACGTCTAAGGCGTGGAACTTTCCCGAGTCCAACATCTCCTGTTTCAGTGCGATTACCCTCCGTGTCTGATGTTTCTGAGGAGACCGTGAGTAGTGAGGAGGCAATGGAGATGGATGTCACAGATCAGCAGCAGGCAGCTATGCAGCAAGAGGAGAGAGTGCTGACTGAGCAGATTGAGAGCTTGCAAAAGGAAAAGTGAGTCACAGGGGATGGAAGGGCTCATTGCTCCAGAGGTGGACAATTAATGTTGGGAATCTGGAATCTTAAATTAAGATCCTCTTAGAGCCACAGGTGAACACAAATTTGGTCCCACTCTGATAGCGGTTGAAAAATGTTCTCCACTTCACAACATTTTGTACGATTAGCAATGTCTGCACATCAGGGTGAAGTGCATCAGCAGTACTACGTGAGGACCCAAAACTGAAGGCAAGTGGTGTTGCAGGTTGGGACTGAGGTGCATTTGTGCTGAAGGGTATGGGTGCATTTGTGTGGAATTGCAGGTCAGGATTGAGGCACGTTGCCAGAAAAAGAGTTTTAGAACTGATATGGAATAGAGCAGGGGTCGGCAACCTTTCAGAAGTGCTGTGCCGAGTCTTCATTCATTCATTCTCATTTAAGGTTTCGCGTGCCGGTAATACATTTTAACGTTCTTAGAAGGTCTCTTTTTATAAGTCTATAATATATAATTAAACTATTGTTGTATTTAAAGTAAATAAGGTTTTTAAAATGTTTAAGAAGTTTCATTTAAAATTAAATAAAATGCAGAGCCCCCCTGGACCAGTGGCCAGGACCCAGGCAGTGTGAATGCCACTGAAAATCGGCTTGTGTGCTGCCTTCGGCACCCATGCCATAGGTTGCCTACCCCTGGAATAGAGACTATATGGATGTCAGTTAGCAATGGGAAAAGGTGATGTGTCCATGCTGATCATTAGAAGATCAGCAGTGGTTCCTTTCGTTGAATGTGAAGTATTGTTGAACTGACTGGAATTGGCAGTGTAGCCCTTGGTTTCATTCCTTTCTATGCAGGAGAAGCCAGAGGCTAATGCTGAGTAAACCGGTCACCCTTCCTGCCCAATGTGTGTGGGGAGCCACTAGGAGAAATGGTGAAACGTTCTGAGCTGCGGCATCAGTCTGCTGCTGACACTCAGTTCTCTGATTCCTTCTCCTCTAATGGAGATTCTACAGCCTCGTTACTGCTGCTGTCTGACTGATCGGGATCCGAGTGAAAGACAGCCCAGATGCAGTGGGAGAGATGCTAGCTGGCAGACAGCAGCACTCAGAGTAATGATCATAGACTTTGCCTACATCAGCTGTTGAGGGTATACAGCCCTTCTCCCTTGCTAACCTGGCTCTCCAGCCTTTGGGCCTTGTTAGATGCATCACAGCTCCTGGTTTCCTTAGGTGGCTTATGCGCCTCCATGGCTGGTCAGGAGTCTGAGATTGATCTTCTCTAATGTGGACCTTGCAGGGCTCATCCTTGCCTTTGTCACCCCCAAGCCAGACTGCTGTCGTGTGCTCTATCCAGGTCTGGTGAGCACAGAACACCTACATTGAATTCTGTGCTGTCTTTTTGTTCACCTCAACAATGGTGCAGTTCAAGGCGCTGGTGATGACCATTAAAGCACTGGTCTGGGGATGGGATGGCTGAGAAGCTGCCCCTTGCCAGACGTCCTGCCACAGCACTTGGATTGGCTGGGATGTTCTCCTGATGGTTCCTCTAGTGGAAGCCTCCATGACCACTGGTGGACTGATTCCAGTGTAGACTCCAGCTCTGACATTTGCACTTTCCTCCCTGTGTGATACCCCAGTATCTGCATTTGGTTCTGAACGTTGCTTGTTGTTGTGTTTTGTTTGCACGGCCTCCCTCAAGCTCTCCAGCCAATGCCCTTCTAGGGCTCCCAGCTTACACAGCACTGGTTTACTTCCTCTTCACCTTTGTCCTGGTTCACTGACTCGAGTTATTTTCTGCAGGGAGGAGCTGACTTTTGAGATGCTTGCACTGGAGCCCCGAGCCTCTGATGACGAAACCCTTGAGTCTGAAGCTTCCATTGGCACTGCAGATAGCTCAGAAAATTTGAACTTTGACTCTGAAGGGGCTATCTCTGATCGATCGGGTAATCACAGTCCTCTTCTGACAGGTTTGCTTGGGAGGTGGCATTCCCTGCCTGGGACACCCTCCATCTTCACCCCAGAGGGAGCATAGTCTGTTGATTAAAACACAGGCCTGAGAGGCAGGTTCTAGACCTAGCTTTGCTACTGACTTGTGAATGGACTTCAGCAAATCACGTAATCATTTTGTGCCTGCAGTTGTGTCAGACCCTGGTTGTCCCAGACACTGTGGGTAACCATTTCACATGTTAACCTGTAGGCACCATGGGTGGGTCACTTCTCTTTTCCAGTTTAATCGCATATGTTCCCCCTGACATGCCCAGCAAATTCACTCTCAGATCGTAAGAGTTACATGGAAATGCATTACTGTATATGCAGCCTTGTGTGTATCTGTTCTCATTTCCCTCCCCTCTCTTTCTATCAGAGAGAAGTTTAGCACTTAGTTCACTGAGGCCTGTCAAGATCGAATCCACGAGCAGGTTGCGAAGGCAACTGAGGAAGCAGCAAGACTCTCTGGACTCAGTGGATTCTTCGGTTTCTTCTCCGTCTTCATCCTCCTCATCCTGCTTACCTCACATGACTAGGAAACGATTCCAAATGTACTCCAAGTCGCCCTTCTATCGAGTTGTTGCTCCTGGCAATATCACTGAGCAGAGGCTGGGACTTGAAGGGTTACCAGGGCAGCTTAGGGGTCTGGATGACAGGCCCCAGTTCACCAGCAGAGGGACGTTCAGCCCTGAGAAAGGCAAACAGAAACTGAAGAATGTGAAAAACTCACCCCAGAAAACCAAAGAGCTCCCAGAGCGGGCAGCTGGGGCAGGCCGGAAAAGAAACACTGAAGCAGACTGCAGCAGCACCCAGCAGCTGGTGCTTTTTGGGAACAGTGAGTTCATGGTGTGAACCAGTTGCCCAAAATCTCCTCATTGCTGCAAACGAGTGATAGCATCTCACCTTTGGTATCTTCCCCCTCATCATCACCGCCGCCACCACCACCATTGTAGAGTTACTGCCAGCTGCCCATGCAAAGCATTTATTCACTAATTGCTTGGGCTTCCAACCTTGCATTGCCAGTACTACAGGGAGCAGAAGACTAACTCTTAACAAAAGCCTGTTGGGGACAGTTTCAGCAGTGGCCTTAGCTCTTTTTAATATTTTGGAACTCAAAACCTGCCAGGTTTTTCTGACTGGGGACTCAGAACAAAAGAAAATAAATTGGGGGAAGAATTGCTGGTGAGCTCTGTTTTACTTCCCATCAGCCCCTGGCTTTCTCTCTCTGAGCAGAGGAAATGGGGAAAGGGAAAATCA
This sequence comes from Gopherus flavomarginatus, assembly GCF_025201925.1. Lineage (NCBI taxonomy): Eukaryota > Metazoa > Chordata > Testudines > Testudinidae > Gopherus > Gopherus flavomarginatus. The sequence goes on from NC_066625.1 coordinate 50,729,481, forward strand.
AGCCGCCAGGTAACGCCAACAGGATCTTGGAGTTTGGGGAGCTGGTCCACACCTGTCTTGACCTTGATGTGAAAGCTGCAGACTGTGTGTTTGTGCTGGGATGAAGCATAAACTCCTCTTTACAAGGAACCACAGCAAAGAGTAGACCAAGCCCTTTGTTCAGAGCTATTTATAATGCACTCCGTGTTGTTGTCAGGTGATAATAAAAAGCTATCATTTCCATTCAAGCAATCAGAGCATGTCTCAAAACTCCCACCACACAGACCTGCAATGAAAAGAGAGTGATTTTTATTTTTGTTGTTGTTGATATGTCAGGAAAACTAATGCCAGTTTCACTCCTGGTTAGTTCAAGCCAAATACTTGTGCCGAATTTTCAATAGCCATAACTAATCCTGTGATCGAGGCACAAAGAAGCATTTCTAAAAAACAAAGGAACCTTTAGAAATATAAACCTAAAACATTACGACCACATCACAACCCTGAAGTGCTGCCTACTTGTATACACTGACCAAGTGAACAATGGTTAACAGTTCCAGTGAAGGACAGGAACTTCTCAACCAAGCAGCAAACTCATGCAGACAAAACAGCACTATTTTAATTGCAGTGTTAAATCAAAAGGAAATGCATGGAAAAGTGTTAAGGAAAATTTTCCCAAAGTAATCTGTTTTTAAAATGTGACCTTAACCAACTTTCTCCCCTTTTCTCAGATCATCAGTATTAAAAGCAAAAAGAAAAAAAATCAAGGACTACTTTTTGTTAGTACTCTGGTTACTGAAGTTCACTGTATATATATTTTAAAGGTTTTTATTTCCCGCCTGGATGGAACATTTTTGCCAGGAAAAGAAAGGGAGAAGTGAGGGAAGGTAGAATAGCCCCTAAGATTATTGCAGGGAAAGAAATGGCACCATTTTTCACCATAGTGCGTCACCATTCACCATGTCTCAGCTCACTGAACATTTTGTGAGATTAACAACCTGCCTAAACTGCTTAGAACACGTGAGAAGCTGATGCATGTGCACCTCTCACTGTAAATGTGACACCTTTTGTCAAGGCAAGTATGTGACAAATGTTTGTTTAAAAAGTTCTCACTAGATCTCTTTAGAGTAAGACAAGCAGTGTCATTCTGTCAGATCAAGGCTAGATTTGTTATTCATGATGTCATCCTGTGACTTGCCCCAGCACAGATGTTGCTGTAACACTTTTAAAAAGCAGATTTGTAGGAATCTAATTTTTAAGCTTAGAGTCAGTAGTCCAGGAGGTCACTTAGTGACTTGGAACTTTATGGGGATGTCCCTACATGTTAGTCTGCATCCATGGTCACATGGATGAAGACCAGCAATCCCAGAGTATCATTCAGAGAAATTACAGATGCCAGGCCATTTCCCTAAGCAGCCAGGAATATGCTGATGCTGAGAGTAGGAGTTGATTAGAAGGGGCTTCAGGACCTGAGTTAGAATAATTAGCTGAATAAATGCTGGATTGGACCTGCCAGTTAACCTGCTAGTTCTGTCCTGGGTAATGTTCTGAAGCCAAATGTGGTTGTAACCTTGATCCTCCTAATCAGAAATAGCAACACTGGTTTGTGTGCCTGACCTTTCTCTCTCTAGCATCCAAGAGTAACGGGAAAAGACATTTGCATTTCATAATATTGCTGGATAATGATTTTATTATTTTACCTCCATAATATGGAACTAGAAGTATCATGCAACTCCTAGTAACCCCTAGGTTTAATGATTCCTTCCTCTCAGACTTCACTGGTGGGGAGCGTGTTCCTCGGCTGGTTGAACCTGCATTTCTTTAGAGGGATTTATTTATTTTTTTTTTTTTTTGCAGTGAAAAAATGTTATTTAGGCCACTTTTACCAGAGAGGTGATGACATGGAGCAGGGACAGGGATATACAGTTCCTGCTTTGACCTCTGTGGATTTAATTATGTCAAACTCTTTAGTTCTAAAGTTGCTAATTTAATAGGTCGCTAGCCATTTTACAGATCAACCAAGAAACCCCTGGCAAGGTGGGTGGTGGTTATGAAGGTGGAAAGTAACTAAGGAAATGCTGCAGGGCACCCAAACCCTTCAGAAGCCAATTATAAGATTACCCCAAAAATGCATATGAAGTGGGCTGTGTTCTCTGTGCTTCACACTGTGTATCATCTCCCATGTGAAATCAGAATGCTGCTGGAACTTTTGCTGAGGCTCCTTCAGGCAGAATAGTACACAGCTTGCTTTTCTTAAGCTGTACTGGGTTCTGCAAGACTGATTCAGAGCATACTTTATGAAGGAGCCACTTTTACAGAGTTACTTTTGGGATCATCATCTGATAGAGAGAGAATCCCTGTTATAAGGCTCTGCAGATGGAATCCTTAGAAATAGGACAGGACTCAGTTTTCAGCAGGGATTATTTCTATTTACCTTCTTCCGAAGGTTTTTGCACCCATTGGCTTGCTGGTTCTTCAATAATGTTGATTATTGAGCTACAAAATTCTGCAGAAGCAATGGGTCAGGATGGGGAGAAACATGATAAAGTTTTCACAAAAGGGGGTACAGGTTGCTGTCCCCTTCAGAGTTGTACTTAATATTGCCATGCAAGGAATTAAGTTTGGGATTCCCCCAACAGTGTCCACACCTGCAGAAACAGCATGCATCTGCCCACATATGATAGCAGAGGCTGCAAGTCATACTGCTGTTACAGCCTTTTCAGTTGGGTCGAGTGGAGGATACACAGGGAGCTATGGATAGCTGCCTCCACTCAAGGAATGAGATTTAACATTAGCTGAAGACTGTTAATACCGGAAAAGCATCAGGGGCTCCAACATTGATTTATCAAGCCTGGCTTTGTTTAGATTAAGGAACAGTCTGTCTGTCCTTCTCCCCCATGGTGTTGTTGAAGAGGAATTACATAAGCACTTGTAATTAAGATGTTAAGCACCAAACAGTCTGAACACCACTTCCCATTAGAAATCAAATGTGTATGGTTCAAAAGGCGATATACACACAGGAAGCCCTGAATGAAAACGTGGCTTTCGACACACCCGCCTCTGCTGTTCTCAGGGTTTCTGACCCTCCACAATGAATCCACTTAAGTTCTGCAACAGTAACTCTAGGCTTCAGATACACTCCAGGGGTGTCCTAGCTTTCCTTTCTTCCAATCCAAGAGCATTCATTTCAGCCAGAACCCTCCCACTCACCGCTTTCCTTTTATCTTGTCTTGAAGGGGGGAGGGGGAGACAGTGAAAAGGTTTCAGTGGGTCCAGACTGTGTGTTCTGTTTTTGTCATCGTTTAATTATTATTTTGAACACAGGCACGGGATAGACCAATCCTTTGTTTCGTTCCCCATCCGCGTTTAAGCCTGATGCCTGTCTTCCCAGTCCTGTCACGCAGTAGGTAAGCGATAGGTTCTCAGAGATGATACACTCCTTGTACCAAGTGAATGTACTTACCACTGGAAAGGATAGGGGCTGCATATTATTATTAATTATTATTATTTGTAATGGAAATTTTAAAAGTAATTTATAAGAATGCTGAGTGTAAATTTAAAAAGCAAAGTCTGTATTGTAAAAGGATATATTATCCTGTGTCATACGCTCTATACGTTTTACCTGTTTAGGAAAAAAGAATATATAAAGGAGAATGATTTCTCTTACCACAGAGCCAGATTGCATGCCACAGTGCAGTCAGCTGGCACTTTGTAATTTCATGTCAGTAGGTTTTCTTTATTTTTTTTAATTAATGTTGTTTTTTTCCTTCTGGAACAAGGCCGTCATATGTATAAAGTGCAATTTGTGTAATATTTCTTAAATATATACTGTATGGCTGTACAAAACCAACTTTATGAACAAATAACCCCTAGCTTATTAAAGAACAAAGCTATTAAAAAGCAAAGAATGACAGCGATTGATGTGGTTTGTATGACTTGGGAACATTGCTCTCATCCTGTCCAGATTCACTTTCCTTTGGTTCGTGGCTTTCAAGTATTGGCAGGGATCAGGAGGACAGCCAAGAGTAGCACCCAGGTAAGACAGTTAAGACTTGAGAGAGGAGCGGGAACAGGGTGTGTGTGTCCTGCTTGCTTCTCCAAAGCAGACTTCAATCTAATGTGGCCCAGATGCATTCTAAAGACATTATGCAAGGTCCCAGCATACAGCCCCTGAGACAGATCTCAGCTATTGAGATCTGAGTTTCCACAAATCCCCAGTGTGTACTGAAGACATGAGTGGCCTCAGTGTGCTTCAGTTGTGCACAGTAGAGACTTGGTGACAAATTTCCATTGCATCCCTTGACTGGGCAGAGTTTGAGCTCCCTGTCTGAAATGGTATGCCCTTGGATCTGAGAGCTGGGACTCATGATCCTGGGGGAGAAAGAGAGGGAAACCATTCTTCCAGGTTTAGTAGCATGTCTGCCTTCAGCATGGTGGTTGAACTAGTCACAAGTGATCGTGCAACAATTACCGGCACTGGATAAAGTTGCCAGAAGACCATGATTCCCAGCTTCCGATAGCCACCAGCAGTTCCCCTATGAGGACAGAGAAAAATCACAGAAGTTTTACTGCATGCTGGAAGTGTTGTGAGCATGCGGAGCCACACTCCCATCCCAAGCAATGTGGCTGCAATGAGCCTAGCTGCATGAGTCCAGATGAAGTAGTGCCCGCTGGGACCTTTGGTCCCCACTGTCAGGATTCTGTGATTTGGTAATGCAAAATAAAGCATCTCATCTTTAAGTTACTGGTCCAAACTCAGCTGTGGTAGGTAGTGACCTGAAGTTGTATGGCTGTTGGATCCCCTTTGTTGAATGAGTTAGTAAGGTCAGTCCAGTATCCATGTCACTAAAACCACTACACAGTTACCACTAATTGGCTCTGCTATTGACTGTGTCAGTAGAAAGGCTTAAGACTGAGGACCAAGGTGAGCAAACATCCCCTCTCCCTCCTAGAAGTGGGTGGTCTCTCCAGGTCAGGGTTGAAGCCCACTGACCAGGTCATGTATGAAGGCTTTTCTTGCTGAACCCGATGGCTGGATAAATAGGAGTTCCATCTTCAGAACTATTCATTTGGCATCCCATGAGCTTCTCATGTACATACAGATAACGAAGAGGGCCGTCTTTCTGCATTCAGTTGTGGCCAGTGGCATGCTGCCATTATGGCTCTAGCTTTGGGGACTGCTGTGGGCTGAGCACACCAGAAACCCTCAAGGGTTCTTGCCTCGAGCCATGGTTAGCAATAGGCTGCAATACAACTGACCTGCAAGAGGAAGGGTCTCAGCCAATAGTGTGAGGTCAGGAATAGACTGGCTGCTCTTGCCCGGGGAGGTGAGTGGGGTGCACACAGGAAGTAGGACTAAACTGAGAGAGAACGGAACAGTTCCAAAGAGCACACTTTATTAGTTACATCAAACCAGCAGACAGCACACACTCTGGCAGTTGCAGGGCGAGAGAGGCACTCTGGAAATACGATGTGTGTTTGTACAATTACAAAGGAGCTGGACTATGTAAAAAATTGCCCTGCTCCCCTTGCTGCACACACCCCCTCTTGGTTGAAGGACATTGACTCAACATCAGCATGGCTAAGCCACGATAGCCTTTCCGAGACAACACTGTCCTTGGTGCTCCCTTTGCTGCTCACCAATACGAGTTTTAACTCTTTAACCTCAGAACTCCGGTATCTGCCAGCCAAGTGAATGCTTGGGACATAGAGTGTCACCATAGTCTCCAAAGAGAGGAGTCTATGACACTGATGCAGGCGACAGTTCTCCTCATGCAAATATACCTATCAAGCATTCTTGACATGCTAACAGATCCCCTAACAGTTGTCCTTCCTGCATGAGAACAACATCCATTGCTTGCTTCTCCTGCAAGGCACTGCAAAACCCTGCCTCTATCAGAACATGGCATCCCATTTGACTGCTTGGATAGCACTGTTCAGAGGGTGTCATGCTGCCAGAACACACTCAAGGCCCAGCAGTGCGCTATGTGTCATTACACCAACGTCATGGCCTCCCACAGTGCAGCTTTTCTGCCTCAGCAGCCTTCCTCCTTTACTGCACAGAAAGGCTCTTCAGAAGACACGGTAGCAGAGATCACATCCGCCTCTCCAGGTCTTTGACTCCGAGCTGTGCTCTCCTAGCTGCAATTAGGGTTTCAAAAGAGAGGCTAGACATCCGGGGTGTGTTTTAACTTCTCTGAACTCTACTTACATTTCTCAGTTCAAATGCAATAGTAGATGTACTGCCATCACCAAGTGTTCCTAGTTTGAGAGAATGCCAGGTGCTATATAGCACTGTTTCAAGACAGCAGACCATGCATCCCATGTTAAACGTCATAGTCTTCCTTAAAGTCAGTGTCCAGATCACTTGTTAGAACATGGTGTGTAGTAGGAAATCCCAGTGAAAAAGTAATCTTAAAAACACATCTTGCACAGGTGATGTTCTGCTGGTTATCCCCTATTTAGGGTTCAGCAAATACCAAAGGCAAGTTCATTTCTTCCCCCTCCAACTGACAGTCGCCTTTTCCTTGACCCTCCTAGGCCACCATCTGGGCCATAGCCCATGGCAGGATGTGTGAAGATTTCCAGGACCAGACCTTCTGAGCCTGGATCTCTTTCAGACTTTCATTTTTTTCATTAATTTTGCTGACGCTTGTGCCTCACTTTGCATCGAGCTGCATTTGCCCACCCCCATTGGGGGGTGTTAGTACAGTGTCCTGGCTTTCCACCATGCGTCTGTGTTCTTCACATATGTAACGTTAGTTTCATCTTAGTAGGTAGGTACCAGGTGAGTCTTGTGGTTCTGCTAATGGAGCTTGTAAACTTCTGTTCAATTCTGAGTCAGAGCATCTGCTGTGTGAGCTTCCCTGGAGTGACTGAAACCCCCAACGGGTTACAATGACCTGAATGTTGATAGGAACAGAGATTAATCCTGGGCCATACTATGTCAGGGTTGTAGATATGCAGTTGACTTGGACAACTCACTCAGGGCTGAGTGGGATCTCCACATTCCTTTCACCTGCTCTTTGGCTCAGTGCATTGGAAACCAGGTGCTTGGAACTACAGTGTTCGTGCCGCTCCAGGAAGCCCTCAGCACCCACATCAAGGGACTCTGGTCGCAAGAGGGACAGGTCAGTTTTTGAACATGTCGCAGAGCAGCTTCTCCATGGGAGTGTTCCCGATAGTTCTGCGGAAGAAGAGGAGCTCAATCCGGTCTGAGGAAATAAACCTCAAGGAGGGAAGGAGCAGGAGCAGTTTTCCAAACCTGGAGGAAAGCAGAGAAATGTCAGTGTGGGTTTGGTTAGCTATTAAGTAGAAGAAGAGTCTCAGGGAGGATTTTACCTGCTGTATCAGAGGTCAAAGGGCTAACAATATCACAATGAGTCAGTAATTCCCTGGCGAGAGGTGTTGCCCAAACAAAGCTTGCAGAGAGCAAAAATGTTCTGACATGGGTGGTTTCCCCTTGATTTATTCCCATCAAATTTCCCTTTGGGGTAATGTGCTTGGGCCATCAAAGCGTGTGTGGCCAAGTGTCCTGGAAAACACAGAGCAATTTGCCAACCTACCGACCACTAAGCTGTTGAGTGTAATGGTAAGGTTCAAGCTGGAAAGTAGGGACCTACCACTACAACATTTTATGCTCTTCACAAGTACAACATGGTCCATCAGGATGAATTGACTCTAGGCTCCTGCCAGATCTTCCCAACCATGTCTGGAGGAGCCACCGTGTAGCCACTGTTCTAAAGCAGTGACACATTGGCCTATGCTCAATCCAGCAGCTCAGTGATGCTGTCATCAGTTTCATGCCATGGCTGCCTGCCCTTGATGGCTTCACTCCAGAGGAGGAATGCGACTCAGTAGGTACAAGCCTGGGTGAGGGGAACAGCTCAAGAGAAGAGCTGTTTGTGCATCCATGGTGCTAAAGACACAGCAAAGAGCAAGTCCTGCCTTGATAAGCTCACAATCAATCTAGGACAGATTCCATGATGGGGGAGGGCCAGAAGGGATTGGTGGAAGAGGCCTTCCAGCCCATGGAAGTTGGCACACGTTTAGGTTTCACTTTCTGCATGTTTGCGGTTTTTGTTGTAAATAACCATGGGATGTGGGTGCAGGAAGCCCCCAGATGGAGATGGGGTTACCAGGAAGAAGGAACATCCCCCTTTGCGAGAGGATGTGAAGAGAGAAGAGGGGATGCTTGATGCACAGGAAGGAGGATGGTGGGTGGCGTTGCATGGCAGAGAAGACCTCAAAGGGAGCAGTGGACAGCGGAGTGGGGATGAGCTATAGGCAGGTGCAGAGCCCAGGATGCCTCAATGTGGAGGGAGACATCCCACAAAGCTGAGTCACCCGGCACCCAATCCCTAAAGGAGGTGACGCTCTCCCCTCCCCCAGCAGAGGGCGCCAGCCCAACAGGATGAATCCACCTGCGCTTTAGCATTCTGCCTAGGCGGGAAAGGCTGCTAAAGGAAGGAGGGACAGCTCAGCCCTGCCCCAGCTCTAGAGGAGCACAAGGCAAACCGAGGGCTTCAGCATCATGGAGACTAGCTTGTGCAGTAGGGAGAAGAGTAATTTCTAACGGACTTGCCTGAGGGGCAGGCAGTTGTTAGCTCAGAAGGGAGAGGAGGCAGGAAGGCAAGAAGCGAGACAGACACTGGCAAGAAACCAGCAGCGAAGGGTGCTGCGTGGTCAGTGGCATGTCTGCAGCGTGAGCCCTGTTACCTGACAGGCTGGCTGGGGTAGTGTGTCCGGTTGTGTTGGTCCAGCATCACCTGCGACTGATCTTGCAAGTTCTCCACCTGCTCTGGATCCTTCAGGCCCCGTGTCTCTGTAACAAGATCAGGGCTGTTCTGTGGCACCTGCACTGAGAGAGGCTCCTCGCACACAGCAGGAGCACACACAATTCCCGTACTGTGGGGGAGCCAGCGGGTCCCACCACCAAGGAGCAAAGCCTGGGCCCACCGCACTGCCCAGGAGCCCCTCTGCACAGATGGAGCTGGTGAGGGCGTGCTCGTCAGATTGGATCACAGGTTGAACCAGCTCAGCTGAGCTGTAATTGTGCCTGGCTCAGCTCTGAGTGTGAGGCTGGTATTCCAGTGACACTCCCTGGGGGGAGCCTGGGCGGGCGGGGACTGGGGGCAGTGCCTCTGCTCCTGTTTGAGATGGTTCGCAGGTCATGGGACCCGACAGCCTCTTGCTCTGGGACAGGTGCTCTAGCATCTCCTGTCTGCCCCCCTTCATACCCCATGGCTGCTCCCCAGACGAACACAACTTCATACACAGTGGGAGGGGAGGGGTAGCTAAGCTGCGGTGCCAACTCTGGCCTTGGATGGTGAATGTAACGGTGGGTGTGAGCTATACAGCTAGGGTGTTGGGTTTGTTTTTAATCAATTCACAGGGCTGTATCCTCTAGGGAAGGACATTTGCTGACGACATTAACACTGGTTCCATTGTTAATATGGTGAGAGAAATCCGATCATCTTCAGAAACCATGTGGACGTGGCATGGGCAACATGGATGAACCCTTGTGTATTAACTCCCAGTAGCTAGGGATGGATGCTCAGAAGGAGACTGGGTTGCCAGGTGTCCGGTTTTCAAGCGGAACGCCTGGTCGAAAAGGAACCCTGGCAGCTCCAGTCAGCACTGCTGCCCGTGCTGTTAAAAGCCCAGTTGACAGCACAGCAGGGCTAAGGCAGGCTCCCTGCGGCTCCCAGAAGCAGCAGCATGTCCCCTCTCCAGCTCCTAGGCATAAGGGCAGCTGGGGGCTCCGTGTGCTGCCCCTGCCCCAAGTGCTGGCTCCACAGCTCTCAGTGGCCTGGAACTGCCTGGCTGTGCCTCTGCATAGGAGCCGGAGGGAGAACATGCCACTGCTACCTGGAGCTGCTTGAGATAAGCACTGCCCGGAGCCTGCACCCTGACTCCTTGCCCTAGCCCTGATCCCCCTCCCACCCTCTGAATGCCTCAGTCCCAGCCCGGAGCACCCTCCTGCACCCCAGAATCCTCATCCCAAGCCCCACCCCAGAGTCTTCACCCCCAGCTGGAGCCCTCTCTGCCCACACACACCCCTGCCCAGAGCCCCTTCCCGCAGTGCGAATCACTCAGCCCTAGCCAGGAGCTCCCTTTAACACACCAAATCCCTCATCCTGGCCCCACACCAGAGCCCTCACCCCTGCCCCAGCCCAAAGCCCCCTCCCGCACCCTGAATCCCTCATTTCTGGCCCCACCTCAGAACTCACACCCCCAGCCCAGAGCCTGTACCCTCTCCCACACCCTGAACCCCTGCCTCAGCCTGGAGCCCCCTCCCATACTTTGAACCCCTTGGCTCCACCCTGCAGCATGGAGCCCTCACCTCCTCTCGCATCCCACTGCCTCAGCCAGGAGCCCTCTCCCACACCCTGAACTCATTTCTGGCTGCACCACCAGCTGGAGCCCTCACCCCCTCCCACACCCCAACCCCCTGAGCCAGCCTGGGGAAAATGAGCGAGTGAGTGAGGGTGGGGAGAGGAGCGACAGAGGGAGGGGGGCGTGGAGTGAGTGGGGGCAGGGCCTCGGAGAAGGGGAGGAGGGGCAGGGTAAGGGTGTTCGGTTTTGTGCGAGTAGAAAGTTGGCAGCCCTAGGTAACGGGTTCTGGGCAGAGCAGCAGTGTATGCTGGCAATGCCAAAGGAGGTAGGGCTCAGAGATTATAAATGACACAGAACTAATCTGTTTCCTGGCACTGCAGGAGGAAGGTGAATGGCTCAGACCATCCTCCTTCCTGTTTCCAAACTAAATATTGGAAAGCCGGTGTTGTGAGGGAGCAGCACACACTGCCTGTGAGCCAGCTCCCAGGGCATAGCCTGGTCTCCTGGGCAACACGTTCCCTGGATCGCCTCCAGTCCGAGCAAGCAGGAAGCATGTGGGAGGGTCCCAGGCCTGGCAGCCAGTTTAGCAGGGCCACCGAGAGCAGGTTGAGGCCCTGGTGAAAAAAAAATGTCAGGCCCCCCAGCAAGGGTGGACGAGCTAAACAGGGCCGGGGAAGCCGGGCCCCTGGCCCCCTTCTGGACCACACGGCCCCAGTAATTTGTACTGGCTCCCCCACCCTCGTCCGCCCTGCAGTTTAGCGTCCTGTGAGGGTTGGAGAGGAAGGCAGCCGGCCAGGCTCTGTCCATGACCACAGTGAAATCATCCAGAATGCCACCTCTACAGAGCCACATGGGGGTCACAGGCCTCACCAGGTGGCCAGGGAGCCATTGTGAATGACAGCCACGGAGGAAGGGGCATAGAGTTCCCAGGAGCTCACTGAGCAAGGATGCAAAGATCCTGCGCCCAACCTCCTCAGCCACTGCTGCCCAGTCCCCTCCCAGGTCACGCTCCCGCCACTGCCTAGATCTCAGAGTCTCACTGCTGGCAGTTTGTGGGGGACTCACGGTGCAAGCATCTCTCTGTCTGAATCTTTGTCTGGGCTCCATGATGGGATTCATACAGCCCAGAAGGGACCTGAAGATGCTGTGCTGGCCCTGGACAGATATAACCGGTGTCTCCAGAGCTGGAATCTGCTTCTCCAAGGTCCCAATGGCTCAAATGGCCGCCTCGCCCTGAGCTAGGCAGGAAGGAGCTGGGATACCAGGGGGGCAGGGGCTGCAGATTGGGACTGATGGGCATTGGCAGAGCTGCAGGGGTGGTGGGAGGATAGGGCTGGAATATTGGGGGGCAGGGGCTTCAGGTCCAGACTGAGGGGTGTTGGCAGGGCTCCGGTGGTGGGGGGACAGTACAGCTGGGATATGTGGAGAGGGGGCAGGGGCTGCAGGTCTGGACTGAGGGATGTTGACACAGCTCCGGCGGTGGGGGGACAGTACAGCTAAGATACCGGGGGGGAAGGGCTCCAGGTCTGGACTGAGGGGCATTGGCAGAGATGCGAGATCAAGGGCTCCCGCCTCACGGCTGTCCCTAGCCACTGTCCTGCAGCACCAGCTGGGCTCACCTGGTTTGAAGAGCACAATGGCCTTCATGCACGCGAACTCTGTGGGGTCTATGGTCAGGGACTTGAAGCGGCTGATGGTTTCCTGCAGGATACGGATGTCCACGCTGGCAGACACCAGTTTCCCGTGGATGTTGGGGGAGAGCTCAGGCACAGAGAGCAGCGGGCAGTTTTCCAAGGGCATGGACCATTGGATGGCGCAGAGCAGGAACAGCTCGCTCCAGGCTTCCTCCAGCAAAATCACCTGCCAAGGCACAAGAGGAAGGAACATGTGAGCTATGGGACGGGGCTGTGTATGTGTGTTTATAGGCGAGTGTACAGGTGTAGGCAGGTGTAGGTGTACATGTACGTACAGCACCTAGCACATTGGGGCCTTGAGGCCTGATTAGGGCCTGTAGCTGCTCCCGTAATACAGACTTTACATCCCCTTTTATCAGGGCCAGTGCAAGGATATTTTGCACCCTAAGCGAAACTTCCACTTTGTGCGCCCCCCTGCACATCTTTTCATTGAGGGGCAATGAGCCTTTATAGACCCCAGCAGCCAGCCATGCCCAGGGGCTGCTCCCCAGACCAGGTTCCCCCCCTTCCCATCCCCTGAACTCCCCTGGATGGTGCACAGCCCCCCTGCAAGCCCATCCCATCCTACCCCACCGGCCCCCGCCCCGACTCCACTCAGTGGCTTGCTTGGGCTTGGGCTGCTGCAGCAGCCCTGCGAAGGTGGCAGCGCCACTAGTGGGGAGCAGCTGCACGCCTCCCCCCCGTCGCCCCAGGCTACAGCCCAGCACACACCCCCCCAGGGGCTCCTGCAGGCTGCAGCAGATGAATGAAGGTGGTGGCCCCTGTGCACACACCCCCGGCTCCCCCCTCGCCATCGCTTCCCCTCCCGGAGCAGGCTCAGGGCCCCACACCCCAGCGGTGGCTCACATGCCTGGGAGCCACAGAGCCAGAGCACGGCAAGGGGGGAGCTGGGGGACGCATGGGGGGCCGCAGCCCTCATGCATCTGCTGCAGCCTGCAGGAGCCTCCGATGGGGGGTGCCGGGCTGCAGCTTGGGCAGGAGGGGCGGGGGGCGCGGCTGATCCCTTCTAGCAGTGCCACTGCCTTTGCAGGGCAGCTACCCCCCCGCACCATGCCGGCTCCTCTATGGCTGGGGTTCGCCGCCCCCGCAAACCGATGCTCTGCCTCTCTGGTGCCTCCGGAAGGCGGCTCCTCCCTGCTGAGCCAGGGCACCGCTTTTTGGCACCCCCCAACCACTTGGTGACCTAGGCAACTGCCTGGTTCGCCTAGTGGTTGCACCGGCCCTGCTTTTTATGTGTCATCTCCCAAAGGTCCTGAAAACGAGTTGCACAGCAGTAGCAGCTACCAGCCGTGGGCCTGCCTTTTGGTCTGAGTGCTACCGACCAAGTCGCCCATGACCATCTCACGCATGGTCTCATCACAGCACTGCTCCACCAGGGCCCGCTGCCCCCTAAACTCTGGCCTTGGCTACACTGGAGAGTTGCAGCGCTGGTAGTAGCTTTACAGCGCTGCAACTTACTCCCTGTCCACACTGGCAAGGCACATACAGCGCTGTATCTCCCTGGCTACAGCGCTGCTTGTACTCCACATGGACGAGAGGAATAAAGGGAACAGCGCTGTTGCTGCAGCACTGGAGTGCTAGTGTAAACAGTGATTAATCTTACTACGCTGTAACGGACCTCAGGAATTTTCCCATAATGCTTTTAACTAAAGAACTCTTTGTTTTGTTGTGAACTCAGGGCTCCTGGAGCTGCTTATCTAAAAAACAAACACAGCTACTGTTTGCTGGAGCAGAGGCAGGCAGGGAATGTCCACAGCTAGTGTTTGCTTGAGGAGAGAAACAGCACGGCGGGGGGGGGGAGGGAGTCCGTCAGAGCAGCTGCTTATCTGGTCTGAAAGCTATTTGCATGTAAGAGAGAATGAGAGGGGGTGGGGGAGGGGGTTGGAACTTGCAAGGCAGGGATCTGACACCCTGTGGGCTCCAAAAATCCTCTCTCTCTCTCTCCCCCACGCTCCCTGTCACACTCCACCCCACCCCCCTCTTTTGAAAAGCACGTTGTAGCCACTTGAACGCTGGGATAGCTGCCCATAATGCACCACTCCCAACAGTGCTGCAAATGTGGCTACACTGCAGCGCTGGTAGCTGTCAGTGTGGCCAGACTGCAGCGCTTTGCCTACACAGCTGTACGAAGACAGCTTTAACTCCCAGCGCCGTACAGCTGCAAGTGTAGCCAAACCCTCTGTGTTCCCAGCCACACAGTAGACTCGTCACAAAGTGAAAGCCACCAGCATGTTCCAAACACGTCTGATCTCTCCGGCCATTCTTGGCGGCTATGGCTCAGGAGGAGACATCAGGAGACCTGGATTCTGTTGTGATAACTGGGCCTACAACTTTGCCCCAGCCATGAGCTCAGCTGTGAACAGGGCATGAGTGGGCTGTGGGGAGGGGGGGGAAGAGATCAGGTCCTTTAAAAAATACTCTCCAGCGGAAGGGAAAGGCAACAAAGGCTGTTGTTCACATGAAAGCCTTCCTTAACACTTTACATTTCAAAGGCTTTTGCTGTTTTGCCATCTTTGCTGTATCTTTAACAAAAGGTTACAAAGGGTTTTTAAGGGTGTTTGCCATGGTGCTAACTGCTAAGCAGGCCGAGGTGTCTCCAAACCAAACCTTGTGTGATTTGCGCGGGGACTAGGTTCTGTGAACACTTAGCTCATGTGACAGGACTGGGACTGAGACAAATCATTTCCCTCTTTGGGCCTGCGATCTGGGATGATGATTGAAGGGTGGGAGGTGAGTTCATCACTGTTTGCAAAGCGCTCGGGAAGGGGCACACCCAGAGCTGTGTTTTCTGCTGCCTACTCAGAGCCCTGCTGTCTGGTCCTGGGGTCGCCTCAACAATGTGCATCACGCCAGCCCAGAGGCCACTAAACGGCAACCCAGTTAGTCCAGATCCCGGCTCACCTGGTCCCTGAAGGGCAGATTGGCAAAGACGGGCAGGTTTTTTGCCCATTTTACCGCCATGAAGAGGAGGCGGGCGGAAGTTTCATAGACACCCTCAGGGCTGGCGGATGGGTAGGGGGACATCGGGTACCCAGTCGAGGTCCTCTCGGGCTCATTACCCGTCACGTCGATGTTCTCGTCGGCTGGAGGGAGGAGAACAGCTGGGTCACTGACAGCAGCAGCGCTCACAGAAACTGCCCCAGCTACTTCAGGGACCAAGCCAGGGCTGTTCTGAGTCTTGCTGCTCATGGGCGGGGACATGGACAGCCCAAATTCGAGGTGGGGGAGGAACCATTTTCTCCCCAAAATCCCTCTAACATTAGCCATGTTTCCCTGATTTCTGTTTGCCCATTAGCCAGGCTCTGCAGCCCTCCCAAGGCAGCATCGGTCCCCAGCCCAAGAATCTGAGACAGCGGGAGCCCAAGCTGTGAGATACGGCACCTCTCCTGGTCCGAGCTGCTCAGGGAGCAAAGGGTGAGCACAAGGCAGAAAGATATTTGTGCCAGCCAGGGCTGATCCCCCCGGCACCTGTGGGCCTGGCAGTTCAGGGCCCCACCATCTGTGGGCCTGGCAGTTCAGGGCCGCCAGCACCCCTTTCATTACAAATTACGCACTGCAGGAAGGGAAGCAGTTTGGTACCAGCAGGGCAGCTGATTGCTGATGATGCCTGAGGGATACCGCAGGACCTTCACAGGCAGAGGGAAGCTCCACTGAAGACTCATCCACTCAGGGACGTTAGTGGCTGGTGCACACTCCTTGTGCTGGGGCAGCCTGGGTTTGCACAGGGGGCTGCCCTGCGTTCTATAGGAGAGGTTTGTGTGGTGGTGACAAGGCCTGTGTGGCCCTTAGTGGGGACAGGCCATTTTCCCTGGAGGCAGCTGCAGTCTGACAGCAGCCTGGGGCCAGAGGGGCCAGTTCCACAGCTGAGGTCAGGCAGCACTGTGAACTCCAGTGCTGCTGGGGCTGCTCTGTGAATCCCAAGGGCTGGGGAACCAAGCGAAAGGGCTCAGGGCTCTGGCATGACAAGGAACGCAGCCCCAGGCCCAGGCAGGGACATGGAGTTGATGATGCTGGTGCCGAGCGCTGGGAAAGAGCTCACCCACTGCCTAAGCTGGGTCTGTGCCACTTGTCATTGCCGATGCCCCAGGCTGGCATGGGTATTGCCACAGCCTCCCTTCCCACCCTGCACCCAGCAACCCACCGTCCTCGGGCTCCAGCTTGGCGCAGGTCTCAGCTGTCATCAGGCTGGCCATGAAGCGGTGGTTACTCGGAGGAGAGGGCACCCGAGGTCCCAGGGTGCCTGGCACAGAGGAGCTGGGGCCCCTGAGGCTCGGCAGGGTGGGGCAAGGCGGCGGAGGAGCCTCCCGTGTGGTGGCCAGGTGCGCAGGCTTGAGGTCTATGTCCAGCGGGATGCTGTCGAGTCTGACCTGGGCAGTGCTGCGGGGCTGGCGCTCGTTCTGCACAGCTGGGAACGCAGAGCAGGATGGTTAGGGGTAGAGGGTCTGAGCACTGACATGCACAGCAAACAGCACCAGGCCCTGTCTGCCCCCCGAGCAGCTGCCCCCAGCCTCCCTGCAGCACGGTTGTGTAGTGAGATGGGCACTGACCCTCTGCCCCCTCCTTCTAGCTGAGGGTGGCAAACGCCCTCCCAGCCTTTCATCTGGAACCTGGCAGCCCTGGTACTATCCTTCCCACTGCATAGCTGTGGGGACCTAGTCACGGCAAGGCTAGGGGCTGGCCCTGTCACCTAGCTGTGTGCTCTGGCCAGCAGCCTCTCCACCTATCCTGAACAGCCTCTGGGCTCAGCTGTTCTGAGCTCCTCTCTGCCCAGCATCCACACTGTGGGCACCTGGTACTGCCTAGAGAGCCACAGCCCCAGGCCCCTACCCAGAAGCTCTCACAGTCGAAGGGCTGCAGGTGTGGCCTCCCCAGCCCTGCACCCTCTGGCACCCCCCTCACTCACCATCCTTGTTCATGCCTGCTTGCAGGCACTTCTTCAGTCTGCAGGCCTGGCATTGGTTCCTGTGGGCTTTGTCCACGGGGCATATCCCCGTCCCAGCCTGGCACCTGAAGGGCAGACGAATGCAGGTCCAGTTATGTCAGCCCTCCTTGCGTGGCACCTGGGGGACAAGGTGTTTTCCCCAGTCCAGGATGCTGCATCTGCCCCATAACTAACTGACTAGCCAGGACAAGGCGCTGACACTCTGGGGTCTAACCCATGGCTGGGGATTGCACCATAACCTACCAGGAGTCCCACAGTGCCCACCACCCTCAGCCCAACAGCCCCACTGTGCCTTTCCCCCAGCGCCCAACCCCCAGCGCAACAGCCATACAGTGCTGGCCCACCCCTACTCCCCAGCTTAGCAGTGACCCCCCACTTGCCCAATGGCCCCACGGTGCCCACCCTGTGCAGCTCTGCGGTGCCTCCCCCAACAGCCCAGCAACCTTGCAGTACCTGCCCCACAGGCTGGCTGGGCAGGGGGCTCAGCAGGACTCACTTGTTGGCGGGTGAGGTGGGGGGTGTGGCTCCATCAATCTCTGCTGGACCCTGCTGCTGAAGACCTTCCCATCAGTCCTGTCCCAGAGCTGTGCTACAGGGCTCCGTGTGGCACCAGGGGGTGACCAAGTGCACAGGGTGCAGTGGGACCAGCCAGGATGCTAATGGGCCCTGTGGCTGACCCACTTGCTGGGCTGCGGTTTGTGGTTTCCTGTCTGAGTCCTGGCAGAGAGGTGCCAGCCCGGCACGGGGCCTAGAGCACATGGTCTGTACTGTGCTGGCCAGGAGGGGAATGGCCTGCCATCCGCCAACCCAGCACAGGCCTGGCCCTTCTCCCCATGCTAGTCTGAGCCTCGTCTCCTGCGGGGAGGGGTGGAGACAGCTCCAGTACAGTCCTGGCTCTGTGGCCATGGCACAACCCCTCTGTGGGCTCACTGCTGGCTGGTGTGAAGTGGCTGGGCCTTGGGCAGTGCTCACATGGCAGCATCGATCTGGGGAGCCATGGAAATGGACCTGGGCAGGGCTGGTGGGTGGGGGGAGCTGGCTCTGCCTTGGTTGGCTCCAGGGCCATCAGGCCAGGACTGAACACGGAGATGTTTGCAAAGGGGGTGGGGGTGGGGGTGTCTCCTGGGACGGGCGCCCAGCGCCACCTCCTGCTGCGATGTTGGGGGATGCTGGTGTGTACCCCACACAGAGACCAGGGCGCCTTTGCCTGTGGCCACATGGGGCTTAGGGGTTGGCTGGCTGCAGGTCCCTGAACCGCCTGTGCAAGGGCTCAGAAGGACCAGCCCGCCCTCACGGGCTCTTAGATACCTGCCCCTGGGTGCCAAGGCCCAGGCAAGGGCAGCCCCAGAGCCAGTAGGGGAGGGGCCTGGCAGAGCTGGCACTGCCTCCCCCTGGCCCTGTGAGTCCGGGCGGCAGCACTCTCCTCTCACCTGTAAATGAGCTTCCTCCTCACGCTCCGCTTGAAGAAGCCGCTGCAGCCGTTGCAAGCGTAGATGCCATAGTGCTTCCCGCTGCTGGTGTCGCCGCACACCTGACATGTGAGCACCGGGCTCAGGGCTTTGCTGGGGGCCAGGCTGAGCCCTGCAGGGCAAGAGCAGGAAATCAGCACCTGGGCACCACGGCCTGGAGATGACCTTATCCCCTCACACCCCAGGGCTCGTCTGTCGGGGTAGGGGGCCAGCCCAACACACCCACCCACCCAGCCCCCGGAACCCAGGCATGAGCAAGCAGCGCAGGCTGGGGAGACTCAGGACAGATAGGCCTGAGTGCTGGAACGGTGCAACTGAGCAGATGCAGTAGAAAACAGCCCTATGGCCCATAAAGCCAGGGCTCCCCAACTCAGAGAGGAGGCACAGAAGGGATGGGGGCTCCAAGAACAATCAAATGCTTGGAGAGCGCCTGGGACTATTTAGAGAGGTGTAGAAAATAGTGATTGGGATGGGGCCCAGCTCTCCCCCTCTCTTATAATACAAGAACAAGGTGACACTAGCAGCACTGGGCAAAGGTGGAGGATCTAATACCATTAAAAGGAACTCCTCCTTTATACAATGTGAAATTAGCTGGTGGAACTCACTGCCACTAGATATCATGAAGGTTTAGGAGGGTTCAGCAGAGGATTGTGCATTGATGTAGGCAATGTGAATGTCTCCGTCGCATTAGATGGAATCCAAGGGGCCACGGGTTATAAACCAGGAGGGCATGAGCCAACCTCTGTCTGGTGGGGGTTAGGAAGAAACGCTGCTATGGCAGGTTCTTGTGTCACTGCCCAGAATGAAGAGCCCGGTGCTGGCTGCTGTTGGTGCTGGGGATGGGTGTCTGGTGGGATTCCCCCATGGCAGTCCCTGTCGTTACTGAGATTTGTTATATGCATTACAGTAACATCTGGACCCCACGGTGCTAAGTGCTGCCCAGACAGAGCAAGAAGCCAGACCCTGCCCTGGAGAGCTGTGTCCCCGCAGAGGCCAGCGCTGGTCAAGGTGGGTCCTTTGGGGAGGACGCAGGGCTTGGGGCACAGGGGATAGGACGGCCTGGGCTCTCTGCCAGTAGAACGTTCCTTACCATTTATTTGGCTGGGAGCTTCCTATGTTGAGCTGGAAACTAAGGGGAGGGGGTGTGTTAGAGCAGGTTTGGCTGGGCTACAACAGCTTTCCACGCTAAACCTTCACAGGCCCAGAGCTCTTGGACACACTGGACTTTGGGGGCTGAAATTCCCCCTACAGGCTATGCTGCTTTAACCACCAGACCCAACTTCCGTCCCAGACCTGGGGCCTGAGTCCAGGAGTCCTGGCTCCCAGCCCCCTGCTCTAACCGCTAGCCCCCAGGGAAGCACCCTGCCTGTGGAGGCGTGTGTTCTTGTGGCAGTGCTGAGTGGCCAGGTCTGTGTTTGCTGTGATCTCCCAGCCTGCTGAGCACCAAGAGGCCCTTTTGACACACGGCTGCAGCACAAACCCTCTGCTGGGACACAGCGGATCCAGCCCCAACTCTTGCCCACTACATGCAGAGCTCTGTCCTGTGTGCCTGGGATTCCCTCTCAGATCTCCCCGCAGCCTCCCCACCCCAGGCCCAGCCCTTGTGAGTTGAATGGGGGCCAGCCTATGGGCAGGGGTGGCACAGCCCCTCCAGGGGTGAAAGCCCACTCCACACACCCCCGGCAGTGAGGCCCACTGCCCGCCAGCTGAGCAGCGATCTCAGCTGTGGGATACCCTGTGCTGGGCACTGAGCATCTCCCATGTGCTGATGCTGGGTACAGGGCTGCTCAACTTTCCCTGGCTAGTAACATCCCTGGGCACATGGAGAGGCTCAGACAGGGCCAGGAGAAAATGCTCATTAGCCAGCCCTGCAAGCACTAAGCGGCTCGGCCCCAGCTCAATGGGGAACTGGGCCTTTGCCCTCATGAACTATCCCCCTCCAGTCCTACCTTCCCCCACATGGGACAAGCCCCCCTCCTCCTCCTCAACCTCCCCCGATCCCCCCAGTCAAGAACAACACACAGGTTTCTGAGCCCATTACAAATGATTAACCTTGTGGAATGGGTGAAGAAACTGAGGCACTGCAAAGGGTCCTCCTCGCCCAGCACATCTGTGCCGGCTGCAGGAGTATCACAGACTCACGTCTCTCCTCCTCCTAGCTATAGGAAGAGTCAGCATCTGTGGGAAGGGGATGAAGGGCGGGGGCTGGGGCACAGCCAGACCCTAGAAAAGGGAGTTGGAGGGTGGGGGCAGCAGGTATGCTGGCTGTCTGGGGCAGGGGAGAGGGGAGTGCGTGTCAGTGGCATGATTGGCTTCTGGGGCACAGTGCTCTTGGAGTAGCAGGAGGTGGGAGACAGGCCCAGCCAGGCTCTTGCGAGAGGAGAGGAAGGGAGGTGGCTGAGGGACAGGCTCTGGGGGGGGGGGGGGGGCTGGGGGCTGGGAGAAGAGCCTGAAGAGTGTGTGTGGGGATTCCTCATCCTGCTGCCAACTTGCTCTCCCCCCAACCCCAGGGGGAGTGCTTGCTGAGTCCTCTACCACCTGCTACCGGAACACCCACAGGGGCTCAACCCAAAGAGTAAGAATCAGGAGTCCCGGTTACTACTCTCAACTCTGTCCCTGACTTGCTGTATGGCCTGGGCCCAGCTCCTTCCCCTGCTCAGTGCCTCAGTTTCCCCACCTAGAAAATAGGGTTATTGGTCTCAATTGGGCTTTGCAAAACACCTTCAGATCAGGTCTGGATCCCAACCTGCTCAGGAAGCTGGGCTTGGCAAACCAATTTGCTCCTTAGTGTTCAGCTTTTAAATACATTCTCTGGGCTGGGGGGAGAACAGATCTGCTAATACAGTCATTCTGTGGGCTCCAGGGACCACAATCTGAGGATTTCATTAGCCTAGTCTCTTTCTCCTGGAGCAGAATTCCTTACATTTCCTGAAGGCTCCAAGATGTATTGACATTTTGCCCAGCCCTGTGGGTCTGGGTATTTTCTCAAAGCTCCAGCTTCTGGAGTCAGGGGTTCGGTGCAAATCTCAGCTTGCAATTCTTTAAATATTACATCGCTAGAAACTTATGATCCCTTCAGGTTCAAAATACAAAATGATGAGTAAAAAGAACCTGACATTTATTATTTTTAAGCCAATCTCTTGATTTTGGGGGGCCTGAGTCAGGATTTTTGAACACATGGGGTTGGCAGCATGGCTCTGGGAAATCACTAGTTGAGCTGGTCTTCTGCATCCCTGGCTCCAGCCGCAGGAACCCCCTCGCACCATTATGCAATAGGACCCCCGTTGCTCTGTTTGCCAAGATGATGACACCTTGCTTCCAGCACTAATTCACCTCCCACCAAAGCTAACAAGCACCGATCGTTAGTGCTTACCTGTCAGCCAATGAGCATAGATGCACCAAAGCAGGTTCTCTGCAACTGTCTGTCTGTCTAGTTCCAATCCCTGCATTGCTGCAGTGTCTGGGCATCTCCATATGTCCCCAGTGCCAACCCATGCCCACCCTCGTGGCCATTACTGCATCCCATGGCAGCACTGGCCCCAGAGGGAGCATGGGCACATGGCTCAGGATTGCCCCTTACCTGACTGGCTGTCCTCCAGGCCAGCGCTCAAGGTGGACTCAGCGGGGGATGTGGACATGCTGGGGGGTTGTGGCAGAAGTGCAGGTGACCGACAGGTGAGCTTGCGGGAGTGTGGGGGGCCCGGAACCCTCTCCCTCTGCTTTATCCTTCAACCTCTCCTCGGCTGGGATGGCCCCTCAAGCGGGACTATTGGGTCCGGTTGCTCCCTGCTCCCCAGCAGTTAGCACAAGGTGTCCAGAACAGGGGAAGGTCCTGGCTTCCTGTCACCCAAATCAATGCTGTTGCGTGTGCAGAGAGCAGATGGGAAGCTCAGGCCTGATAGTCTGTGAGCTGCTCCCCATGGTCAGCTGTGGGGCCGGGGAGCCAGGTGCCGCTCACAGCTCCTCTGGCTCTGCAGGCTGGTTGTGTGTGTGTGTGTATATGTGCCTCACGCTCTCTTCAAGGCTCCTAAAGCAGAGCTGGGAAGATTAGTTCTTAACGCTGTGTAAGCAGATGCCAGTTTGTCATCCTCTTAATCTTTAGTCTCTCTGTAAAGGTGGATCAATCAGCCACACCATGAAGAATTAAAAAGGTGCTGGGACCCATGAGCGAGCCCTGGATGGAACCAGCTCACTGTAACCCTAGACCCAGTGACATCAAACCCGCTGGACCTATGAGGACTTGACAAACCGAACTCTCCAGTCACGCTCTCAATGCTCCTTTCTGTTCCCCTTGGAGGATGATTACAGCTCATTTGCTCAGCCTTCGCTCTGGATGGCAGAGATGAGCCTTGGCTCCCGTTCCCTGTCGGACATTCGATCTATCTAGCTCCCTGCCCCCTGGCTGCTAGCAGGCCCAGGGCCATCAGCTGAGAGTTTGTGGAAAGGGGGCAGGAATCAGCCTTTATCCAAGGGCACCAGCTAATCATAATTCAATATTTCATGAGGCTGGTTTTCTCAGGCAGGTAAATGCACCTGATTCCCTGCGCTGGCTGGAAGAGTGCCCCTGCATTACTGAGGAGGGGGAAAGGGAGGAACCCAGGGAGGATAATTACAGGGTTTTTAGGAGAAGGGGCCTCTGTTAACACAGTGATCTCCTGGCAGGGGTTAAGAACATCAGGGCCTGCCAAGAGAGTTCAGGGCAAGCTGTCAGCGAGGGAGGCTGGGCCACTCCCTGCCTCCGGTGGGTTGTGCTGGAATGTGGAAGGGTGTGATTCCCGGGGTGGGGCTGGGGGGAAGCTATTGAGGGAGGGGCCCAACCACGTGGCCAGCTTCTCAAGGTTTAAGCACTGAGCTGGTCACCCCTGTTGATGAAAGCTGAAATCCAGACCTGATGGCTCCCAGCTTGGGGTTCAGGCTCAGCCCTTATAGGGAGGTGGATAGGAAACTGAAGCCAGAATAGGCCATGTGGTTCAGGCCTTTATCTCAAATGAAGGCTCCAGGCAGGCCCCACGGCTAGAGGCTTGTCTACATGGGGAAAATGACCAGAGTAGCTACTGCGGAACAGTGCCCAGGGCGGCTGTACTCCTCTGGGACTAGGGACTGTCCACACCCTGAGCTATTCCAGAGTTGCTATTGGCCTTTCAGTTCACACTCTGGCTGACTCTGGTATAACTTTGCCATATAAACCCTGCCCTTCAGGCTGCCAGCACAGGGCATAGTGCAGCCTGCGGGAGCATCTGCCTTGCCCTGTAGCAGCTGGGGGAACATGTAGCCAGTACCACCAGGAGATATACATGAGTGGGACTCATTACCATGACTCTCCGGTGGTTTCTTGCTTGAGGACCTTGTCCCATCTGCTTGGCAGCCCCTCACCTGGTTGCTGCTCACTGCTTAAGTGCCTTTGCCCCCCTCTCTGCAGAACAGTGAAGGGTATAGAGGCAGGGACATTTAGAACTGGGAGCTGGGAAGATGGATGAGAGAACATCTACGGAATCAGGGAACCATGAGCATCAAGAAAGGGAGCAGGTTTGCATCTCAGTTTTACCAACCCCATGTCTTCAAAAATCATGAATCATGAATCAGGCCAGAACATCATGAGACTGTAGAAAATAAGAAATCCTGCATTCTTTTTATTTACTTTCTGGCCTTTCAGCTGTGAAGGGCCACTTCTTTTTACTTTTCTCTGGAACCATGAGGGCAAGAAACTCAGTTTTTTTTCCTAAATGAAAACCCCAAATATATTCACGGGACTCCAGGAGCTGGGGCTTTAAGAAAAACACCGAATATTACGAAACTTGCACTAAAATTCATGTGTGTTTTGGTAACACTGCCAGCTGTGCTTGCAAACTGACTATTTACTGAAACACAGTTATTTCAATTATTATTTGTATTATAGGAACAGTTAGAGGCCTATACTGGGTGCTGCAGAGACACAGTGAGAAACCAACCATGCCCTTAAAGCCTAATTAAGCCAAGGGGTGAGATAGGAAGCGATTTTCCCAAGGTTCACAGCAGGCCCATGGCAGAGCCAGAAATAGAAACAGGGCTCCTGAGCCCCAGTCCATCCCCCTGCCCACTAGGCCATGTTGCCACTTCCACAGAGCATTTGAAAACAAAGTGGAAACTAATCTAAAATTAGAATCATTTATCGAAACAAAGAATCGAGAGCCAAACCACGAGTTGTTAATACAGGGAGCAGCTTCCTCTGAAACTAACTTTTGAGTGGAGCTCATTCCCTTCCCAGCACATTCTGAGCGGCTTGGGTTATTACTTGGAGCCTATGGTCCGTCATTCAGTCAGCCAGAGTAATACCTAGTACACAGCTTACACTGTGTTGCCTGTGTTATCCCCTGAACTACGGTAATTACTGGGCGCGCTCACACACTCCCTGCAATCTCTCTGAACTAATCCATTTATTCTGTATAAGTAAAAAAGGGGGGGAGGGAAGATGATAAAACAGGTTTAATGGAGTCTGCTAGTTTAACAAAAACAATTAGCCCTGGGATTGAAATAGCAGCTCTGAGTCAATCAATCCCTAGGCATACACAAGCCATATGGTGGTGGATGCTTCATCAGCCATTAGTAACAAGGTCATAATTAGTCCCCTGCCCTGATCTCTCTCCCAGATCCCACTGCGCAGCTCAGAGCTGGCCAGTCGCAGGCTACTTTCTCCCTCCTCCTGTCCTCCGCGGCTGGGAGCATACCCTGGGCAAGTGCGCCAGGTTTAAACCGCCACTGTAAGGACAGACTTCCCTTCAGGAGGAGCATAACCGATAGCGCTGGGCAAAAATTTTCCTGTGAAACCTTTTTTTTTTGCTAAAAAAAATAAATAAAATAATTGCAGATTTGGTTCAACCAAAACAATTTCCACATTCTGCTCGATTTTGGTGTGAATTGTTTTGGCCAGAAAAAAGGGTGGGGAAATGGATGTGTTGAAATGGTTGATTTTGGCATTTCCAAAATTAAACCTTTTGACTTTTTGTTGCCGATCCACACTTCAGTTTGGACAGTCCTTCAATTTAAAAAATGCTTTACAATGTTTCACCCTCCCCAAAATGAATCCAAGTGTTTTATTAGACCCCCAAACTAGATTTTTAACCAACCTTTTCAGTTAGCCAGTGCAGTCCTTCTGCCAGGTGGAGCCAGCAGCAACAAGGGCCAGGTTCAGTATCTAGCGGTTCCTTTTCAACAATATAACACAAAACCAGCTGAAGCCCCCACCCAATGACCTGGGACAATTACAACCCTCCCCCCCCCGCCCCCGGTGCCTCTAAGAGGCAATACTTTTCCTCTCACAAGCACAGAGTTTGAGTGTAGCAAAACCTTTTAATAAAAGGAAGGAAGTCACTCAGCATTAATTTGGGAAAACACCACACTTAGGGTTCATAAACATAAACCATGAACAAAAGATCTACCCCGAATTAAGTTGGGCAGTGTGCTTTTCCCCTCAGGTTCTTAAGTCCAGTAACCCAAAAGTCCCTTTAATGTGCCCGTCCCTTCTCTGCACCCCACTCAGTTACTGTCCTGGGCCAGTGCAACCCCAGAGTTCAGAGGTTCATCTGCTGAGTTCACCTCCCACCCTGTGGCGGGGGTGGGAAGGAGGCACCTTTACACTCTCTGCTGCTCAGGCACTTGCTCATCACCCCAACTGCCAATTGCCATCCTTCTCTGGGGGGTTTTGCTCAGGCCCTCTCCACCAACCACCCTGCTGGCCACTCACCAAAATGTTTTCAGGGCCCCCTACTTAACACAGCTCTCTGATTTCAGCTGTTACCAGGGGAGCCTCACTGCTGGTGCATACTAGGTAGTCTCTTACAATAGAGACACTGGCTTAAAGTAGAACTAAATATCAGTGATTTTAGTTCTGCAGCCTATAACAAAACTCTCAAATATCCCTTTTATTAGACCATCATAAATAATACCTAAAACTCATACTACCTAGCATAGCTACCTCTCTGCTTATTGGGCTTTGGGACCCATATCCCCTGCCTAGTGAGTACTGTTCAGTTGAGGGTGAGTCCCTCCATCGGGGTATGCCAGGTACAGTTCTGCTGCCCTCGGTTCACACAACAAGGATAACAACCCTTCATTACTCCTGCCCCAATAACAAGGAGACTGGGGATCCAATGCAAGCCACAAGTGATCATTTGGGCAAGTGATCCCATCACGCTGAGCACTTACGCAGGGTGTCTGTGTCCATGCAAACAAGATCAGATCCTGAAGTCTTTTTCCACAGCTCACCACTAGATGTCAGGGGAGAGCTCATTCAGACTCTGCTTACACCAAAATGACAAATTTTGGCAATTTTCAATTTTTCAGTGCACCCAGCAAACTGACAAATGGGCTATGCACACAGCTCCAGTGACTGACATGCTCACACCTCCTGGCTTTTTGATGGCCCATGTGCTCCAGCCTATCCATGCTGAAACTGTCACCGCCCCCACCCCCACCCCATAGGCACCTTTCTGGGTGACTCAAGAGAGTGCCCTGGGATAGGCTGGGTCTTGAAGCCTGAACTGACCTTTTGCTCCCAGCTGTGGATGAGGGCAGCTTGCCCTGTCGGAGCCCATGCTGGCCCTGTTGTGTGGATACACAGGGACCATCAGCATATGGCCACCCCCAAAGGTTCCAAAATCACAAGTCAGATTCCCCGAATCATGAGATTGGCCTAAGCCCAGAAGTTTTGAAAAAAGAGATTCTAGCCTGTTTTTTGTCCTGGCTTCTGAGTTTTGTACATAGGGTGACCAGGTGTCCTGATTTTATAGGGACAGTCACGGTATTCGGGGTTTTGTCTTATATAGGTGCCTATTCCCCCGTCCCCAAATCCCTGTCCCAATTTTTCACACTTGCTATCTGGTCCCCTATTTGCATCCCCTCTGCACAGGTGACAATTGCCCTGTTGCCAACTTACAAGTGTACAATGAGTCCGGTGGTTTCTGGCCCCTGCTACAGGAGCGCTCATCAGAGAACTCAGCCAAGATCAAGGTTCCATTGTGCAAGGTGCAGTACAAACCCAGAGTAAGCAACAGCCCCTGCCTCAAAGAGCTCACAATCTAGTGCAAAGCCTAGTGCTGAGTTTGTGACATGGGTGCTGAATTGAGACTGAGCAAACCCACTGAAAATCCATTAGACGGGAACAACATTAACCTCTATTGGGCTGGGCTGGATTCAAACAGGTGCCCTATTGGTGAAAGGCTCTGTAGCTGTATAGCGCTCACCTGAGGCAGCCCATTCCCCGGGAGCATTAATGATTCGAGCTATGGGAAATTTTTCAGCCAAAACTTTTTTCCCGTTTCAGTGAGCCCAAATAGTTAGTGAATTCATGTCAGTTTTGCTAAATTGTTTGTGTCAAAAATAAACCCTGTGACCAAAAAAAAAAAAAAAAATCTGAAAAAAGGGGGACATTTTGTGATGTTTTGTTTCAGAAGTGACTTCATTTATGTTTTTAAAATAATGCAAAAACATTTTTTAAAGTGCTTGAAATGGAAACAGGTGACCAGAAAGGAATTTTTTTGTTCAACCACTGAAATTATTTTTTTAAATTTTGACCCCAAATGATTTTTTTTTCAGAAATGCCAGTGAATCGAAAAATCCATTATTCACCCAACTCTGCTAATGATCCACCTTCAAGACTGAGGCTGCCTTCTGGCAAGGTATGTTTAGTAGCTCAAGTTCTGGCCTTTATGAAGCTTGCATAGGCAGGTTCTTGCCTCTGCAAGAAACTAAAGCAAACTCTCCTACCCCTGCACCTCATCTCTGCTCTCAGGCCTGGTCTACACTACGAGTTTATACTGAATTTAGCAGCGTTAAACCGAATTAACCCTGCACCCATCCACACAACGAAGCCCTTTATTTTGATATAAAGGGCTCTTAATACTGATATCTGTACTCCTTCCCGACGAGGGGAGTAGTGCTGAAATCGGTATTGCCATTTCGGATTAGGGTTAGTGTGGCCACAATTTGACGGTATTGGCCTCCGGGAGCTATCCCACAGTGCACCACTGTGCCTGCTCTGGACAGCAATCTGGAGTCAGATGCACTGGCCAGGTAGACAGGAAAAGCCCCACGAACTTTTGAATTTCTTTTTCTGTTTGCCCAGTGTGGAGAGCTGATCAGCACAGGTGACCATGCAGAGCTCATCAGCACAGGTAACAATGCAGTCTGAGAATCGAAAAAGAGCTCCGGCATGGACCGCACGGGAGGTACTGGATCTGATCGCTATATGGGGAGAGGATTCCGTGCTATAAGAACTCCGTTCCAAAAGATTAAATGAAAAAACATTTGAAAAAATTTCCAAGGCCATGATGGAGAGAGGCCACACCAGGGACTCAGTACAGTGCCGTGTGAAAGTTAAGGAGCTCAGACAAGCCTGCCAGAAAACCAAAGAAGCAAATGGAAGGTCCGGGGCAGGGCCGCAAACATGCCGCTTCTACGCTGAGCTGCATGCCATTCTAGGGGCGGTCCGCCACAACTACCCCACCCCTGTCTGTGGATTCCGAGGTGGGGATAATCGTAGCTTTGCCTGAGGATTCTGCGGACGGGGATGATGAGGAGGAGGAAGAGGAGGCTGAGCTTGCAGAGAGCACACAGCGCTCTATTCTCCCCAGCTGCCAGGAGCTTTTTCTCAGCCTGACAGAAGTACCCTCCCAGCCTTCCCAAGCACTATCCCAGACAATGAAGCCATGGAAGGGACCTCTGGTGAGTGTACCTTTGTAAATATAAAACGTGGTTTAAAAGCAAGCATTTTTTAATGATTAATTTGCTCTGAGGACTTGGGATGTATTCACGGCCAGTACAGTTACTAGAAAAGTCTGTTAACATGTCTGGGGATGGAGCGGAAATCCTCCAGGGACATCTCCATGAAGCTCTCCTAGAGATACTCCAAAAGCCTTTGCAGAAGGTTTCTGGGCAGCGCAGCCTTATTCCTTCCTCCATGGTAGGATATTTGACCATGCCATGCATGTAGCAAGTAATCTGGTATCATTGCATGACGAAGCCTAGCTGCGTAAGGTCACGGTGTCTGCTGGCATTCAAGCAACATCCGTTCTTTATCTCGCTGTGTTATCCTCAGGAGAGTGATATCGTTCATGGTAACCTGGTTGAAATACGGGAATTTAATTAAGGGGACAGAGATGGCCATTCCTACTGGGCTGTTTGCCTGTGGTTGAAAAAAAAATCCCTCCCTGCAGTTAGCCAAGCAGGGGAAGGAGGGGGAGGGGATTGGCGCTGAGCTTTTTTGCGTTTGGCTAGCAGGGATCTTCTATGATACCAGCCACATGGTGGGGGGAGGGGTAAAGTGATCATCCCAGAGAATTGGATGGGGGGTGGTTCTGGTGCTGCACATTAACAGGAAAGAAGCAGCACTCAACGGGCTTTGCTTGCTATTTGGGAAAGGAGGGCGCTGGATAGATGAAGGCTGCAGAAGCTGAAAGACAATGGCTTACCATGGCAGCATGCAAGCTGAATTCTGCTGCCCAGACCTGTGTCTGTGATCTCTAACACCAAAGCCGCAGGCACTCAATATTAAGATGCAAAATGCGGCCTTGTACTGAAATCACATGTGCTATGTAAGGTGAATAATGTTGTTCACCGCGAAAGAGTATAACCATTGTTCTGTAAAATGTATCTTCTGTCCCTTTTTTCCCTCCCTCATGCAGCTGCAGATTTTTCAAGTCTCCCTCCTCCGTCCTGAAGGCTATCTCAGATAAGGAGGTGGGGAAAAAAGATGCAAGACGAAATGTTCTCTGAAATCATGGAAGTGACCCGCAATGAAAGAGCTCATCTGAATGAGTGGAAGGACGTGGTATCAAAGTACAGGAAAGATGCCAGTGAATGTGAGGAGAGGAGAGACGCTCGAGATGAGAGGTGGCGGCAGGAAGATCAGAGGAGGCATGATGCAACGCTGGGGCTGCTGCGTGATCAAACTGACATGCTCTGGCATCTGGTGGATCTTCAGGAACGGCAGCAGGATCACAGTGCCGCTGCAGCCCCTGTATAACCACCCTCCTCCCTCACCATGTTCCATATCCTCCTCACCCAGACGTGTAAGAACCCACCCACTCCACCCCAGTGGACAGCCCAAGCAAAAGGCTGTCATTATTTTGAAAATTTTTTAGTAGCCTTTTCCTTCCCTCCTATCCTCCTCCCAAACCACACCCGGGCTACCTTGTCAGTTCTCTCCTTCTTTTTATAATGAATTAATAAAGAATACATGCTTTTTAAACAATAGTGACTTTATTTCCTTAAGCAAGCTGTAATCGAAGGGGGAGGGTGGGTTGCTTACAGGGAATGAGTCAGGGGGGGTTTCATCGAGGAGAAACAAACACAACAGTCACACCATACCCTTGCCCATGATGAAACTGGTTTTCAAAGCTTCTCTGATGCGCACCGCTTCCTGGTGTGCTCTTCTAATCGCCCTGGTGTCTGGCTGCGCGTAATCAGCAGCCAGCTGATCTGCCTCAGCCTCGCACCCCCCCATAAAGATCTCCCCCTTACTCTCAGAGATTGTGGAGCACACAGCAAGCAGCAATAACAAAGGGGACATTGGTTTGGCTGAGGTCTGAGCAAGTCAGTAATGTGCGCCAGCGCGCCTGTAAACGGCCAAATGCACATTCTACCACCATTCTGCACTTGCTCAGCCTGTAGTTGAACTGCTCCTGACTACTGTCCAGGCTGCCTGTGTATGGCTTCATGAGCCATGGCATCAAGGGGTAGGCTGGGTCACCCAGGATAACTACAGGCATTTCAACATCCCCAACTGTTATTTTCTGGTCTGGGAAGTAATTCCCTTGCTGCAGCCATTTAAACAGAGTAGTGTTCCTGAAGACGCGAGCGTCATGAACTCTTCTCGGTCATCCCACGTGGATGTTGGTGAAACGTCTCTTGTGATCCACCAGTGCTTGCAGCACCATGGAAAAGTACCCCTTGCAGTTTATGTACTGGGTGCCCTGGTGCTCCGGTGCCAAGATAGAGATATGGGTTCCATCTACCGCCCCACCACAGTTAGGGAATCCCATTGCAGCAAAGCCATCCACTATGACCTGCACATTTCCCAGAGTCACTGCCTTTCGTAGCAGCAGCTTAGTGATTGCTTTGGCTACTTGCATCACAGCAGCCCTCACAGTAGATTTGCCCACTCCAAATTGATTCCCGACTGATCGGTAGCTGTCTGGCGTTGTAAGCTTCCAGAGGGCTATCGCCACTCGCTTGTCAACTGTGAGGGTGACTCTCATCTTGGTATTCTGGCGTTTCAGGGCAGGGGAAAGCAAGTCACAAAGTTCCATGAAAGTACCCTTACGCATACGAAAGTTTCGCAGCCACTGGGAATCATCCCAAACCTGCAACACTATGCGGTCCCACCAGTCTGTGCATGTTTCCCGGGCCCAAAATCGGCATTCAATGGCTAGAACCTGCCCCATTACCAGCAGGATCTCGAAAGCACAGGGGCCTGCGGTTTGAGAGAATTCTGTGTCCATGTCCTCATCACTCTCTTCGCTGCTCTGCTGTAGCCACCTCCTCCTCGCCTGGCTTTGCAGGTCCTGGTTCAGCATAGACTGCACGAGAATGTGTGAGGTGTTTACAATGTCCATGACTGCTGTTTTGAGCTGAGCAGGCTCCATGCTTGCCGTGCTATGGCGTCTGCACAGTTCACCCAGGAAAAAAGGCGTGAAACGGTTGTCTGCTGCTTTCACGGAGGGAGGGGTGAGGCTGTACCGAGAACCACCCGCAACAATGTTTTTTGCCCCATCAGGCACTCAGATCTCAACCCAGAATTCCAATGGGCGGGGGAGACTGCGGGAACTATGGGATAGCTATGGGATAGCTACCCACAGTGCAACGCTCTGGAAATCGATGCTAGCCTCGGAACATGGACGCACACCGCTGAATTAATGTACTTAGTGTGGCCACGTGCATCGACTTTATACAATCTGTTTTAAAAACTGGTTTCGGTAAAATCGGACTAAGCCCGTAGTCATCCGAGTCTCAAACTCACTCTGTTGGTCACATCCTCTTCTTAAAGGGCCAGTTTTCTCTAAGCAAATACAAATGATAAAAATGTAACAACAGTACAACCAACAGCAGCATAGCATCCAAAGGTGTTTCTGCATATAATGCTTTGCGATGTAAAATTGATTGAATAATTACTCCATGCACTTTACACTAACATAAGAACAGCTACACTGGGTCAGACCAAAGGTCCATCTAGCCCAGTATCCTGTCTTCCAACAGTGGCCAGTGCCAGGTGCCCGAGAGGGAATGAACGGAGCAGGTAATATCAAGTGATCCTTCCGCTGTTGCCCATTCCCAGCTTCTGGCAAACAGAGGCTAAGGACACTTCAGAGCATGGTTTTGTTCCTATACATTTCCTAACCCATGGGTCATTAGCATTTGAACCTACAATTTTTACATCCAGAGCACAGGCTTTTCCAGTTCAGCTAGAACACTGATGGTGGTGGGATTGGAAGCTTGCTGAGATCCCCTGCGTGGACCAGCTCCTGCAGGGATTCACACCACTCACATTGGCAGTGGATCATTTGTGGGACAGTGGTGGAGCACTGAGCAGCAGGATTCTTGGTTTCTAAATGCAATGATGCCCCCATGTCAGCTGCTGGGATCAAGCCTGAATTAAAGAGCCAGCTCTCTCAGTATGGAAGCAGTGAAAATCATAGACCTCTGTATGTGGTCTAGAGCAGAGGGTCTCAACTTTTTTCTTTCTAAGTCACACCCCTATCACTATAAAAACTCCACAGCCCACCTATGCCACAACAACTGTTTTTCTGCATATGAAAGCCTGGTGTTAGGGGGTAGCAAGCAGAGCAATTGCCTGGTGCCCCGCTCCACAGCGGGCCCTGCAAAGCTAAGTTGCTCAAGCTTCGTCTTCAGCGCAGGTCCTGGGCTTCAGTCCCGCACAGCGGTGCTTTGGCTTTCTGCCCCGGGCCCCAGCAAGTCTAACACTGCCTCTGCTTGGAGGATCCCTTGAAAACTGCTCATGCCCCCCCTCAGGGGGTTCCAGAGCCCTGGCTAAGAACCACCTGTCTTGAGCATCTATGTCCAAGGAAAGAGCTAAGGGGCTGGAAGTCTAGGGCATAGACTCTGGCTGTGATCAGCCAGGGAAAGTTTGTTGTGATGGTGTAGTGCTTGTAATCTTATATGCAGCTGGGAAGCGCTGGCAGGTGGAGCTTCTGTGGGGCCAGGCACACTCTGGGTACTCTGCCCTGAAGCTGGGAGGTGTAATTCCCAGCTCGGGTAGATGTACACTCGCTACTTCTGCTTGAGAGAGTACACTACAAATAGCAGCAGTGCAGGCAGGGGCTTAGGCTGGCCACTAGAGAACATGCCTGAGACCTGAGAGGGGATTGTACTCGAGTGGCTAGCCAGAGCCGCTGCAGCTGCACTGTCTCCAGCAGGACCCATCTACCCAGACTGGAAATCATGCCTCCAGCCCCAGTGTAGATGTTCCCTCCGAGTCCTGTGTCCCCAGCTGCTCCTACTGCTTCAGGAAAGCTCATTTCAATGCATTGCTTTGCATAAAATGAGTGGCTGTTCTTTGTCCAAGTTGGGTTTCTTCAAAACTTTTTGTATGAACACAACGTGCAGTAAATGTCTGAAAAACCTTTCCGTATTCCATCAGAACTCTCTCTCTCCCTATCATCCCCATACACAGCCCTCTGTATCTGTCTATTCTTCCCTGTCATCCCCATACATATCCTTCCATCTCTCTCTCTCTCTCCATCTATCATCCCCATACACAGCCCTCTGTATCTTTCCCATCACCATACATAGTCCTCCTTCTCTCTCTCTCTCTCTCTCTCTCTTTCTCTCACCGTACATAGCCCTCCGTTTCTATCTAGCTCTCTGTCATCACCATAACTACATGTCTGTATCCATCTAATTAGTTCCCGGTGGCACTTACTTTCATGTCTTGGTGGCCTCACCACCCTGGCCAAGGGCTGATTGATTGGGCACTCGGTTTCCTACAGCTCTCAGTATCTGCTCTCTCGGGATTCTGTGCTGCCTGACTGTCTCGTAACACCGTGGCACAAGGACAGATGGTCTGATGCTTGTGGGGCTTGACTGGGGACTGGAAGATCTGGGTTTTGTTCCTTGTTGTGACATGCTGTGTGATCCTGGGCAAGTCACTAGATCGCTCTGTGTCTCCGTCCCCTGTCTGTAAAGCCAACAACTGGCTTGTCTGCTTTCTCTACCTGTGTGTGCAGCACCAACTCAATGAGGCACTGATCCCAGCTGGGGACCTCTACGAGCTACCATAATAATACTGGGCTGGGCATATTGGCCCACACTGGCAGGGAAGGGGTTAATGATGGTCTGGGGCCCAGATAGCCCTGCCCTGCTTCACCTGCAGCCGATGTTGGGGTAGAGAGGAGACTAAAAGGGGGAGGCCAAGGGCTGCTGAGGAAGGACAGCCGAGTTCTGCTGCTCCCTCAGGGAGGGAAGCCAAGAGCTGGAGATGGAGCACTGCCTGGGCGAGCCTCCACTGGAGGGGTTGGCCAGGGCCAGGAGCCCGGCCAGGGCACCGCTGAATGAGGACAGGCGCTGAGTGGATTTCCTGCAGACATCCTCGTTTTTGAGTTCGTAGAGTCCTTTATTTTGGGGGTTAGTGCCCCGGAAGGGGTGGGACTCCAGCCTGCCATAGGCGGATGGCTAAAGCCTCCGCACAGCAGACCCCATGAAAGGTGGCCCTTGACCATCGGAGACTCCTGACCGCATGAGGGCCCTGTCATTGCTGCTACTGATTTTGTTGTTTTAATGGATTCATTGACTAAACCAAACTTTAAAAAAGCAAAATTTCCAGCAAGCCCTGGGGTTTGGCAGCTCGGCCGTTAAACGCACATCGCCTGGGTGAGGACCTCAAAGCGCTTGCCAAACACTGAGGGACAGGCAGTGTTCTCAGCCCCATTTCACAGCCAAGGAAAGTGGCATGCACAATGCCAGCAGCAGAACCCAGGGCTGCTGATTCCCCAAAGGGCTGGTGCTGGCTGTTTGTAGGCCCAGGCCCATCGCACCCTTCCTGCCTTTGCTAGGAGAGTCCCAAGTGAGCAGCCAGGCCAAGCAGACCCTTGTGTGAAGTGCTCCTCTGAGAAGCCTGAACGCCACTGACTCGAAGAGTGAGTCTCCAGGGGACATGGCTGGACTGGGTTACCCTGGGGGACACGTCATACCTAGGCTGGAGGAGGCTGTTAGGAACCAATGTGCAGTGGGACTCTGCAACTCAGTGCTCTGGCTGTGTCTGTCGTATCTGAGGTGTCACCAAGGAACACCCCTGGCCCCGAGATCAGGATGTTCAGTGCATGGATTTGCTGCTTCTCTCAGTGCTTTGCTTGGGCTCCTCTCTCCAGCGGCTGGGGTAAGAGCTTAGCAAAGTGTTGGTTATTCCCAAGGTCCTGGAGACGTGGGCAGGTGCGCCCGTGTGTCTGTGCGTGCACATGCGTGTGTGTCTGTGTGTGTGTATGTCTGTATGCACCCGGGTCTGTGTGTACATGGGGGTGTCTCTGTGTGTGCATGGGTGTGTGCGCGCGCGCGCATCTCTGTGTGAATGTTCCTGCGTGCGTGCATGTCTGTGCACATGAGTGTGTCTGTGTGTGCATGTCTGTATGCACCCATATCTGTGTGTACATGGGGGTGTCTCTGAGTGTGCACGGGTGTGGGTGGGTGGGTGTGCATCTCTGTATGTGTGTGTCTGTGTGTGAGTGTTT
Organism: Gopherus flavomarginatus; assembly: GCF_025201925.1. Taxonomy (NCBI): domain Eukaryota; kingdom Metazoa; phylum Chordata; order Testudines; family Testudinidae; genus Gopherus; species Gopherus flavomarginatus. The sequence goes on from NC_066625.1 coordinate 50,765,614, forward strand.
CTGTGTGCATGTGTCTCTGTGTATGCAGGGGGGTGTCTCTATGTACCAGCACGTGTCTGTGGGGATGTGTCTGTGTGTACATAGGGGTGTGTCTGTGTGTATGTATCCATGTGCATGTCTGATTAATTTTCTTGGCAGAGATTAGCAAATGCGATTAGCAGAACTGAGGGCATGTGCGTGTGAGTCTGATTTTTCTCTCTTGTCTCCCTCTCCCCATGGTCCCAGACGGATGCCTGGAGCCACTTCTTGGATGTTAGCAAGACTCTTAGCTCAATGAGCACTTTAAATGGGATAGGGCCTCCCAGCCCTGGTGCCTGGTGCATGTCGGGCTGATGCCAGGAGGAGGGGAGGACTACCTCCTGGCTCTGCTGACCCCCATGGAGCATGAGACAGGGCATGGAGGCAGCAGGCGTCTAAGAGGGATGCGTACACCACTGATTATGCAGCTCTCTGGCCTGCTGCCTCCATCCATCCATCCCTGCCCTGCTGCACTGGTTGTTTCTCATCTGTGCAGGATGGGACGCTTCAAGAAAACAAACCCCAGAGAGACCCAGGAGAGATGTCGTCCCTGGATCAAGAGCTCTGTGAGCACGTAAGCCCTTCACTAAGGAGTTGAAGGAAGGGTAACGAAAAGTGGTAATTAAAGAGCAAGACCCCTCCCTCCCCCAAGCAATTAATGATGAGCTTTCAGGATGGAGGGGGAAGCTAAGAACTTCTGTGCAAGGGATTAATCCACTCCTTCCACCCTGTCTCACACACAGTCATATACACACCCGCTCAAACAGTCTCTCTCTCTCACACACAGTAGTATGTACACCCATTCAAGCACAGTCATATACACACCCACTCAAATTCAGTCACGTACACCCAGCTGTATACACACCCCCTCGAGCAGTCACACGCGCAGAGCTGTATACACACGTCACATATATACACAGTCGTATATGCACCTGCTCAAACAGTCACACACACAGAGCCATATACACACTCGCTTGAACAGTCACATGCACACAGCTGTGTACACAGCTGCTCAGTATCTCTCTCTCACACACACACACACGCGTATACACACCCCTTTGAATGCAGTCACATGCACATAGCTGTATGTGCACTCACTTGAGCAGTCTCTCTCACTCACACACACACACACCTGCTTGAACTCAGTCACATACACCTACCTGTTTACACACACCCTCAAACAGTCACACGCACACAGCTGTATACACACCCGTTCAGTCTTTCACACACACACACACACACACACACACACACCTGCTCGAACACAGTCACACACACATGTACACATATTCATACACAATCTCACTCTCACACTTTACACATGCACAGTCTCACACACATTCACACACGGACACATTCACAGTCTCACACATGCTCATGCAATCTCCGACACACTCTTACATCCACTTGCACGTGCACACAACCATCTCTGGTCTTTCTTCTCCACAGTCACATGGTACATAGGAGGCCCTTCCAGAGCTAGTCTGCAAAGCCACCGTCCTCCTTTCATTTCACTGCCTCCTGGAGACCCATGTCTGCTCCCCGGTGTGGAGAGGGGATTGAGTGCTGGGGAACAGGATGTGTGGACACAAGAACGGAAGCTGGGCATTGGCAAGGGGGATAGGTTGTGAGGAGCTAAATGTGACAGAATAACCCATAAACTGGGTGCCTCTTTTCCCCTGGTCACCTATGCTTTTTCTGAGATGTTTTTGTGACAAGCCACTGACCCCTTCCCGCAAACACCTTCAGTTTTGACAAACTGGCATTTTCTGAGGAAAAAACTCTTAGTTGAAGCCTCTTGACCAACTGTCATTCCAAATTCAGTGGATTTGGGCAGTGGGTCCAAGCAGAATTTCCCGTGGGCCTGAGCCCACCACACAACACTGATCCCACAGAGTCCTTAAAAGGTGTTCTCAGCAAGGGTGAGCTAGCACAGCGACTGACCAGCCTTCCCAGCTAGCATGGGCCTGAAGGCCAGGATGGAGTCACTGGTGGGACTCCTTGCATTCCAGCAGCTGCCCCACAGTCATTCCTCTCCCTGGCTAGTCTCCTAACTTTCTTCCCCAGGTGGGGAGCCATCAGGTGAGGCAATGGGAAGGAAATGAATGGAGCCCCTGGAAACAGAGGTTATTTTAGGAGATGGGCTGCTAAGAGGTCTCTTCTCTATGGCATGCTGAGCAGCGATCAGCATTCCAGGATGGCACATGCATACTGTGAGGTGTTCACTATTAAATTAACTGATCGCAGTTGAGCCTCCTGACATTGGCATCATGTGTCACGCTAGCTGGGTGTGAGCTTGGCAGAGACTGGAAATGAGGCCTGAGGGGAGGGCAGTGGGTAGGAGTTGGGAGACCTGGCTTCTATTCTTGGCTCTGCCACTGGCTTACTCTGTGCCTCTGTTTCCCCTCGCACCCTTTGTCTTTCTTCTTTCCTTAGCCCAGGGGTGGGCAAACTTTTTGGCTCAAGGGTCACATCGGGAAATAGAAATTGTATGGAGGAGGTGAGGGCTCTAGTTGGGGGTGCAGGCTCTGGGGTGGGGCTGGGGATGAGGAGTTTGGGGTGTAGGAAGGTGGTCTGGGCTGGGATCGAGGGGTTTGGAGACCGGGATCAGGACTGAGGCAGGGGGTTGGGGCGTGGGGAGAGGCTCAGGGGTACAGGCTCCGAGCGGCGCTTACCTCAAGCCGGTCCCAGAAGCAGTGGCATGTCCCTTCTCCGGCTCCTACATGGAGGCACAGCCAGGTGGTTCTGCACACTGCCCCATCTGCAGGCACCACCCTGCAGCTCCCATTGGAGCGCCAGAGGGGGGCATTGGAGTGAGTAGGAGCCAGAGCAGGGCCATGCCACGGCTTCTGGGAGCTGCGTGGTATGGCGCCCCGGCCAGAGCACCGGGGCAGGGCTGAGCCGCGTCGTGCAGCCCCCGACCCTGCTCCCCAGTGGGAGCTTGCAGACTGTTTTAAAGTGGCTCGTGGGTCAGATCTGGCCTGCGGGCTGTAGTTTGCCCACCCCTGCCTTAGCCTGTGGGCTCTTCAGAGCAGGGCCCACCTCTCACATCCAGCACTTAGCACAATGAGGCCATGATCTCTGGGCGAGCTCAAGGTGCTAAGGAGTACACATGCTACCGATGGATATCTGTTCCCATTGTGTGGGAATGCTGGCTGTGAAGTCAGAAGCAGAGGGCAGCATGTAAACATTCATCATTTTGCGTACCAGTTCGAAAGCTTGGGGTTCTGGATGGCTCAGGGGATTGATAAAGGAGTCAGGGAGCTGCTAGGGGGCTGCCCCAGGGTGAGAGTGAGTTATTCCCATAGGATGACAGGGTTGGCTAGTCCCGACCCCCCATCACAGCTAGCATGTGACCAGCATTGCTATGAGTCTGAGCAGAGCAGGGGCACTGACTGGGCCATGGAGACTGGACTCCCCTCTCACCCCAAGAGGTGGGTCACCACTGAAACATCTCAGAGACCGGCTGTGCTTTACCTGGTCTGTGGATCCATATGGAAACTTGATCTCCAGAGCCAGTCCCTTCCATGCACTCTAGATGTTGTTCTCAAATCTCCTCCTTGGCTTATGGGGAGTGAGCAACTCTTCTTGCCCCGATCCAAAGCCCAGCCAATCCAATGAATTGTGGCTTAGTCCCTTGGGGATGGCTTTCTCTGTACACCAGCCTTTAGGCCATCCAAGCCAACCCCCAAACACCACCTCCTGCAGCCCTTGGCTCACTCAGGGCACTCCAGCCCCCACTGTTGGTTTGTTCCATGGTATTTCCATGGGCCTGTTAATTACACCTAGCACATGTGGTGCATGAATCCTTTATGGACTTTTCCTTTCTATTTTTAGGGTTCACACTGCAGGGGTCATGACCTCCAGGGGGGAGACTTACCCCCTTGGTACCCAGTCAACTTGCCAGCACCCTGTTAACTGGCATAAAGTGGACCCAGCTGGAGCCACCTTCCTCTTTAATATGGAGATGGAGACTACAGCTCCCAGCATGCAGTGCACCATCCCAATCCAGGCAGAGGCTGCTCCTAGCTGCACACAGGCTGCGAAGTATTTACTCGTTCTCCTTTGAGGATGATATATTATTTGTTGCAGGTCATGGTCACCGTGTGGCACCTTCCAAACAGAAGGAAGGTGCAGCCTCTGTCCCAGAGAGCTTACAACTCAAGTGACACAGCAAAGAGATACAGGGGAGGGGGCAGGGGTGTAACATGTGAGAAGAAAAGTCATCTTGGGGTGAATAATGGAATGGTTTGGTAGCACAATGAATTGTTTTATGTGCATCCCCAAGTTCTCAGAGTCTTTCCTTGATCAGCTGGCTGGCTGGTTTCTTGTTGGCATCGTGGAAGAAACTAGAATGTGGAGAGAGAGACTTGATCAGTCCTGTTTTCATAGAGAGCCAGATCCTCACTGGTGTGGATCAGCTTGGCTCCAATGAAATTAATAGGGCTGTGCCAATGACACCAGCTGGGGGTCTGGCCCCTAGACCAGAAATGACTGCGACCTGCCTTGATCTCCTGGAACGATGATGGGCTCACTGTTAGCTCTGTATTGGAGATCTCACTCTCTCTGTCATTCCCTGACCCTCTCCCCTTTGTTCTCAGCTTAGGGGCTGAACGTTCCCATTGTCCTGAGCTGAAGATATTACGTTGTCCATAAAGCCTCTTGCTGATTAGACTCAGGGAGATCAAGGAGGACAGAGCACGTTCTCACACACCTGCCACAGAGCACAAGGCTTGGAGATGTTAAGAGCCCATTGGGCTTGCAGGGGGGTTAGAAGGAGCCCTCCTGCCACTAACTATACCAGGGAAATCCCATGCTGTGAAACTGATTTGAAATACTGACTCTGACTCTGACCCCAACTCCATTCCCTTTCTCTAAAAGGGAGTGTTGACGAGAGGGGTCCTGAGAGCTCGGTGAGATCCAGAGAATGAGGATTGGACGTATTTTCTTCATTTGGACTCCAGAAAAGGAGTGTGGCCTAGTGCAGTGGTTTTCAAACTTTTTTTTTCATGGACCACTTGAAAATTGCTGAGGGTCTCGGTGGAGCACTTAATGATCATTACAAATGGATAAAAGCGTTATATAAAAAAACCCATAATAATAAATGTTTTTTTGTTCTACAAATAAAAGCATACAACTCATATTTTAATATCTATAGTCTTACCTTTCTAATGCGATGGATGTGCCTTCTCTCCCCCACCATGGCAGCCCCCAAGCTGGGGCTGGGAAGGAGGGAGGTCTCTCCCCTGCCACAGCCGCCCTGGAGCTGGGTCTGGGAAGGAGGGACGTCTCTTCCTCGCCTTGGCAGTCACAGAGCTGGGGCTGGGAAGAAGAGCCATCTCTCCCCGGCAGCCACGGCCCTGAATCTGGGGAGAGTCACTTCTTTCTCTGGCTGCCACAGCCCCTGCACGTCCCTCACCCCCTCTTCTCACACTCTGCCCCATCCCACCTACCTCCTATTCCCCTCAAGGCCACTACCTCACCTTACATGTGCATCTTCTCCAGGGTCCAGGCACCTAATTAGTGGAGCCACGCCTGTGTGGCTCCACTAATTAGGTGGGTGAGATTCTCTCATGTGTGGCTGCCCAGGCGCACACCTTAGTGGAAACTATCCACAGACCACCTGAATGGAGCTCACAGACCATTGGTGTCCACGGACCACAGTCTGAAAACCTCTGGCCTAGAAATTGGAACTCAGCAGTGGCAGTCAGGACTCCTGGGTTCTAAGCACTATTCAGCAATGGACTCACTGCCTGCCTTTGGGTAAGTCGCTTTAATTGCTCTGTGCCTCAGTTTCCCAATCTGAAAAATGAGCCTAATTCTTCCTCACCTCTCAGGGATACTGTTAGGAGCAGTTAATGACTGTCAGAGTCTCAGGTAGAAGATGCTCTGCATGTACAAAGGACTGTGATTACAAAGGTTTTTGCTTGTTTTGAGCACTGGTGATGGGCTGATAGATTGACAGCCCTGGAGACTCAAGTTCACCACTTAGGCACAGCGGATGAGCTGCTCACACTGCCCTGCGAGCAGTGATGGATTTACACTGTGCCCATGACTGTGTGCCCCTGAGCCCCTGCAGTGCTCCTGTAGAGGGTATTGGTTCATTCTCCAAGACCCAGCCAGTTCTCCACCACCGACAGAGGCTGATGGTGGTTTGACCTGGATATGCCCGCCCACCGAGACTCACCTCATGTACACCAGTCAGTCAGACACTGCTTACTTGGGCCAGATTTGAATGGCACAGATCCACAGAGGTATTTAGGCTCCTAACTTCCCTTGAAATCTGCAGGAGTTCGGAGCCTAAATCTGGCATCAGAGCTATGTATCCCATTACCAGGCCCCAGTGCCAAACGTCCTGCACTGTGCAGGAGCGAGACTCAGTTTCTTAGCACACTTTGCACCAAGATGAATAAGGGAGCGCCCTAAATACACAGAACTAAATCAAAAATCCCCGTCACGGCGGACTCTGTTGAGAGCTATGTGACTGGGGCATTCTAGGTGGCCATGCACGGAGTAAAGATCAGGGACTGCTAGATACAGACTCGCCAGGCCAGATCCCACTGGAGCGCCACTGCCTCCTGTCAGCTGAGGCTCTGGCCCTTGGTTTCTAACTTGTTTTTAAAACCAGTCATCATCTTCACGGTTGAAAGCATTCACCTGTTTGCATCAGGGTGTCGGAGTAGCCATATTCACTGAGAACGTAAAGCAGAGCCGGCTCTCAGCAGGCAGGAGGAACTTCCTGTGTAAAATAGGAGCTTGTCTCCTCAGAGGTGCTGCTTTAAATGGGCCATGGGACCTTGGGCAAGTTGCTGCTCTCTCTGTGCCTCAGTTTCCCCATCTGTAAAACAGGGTTAATGCTAGGCAGCCTGTCTCACTGCACGAGGCTGAGCTCCTGAGCATTTATCTGCCACTTTGAGATCCTCAGAGGGAAGGTCAAAGTCTGTTAGAAATGGTCTCTCCTTCTCTTAGATCCTGGGTCTCTGCTCATGTGTTCCTGCTCTCCTGTGCAGAATCCAGGCCAGGACATCTACAGCATTAATTCTTAGCACCCAGAGACCTCCACGCCCTTTACAAAGACAGGTAAGCACCATTGCCCCTGGGCACCGATGGAGACTCAGACATAGAGAGGTGCTAGTGTCCCTCCCCAGCTATCTGCAGAGCTGGGACAAGACCACAGGTCTCCCGGATCCTTTGCAGGCGGTCAACCCACCCGACCAGCATGCCTCCCTTTGCACCAGCAGGAGCCACTGGGATATGCCCAGGTGAGGGGGTGCTCTGCAGAGCTGGAGACATCCCCTGCTCCAGACAGAAGTCCCCCCTCCCCAGCTATCCATGCCGGCTTCACAGCAGGATCCCAAGAGCGCAGTGTGATGCCTGTTAGTCATGGGTCCTAGCGGTGGAAGGAGGCTCCATGGGAATTGGGGAGCAGAGGAACTGGATGGAATCCTAATGAGGGCCATGGAAAGAGAGCTCCGAAGAGGAAGGGGCCTCATGCATCCGTAGACTGTGCTCCCCCCAGCTCGTGGGTGATGTTCTTCTGGGAATGGGAGCCCAGCCAGCAGGGATCCAGATTCTGCCTGTCCATCAAAACTACTTTACAACAGGCTCTGAGCTGTAAATATGATGGTTACGTAAGCAAATCCCAGGAGCTCCTTCCCAGGGGCTTGACATACTGGGTTTATGTACAAGGGGCCCAATCCTACAAGGTGCTGAGCACCCCCAATTGCCGTTCACGTAAATGGGAGCTGAGGGCTCTGCGTGCTGTGCAGGATTGGGCTCAGTGAGGGAAGGGGGGTGGAGGGCCGAGGGGATCAGAGCGCTTTAGCCTTTAAAACGTGGCTGCTGATTCTTTCAAGTGCTGACACTGTCACTTTCGTGGCTACCACCAGCCCCTGATCTCCGCCCCCCCCCCACCGCCCAGCCAGGTGCCTCTGGTTGTGTAACCCACTGATAAACCCTTGCTCTGACAGGGCAGCACAATTTGGGATTTGAGGGCTTTAGCCTTTAAACCGGGGCTATTGGAAATTACATGGCTGCTGCTGCTCACAGGTGGCTGGGGGGCTTTAGATTAGAATTGGACCATGTCTAAGATGTCATAAATTCCCTGGGGCTCCAGCTGCCTATTTCATCCCTGCATCCTGCTGCTTAATTAATCCTTTCCCAGTCCCTGGCACCAACCAGTGAGGCTCTCATAGCGCCAAACCAACCATAACGTGTTTAGCCTCCTTGCATTAGCATCTCTATTCTACAGATGGGGAAACTGAGGCATAGAGAAGGGGAGGGATTGGCCCAGGGTCACGTGGTAAGTGTGTAGCAGAACTGGGGACAGAACCCAGACCGCTCGGATGCCAGTCCCTGGTGTCAACCACTAGAGAACATTACTTCTATGTGGGACTTGGCAGGGCACCCAGCTCCCTTGCCTTGAGAACACTGGGACCTTTGCTTCCATGCAGACTGGCTCGGGAGGGGTCTGCTCAGCAGGGAGATGGTCTGGGTCAGGATCCTGTGTGAAGGGAATGCTGGCCCAGTTCACCACTGCCAGGACCCATTCCTAGTGATTAGTTTCTACCCTGGATGCTGGGTAGCAGAAGGTAGCTGGGGTGGGATGCTGGCCCTGAAGGACAAAGCAGGTGTCTAGGGGGGTTGCTATGAATGCAGCCCAGGCCTGAATCTAACCCAAAGTCTCATCATCCAGTGGCTGTCATTAGACTGAGCTGGTCTTGTAGGCACCTCCCAGATCTGCCTCCCAACCCAGTCTCCTCGTGGGGAACCGTCCCTGCAGCAGCTCGTGAGCTCAGGTCCCTGGAGAAGCCCTGATAAGAGGGTCCTAAAGAGACAAGATAGGAGGGACTCCCTGTAGTGGCTGCCCAGCCAGGGCCTTCTCCCAACCATGCTGCATCTCAGCTCTTTTCTCTCCTTTCCCCGGCTGGTCACTGGGTCTGACTCTCCCCCACTGCTCTGATCTCCCCAGGTCACTGCAAGACAGGGTTCACTCTATGCCAGTTTGATCCCAGCTGAATTTAGCCAAAGAAACAGGTGGCCATGGGATCCGGCACACCTGCCCATGGTGCTGGGATGGAGAGGAGTTGATCTGGACACCCCAAAGAGCCCTGGGATAAGCTGCCCCTAGCAGGAAGCACCACTGAACTACCCTGATGGAGGCTTTGTGTGGTGGACAGGAGCAGCTTCAGAGATCCCCTGGAAAAGGCCCATGGGCCATGGGGAGTGAGCAGCAGCTTGAGGCTGACGTGAAGCTTGTGCCGACAGACTGGCCATGGATCAGACCCTCTGCTGCCTGACACGCTGCACCCAGCACACTCTGGGGATGAGCCCACTCCCTGGCAGAACGTGGCCTTGGACAGACCACCCCGAGCACAGACTGGGCCGCGCCAGATGAACTGGCTGAAATCGCATGGGATTTGCCGAGTGACCATGAACGCTAACGAGATGAACACATTAACAAGCCCTGGACAGGAGCAACTTCTGTTTGTGTCTGTTGTACTGCCTGAGTCCCACCTCGGGCCCAGTGGCTCCTTTCCAGCCCAAGTGCTGACGCCGGCACTGTGTAAAGCACCCATAGCTTCCCCTTTAGAGCTCCCCTCATTAGGGTATGTTTACATGGCAATAAAACACCTGCAGCACAATGTCTCAGAGCCTGGGTCAATTGACCCAGGCTCGAGGAGCTCAGGCTGGAGCATGGGCTCTGAGACCCTCCCCTGCAGCCTGAGACCTGTGAGCACGAGTTGTTTGACCCAGGCCAGCCAGGGGCATGCCTGGGGTCTGTTGTTGCAGTGCAGACGTGCCCTTAGAGGCTAAGAGCCAGGCACAGTGCAGGCATAGATGGCTGGGGCCTGCTCCTCCATCCGGCTCTGCCCTTGTGCCTAAGGCCTGAAACCGTGTACTCAGCACTGGCAATTCCATCCTGGGCCCCTCATGCACAGCTCTGTCTGTGCTCCTGAATCCTTCCTTGCTACTCCATTCCAGAGCCCCCTTCTATAACTCTGCCAGTGCCCTGCTTTCCTGACCGGTCACTGCCCCTGCTCGTCCAGCTCTGGGTCACCCCACATACAGCCCTGTCAATGCCCCACAGTGCTGCCTTATAGCTTTTGGGGCTACCCCCCGGGGGCGGCCTTACGAGGCTTTGCTGATGCCACATCTTCATCCTGCACCAGCCCTTCTGGTCCAGCCTTTCTGCTGAGTAGAAAATGCCAGCTGCCTCTGAGCTGTGGGGCGATCACATGATGCAGGCTAATAGCCACGAAGGCCATTTCATTTGTGACCTAAATCAGGTTTGAAACCTGGTCTGAAGAGATCAAAGACTAGTAACTGAACCCTATAAACCCTTTAGCTTCAGCAGATCCAAGCTATTTCTGATTCCGAGCGTGGGCCTGTTCAAACCGCCCCCGGTTGCTTCCCAGGGAATTAAAGTCTACATGAGCTTTAGCATATGCCCTGGTGATTCCATTAGCAATCACCCTGCTCTTCCTGGACACCCTGTTTGTTTTCTGCCATTGGCTGATACCATATCAAAGCCGAAGACGCTTTTAGAATGTAGCGATCTTGAGAGAAGAGTTTGCTGCATTTTGGAGAATGACTCCGCCGTCCAGGCTTTGGGTTTGCAAAGGGCTTTCAAACAGTTTGCACACAGTGGGTTGGTAATGATGTCCCTGAGGCGGATCCTTGGGGTGAGCCGGACCCGCAGGGCTGAGCATGAGGCGTGGTCTGCGCTGCAGCTGCTCTGAGGAAAAATGGCAGCCCCAGTTTCCCGTGCAGTTAATCTAGCTAACATGCTTCTGTGGCCCCTGTTACTAAATATCTGAGCCCCTCACAATCCTACCATCACAGCTGTGAGGTAGGACCCTGCTGTTCTCCCCCTTGTACAGACGGGGAGCATCTACACTGCAGTTGGCGGTCTGGTAGCAAAATGAGTAGCACCCAGAGCCAGCTTTGAGTAACAGCAGCAGTGAGGGCTGGCTGCTCAAGTGCGTAGTCCTGGGTGGCCATGCTACTGCGTTTTGCGCTCACTCAAGGCTAATGTGGCTATATCTGCCCATGCTGAAGACACGCTGCTGATTGCAGGGGAGATGTCGCCTGGGTGACTTAACCACAGACATACAGAAGGTCTGGGGAATCCAACCTGTGCCTTCGGGGTCCTCAGCTGGGGTCCTAACCACGGACCAGCCCTTCCTGCCGCAGTAAAACCCCTTTCAAATATACCCGGGAATGTGGCTGTGGTGAGGCCAATCTGGGACGTGCTTTCATTGAATGGTGGCAAAGCTTCGTGGCACTCAAACTGACAGGCCAAGCCAGGAAGTTTGGCTGGGGCAAACCCTTTTCTTGGCAGGAAATGTACCACTTGCCAAGAATTCAATACACTAAGCCGTGCTGCATCCCCCGCCACAGGCTGGCCAACTTCAGCCAATATCTCCAAGAGTTTGCTCCAGTGTATCCATGACATGGTAATGCTGAACTCGCTGAACTCTTAGATGCAAGCCACAGATAATGACAAACCCTGCTGTACTAAGGCCGCACAGTTAAACTCACTGACTTCCTTGCTGTCTGCAGGATTAGACCCATAGGCTGGGGATTCTCAACAGATCCTAAGGGAATTAGGCACCCCTGAATGTGAGCTGAGCACCCAACTCCCTTGGACTCTGTTGAGAATCCCAGCCATTGGGCAAGGGACCTGGAAGATTCTGCTGCAGTTTTTGAGCCAGGTATGGAAGGGACTTGCCTCACCTCTCAGCAAGGGAAGGGTCAGCCACCTTCATGGTGCCACCTCCCTCTAGTAGCCCTTGGAGGGACGGAGAGGATCCAATGCATGGAAGATGGTGAGGGGCTGGGGGACACTCAGGGAAGACATTCATTCCCCCCTAGCTCCCAGTCAGGACTATAGCCATAGGCTGCATGGACTGTTCTGAAGAGCCTCCTCCATGCTGGGGGCTAGAAGGGTATCCAGGAGAAGCCACAGATAGGGCAGCCCTTGGCAGTATGGCTGCAATGGATCCATGCTCCCAGGGGCCCAGAGGGGAAGGAGAGGGCTCCTGGGGCTGGTGTGGAGAGACAGAATCTCCATGAAGTTGACCCTGGTCTCCCATAGATCTCAGAGGATCTGTAGGTTCTGGGCCCAAGCCCCCTGCCTGTGCCATATCAGAAGGGGGGAGTTCAACCTCCACAACTAGCTAGGAAAACTCCCGCATTGGAAGCTAATAGAATTCTCCTGGCCCCGTTCTGTGGGTTTTCATTGGGTGGGAGCGATTGTGCCCCTGATTAGGCAATTGGCTGCTCATTTCTGCTTCTGGGAGTGGCCACATCCTAAGCCCTGGAGCATGGGGATTTGACTTGCTTGCTTAGCATGAGTGGGTAGAACTGTGCTCTTGTTTATACCTATGCAACCTCCATTGACAACTTTGGGGTTGTATGCTCAGAAATGTTTGCAGAAATCGAAGGATTGTGCCAAACTAAAGGCATCACTTTGGCCCAGACTGCAGCTGCACAGGTGTAACCGAGAGCAGAAATTTGGCCCATTAACTACTTGTGTCATTATTGATCATAAAATAACCCTTTGGGAAATCCAGCAGCAATGTCTAGCTTAGGCACTTCTCTGGCTCCCGCGAGTGTAATATCTGAGCCCCTCACAGCTTTAATATGTTTCCCTTAGCAGCCTCCTGTGAGGTAGGGCACTGCTGTTAGCCCCATTGCACAGAGAGGGAACTAGGGCACAAAGAGACTAAGTGATTTGCCCAGCATCACTCAGAAAGCCTGAGAAAGAGCCGGAAATTTAACCCTGGTCTCCCAAGAGCCAGGAAAGAGCCCCCGAACGCTTGGCCGTCATGCTGCTTCGTAATGCTAACCTAAAAAAAGGACTCACATTTATCTGACAAGCTCCGTTCTCGAGAGTGCTACCCAATATTTGTTGTGGTCTCATTCTCCTCTGGGGGCGGAGTGGTGTGTGTGTGTCTTCCATTATTTCACTAGGGTTAGCAGTTAAGCCTTCAGGATGCTAATTCCCAGGTTCACTCTTTACCTTTTGGAAGCCCTGTGCTGTTTGCTTCTCTCCATCTCCTGATGCATCCGTCCCTTTGCAGATGGTTAATACTCTGCAATGTCTGTCAAGTGGTGGCTGATCTGCACATGTCCAGACATTAAGTGCTGTCAGTAACTATTTTTCTAAGATCTTCTGCACTCCCTGATCATCCACGTTCCTTTTCTTTCTTGTCCTTGCTGAAGACTCTTTCTGAAAAAGAAGCTCAGAGTCTCAGCCATCAGCAGCCTATGTGGTGGTCAGCTCATGAAATGTAAAGTTTGCCACTTTTGTAAACATTAGCCCCGATCTCTCTCTCTCTCAATCTCATTAGTGGCCAGTGAATTTAAAACAAAAATGAGAAAATACTTCTGCATGCAGGACAAGCAGCCTATGGAACTGCCTGCAATAGAACAGCAGTGCAGAGAAAGGAACGATTATCCAGGGGTTAGGGCATTAGCCTAGGGTTTAGAAGACACAGCTTTAATTCATGGGTTTAATAGCATGCCCTGCCTCACAGGGGTGCCAAGAGGATAAATACAGTAGTGCTCAGATACTATGAGGAGGGATCCTTAGTACCTGTCCCAATACCTTAGATAGTTAAGGTGGTGACAGTGGTTCCTCTCCTCTACCAGAGGGAATTATCCTGGATCCCCCATTAAAGCTTAGACAGCACAGCGGTTGTACCAAGTCACTTCTAGCAGCACTTGGAATAGAGCCCTGGTGTTGGCAGAGGCCGGCCTCTGCCATGCTACCTGTCTACCCAAGCGACATTACCTTAAGCGCCAGCCACCCATACAGCCAGGCAAAAGTAGGCTAGACCTAAGTAAGGGTAACTAATCATCGGAACAGCTTCCATAGGGATGTGATGGATTCACCGTGACTTGCGGTCAGATCTGGGTGTCTTTCTGAAGGATCTGCTCCAGCTGAAGCAGAAGTTATGGGCTTGACTCTGAAATGCCTGGGTGAAGTTCTTTGACGTGTGTTATTTGAGAGGTCAGATTAGATGATCTAATGATCTCTCTTGGCTGTGCAAGTGATAGAACTGTGGAATTTCAGGGAAGTGATTGTGTTCAAGGAGAGAGACAGAAGCTGTAGGAAGGCAAAAGCTTGTGGTATGGCAATGAGCTGCCCTGTGCTTCATCACAGACTTCTGATGTTGGGTGAGTCATTGCAAACCAACCCTTTTGGGGGTGGCGCACCTTCTGAGGGCCACATGGAGGCGACCCCTTGTAAGTGAGGACAGAGAAATACTATAGACAGACCTATGAGAGTAGAAACAGGGCAGACGACAGCTGAGATTACCAAAATCTAGCAGCTGCTGCTACTGCTGCGCTCTGGTAAGTAGAACACCCATGTTGGATATGTCTCACCCCTGCACACACAGCTTTCCCTCTGGGAAAGAACAAACCACCTGTGACAAATAGTGCTGTGCCTCAGGTTATTCGTTTCACTTGAACTCAAAGCCTGTGGGACTTGACTCTGAGCTTTGCTGATTGGCTTTCACTGCAGAGGGCACCACACAGCTCCAGCCAGTTCCCACAGTCCTGCCCCTGCATGCACTGGGACAGACTCTATTAGACCAGCTCTTCTCCAGTTGGAGAGGACTTTGGCAGAGCCTATCCCAGTGTTTGTCAAGCTCAGTGTAAAGGCAGGCAGGGCAGGGCAGAGTGAATTTCCAGCCTGGGACCCAATGAGCCCAGTGTGGAGCAGCAGTGAGTCTCCAAGGCGCAGCTCCATGCTGGGGGACGTGGCTGCAGGGCCATGGGGCTGGGGGGAGGAGAAAGGGCTGTAGAAACGGGCATCTCCCAGAAGGTCAAATATAAACCAGCGGGGTAAAGTACAGAAAACCCCCTCTGTCCCCCACACCCTCCACCACGCACAGGGAGAGGGAGGTGTTGTTGACTAGGTAGCGCCTGTCTGGCCAGGCCTCAGTGTCCCTCAACTCTGGGTAGCTGGGCCAGGTTTGCAGGCAATGCTCCTGGAAGCTTGTCAGGAACCTACCCCCCTTCCCTGGCATGCAGTCTGCATCGCCTCACCATGCCCCAGCAACCAAGTTCTGCAACCCCCCTGCTGGAACCTGGACTAGCCACCCCCTACTGTAGCCCCCCTGCTCCCCTCCCACTCAAGTGACAATTAGACCCTCTCCGTGGTCTCAAATCCTGACCTAGATCTCTGACAGCTGCCATCTGTAGCGGCAGCCATCCCCCTGCCCTCAGCAGAATTATGACGCTGGGCTAATGCAGAGAGGAGCTAGCTGTCAGATTGCTCTCCCCAGATCCCCTTGATGGGGCTTAGGCACGCTGAGATCATTTAGAACAGCCAAAGCTCTGGGGCCTCTTGTCTCCCCCACCCGGCCCTGCCTGCACACGCACTGCTTGTCAAAAATAGCCCCTTCTGCCTGGGCTGGCCAAGGTAGGGTAGGAACGCCCAGCCCTTTCCTACATCCCTTCGCTCTGTGAGAGTCCTTCCTCTCGCCCGCTTCAGGCCTGCAGGGGTTTTCTAGGGTCCTGGCTACCAAGGGTCAGAGTGAGGGCCCAGCTGGGGATCACGGAGCAAAGGATGCTGCATCTCGTCCTTCCCATGCTCTGCAGTCTCTGCCCCATCCCCCTACCCCTGGGCCCACCATTAGACCTGATCCTTCTGGAAAATCCTGAGACAAGTGATGAGTAAATGGCATGTGGCTTAGCAGGCCTTTCACCTGTGGATCTCAAAGCTCATTACAGTCAGCCACTAATTACACCTCCCAGTGCCCCCGCCAACTGCTGTAGATAAGCTTTCCTGTTCCCATTGTACAGAAGGGGAAACTGAGGCACAGAGCGGTGACTTGTCCACAGTCACTTTGCAGGTGGCAAAGCTGGAACTAGAGCCAACTCAAAGAGCCCCCTGAAGGTGGCACTTGTGTGAATTTGGCCTTAGGGCCTGAGCCCAAGCGTTTGCATTCACTCAGCAGGCTTTGGACCAGACCCGTAGAGCATAAGGTTTTTGGAGCCAGCCTGTGTACGTACAGCACCTAGCACAATGGGCCCAGACTGGGGCCTGAGATGAGGATGATTAATAATAGCGCTAACAACAGATCGGGTATCATCCGAAACAAAACTGAGGGTTCTGTTCAGCAGAGCAGTTGCAGCCAACTCCACAGCTGTCCCGTTGCTCCTCATGCTTTCCTCTGGCTGAGGCAGTGTGGGAGTTTCTCCTCGGGTGTCATTAGAGCTCCCAGGGCGCAGTTCATAAGAGCAGAGGGGCTAGCCCTGGCCACACGGCAATTTGGATAAATGCGTCTAAAATCCCCCTGCATTGTTCCCTCCCCTGCCCACAAGCTGGCCCTGAATAATAGAGTTGGTGCATTTGCCTTTCAGGGGCTGGGTGAGTGATCGCTACTGCAATGTCCGTGTAACTTTCCCTGGTGCTCCTGCCCAGCACTTCTGAGCAGCCAGAGAAGAGGCTGCCCTTTGGGACTCCATGCCATGTGTTACGCCCAGCCCAGCCCAGCCCAGCCCTGAACCTGCCACGACCCTGCCCTGATCTTCCCAGGACCAAGGATGGGGCGCGTGCCAGGAAGGCCTCAGCCCAGGTGAGTGAAAACGATGTCAAGAATGTGAAGCCCAGAGACACACAAATACGCTTCACTAAATCGTTGGAGCTGCTTGAACCCTGAGGAAAGGTGCCCCCGAGTGCCGCCTGCTAAGCCCCCCTAGCACATCCATGATGCCAACCTAACTCCAGAAGGCTGTGCAGAACAAGTAGTGCCCCAGCCCTTAGGCAGCTGCCATGTGCTTGGTCTGTCGCTATGTCTAGCCTCTCTATGCTGAGGCTACAAGTCTGGCCCGCTAACGTTTGCTCCTGTTTTGTCCCAGTGTAAATGATGATGAAGGGGCCGGGCAGGGGAGAATCAGACCCACTGTGTGGATTTGTGCTTCTAGTTGCTCCTTGCTTGGCAGGGCAGCTGGTTGCATCGGCATTGGGCACGCTCACTCCCCACAGGACAGGCTTGACCTCGCCCTTCCGCAGTATTGCTGTTTGGTCCCCCCGTAACTCGGTGTTCTGCAGCCCTGGAAGTGGATGGACAGCCCCCAGCCTCATGGTACCAGAAGCAGGTCTGCTCTCCCTGCTACATCTCTCCAGCACTAGCCCTGCTCTGCATGCCAGGCTCCTGCCTGCTGGAACATGCCTTCTTCCTGTCTCCTGCTGCTGCCTCCTTCCACCACGACCATCCAGCTGCAGACCATACCAATCCACTGGCTGCACTGCTGTCTCCATGCTGGTCCTCTGAGCCAGCACTCAGCATGCGCTGCTCCGGAGACACAGGCTCCTGCTGCCCATGCTACAGGGGCGTAGGGTGACCAGACAGCAAATGTGAAAATCAGGACGGGGGGGAGGGGAAATAGGAGCCTATTTAAGAAAAAGACCCAAAACTCGGGACTGTCCCTATAAAATCAGATTTCAGAGTAGCAGCCATGTTCCGAAGAAGTGGGCTGTAGCCCACGAAACTTATGCTGAAATAAATTTGTTAGTCTCTGAGGTACCACAAGTACTCCTGTTCTTTTTGCCTAAAAAATCAGGCCATCTGGTCACCCTACAGGGGAGACTCCCAATGCTCTCAGTAGCAGGGGAGCTTATCCCCTCCAGGCCCACAACCCAAACCTGTGAGCAGCACTGGCATCCCGTGTGGTGAGGACGTGTGCGCTTCCATGCCCACATACCCCTCAGCATGCACCGCGTGCACATATGCACACATACCTCCTGTGCATGTGCACACACCACTAATCACATTCCACAGTGCTCAGCATCAGTGAAGAGCAGAACTAAAGGTGAACTGCCCCCAGGGGGCACCAGGCCAAGCAGCCAGGGACCCAGCCATTTAGGGTCTATCTACACTGCAGTCAGGAGCGAGCCACCCAGCCCAGCCCAGACAGACTTGAGCTAGTGCCGCTCGAGCTAGTGCACTATAAACGTTGGCGTGAACATTGCAGTGCTGGCAGAAGCTCAGGCTAGGTACCTGAGCTCGGCCCCCGGGGTCTGAGTGGGCTTGGACTCAGGCAGCTTGCCCCCATGCTGCTACTTTTAACTCGAGCGGAGTTAGCAGAAGTTTGTCTCCTGGGGCTGGGAGGCTCACGCACAGTTGCAGTGTAGACACATCCTTACGGATGTGGCCCGCACCAGGAGGCGATACAGACAAGGGAGAGGGCTCCTCACACCCACTGATCTCTGATACAGACCCACCAGTGAGCGGATGTCCCTGGTCCATAAAGGGTGTGTGACTATTGTAGCTGGTAGCTCCAGGGCTTGCTCATTTAGCTCCAGCTGCAGAGGTCCTCCGTCCAATCCCTGCTTGCAGTGATGATGGTGGTTGTCACACTCGCATCCCTGTCCCTTGCACACAGCACAGCTGTGCTGCAATACCCATCCCCAGTGCAGTGGGAAGGTCTGTGATAAAAGTCCCTTAGGCTTGTGCTACAGGGCTAAGGGTACATCTACACTACATTGTAAACCCAGGCTCAGACCCAGGTTTGAGCCCAAACCCCTCTACTGTCCACCCTCAAATCAGTCTAACTTGGCTCAGCAAACACTCAGGGCCTGGGTCCTAGGACTTACACAGGTGCTGAGTGTCACTGAGTCACCGGGCGATGCTCTGGAACTGCTCCCCACCAAGCCAGTCAGGACTTTGGGGAGCCTCCTCTCCCTTGGAGCAGACTTGTTCAGGGCAAGAAGCTCACACAGCTTCACCTCCTGGGTCTCTCCTTGGAGCATTCAGCATCCTCTGCCCCTCTGTGCGCTTCCCACAGCGAGTCCACCCCAGTGGGGTCCTGGGGAAGCCACCGGGTTCTGCACCCCCACTTTGCAGTCAGACGTGACTCTCAGCCAGCCAGTAACACAGAGGTTTATTCAATGACAGGAACAGGGTCTAAAACAGAGCTTGTAGATACAGCGAACCGGACCCCTCGGCTGGGTCCATTCTGGGGGGCAGTGAGCCAGACCCCCAGGTCTGCCCTCCACCCTTGACCCCAGCCAGCTCCAGACTAACAACCCCTCCCAGCCCCTCCTCTCTGCTCAGCCCCTTTCCCGGGCCAGGAGGTCACCTGATCCCTTTGTCTCCAACACTTTCAGCTGGCACCTTTGCAGAGGAGGGGCCCAGGCCATCAGTTGCTAGGAGACAGAGGATCAGGCATTTAGGTGCACTGGCCCTTTGCTCTGCCAGATACTTAAGAACTGCCATGGGGACACTGAGGCACCAACACAGTACTCAGAGAAAACATTAAGAACTTTCCCAGTTCGTCACACTGAATCTGAACACAAATCCTGCTGTGTCTCAGGTCCAAGCCCTGTCGTTTTGCAGAGTGGACGCAATCAATCCCGGATCCCTAGAAGCAGAAGCTCTGACTCTTGTTTGCATAGCGCAGTGAGGCTGCACCAGGACGGCTGTGGGACCTGGGTCTACGATTGGAAACCTGGATTTACAATGCAGTGGGGATGCATAAGCAAGGACTTGGAAACACTAAGCTGCAGGTCCCACAGACCTGGGTTTACAATGCAGCGTAGACAAAGCCTGCTTGTCAGATGCCCACAGGGCATCAAAGCCCCAATACTACTAACTAATGGGCCCCACTCCCATCACATTCTCTTTCACCTTGTGAGGCCTGTGGCTTTGAAGCCAAGGTGCTGGGGTCTGTCCCTGTGCTTTATCTACTCATTATAATATCTCTAGCCAGGCAGCCATGGAGCTGTTATAACAGCCTCAGCCAATCAGTGCTAATGACTGCGCAAACCCATCAGTTACACCCGGGAGCTGCTGCCCCAGAGCCCCAGCACGTGGCAGTATAGAACCTGGCAGGCTCTCGCTCGCCTGGCAGGCTGACACAGGGAGGAATGGAGCAATAGATTTACATGCCCCTTCAGAAGTCAGACCTGCAATGCCTTGGTGCAGGGCCCATCCAGTCCCATGGCCCCTTAGCATGTGTTCAAGATAGGACAAATATTTTTATTTCACCCTATTACAGCTCCAGCCTATGAGGCAGGGAAATTTCATCACTCCCATTGGACAGATGGGGCACCTGGGGACCAGGCAGGCTAAGTGCCTTGCTGAAGGGCACACGGTGAATCTGTGGCAAAGCCAGGACTAGACATCATATCTACAGCCGCCTTGTCCCCTGTGCAATGCCACTGGGCAGTGCTCCTCCAGTCCCACCATGTGACAATGTCCTGGAGACACACACTTCATGCTTGTCTTGCCTCCTCTGTGAAGTCAGATTGAGTTCATTTGGATAGAGAAAAGCCCAGATGTGCTTGTTTAGAATCTGCATCCGCCCCCCAAAGGTGGAACATGCCTAGAGCCACGATCTGTTGCCTCCATCCTCGTCTCTCTGAGGCAGGCCGGAGAACTGGGATTTCACCAGCTGTGGGAGGAGCTGAAATGGGTCCGTGCTTCTAGAACATACCATTCTGCAGGTGTTTTACGTGCGTCTCTCTCCCCAGACACTTTGAGCCAAGCTCCTCTCCTGCAGTCATGTAGTGTGAGCCTTTTCTGGCTCATGCATGTTGCATCCTCTCCAGAGGGAGCCCTGGAATTGGGGCTGGTGGCCAGTGAAGGGAGAGGATATTTTGGCCAAGAAGAGTGGGGCAAAGGCAGGAAAGGTGAAGTGGGGCTGGGGTTGCAATGGCTGGGGAGTGCCTGTGGATGGGGTATAGGGGGTGGCTAGCACTGTGTACAAGTGAATGCCTGTGGATCTGGACTAATGGACCAAACCTATTCTGAGCTGAGAAGGGTCAAGGTCATTGCGGAAGTTTCTGCACAGCCCTGATTGTCAGAGGTCCTCCTGTGTGCCCCCACCCCCAGTCCCCCGATACAGCTGTGTGGGCTCTAACCTTTAGTGGAACATGGGCTGCCTCAGAGCCTAGCCCAAAGCTGACCCCACTGCAGGACAGAGATGCCAGCAGGTAGAGGGAGGAGCCCAGAGCAGCAGTCACAGCAGCCTGGAGTTCCCGTGTTGGCACATTGCTCTCCAGCACTGTGTGCTGACTTGGCTAATTTATTGCCTGGTTGATCTAACCTGCGCTCAGTCAGTGCAAAGCCAGCTCTGGAGTAAGGCTGGGGGGGGGCGGTTATGAGGGTATGGGGGGATTAACTTGGTTAACCATCTGTTACCAGGCCAATCATCATCACGCAGAGCAAATCCAATAATTAAAAAATATTGTCAGCTCCAGCCATTCGCCAAGCATTTAGCTAACGCCATTAAAGGGGGCTTGAACTGCTGCAGTCTGGTGGCACAGAAGAAGAGGGGGTCTTTGGGGGGGTGGGTAAGCCAGACTGGGGCCAGACCATGAATTGTGTGATGGGGGGGTGGGGAATAGGGATCGGGAGAGTCATGCTCACCCATGCGGTTCTGGCTTGGGGTTTATTCTCACCCATGCAATGTCATTGGGTGGAAGTCTCTGACCTACACATGGATTGTGCTGCTTTGTGGCCAGCTGTGTTTGGCAATGAGATGGATTTTGCCGTGAGAACCTTGTCCATGTTTAGGAAGCCGTGGGGCCCTTGGGGCTAGGAGTCAAGAGCACTGAGTTCTCCTCCAGCCCTTTTCAGAGATTCCAAGCCCAGATGGAACCATTGTAATCACCTAGTTTGACTGTCTGCATAACACAGGCCAGAGACCTTCCCCCAGATAACTCCTGGATCAGAGCTTGTAAACAAATATCCTTGATTTAAAAATTGTCAGTGATGGAGAATCCACCATGACTTTTGGTAAGTTGTCCCAATTATCAATTACCCTCACTGTTAAAATCTTACACCTTATTTCCAGTCTGAATTTGTGTTGCTTCACCATCCAGCCAGTGGATCATGGTAGACCTTTGTCTGCCAGGTTGAAGAGCCCATTATTAAATATTTGTTCCTTGCCACTGCTGTTCTGTGTAGCAGATGTTGGAGGTTTATAGGAATCTGTCAGGGATGGTCTAGGTACACTTAATCCTGCCTCAGCATGGGTACGTGGACTAGATGACCCCCCCCCCCGAGGTCCTTTCCAGACCTATGGGTCTATGATTCTGATGGTAAGACACTTAACCACCATGTTCCGATTTCACCAGCTATAAAACAGGGGCAATCAGCTTGTCTATGTTACGAAACAGCTGTGTGTCTGAATGTAGCTCTGAACGCTGAAGTGAGCTGCTGGGAGGCTGACTGGGCAGGACAGACCGACAAGAGCCATGTCAGTGAATTATGAACCAATGCTGCTGGGCCCAGCATTTAATCATGGTTAGCTTCCACGACGCTGAATGAGATCCATTTGGTCGCCAGTGACCCATGTCACTGTTAGTCTTGGAGCAGCTCGGATGGTTGTTCACATACACTATAACATTGGTAACACAGACTGACCCAAGCAGCCGCATGTGTCTTTGGGAAGCGCTTTGAAGTTGATGGACGATAGTATCAGTACAGTAAAATTCCCTTTGTAGGTCATGTTATATATAGCTGTCATGCTGTATGTTAGGACTTGAGGGCTGGATCCTCATCTGGTGCGACTCGGCATTGCTGCATGGACCAGCTGTTAGTGGAAGGTTTGCTTCCAGTGCCCTTGCTCAGTCCCAGAGTCTCAGTTCCCTGCGTATCCTGTGGACTTACCGTACACACCGAGTGCCTCACAGTCCTTGACATAGTTAGCTCTGGTCAGCCATTCCCGAAGGGTTTGTGTGGTCATTAGCACTGATTGGCTGAGGCCAATATTCCCAGGGTACCTATGGGAAGCTGATGCACAGAGAGACGAGGGCCTGAATGCACCCAAGGAGTGAGGTGTTTTGAGACCACACCAAACCTTTAGGCATCTACAAAATCAAAGTGCCACACTGTGATTCCCAAGGCTTTTGTTAGGCGCCGGGAGTCCTGTACAAGGAATGGGGAGAGCCAGGCATCTTAGGACACCATTCGCAAAAGCCAACCCTCTCTAGGCAGTCTCGCTTAGCTAGCCAAAGGGGATGCCACAGAGATGGCTGTGTGCTAAGACCCCCCCCCCCACACACACACACACAGAGACAGAGACCTGTGTCCAGGCTAGTTCTGCTAGCAGGTCACAGCCAGGAACCTGTTTTGGAATTAGCCACCAAAGCCTTTTTGTGAGAAGCCAGAGGATTCAGGGTGGGGTTGTTAAATGCCAGGCATGTGCAGTGTAACACTGCTTAGTCCCGTGACATCCATGGACTTAGCCCTGACCCAGTGCATACCACAGACACCTGGATAGAGGAGGCAGAGGGCCCAGGTCTCTCTGTGCTGGGTCTAATCACGTTTTCCATTTTCCACCACCCAGCTCCTGGCCGAGGCATCATTGTGCTTATTGCATCTAACTGCGACTGCTCCATGCTTCCAGTGGAGGATTTAGGATCCGGTGAACATCTGGCTCGAACCCACTCCTCCTGGAAAGGCTCCTATCCAAAGATCTTCTTGGTTTGCTGCCCTGGCTTGGCACAGCAAGGAATTTGAGCTGGGTGAGCCCTTCCTCTTGTTGCTGGCAGGATCCCCAAGGCCGTTGCTCCTGGGGGTTTTCTATCCCAGCAATGGTGATTGCTCATGCTGGTTTGCCAAGCACTTTGTGGAATCCCATGAGCTGCACCCAGTTTGTTCAGTCTATATGGTGGATCTGAACTGGGGGCAGGGTGCGATGGCTGGAAGATTGCTTGCTACAGTCCGGGGTTTGAGTGTTCGCTAGAAATGCTTGGGTTAGATCTGTAAGGGTACGCCTACACTGCAATAAAAAATCTGCTGCGGCGCATCCCAGAGCCCAGGCCTACTGACTCAGGCTATAAGGCTTGTGTTACAGGGCCAACACCAGCAGGGTAGCTATTTGGGCTGCAGCTGGGAATGGGGGTGGGTCTCAGACATGGGGTCCCGCCTGAGTGTCTTCACTGTTATGTGCACTTTTATGTCAGTTGACTCAGTCTGAAACTCACTGTTGTGGGTCTTTTTTTTTTTGCAGTGTAGACGTAACCTGAGACTCCTGGGCCCAGAGTTGCAAAGAGCTTTAGGCATTGCTGCATGTCGCAACAACTGATTTAAGAGCCTAAACCTTATTTTCAGCATTTCACAGCCTAACTCTCATTGACAGCCAATGGGATTTTCACTCCTAGAAATGAGGTTTCAAATCAGTAAGAGTCTGATGTCGTGGTGCTGAGAACAGCCCCACCAAACACCTTTACTGTTGCTGACGATGGGCCTCACTTGGGCTGGTCTCAGACTTCCCAACTAAGGCTCCAACCTGACTGTCTCCATGTTCTCCCAGTGCTGTGACTGACATGGGAATGGGACAGCCCATCCCCATGCTGCTCTCAGGTCAGGGCATCGCCATAATGCTCTGGGCATTCTCAAAGGGAGCATGGCCTGCTCAGGAAGGTAGCTGGCGGCCGGAGAGCAGCAAGCCGGAACCTGTCTGCAGTAAAGTGAAGGAGCAAATGTTAAAGCCAGTGGTGGGGTCATGACTAAGATCTGTGACAGACGCTGGGGCAGATGCCATGGGATTACTTGGCTAAAACCTAGGAATCTGCTCCCCCAGCAGGCGGAGGACATTTAATTACTAATTTACTAATTACCCGGCAATGCTGCTGAGAGTCTCAAAAATCATTGCCTGGGAGGCAGCCACCTTCCCAAGGCCAGGCTTTGTCAGCCTGTAATCTCAAGAGCAGTGGGGAGCCAGGGCCATGCTGAGATGCTCCCATGCTTCAGAACGGCCTTTTGGCCCCGGTGGTGTCTAGCTTGAGGACACTTCAAATTAATCCAGCGCCTGGGGACTCCTCAATGTTTGTCCCCTATGAGGGAATGAGACCCCAGGAGCTCCTGCCTTAGAGACATGTTCCCAAAGAGCTTGGCTCTGATTTAGGCACCAGAACACATTACCCAGGTATTCGAATGAGCCTTTCCCCCAGCAGCTCCTGTTATTCTCAGCAGGGTGGGGAGGATTCTTGCAATGCCTTGGAACCCTAGCTGGCTGAAATTCTCAGCTCACTAGCCCTCCCAATAACCCAGACCCCAGGGACATCCCCATATGACCACCACCCTTCCCACCTGTACTCCCATCACACCTTGAGCGGGTTGCTATTACCTTGTGCAGAAAGTTTTCCCATAAAAAAAAATTAAGTTTTGTTGAAACCAACATTTTTTGCAGGAAAATATCAATTCTGACAACGGTCTGTTGTTGTGTGCAGTGTTCTAGCCATGTTGGTCCTGGGAAAGCCTGTGCTTTCTGGGCCTGATGCGATCACTCAGGGTATTAGTCCTGGTGCAAATGCTACCTCCTCCCATCCCATCTATCGGCGCAGAGCACCCTACCTGGGTAGTTCTGCTGAGCACAGAGAGGGAGCAGGACTCTAGGATCCTGGGGGAGAGGACAATCAGGGGCAGTTGGAGCCCCCCAGTTCTCAGATGCAGCTGGACACAGTGAGGGTTTCCCATGAAGGAAGGGGCCTGAAGGCTGCACATGGCAATACCAGACTTCCTGGACCATCGTCGGACATCTTAGCCCATGGATCTGTACAGAGGTGATTTTGCAGGGGGTTATTTCAGCCACAGGCCAGGACATGGGCCCTGGGAGCTCCGGCCCTCTCTGAGTATTGTGCCAGAACATCTCCCACCGGGCACATGGCTCCCTCTCTTGCTGTGCCAGGATTCAGCTCCTGGAAACTTCCCCATCCTATGAGGGCTCTGCCAGGAATCGGCTCCCATGACCTCTCACTCCCCACCCCCATCAGCACCGGGCTCCCACCCGGCTCCTGGATGGGTCTCTGCAAGGACCAGGCCAGAACCTTTCTCCTGGGCACTATCATCCCTTCTGAGCACTGTCCCTGGGACCAGCTCCCAGGAGTCCTTGTTCATTTTGAACCTTGAATGGCAAAGCAAAGTGTGTTGGAGATGGCCAGGAGACAAGTCACTTGACTGGCCATTGGTGCCTCCTGACATGTCCTGCCACAGTGGTAGCAGGAACACTGGGCCTTGAGGAAGAGCCATGTAACTTCATGCCCTCTCCTGTCAGATCCAGGAATCTGGGCAGGTTTAGGAGCGGCCAGTGTTTGAACAGGAGACCCCAAAGGGAATTCCAGGTGCTCCAGGGGAAATGCTGGTGATTCAGCAGGTGGGGTTCTTCCCTCTGATTTAGTGCTGAGCCAATGGTCTCTTGTCCCTGGTGAGATGCAAGACCAAAGCCCTTAGTACTCAGGGTCGTCACAGACCCATTGACACTTCCCCTGAGAAGTGTCCTGGGTAAATTCCAGCCCAGGTAAGTACATTCTGTCTCCTGGCATTCTCCCTGCTGGATCATTTGGACACAGGAGTCCGGTTTACTTCCTGTCCTAAACCATTGTGTCTAGTTGCTGCAGCCTGTCTGCCCCTCCAGATGGTGGCTCTGTTCTAGTGCTGAGAGCATCTCTTGGCCAGCACTCTGGGCCATAACAGTAACGAAGAGTCTTACAAGCACTCTTGCTATAAGGGGGCAAAATGGAGCCACCTCTCGGATGGAGTGAGTCAGGTCTTTGGCACAATAGTAGATACGACGCTACTCACTGGCTCGGGGCAGGATGGGGAGGGTACCAACTACACGGGGACATGTTGGCAGGCAGAATGCATTCACTTGGGTTGGAATTTGGTCAGGACCCCTGGCTGACAATCCAGGCCCTGATGACTGTGGGTGGTCATCCCCCTGCTTGCCATCTCCTCTGCAATACAGTTGGCTGGTGCTCCACAGAGCCGTCTTGTCCTTTGGTGACAGCAGGGCTGTGAGGTCTTTGGCTCCAGGCTTGGGGGGATTAGCTCCCCCACATTATCATGACCCTTTTCTCTAGTAGCTCAGTCCCCTGCCATGACAAATGATGCCTCCTGCTCTGTGGATGCTGGTTGACAGCCTGGCTCAGCTGCTCCCAGAGTCACCTGCTGCAGGGCCAGACAAAGGCTGTGCTGACACTCCAGGCATGGAGGATTAAAGTTTAATATGACTCTGGGCATGACCCGTCCCTGTGAATCCCGGCAGTGAAGGGAGGCGTCAGCAGCCTTCCTTCATCTCACTGACCGGGCTGACCTGGGCCAGGCTGGCTTGGGACCATACACATACCAAGGAGTGTGACCGTGTGCTGATCTGGTGGGAAACCTTATCTGGGCACCCCGCAGAGCTTTGCAGGGCAGCGCACCCAGCCACAAACCCAGCCACGGCACTCGCACCCATGCGTCCCCTGACATGCACAGTGCACCAACCGCTGCATGCACACACATTCTGTACACATCCCGCACCTGCCCTGCACCCAAACACACACTGCATCCCACACACAGCTACTGCACACTCACACACACATATCTCCACACACACAACACACACAGTGCATCAGCAGTGCCCCCTACTCTAGGCCGATACATACGCATTGCATAGCCACATGTGCATGCTGTACTTATCCACATATTCATATATATGCACCTTGTATCACCTAGGCCATTGGTCCCCAAACTTCTGAGGGTTAAACCCAACTTACTCCAATCTGCACCCCCCACCAGGGCTGGGAGTGGGACTGTGGCTCTGAGGGGAGGGATGCGGATGGGGGTAAGGGGACCAAGGCTGGGGCTGCAGCTGGAGGTGAGGGTGGGAGTGATGCCAAGGCCAGAGGCTGAGACTGGGGGTGGGTGCGGCTCTGCTCCCAGCTTTGCTGCCAGTCTTGGCCTGGGCCAGGAATGAAGCTGCTGCCAGTGGCTGAATCTGGGGGTTGGTACGGGGCTGGGAGCAGAGATGCACCGAGGCTGGGGATGGGGCCAGACACAGGGCTGGGAATGCAGCTGGAGGGGGGGAAGGACTGGGTGGCACTCCCTCCGGCTCCTGTGGGGGCTGGCCTGGGCCCTGACGCATCCCCGGACATTCCTCCATACCCTCATTCGGGGGGGCACTCGACAGTTTGGGGACCTCTGACCTAAGCATATACAAACATACTGCAGATAACTATGCGCATATGCACAAATCACCTAGGCAGATACACACATACACTGTAGACATCTGTGTATACACATGCACACATCCACAAATCCAGCCCACACAACACACACACTAACCTCATGTGACAGAAATCCTGAGAAAATACTGAAGTGTATCCATTCGATTTTAAATTCTTTGGGGGCGGGGTCATGGGGAAACCCTGGTTCAGCTGCCGTCAGTGGAAGTTTTACCATTGAATTCACTGAGGTCAGGATTACACCCCATAGGCATCTTGTGCAGCATGGAGCAAACTCTCTAGACCAGCGGTCCCCAACCTTTTTCGTCTGGTGGGTGCTAGACGATGAGCCACTGAGGACCGTGGCCGGCGGACAAGCATCCGCCGAAATGCCACTGAGAAGCGGCAACGTCAAGAGGCGTCACCTCTGAAATGCTGCCGAAAATCAGTGGCATTTCGGTGGTGATGCCTCTTGATGATGCTGCTTTTCGGCAGCATTTCGGTGGATGCTTGTCCGCAGGCCAGTATGCGGGTGCATACAGGGCTGGGAATGCAGCTGGGGGCAAGGAGGGCTGGGTGGCACTCCCCCTCCCGTGGGGGCTGGCCTGGGCCCCGATGCATCCCCCGGACATTCCTCCATGCCCCCATTCGGGGGGGCACTTGACAGTTTGGGGACCTCTGACCTAAGCATATACAAACACAGGCAGGCCCGCAGGCACCGCATTGGGGACCACTGCTCTAGACTTCCCAAATAATTCCTGGAGTTAAGGCCAGAAGGGACCATCTAGCTCTGCCCTGCATGTCACAGGCTGTGATGCAGCATTGGGACCAGCAACTCATGATTATAATAAACGCTTGTGAACAGTGCCAATCACAACATTCTCCTAGTCCGCAGAGCAATGCTAAGTGCACTGTACATTCGGTTGGCTTGCCGGGAAATTTTGCACACACGATCAGGATCATAGGACATTAAGAACCAGGCCAAGCATCTGAATTTTTCTATTCCCATTTGTATTACTCTGCTCTGGGTTTGCAATAGGCTTCCATTGCATTATTAATAAAACAATATGGGGGCTCTCTTGTGCCCAGTCCTTCCCTTTAAATCCACACAGCTAGTAAGCAAGGGTTCTATAGTCTAGTGGCTGCTTCCCATTGTGAAAGGGGTCAGTTCAGAGCCTGCTACTTCTTAATTCAGATTCGCTCCTCCTCGGTGACGTCAGTGTCGGGGGAGCAGGCCCAGTGAAAGAGGCAGTGAGGTGCTAGCAGCCGGTGATTGTGGGTGATGTGGAGCACAGCCGCCCCCTGTTGGTCAATCTGCAAATTACCTCAACCAAGGAAGGCTTGGTCTGTATATCTGAGCCCTTCGGAAAACCCAGCTGTCCCTTTGTATTCCTCGGTTTGCCAAGAAATGGCATCTACCTACTGAAAATACCTGTCAGTCCTAAGATCCTTTGGAGTCACTAATAACTGAGATAGCTGGGCCAGCTGAGAGAATAGTGAGGGTTATATTTAAAAAATCTCTTTTCATCTCTGTAAATTAACTCATGACCCTCACATCCCTCCTTGGCCAAAAGGTTTGCTCAGCCGAGGAATTGGTTAAAACACAGTTAACGACCCCGGGTAGTAAAGTCAGGGTGTCGAGTTAAGTGAACAAAGAGCTGAATAAGCTGTTCATTGGTTTTGGTTCATTGAGTTCAGCTAGGTCCTCAGCTGGTGGCCAGTGTTACATAGCAACACAGGTGTGACAGTGTGTAATCACCACTGACTAGGAAGGAGTTAACTGGTGCTAGTGGAGGAATTTGGGTGCATCTGAGGGTCCATGCACCTTCCCTACTGCACCTGGAGGGATTTGCTTGGCTGAGCCAGGAGGTGATGCATTGAGAGTTCAGGGCAGGCAGGGAGAGAAGCCCTGGGGAAGAGATGACGCTGGCTCTCTCCTGGGAGGAGTGAGCTGGTAGGAGATGGGGGTAAGAGGTCTACAATGAGGCAACAGGGTTTGAAGGAAGACCCCAGCAGGGGCAGGAGACATTTAACTGATTCCCTGGTTGTGGTGTCTTTGAAGAGGAGGCCAGGCTGAATAGAAGACATTCTATTGATGGTTAGGGTTGTGTGGGGCATAGGCTATAGTGTGACCTGGTCAGAGAGCCAGCTCCCCACACCAGCCTGAGAACTCGAGGAGGCAAAAGTGCTGCAATGGTGAGGGGGCTCTGGGAAGGTGAGCCTATCGACATGGGGCTGGAGGCACCCGATGCCTCCGCAATGTGCCCCTGCACCCTGCCAAGAGCCCCGCACCAAACACTTGGCATCCCCTGTGCCCTGCAGCTAGCCCAGCGAGGGCTCAGGGCAGGATTTGCCCCATGTCAGCATGGCAGGAACAGAAATCCCATCCTGGCCCCACCCTGCATGGCCACCAGCCCATCCAAGGCTGCCCCGGCCAAGGAAGCAGAGCTGACACTCCCCCAGCTCTGGGCCAGCTACCCAGGAGACAGCTCCCGCTCCAGAATGGGAAAGCCCTTCTGATTGGCTTCTTCCCCACTGTCCCACCTGCTGGGGAAGAGCGGCCAATCAACTGCTGCAGGAGACAGGCACAACTGCCCCTCCACAGCTGAGAGGAGTGTCTGGGTAAGGGGGTGTCAGGGAGAAGCTGATGCTATTATCACAAGAGGGCCAGGCTGGGGCTGGTGGAGGAGGATGCCAAAGAGCCCTGCAGCTCAAGGGGCTCCAGCCCCTTCCCTCCCGTGAACAATGTGTCAGTCTGCTCCCTGCTCCCCCCTCTCCTCCTGTGAGCCATGGGTCAGTCTGCTCCCTACTACCTCCTCCCCACTGTGAGAAATGGATCCATCTGCCCCCTGCTCCTGCTCCCATCCTGCTCTAGCGTTAAGCACACTCAGGTATATAGAAAAAAAGCGGACACAGTGTTTTCATTAGATGAGATTGTAATAAACAATATATTAAGTAGCAAACCAAAAAGTAGCCTCATTCATTTATAGCTTAGACCAAACCCCAGACAGTCTCTCAACAGACTGATTTAGAAGAATTCATTTTATGGACAAGTATGTCAGTTGCCTGTATATCACAGGTTATTAGAAATACCCCTCTGGTCCTCAGGAGGCTGAACTGTTGTGTGCCACAGGCAGAGACCAGGAGACACTGAGGTGCCACCAATGCCCAAGGTTGCTGTCAAAGCAGGAAACTGAAGTAACAAGTGTATTTGTTTCTGGGAATTCCCAAACCTGTGCCCAGGGAATCCTCCCAGAAAAAGACTAGGAATATCTGGCTCAGGTGACTGCTAAGAGAGCTCAGGGCCTTCGAGCCGGCTGCACTCTCTCTTGTCTCCAGTAGCAGCAGAGCAGGGTCCGGCAGAACTGATGTTTTTGATGGATGGAGTGAAAGTGGTGACCTGAAGCCAGAAGGCCACAGTTACCATGTGCATGTGAGAACTGCCTGGCTGTTGCAGTCCCCATCAGCTGTCGGCAAGATACAAAGGGCTTTGTCCTCTGGAATGAGGGTGGCATAGTTCATTCATAGTGATACTAATCCATAGCTGTCTTCTGGTTCTTGCCTCGGTCCCCCATGCTCAGGCTGCTGCTCCTGAATCAGTTCCATGACGTGTTGCCGGGCAGTTGTATCCAGCTGGTTGTGGAGGATGTCATGAGATACTATGCAGGTGAGGAGTGATTTGTACTAAGAGGCTTTTCCTGCCAAGTGGGTTGGGTTCAATGTAACACCCTCTGTCAGGTGGGTTTTGAAAGGTGGTGTTCCTGCTTTCTGATCTGACTCCTCGCCAGGTTTGGTTGTGGTCTGGTTTTGTTACAAGCCCTAGAGGCACTGGGGACTCCATATTAATAGGTGGTGCTCTTGATGTTGGTAATAACAAATGGGACCCAATCTGTTTTCTTCCCCTGGGCATCCTGCTTCCACTGAGGCTGGTAGGAGGAAGGATGCCCATAGTGCCCTGGGCCATGGCCCTGCTGCACCCAGCCAGTCTGCATTATGCCATTTGTTGATACCCAGAGAAAACAAGCTGCAACCATGTGATTACACAATCAGAATCTGGCAAGCAGAGGACCCCCCCACCCTCCCTGCAGATGGAGACTCCGTGGCCCCAGGAGCCCTGTGAGACTGGAAGAGAGCGTGCATGTGAAGGATTGGTTTGAGCAGTGGGGATGGGGAGGATTGTTGGGAGATTGCTAGAAATGGCTGCAGAGATGCATCAATTCCAAGGCTAGACGGAACCATTGTGATCATCTCACTGACTCGTAGACTTTAAGACCAGAAGGGACCATCGTGATCATCTAGTCTGACCTTTACATTTCCGGCCACAGAACCTCACCTATCCCCCTCCTGTAGTAGGCCTCTAACCTCTGGCTGATTTAAAGACTTCAGGTTACAGAGAATCCACCACTGACACTAGTTCAGCAAGTGATCTATGCCCCATGCTGCAGAGAAGGCAAAACTCCTCCAGGGTCTCTGCCAATCTTACCTGGGGGGGAAATTCCTTCCTGACCTTAAATGTGAAGATCAGTTAGACCCTAAGCAAGTGGGTGAGACTCGTCAGAGTTGAGTTTGAATTGTTAGATTTGGCAGATGTCGGTTAACCCCTTGTGTTCTGTGCCCAATTTCAGCGTTGGTCAGACTACGTAGAGCGGTACGTCAACTCTGATTCTACCTCTCCCGAACTTCAGGAACACCTGGCCCAGAAGCCGGTTTTCCTGCCAAGGTGAGTGAACAAGCTGTGGCTGTGAAAAGTGACACACAGGCCAGAAGTATCCATGTCAGCAGAGGGAGAAAGATCTTACTCCATCACAGTGTTGGCTGTTGCAGTCTCTTGTTTGTTTTTAGTACTCTGCCACTTTAGAAGACATTAACCTGGGAGTAGCATAGAGAG
Organism: Gopherus flavomarginatus; assembly: GCF_025201925.1. Lineage (NCBI taxonomy): Eukaryota > Metazoa > Chordata > Testudines > Testudinidae > Gopherus > Gopherus flavomarginatus. Next base: position 50,798,481 of record NC_066625.1, read on the forward strand.
ACACAGTGCTGCTGTTTATTCCAAGAGCCCCCCCCCCCCCCCCCGGGCTCCTGCTCTCCAGTGACTGAGAGAGGGCATAGGCTACAGGCAGCAGGGAGGTCAGAGGTTTGGGGAGTCACCAGCCCCAGTTTTTGGCAGTCCTGCCTTTGCTTACAGAAGCCCTCTAGCTGAGTGCAGAATCAGTGCTTTTCACTAGCAGGGAGTTGGTTGCAAAATAGCTGTGAAATGCCCCCACTCTGTGTAAACAGCTGAGATCAGTGGGTTGGCTTATGGTAGGCACATGAGCCTAAACGAGTTTAATTTGTGACCATTCCACTCTGAGCAACACTTTGGGTTCCGAAGGGCTGGCCTGGAGCCACCAGATACGTCCAGCCTAGTGGGCAGAAGCTGAGCACTAATCCCAGCAGGGATTCTCTGGTTTACAGGAACCTGAGGCAGATCCGTAAGTGTCAGCGTGGTCGGGAGCAGCAGGAGAAGGAAGGGAAGGAGGGAAACAGTAAGAATGTGGAGAATGTGGAGAGCTTGGACAAGCTGGAGTGTAAATTCAAACTGAACTCCTATAAGATGGTGTACGTGATCAAATCGGAGGATTACATGTACAGGAGGACCGCTCTGCTGCGTGCTCAGCAGGTAGGAGTTGAGTGAAGGGAATGGGATGAGCAGCTGGTGTTTCCCTGAACCTTTTGCTCCCAAAGGGCGTCTGGGGAGAGTCAGATAACATTTCTGGGGTGGGAGGGGGGGTTGTTCTCCTGTAACATTTAACACTCTTCATATTGCTTTGAGGATGAGACACAACATGGTTTAGTCCACTGGGCTCTATAAACTTCCTCTGAATGCTCCTGAGATGTAACCCTTCCTTTCCTCCCCCTCCATTTCCCAAACTCTCCTGTTAGAGTGGGCAGCTGTTAGCATCCTTTTACTCGTCGGTTTCTTGCCTAGGGGCGCCTCACATTGGTTGCTAACCCCCTTGTCAGGGTGGGCCTAAAAAGGGGGATAGCAAAGAACTGAAAAGCTGACACATGTTCAGACATTGCCCTCCAAGCTCATCACATCAAGGAGCTGTGCTTTGTCCCTGCAGTCACTGAGAGTGGGAGTCTAGGGTTGCTCCCAGGCAGTGGAGCGCTGCAAACGAATATACCAGCTGTTTGAAAGCGCTGGGTCTGTGACTAGGATAACCACAGTGATGTCATAATTACAGAAAAGTCCAGGGTGGATCAAAATTGGAAGACTTTTTTTTTTATAAGTTAAATAAAATTCCTTTTTGAAAATGTTTGTTACTTATAAGTTTTTCTTTTTAAAAATGAACAAGTTTAAAATGAAATCAGAATTTAATACAAAATATGTTGAGGCCTACACTTAGAAGATTATAATAAGACATTTAAATAACAAATAAATATGCTGAATCCATGACCCTGTCTTAAAAAAAAACAAAAAACCCACTTTGAATTAAAGGCTTCTTTTCTATATAAAGAAAGAGTCAGCGAAAGCGTCTAACTTTGAGGTCAAGTTTCAAAAATATGGTACAGTTGGTTAGCCTAGGTAATTTAGGAGATTATGTCTCTTGAAAAGATGATGGGCGAGACTGGAAATTTAAGCTGCAGTTATTTTCACTTAGGCATATTTGAAAATTTTCCCAGACCAACCTGAAATGATCAGTTTAGTTCACTGACTATAGGTAATCCCTCTGACAATTAAATAATTTATTAAATAATGTGAAGCATCTTTTGATAAGAGAAGTTTGTGTCTAAAACATTTAAGGTCGTCTTGTCTAATACATATATATGCTTTTTAATAAACACCTGCATTGAAGGCTGACTACAGTCTTGCATCACCTGACACTGCCATTAATCGGGGAAAAGATAGGAGAAGCTTAGCATTATTGCAGCATTAGGGTTATAATCAAGCAGTCACGTCAGAAACTCCTGGAAGTTACTTCTATTGAGTATTTAATTCTGCTCTGATGCACATGTATTTTTGTGTGTCACTGTTTTGATCATTAACACAGCGTTGAATCCATGTAATAAAATATACAGGATAGACACTGTGGCAGAGTTAACATTCTAGTTCAGAGTTCAAATTCAAAAATCATCAAATGTTTGACTACTGATCATTTGATTTCACAGACTTAATTTTCATTAACACTAGGCTTTTGGGGATTTCCAGTTGGGGAATAAGGATGGCTGTGCCTGCTTGTTCATACGCTGCCTCCAATTTACTGAAGTTTTCTCTTGGTCAGTTGGCAAGGGTCAGTGTTTGTATTGCCAGTTCCCCAGCAGAGCTAAACATCCCAAATCTGTTGTCCTAGGACAGTGGATTTGTTTTCGTTTTTTAACTGTTTTGTGATCCTGAATGTTGGTGGCTGTAGCCTTTTATTTTTTTGTCTCTCCTGTTTCTGTAGTCCCATGAAAGAGTGAGCAAGTGGCTGCACCAGCAGTTCCAAGCCTGGGTGGACAAATGGACCAAGGAGCATGTGACCTGTGAAATGTCAGCTGAGACAAACAAGTGGCTAATGGGAGAAGGGTTGGAGGGTTTGGTGCCCTGTACCACTGCCTGTGATACAGAGACCCTGCACTTTGTGAGCATTAACAAGTACTGTGTCAAATATGGCACAATATTCAAGACACTGTAAAGTCCCTGAGTGAGGGAAGATCACATGGTGTGTGTGTGTGTGTGTGTGTGTGTGTGTGTGTGTGTGTGTGTGTGTGTGTGTTTAACAAGGAAATGAGGAAGATGCCTTTCTCCTTTCACTGTGTATCTCTGTAACTTGGCCAGTTGACTAGTGCGAAGCTGCTGCAGTCTGTCACCAGCGGGATTCGGTTTCGGAAAACGAATCTCTACAAACCTAAGCTGGAACTGTTGCCATCAGGCCTCTGACTTCAGCATGCACTGTGGAGGGAAGGACCTTTTTCAGAACTGAGTGATCCTAGAGAAATGCAGCTTGCTCGTACGCACCAGCAGTTTTGAGACTAACTCCTCAATGGCCTGAGCTTCAAGGGAAGAGAACTGGATGTTGCGCACATCCTGACCGGAGTGGTGCATTTAAAGTTACATGCTCAGATATGTCGTGAAACCCAGAGGTGCCTATCACAACTGGATTCTCCTCTGTTAGGCTGCTGCAGGTTTGCCAGGATCTCACCCGGGGTCACCCATCCGTGCAGTCCAGCTGTTGAGAACACCATCTCCTGGTTCTGACCCTCGACTCCTCCCTCCTTCACCCTGCTGGACTCCTGATTCAGCCAGTTCAGATTGGTCTGTCCTTTCTAGTGCCAGTGGGATTGGTTTGTACCTGCTTCTTTACTAGTCTTTCCTAGTGCCATGCCCCAGCTTTTCACACACATACGCGCACACAGCAGAAATAACACAATTTTAACATGTTCCCCTTCCTTTTTGTAAATATTGTCAATTTTTTTTTGTTTTTTATTAAAGGAAGCTTGCTTGATGTGCTAGCATAACTGTACCAGCTTCTTGTGTACCTTACTACCAGGTGGCTTGAGAGTTAGTACCTACAAACAGACCTATGGAGACAAAGGGAGTTATCATTGTAGTGCTTTTGTGTGGAAACTTTTCTCTCCTTTCTTTTGTAAATTAAAATACGTCTTGGTTCTTATTGAGGAAGACACTCGCTCACCCATGGCCCTGTTCCTGTTCTGAAAGGCACCATGCTGCATGCAGTATGCAGTGCGCAGAGGGGACATTTGACCATTTTATTATTGGCTTCACAATCTGAGAGGAGAAGGTGGAGGCAATGTGTGTATTTTGTGGTGAACATGACTATGTTCTAAGCAGCCTGTTAAGATATATAAATATATATTATATAACTTTTAATTTTTTTAATTATTTTTTTGGATGGATAATTTTTATCCACCTGGTCTTCCAGCTCAGAGAACCTTCACTTTTGGGAAGTGTTGCTGAGCTACCTAGCTGGGGTTGATTTGCTTATGTATTTTCCCTCTCAGTATTGGAGAAAACATCCTAAGTACCAAACCAGTATTTCATTAGAGCTGCTTTGTGTGTGTGTGTGAGAGAGAGAGGCAAGGCGGGCAGGCTGTGTGATGCATTTCACTAGTGAAATCCACAAATGGGATATATATTTTTTTAAGCATAGAAGTTTAGTGCTGGCAGATATTTAAGCACTGGAAGATTTTGGTTTTCAGACAAGTTGGCATGGACTTCGTAAGCCATGACAGACCCAACTGCACTGTGTCTCCTCCTCAAAGGAGGCATCTTTTCCTTGCACAAAACAATGCTGCCAGTTGTGCCCGAACAGCTTCCATTGTCTCAGCTGGAGAGCTGTGAATGCAGCTTTGCTGCTTTTCAAAGTCCACTTCTGAAATCTGTTGCAGGGATTTCAAGACAGCTGGTTTCCCCCTCAGAACTGAGTTCTCTTACCTTCCCTGGCATAGATGGAGAAGTTGGGGAGAGAGGTTTGGGGGAGGGCAATGGCTCCAGCCTTTGTGCAGCCTGGGAGAGCAGAGTGGTGAAAATGCATGGCCTATAAGAGTCGCTAGTCATTGGCAGCCAATGTACAGAGAGTAGTTCCAGCCATGGTGATGAATGGGAGCCTCCTATGGAGAGAGGAAAAGAGAGTAAAGAGCCCATGGGGGAGTTTTCAGAGTTTGCCAGCAAGAAGTTGCCTGTCCCGTTTCTCCTCCTTTTGCTGTGTTCAGACAGGAAGGGAGTTTTATTGTGCCCTCTTCCATTTCAAAGGTTTTACACACACTCCCCTGTGCCTCACCCCACCCTCAGGTGTTTCTTTTCAATGTATGTTAAAGCTGATCTGGAAGTGGAAGTCTGGATGATTTAGACTTTACCAGCTTGGAAGTAACAGCTACTACTGCTGCTCTGTGGGTGTTTTGTCCAAGAGTCTGTGCCTGCATGTTTTTTGAGTGGAATGGGGTTAACATGGCGGGATTCCTGCTGTTCAAGGTACCCAGGAAAAAAACCCAATAAAACAAGGAGATCTCCTCCAGCAGCAGGGTTTTCACCTACAGCTTTCATCCCTCCCGATGTCTGACTTCTGAGCTCCAAGCTCTGATCCCAGCCTGTACAATAGCAAAGATTTCTTTTTACTTTAAATTGCTTTTTGTATTCTGTGATGTGATCCTTGGCCACCTATCCATGTGATGATTTCTATACAAATGTTGTAAACTTGACTGTAGTGCAGTATTTCCATTAAAATATCAGGGCTAATCATTGTGTACAGATTTTTCTTCCTTCCTGATCATACACAATGAGATTTTGACACACATGCTCTCCAGAGGGAAGGGAGGAAGATGCATCTGATGAAATCACTTTAATAAAAATAGAATTAGAGGTGGTGGGAGAAAATAGTAGACCTGAAAGTTTGATCTCTGTTTAAGGCACTCACAAATGACCAATGTTTGACTTCCCCTTTAATTTATCTGCTAGGGTATTGCCTCTGGATTCCAGATACTAATTTGTAAGCAATTCCCAGTTCCTGTTCAGAGGTGTGAAACTCCTTTTATTTTGTAGCCGTTGCAACATTTTGTGGTGGCCGAGAGACAATAATTAGCCACTTCTTCCCCTGGAGTTGGGAGGTCATCCCAGCTGCTGTAGATCAGAACAAATAAGGAAGTTATCGGCCCTGTAAATTTCAGTTCCACTAAAGCTGCTGGGGGAAGAGGTTGACCCTCCGCCCGCCTTGAGTCAGTCTGGGAAATGGGATAATACAATTTACCAGCCAGTGGAAATGCCCCCCAAAAAACCCCAGCTCTCTCCCTCTGTCTTGTTAGCAGCAGGGCTGTTAAATAACAAATCAATCATTTTTGGTTCCTTAACACATTAACAGTTCTCTTTAGCCTGATTCTTTGTTGATTTAGAGCTGTCTTCAGCACTCTCTTTGCCTACATCCAGGGCTTCAAGGTTGAGGTCTATCACATACACAGTCATGGTGTTTAGGGCCACTAAACACGCAGCCGCCCTGACGTGAACCTTGAATTTTTTTAGCCTCAGTGGTAACACTGCACTTTATATGGCTCAGTATTTTGTGGAACAGTTTAATAGTTTTTTCTCCCTGCTTCCTGTCTCTTCCCATTGGGTGAGGAACCTCCATGAGGTAATTGGGTTGTATAAATACACAGATGGAACTACCAGAAAAGCTCAACCAGCTGTCATTGGGCATCCCAAGCCACATGCTAAAGAGCACTGAATACAGACTGTAAGGCCATTCATAATGAATGGGGGACCCGAGAGGTGCAAACAGCGGCAATGTCTGAAGTGCTCTAAGGTACTGGATAGCCTGACTGGTTTTCAACAGTGCTTTGAGCCTCTCTTTGAACTCTTCCCGCTTGGACTCTGAACTGGGGGATGTCAGCAAGCAAGGTTCATAGACCACAATGATCCCTTCTGGCCTTAGAATCTCGTCTGACTGCCTGTATTACCCAGAACTTCCCCCAACACGTTCCTTTGGAACTGCAGCTTTAAAAAAAAAAATCCAAAGAAGATGCGTGTGCGGAAGTGCAGCCCACAGGCTTCAGTTCAGCTGAGTCATTCATCCATCTCCTCCCATTCTTTGAGTTTGGAGGCTGTTGCGCGCGCGCACATGCGCGCACACACAAAAAAAACCCCCTCAGGTTTGCCTGTCCTGGGACACTGCCTGACATGCATATCTGTAAAGCTGGGCCCTTGCAGTACTTTCAAGGGAGCTAGAACATCTGGCGAGTGCTGTCTTGACTCAGGGATGCTGCCAAGCGCGTTTGTGTGGCCAGACCAGGAGCACTGCAGCGTGTGCAGCTTCCTTCACCAGCAGCTGGTGACAGGTCAGCAAAGGTTTGTGACTTCAGGGTAGCCATTCTGTGTCTCCAGGCAGTTTTTTGCTTGTCTCTGTAAGGGCTGCCACATCTTACTGAAGGCTGAAAATCTGAGGAACCTTTGCCTCTCTGGTACTTAAAGCTGCAGCACTTTCAAAGAATCTCTTGTTCCTTCCCCTCCCAGGCAAAAACCAGAATTCTGTATCTAGGTCAAGCAAAACAGCTGCTCGTAAACCACCGGGTTTGCCTTTGCTCTCTATGATGTCCCTGGCATGCTGGGTTAGTGACATGGTACTTGAGGCTGTTATTCCTGCCATTGTCTGGTAATCAGAGTAGTTTCACCAAGGGGGGTTTTCAAACTTGTCACTCTCAGCTTCCAGGAATTTGATGTTTCGGCCTGTAAGTGGTCCCATCTTTGACGCACATGGAGACTTTTCCCAGTTGGGTGGTAGAGAATCTGTTGGAAGTACATGTTCCCAAGGCAGCTATAGCACCTCTCTCCTTAGCTGCTTTCTGGAAGGTGTCCCAAATGAAACCTAGTCTATTTGGCTTCCTCTAGGAAGTGGCTGTGTAGTAGAAGCAGTTTATTGGTCTTCCAGGAGCATGTTTATAAAACATCATCTCCACGACTGCAACCTCACCTTTGTATCTTCACATTCAACCAGCAGAACTTTCATGGAGGAGGGAGTTGGCTTTGTATTGTCCAAGCGTTATTAAAAGTCTGCCTTGTGTGCATTTACCCCATTTTGGACCCAGATGGTGCAGACACCGTATTCTCATTCTAGATCAGTGGTTCCCAAACTTTAACAACCTGTGAACCCCTTTCACTAAAATGACAAGTCTCGCGAACCCCCTCCTCAAAAGGAATATTTCCAGGGATTGTCTCCTTTACTTGAGTATAAATTATAAAAACAGTGAACTTGGAAATATAAAATTTGTTTTTATGACATGCTTATTATACACTTTACTATTACTTTTCGTTACAGTATTTTTATTACATTGTGAAAATGGCAACACTCTTCCAAGATCTTACTTTCGTAGCTTGTGTCACTTTGAATAAGCCTGTTATAAGACAAGGCTCCTATGTTTCATGCTGTTTCACATCTGATACTCCTTGATGAAAGTATTTAAGAAGCCAACTCAGAGTTCCTCCTACACAAGCATTCGAGTCTTGAGCAGTCCAGGCAAACAATGCACATTAGAACAAAGCTTAAACTTGTTCTTCCAAATAATTTAAAAAACAATACTAGTTGCCTATTTCATTTAAAAAACAGCAAAAAGTACCCACCTCCCTTTCCATTTCTTATAAGGAGTTTTGAAGTTTCAATCTTCTCAGTGTGATAGATATGCTTGCTCTGATCTGCTTAGCTCTTGGAAGTCCCTAGGGACAGCTCTGTCCACCATTAGGGAATTTTTTCCCCAAGAACCCCCTGTAACATTTTGCGAACCCCAGTTTGGAAACCTCTGTTCCAGATTAATTCATCAACACTGCTGCTGTACATCTGATGTGCACCGTGTAGTCTGCTGAAGAGCAGATTCGATACGAGCTGTGGATTCACTCTTCTCTTCCCTGAGCTCTCCTACTGAGAGGTGAACAAGAGAAGTCTGTTCTTGCTTTGAGTCCAGTAGCTTGGTGCATTGTTCAAGGATCTCTTATATAAAGATGCTACTGTTCATCTGTCCACATCCTTACAAGTTCCTCATCAGTGCAGTATTTGGGTGCCTGTTTCTGCCTAAATTGCGTAACCCCACTGCCTGTTTACACAACAGGGGCATCTCTCGCCGTCTTTAATGTCGAGAAGGTAGGAGTCTGATTTCAAGTTTTGGATGAGAACAAAATGGAGACTTGATTACATGCCAGGCGCCTGCTCATGGTGAGACTGAAAATGATGATGACGTTGTCTTTTGGATTTGCGGTGTTAGTCTCTGCTGCAGGTTGCCCAGCTCTACTGTCCAGGAGAGGAAGCTCATTCTGGGCTCATGTAATTCTGATCTCTTCTCTCTCCCCCCTCTGCCCCCACATAGGGCTGCCTGCCGGAGGTGAATTCTCAGTGAGCGATACCCTCCGTGCAGGCTGCATGTAGCTCAGAGGTTCTGGGGAAGATTTGTTGAAGGGCCAGAGAAGGCCAAGCCTGACTGCTGCTGCTTGGCAGGCCATAAGCCTTTTCTCCCGAGCCTTGGTTCCCGGAGGGTATACCTGGCAGCCCTCTGTGCCCTTAGCCACTAATCTCTTCTTTTTCTGTTAGGCTCCACCCAGAGGTACCAGATTGCAGAGGGCAAACTTGGGAGAGGCTCTGGACTCCTGGGACCTGAATCTTGATGTTTCTGCACCATAGGCAGGTCGGGGAAATACCCTTGTCTTCAGGGTTCCCTGTATAGTTCCCCAGGAAGTCACTGGTCATCAGTGTGTGTCCCTAATAGCCCAATTCAGGAGCTGGAGCTTCCATCCTCTTCCCCTCTGTGGAGGAGGAGAAGATGGAAAAGTCCTAGACATACAAAAAGGGAGCCCTAGAGTGAGTGAGTCTACCACCCGTTCATTCTCTATGGGGCAAATGGAGCTCAAAGGCCCTGCTTGGTTGGCAGGTGTATGAGTGAGGCCTGTGGAGCACAAAGAAAAGGCTCCTGCCCTAGAGATCAGAGCTGGGGTAGATCTTGATGAGAGTGAGACTCTCCCTTCTGGAACGCCGCAAGGCAGTAACCTAGGCATCCTCCTGCTTTCTCACAGGTCTCTGGGGCTGGAGAGGGATGCTCCTGGAGCAGGGAAGGAGCCATTCCCTGGGGGTCCCTGTTGGGTGGTTAACAGCACTGCCCGGTGACCAACGTACTTGGCCTCCCCTCAATCCCAGGCACTACTAGGGGCTGCTACCCTGCGGAGGGGAGATTGCTGCAGGAGGCTGGTCATTCCCAGGCAGGAGCTAGCACACAGGTGAGGGCAGGGCAGCAGCAATGAAGACCCAGTGGGCCTCAGTGACCTGCCCTTCCCTGAGGCCCTGTTTGGGTTAGGTCACTTGCTAGGGGCCAGAGATAGACCTGGTCCTGGCCATTAAACAGGGCAGGCTGTAAAATGGAGCCACTGCCTCGGAGAGGCTGGCTGGGCAGAGAGGCTGGAGGTGCCTGTGGGGAATGGAGGAGGAGAAGGAAACCTCACAGATCTACCCCACAGCTACACTCTGAGAGCTGGCAGAGCTCTGTGGAGGGTGGGGGAGGGCTGGATTAGTGGGGGGTCCTGGGTGCCACAGGGCAGCACTGAAGAGATCTGGGGCTTGGAGGGGGGAGTTTGCACCACCCTTGTCATGTTGTTAGAATGCTCCCAGCAGCCACCCCTGCCCATATGAGCCATCAGCTGCTCTCACCTGGGGGTCCCCGTCTTGTAGGTGGATGAGCAGCGTCCCCATGCTCTTCTCCACCTCAGCCCCAAAGAGGGATGACCTCTTGGAAACAAATTTGCTGAGGTGGCCAAAGAGCTCTATGGAGGCCCACCTCAGGCCGCTGTTCTCCTGCAGACAGGGGGTTCAGGGTGGTTAGGGGGGACAGCTCAGGCCCTAACATGCTTTGGGAATCAGCCTGGCAGCTGCAGAGCCGGGAGAGGTTTCAGCTAGTTCAAACGACAGGACAATTCTCTGCAAACTGCTCTCCTTCCTGCTGGGCCCCAGGGCTGCCAAACAATTATGGGCCCAGGGCCCAAGAATGATTCTATCCCTGCCTCCCCTGGCAGAGGAGCTGAGCTGCCCCACAAATCCAGGAATGTGCCTGCCTCAGACACTGAGCCCCCTCCGTGTGAGGGCAGGTCCTGAGCATCTCCCCCTGTGGGGTGTCCTAGAGCACCCTGGGGCCTGCCCTGCGTGGTATTTACATCCTCAAAGAATGTTCTCGCCTGCATGGCCAGCGGAACGGCATCATATGCCTTCAGAGGCGCCTTGGGGTCCTGCAGCATCCAGCAGAGCCCTTCCGTCGCGTCCAGAATGGTGCAGGGGTCGCAGGATTGGCATATGGCACGGACAAAGCTCGCCAGAATCTTTTCTTGCTTCTTCCTGACCTGCAGAGAAGGGGTTGGACGCCGCTCGATGAGTAACAATCTGTCAGCCTGAGTGTAACCACAGTCCGGTCAAATCAGCCTACAGCCCAGTCTTCTCCATAGGAGCTTCCTACCCAGCCATCTCTGCCTAGTATCCTGCCATTCCAGACCCACCTTGTCCGGGAACGCGGTCACTGTGTTCCTGAGGCCATGCAGCGCTCTGCCACAAATGTGGATGTTGCTGTCCTGCGTCTGCTGCAGCATGGCCTTCAGCACCTGCTTCCGCATGGCCTTGGGCTCATTTTCCATCAGCAGGGGGCTGCCGAGGAACTAAAGGGAAGGAAAGGAGCTGTCAGAGAGGGCTGGGAGAGGCCAGTGGGTCCTAGCCCGCCAGGAGCAAGGGGAAGGGAGTATGATCAGGGCCTAGGAGGTGACTTAGATCCGTACTGACTGCTGTTCACGAGGGGCTGGCTTCAGCTGAGCTTAACAGAAGTGATATGTGCAAGGCAGAGCGCTCCCTCTGGTTCCAATGGGGTGCTCCGAAACCCCACCACAGAGCCCCGAGCAGAGGGATTAATTTACAAGCAATACACCACCAGAACCGTTTCTCATTGGCTGACCAGCTATTGGCCCCCTGTTCCATCATCTCCTGGGCCTGGTTAACCCTTCCCCCTGGTCCTCCAGGCTCACCTCTGCGAACAGGGCGGTGCAGGCCATGCGTTCGCCCTCCTGGCTGGCCTGGAGGCTGGGAAGGAGAAGCTGTGGGATGCTTTTCAGCGCCCGGTTTGGGTGGCTCACTATGGCTCTGGGAGAGAACAAGAGCTCGTGTTGATGTGTGCATGACAGCCCTGCACATGCCTGAATCTGGCCCGGTCCTGGCCACCCCCTCCCATCTCTGCCCCACTGCGAGAACATGACTCTCCAGCCTCTGTCCTCACCTGCTAAGGAGAGTGAACCCCTCGGGCTGGGCCTCCTCCAGCAGCTGCCAGCCTTGCTCCTGGTTCATTACTTCCACAGCTGGATGACTGCCCCTGAGGCGCAGCACCCGTGCCAGGGCCTGTACGGCCATGCTGGGAAGAGAAGGAGGCAGGAGATGGTGATGCTGGGATGCCTGCTCTCTGGGTGTGGTGAGGGGGCAGGACTCCCTTGTTGCAGCACTGAAAGGATCAGGGTGGGAATAGATGCTACCCCACTTCTGCCTTTGGTTCTCCCCCCACAACTGTGGGGGCGGGGGGCGGGAGTGTCTGTAGATGTGACCTTCACTCTCCTCCAAAGATGTGAAAATTGCCCCTCCTCCAGGAAACTGACCCTGAGGAGAAAAGTACAGGCAGTGCCCCCTGCTGTCCTCAGCCCTGCCCCCCCAGGGCCCATTGAAGAAAAGGGATGAAGTGGCTCAGTGACAGGCCCAGCCTGTCCAAAGCCTTCAAAGCAGACAGTAAATAGAGACAGCAGCCAGCTCTGCCCTGCTCCCCAGCTCTGCTCCCTCCGCCCCTCAGCTCAGCTCCTCATCACCCTGCTGAGCTGCCCACTCTGAGGAGCTCTCTGGCTCCCTGAGATCCGGGGGCAGCTCTGCCTGCTCCTCAACACAAGAAACCTGGCTGATCTGAACCCTCGGTCCCCCGAAGGCGTTGGGGGTCCCTGGACAACGAGGGTCCAAGCAGGAAGCTTCCCCCCAAGGGGCTAACACAGACACTACGTGGGTGCTGGGATCCATCGGCCCCACACATTACCTGCGTGGACTGGTGTCACTGGGCCAGTCCTGCTGGACTCCCGAGGGGGGTTGTGCTGGGGGGCAGGCGATGGCGAGGAAGCAAGAGGCGAACAGGTCGTCCTTGCATCCCTCCAGGGTGTCCGCTTGTCCCAAGGCCCTGATAAGCTCCCACAGGCATTATGTGGTCTGGAAGGGAAAAGATACAGTCAGAAGACCGTGGCCATGCGCAGAATGGAGCCAGGAAAGGGGGCTGAATGCCAGTGATGGGAACTTACCGCCGGGGGCAGCCGGGCTGGCTGGGGGCAGCTCCTATCCTGGGTCTGTCCAGGGTTAGCCCAGCCCTTCTCCGGGCTGTCATACAGCAGGACGTGCAGTACCTCTCTGGTCAGCACGGGGTCTGCACCTAGGAACCTCCGGATGGCCTTGATGTGGCTGTGACGGACAGGGGGATGGCAGGTAAGGAATTAACACAGAGGACGGGCCCAGATGGGACACACTGGGGATGATGCCCTCTGAGGGGCGACGGGCCAGAAGCAGCAGGTTGAGCCTGCTGGTGGCTGACCTCAAGGCCCTTCAGGCCCTGGCCAGTCCTAAGGGGTTCATACCCTCCTGCCTAGGCACTGCCAAGGGGTGCTGTGTCACAGCAAGGGCTGGGCGGAGGTGGCCAGACTTACTTCCCCCAGCTGGGGGCCCCCTCCCTCCCTTGCTGCCTCCTCCTGATGGGAACCAGAGGGGCTGGGCTTAGAGCCCCTATGGGGGACAGCAGTGACTCCGGGCTCAGGGGTGGGGGCTGGTGTGAGGAGGTGCCCACACTTGGGGGGGGCAGGGCTAGGTGCTGGGCTGGATCTCCTGAGCTGGGGGGGAGGCAGAGATTGGGTGCTGTGGGCAAGGAGAGCAGGAGCTTCTTCCCCATGGGGCAGGGGGCGGGGGGTTCAGGAGGAACAAGGCTCCACTTCTGACCACGCCATGGCTCTGGGGAGGCGGGGTTGGAGAAGGCTGTAAAATGGGCTCTGTGCTTGTAGACTCTGAGCAGGATGCAGGGAAGGCGCTGCTGGCCCCGGGGAACCTGGCAGGCTGGTGAATCAGAGACAACCAGCCTCTAGGGTGGGATGAGGTGTCTAAAAGCGTGCGGGGATGGGGAAGGGACCAGGCTGGGATTGCAGCGGGGAGAGGGCATTTCCCAGCTGGCGGGAGGGGGTGCCCCTGCGGGACATGCTCAGTGTAGGGATGTCTGTGGGGAGCGATGCAGTTAGGCTGGCCCCTCTCCTGCCTCAGCCTGGAGGGATGACCTGCAGGGAGCTCGGGGCCGTGCTGACAGAGGGAGGTGACCCTGCTCACATGGGGTCTCTCCTGGTCTGCGTTGTGGTGAGGGGCCCTGGAAGACTGTTCTGGCCTCCAGCCAGCTAAGCCATTGCACAGCCAAACAAATGGGAAGGGGGTGGACTAGTTAGCAGTGCACAGAACCAAGTGGAGGAGGGTGACAGCTGTGTTAGGAATAGCTCTGAAGCCCTCCAAGGGACAGGGAGGCTAATGGTGACCGCACGCCGGGACAGCTCCCTGGGGGCCTGTGTGCAAGGGGAGGGTCTGTGCTGCATGTAACCATGGTGCTGTGGAGTGACCCCATTAAGGGGGGCTCGGAGGCTGGAGGGGGATTTTCTATCCTTTCCCCAGGGCCGGCACTCACTGTTTGTAAGGCCAGGGCATCTTCAGGAGGATGTTGATTGCGGTCTTAGTGTGCTGCTGGCCAGTAGGTGGAGGATGTCTCTTGTCCCATCACTCAGCCGCCCACCCGGGGTGGGCTCAGTGTGTAGGAAAGAGCGGCTTGGAGATCCTGCACTTGTGGAAGCAAAGCAGGGGCTGAGACCCTACCCCTGCTGTGGGTGGCTGGCAGACAAGGGCCAGGAGGAGCTGGTCAGGCTCAGAAACAAGTCAACGGTCCCATGGCCTGGTGGAGGCCATGGATAAACTCTCTTAGCGAGTGACTAAGCCGAGGGGGGATCTGGGTTTGGTACCTTGAAACCTCCACCTGTGATCCAGCTCTGTAGCACTAAGGGTCCCTTGGAGGGACACAGGGCCAGCGGTAAGGCAGCTCACCGGCCTGCAGAGTGCGCTCCGATAGATATCCCGGCTGTACCTCCCCTTGTGACAGCACACCTGGGCTGCTTCAGCACCAGAGTGGGATCTAAGTGTCTGGGATGCATTTCCATGCCCTAGGTCAATCTGTGTCCACTAGGCAAAGCGTCAGTGACACCGGGGACCCTACTGCAGACTCTGTTCCCCCAGCTGAGGGATGGGGTCTGGAAATAGGGCACATTTTCCAGGGAGTGAGCTGAGCAAGCCAGATTCCTGGGATCGAAGCCTACAAAGGATTACAGGGCCGTGCCTAGCGTCCGCCCGGCAGACAGGGCATGGATGGGTCCCATTGATCAGTGGTGGTGAGAACGGACGTCTCCCCTCCACATCCTCCCTCAGGACCCAGGAATTCTAGGCACGGGGCGAGATGAAGCTGCCCGAGATGTCCAATGCCCTGCCGTTACTTGGCCCTGTAGCTCTGATTTTTGCTGTCTCAGCACTGCCTCCATGACGCCCGCCAGCTGCTCAGCACACTCCCCCTTCTCCAGCAGGCCCACCAGCAGGGTGAAGCTGAAGGGCATGAGGTCATGGGACTGCAGGTGTTCCGCGATGAGCTGCAGGGAAAGGCACAGGCCGAGTGTGAGCAGCGAGCCCCGGCCCGGGGAGGTGGGTTTGCTCTTTGGGGAACGGGGACAGAGGCACTGGCAGCCTGTGCCCAGGGCTATGTGAGTAGGTACTGGAACCCATACCCAGGAATTTCCATCTGCTGGCTCCTCATCGAGGAAAGGAGACAATAACCCCCCTTTCCGATGTGCGTGTCTGTCTCTCCAGCCACAGTCTCTTTTACTCACCATAGCAACATGGGCAGGGCTCTCTCTGCAGCTGGCATCCTTCTGCGCCTTGCTCAGCACAGTCACCACCGTCCCTGTCTTGCTGTACACGATGGCTGCATGAGAAACCATCAGCGCTCAGGCAGAGCTCTTGGGCCAGATTCTTCCCCCTCCCCGTCGAGCCAGGGCAGAGGTGCCAAAGAGCCAGACTCTGGCTGCAGCTGGGGTGAGCTCTCAGCTGGCTCCTGGGCCAACTGCCTACCTATCACCATGATGTAGAAGGTGTGTTGGGATGGGGTGAGATCAGAGGAGGTCCCAGATGATCCCAGGCATCTGGTGAAGGGCAAATGCCAGGTTAGCCCAGTGGGCACCAACCCACTTCTGCTCTGTCCCCCCCGGTCAGGGCTGCAATGAAGGTGCCATGTTCTCTCTGCAGCCCTGCTTGCTAGGTAACGGCCAGGGCTGTGAAGGGGCAACTGCTTGCCCTCCATCTTACCTTTGCAAGGCGTGAAGAGCCAGTAGAGAGCCTCAGATGCCCAGTATCAGGTGGCCTTCTCAGCATCGAAGGCCTGGCTTGTCAGCAGCCCGGCCATGCAGCCCTCCTCTGTCATGGGTTTCAGATCCTAATGGGCCACTGAACAGAAAATCAGGGCATGGGTTGGGGCGAGCCCAGCTCTGTCTGTATCATCTCCCCTCCCTCCCTGTGAGTGCTGGGGAGCGGAGGTGGGGGGCAGCAGGGTGTGCGCTGCTCACCTCGGTGATGGCCTTGAATCGATAAAACATGAAGAGCTGGGCGCTCGCTCTCACAGCTCGGGTCCTCTCCTGGGCCCCTGGGAGAGCAGATCCATGGCTGCAAGTGCTGAGGAGCAGGGAGAAAGCCGGGTGAGCAGCAGCAATGCCGGGGCAACCCCCAGAACCTGCTTTCCGCCCCAGCAGGGAGAGGACATGGAGCATTTAACCCCTTCTCCTCCGCATCCGGACACTGGAACTCAGTGCTCCTCTCCTGTCTGGGGGCCGTTGGGACAGGTCTGAGGGTCTTGGGCTCAGGGCTTTGAGGATTCTCCCCATTGATTCTGTGGGGTCTCAGGACTGTTTCCTTCAGGGGCACAGAGGTGCCAACCCAAATTTAGGAGGCCAAAGTGACACCCCCTGGAGCAAGACTAGAATTGTCTTGCTTGATCCCAGGGTTGGGTGTATGCCCCGTGGGGACTGGCTAGTTCACAGCAGCTGGGAGGCCTGCTCAGCCCCCCCGGGATCAACTGGAGCCTTCCCTCTTGTGGTTCGGGTAGAACCTGAGCAGCCGGCCCATCCCCAGATGGCCAGTGCAAATGGTTGCCTCACCCTCGCCCCTCCCTATCATACCAGAAACAGATGCAGTAGCGTGGTGGGGGTCAGGTGCTGTTCCAGGAATGTCTGCAGCACATGATCCAGGCCCTCCCAGGGCAGTTCTTGGAGATACTGGAGCAGAGAGAAGCAGGGAAGTAAATAGCAAGGAAGGTGGGGTGCATGAAGCAGGGGGATGAGTGGATCCCCCCTGTCTGGAGCCAGGTGCTGTTGATATTCAGGGGTCCCTTTACCCAGGTGATACTGATTCCCCTGCACATAGACATGGGTCTCACCTGGACCATGGGCTGCCCTTTCCCAAAGAATCCTCCTTCCCACCTGGGCTCCCCAACCAACACATGTACTGTGCTGAGCTCTGGAGGGAAGGCCTCCTCCCTCCCCCTCTGGAGGGGTCCCAGCTGCCCCCAGCACCTCGCTGGCTTGCCATGGGCTGAGCTGTTCATCCCCGCTCCAGCTAATCTCTGTTTCTGCGGCAGGGCGAGTCATGACCTGGCCATGTGGCTATCCCGAATCCATGCTTTTGCTCCCTCTGCACCATATGCTATTTAATGCTCTGGGCCAGAACCTCAGCTGGTGTAAACTGGGTGTAGGTTCTAGTTCTCTGTGCCAAGAAGCCAGGGTAATTCTGTACAGTCTCACAGACACTCACCTCTACAGCTGTCCTCCCTGCCAACCCAACTGCAGAGTTAACTGCATAGCCACTTGTCACCACCCCTTTGGAAAATAAACCGAGTGGCTGGATTCGGCTAGACATGTAGCTCTCTGCATTGGGCCAGGGTCCAGCTACTCAGCAAGGGGGTGGCTGAGTTTCCCAGCCAAGGATGCAGGTAGAAGTTGCAGCTTTGTCTATGCCTCACTAACCTCTGCCCGGATAGCGGAGCTTTCTGCCACCTTAGTCCCTCTCAGCTTCGCCAGGGTTGGACGCTGAATCATGGAGCTGGCGATACAAGTGCTGATGGTCTCAGCCACCTGCTCCTTAGACAGGCGAGGCTGGAATTTCCTGATTGGAAGGAACGGAGCAGACGGGGCCATTAGAATGGAGACAGGTCCCAGCATGAGTCAGGTTGAGTTTGATGGCAGGAGGGACAGCTCCCACCCTAAGCAGCAGAGCTCCAGGGGGCATCTCCAGCAGAGCCACCACCTAGGGAATGGTCCTGTCTGGAGATGCCTATGCCCCCTGGGCCCATCAGGGGCTCTTCTGGGGAAGCTGCTCTCCAGGGATGATCCTGGGCCCTGCTCTGAGGCTGCACCCATTCACAGCACTTCATGCTGACGGGAGGGGCTCCCTATTTCCAGGCAATATGCAGAGATAGGGTCTGGATAAAGTGACCCGGAGGCCGAGGAGGATATAGCCCATTAGGGAGCCACCAGGCAGAAGCATCCTCTGGTTCTTATTGCAGCTTGTCCCTCCCCCACTTCCTCTCCCTCCCTCTGCCCCTCCCCAGCTGCTGAGCTCCACAGGTGAGTCAGGCCCCATGGACATACCCTATGTATGAGATGGCCAGCAGGGCACACTTGTGGTTGGGGCTCTGCAGTTGGGCCCGGTCCTTGCCTCTGAAGATCTCCTGCAGCGCAAAGCAGAGAGTCAAAGGCAAAAGAACTTGGGAGAGCCCGGTTACTCAGCAAGACATGGAATCTCCAAATGCTGTTTGATGCCCCCACCGAACCTCAGTCCCAGCGTGCAGTGCACTGGGGAACGGAGCTGGGAAGATGGCCTGGGAGCGACCATGTGGCCAGAATGCGCCTATTTCGCCATTCCTGATGGCACATCTGGAAACTTCAGCATCTGCGACGGAGCAGGGAAGGCGGATCTGGGCGGAGGCGATATTGTGAATGGGAGCATTAGAGTCCTGAACAGCTGAGGTCAAATATTTTCCTGCAAACCAAGGGAGGGCTGCACCTGTTAACTCCTCAGGATCATGTCCCAGAGTGAAAAGCCTTGGAGTTAATCCCCAGGGCACTTTCTGGGTGCTGGGAAGATCCCTCAGAAGTGGGATGGGGAATTGTCCCAGGTGTAAGCAGCATGAATCTGCTAATGGAAAATAGTGTCATCTAATTCCTTGGGCTGGAATCGCACCAGAAGATACTGGCGTCAGCACTGGCTTTGCAGTGCACAATGTAGAGCCCTGGGCACCCAGTCACAAACACAGCACATGGCCTTCAACGCCGGATACTCTGGCATGTGCATCTGACCTAGGGACCCCTCCCAGGACCCCAACGTGCTCACTCACCAGCAGGGGGGACAGCATGGTGTATGTGTCCTGGCTCACCAAGGGAATCCTGCTCACTTGGGTGACAGCTTCACCCACCAGCACGAGGCTTCTCACAAATGCAGATCTCACCAGCAGGTCCTGGGCTCGCAGGCAGGAGGGGGAGAGAACAATGAGGAAACAGCCACAGACAATAGAGAGCTGAGACACAAGGCTACAGGGCAAGTCTCTCTCTACAAGGAAGCTGCTGTCCTAGGCTGGATTGCCCTCACGCCTAAGGGAAAGGACCTGGCTTGCCGAGTGGAACATCTTTGCATTCCCTAGGGGAACATCTCTGGAGATGGTTACAAGGAATGGGCTGATTTCCAGAGGTGCTGAGCACTTGCAGTTCCCAGAGCTGTCAATGGGCCCTGCAGCTGCTCAGCTCCCCTGACTATCAGGTTGTAATTGTCTGATCTGGGATAGGAATCTGCTGCTCTCTGCAGTTGGCTGGGCTCTCTCTACCAAGGTGTCCATTTGCCAAGGAAAAATTCAGTTAAACCAAACTAGCATCCCCTCTCCTTTTCACTGGGACGTGCATATGGGCATTGGGTGTAGGACTGAACCTCGGCCTCAAACCTCCCATGGCAAGAAAACAACCTAGAGTTAGCTCAAAAATCCCCCTTCAGCACTAGAACCTGTCAACCGGGCTAGGGGCCTGAATCCCTCAGTGCACCTTTTGTGCCCAGCTACACCATTGACTGCAGTGTGTGGGAAAACAGGCCCTAAACCTTTCTCTTCTCATCCCTGGGTGCAGCACAAGCCTAGAGGTACCAAACAGGGTACAGTCATCTCTGGGACAATAGCACCAAGTGATGCTCAGTTATGCTCTAGGCCCAGATGGAAGTCCTTCCATTAGCTTCCATGGGCCTAGAATCAGAGAAGAAGCTAATCGAAATGGGGGAGTCACAGAGAATGGTGCTGTTCTCATGTCTCCTGCCCCTCCTGGGGCAAAGGGCCAGCCCTCGGAGCTGAGTTTATGCACAGACATAGCTCTGTGCTGCTGTGCGCAGCCTGGGTAGGTGCTGCGTGGGTGGTCAGGGGAGGGCTCTGACTTACATGTGGGCTCAGCAAATAGTGTTTCTGCATGGGAGACAGGATCTTGTAGCCTATGGTCTCTCGGATGAGGTCTATGGGGCCTGAGTGGACCACGTGCCCATAGGTGAGGAGCAGGAGGCTTCTCAGCTGTTCGATGGAAGGTGGCTCCTGAGAATTGCAAAGGAAAGAGTGAGGAGAAGGGATGGCCTCCGACTGCTCCTAACTCAGAAATGGGGCCGGGGGAGGATTTTTCATCCAGCCGGCTTAGCAACCAAAGGCTGCTCTGCTGAGCTGAATTGCCTGGACTCTGAGGCCCTTCCCAGCTCCCCAGGATTGGAGGGTTGAGGTGACCCGGCAGCCAAAGGGGACGCACTAGCAGCTGCTTTAATTCAGCCTAGCTCCAGAGATGTCACTGGGACTACAGTGGACTGCACTGGCCCAGACAGTTACTGGGAAGGTGGTGGTGGTGGTGCGCAAGGGGAGGGGGGAATGTCAGATATACCAGCCCTTGTGAGTCTGCCAGGAAGGTCTGTGAAATAGCCCAGTTCAGGGGAAGACCAAGGGTCTGTTCTGCTGAGAAATGTGTCAGCTGGAGCTGATGGCATGGCAGTGTCTTTTGGGTCCTCTCTGAACCTTCTTTATGGGGCTGCATGAAGCATGTCTGAGCTCCCCAGGAGATACCCTGGAGAGCTTATACAACAGCACTCACATTCCACCTGGATCCACCCCATTGTGCTGTGATTGCAGCTCTACGGAGGAGTAAGGAAAGGGCTCCCTCCATGGAGGCTGAGCCACTGCTTGGAAATTCAGCTCTTTGCTGAACAGGCTTCTGGGAAGCAGGGTCCTCCCTGGCAGGTCCCTTTACCTGCAAAAGCTGGTGAAGGGATGGATGAAAGAGCAGAGATGCTAGGTGGGACCGTACCTCCAGAGAGCCAGCAGCAGAAGGCTGGAGCTGCACCCTGCTGACGACCTCTTCCCAGTGCTTCAGGATGGCAAAAATCTCATATAGATGTTGCCTGGCACACAGCCCAAGCGCTTGGGCGAATCCCTGAGAGACAGAAAGATGGAGGTTGGAAATGCCAAGCAACAAGCCAAGGGGCCAGGATGGGCTCTCAAAGTCATTGCCATGGGCATGGGTATAAGGAAGATCTTTTCGATCCACTGGACCTTGTCCAAGGCAGAACATACACATGTAGCATCAGGGGATTGACAAGGAACGAGGGATCACCTGACAGTGGAGGAGCAAAGACCTCACCTCTCTTTCCTCTTCTTCTCGGAAATTGACCATCTCCACCAGACGCCATAGCTGGGGCTTGATGCTCTCTTCTGGAGAAAACATCAGCACGGTGCCCCAGCACTTGTAGAGAAAGCTCTGTGAAAGAGACACCATCATGCTGGATGCATTGGGCATGGCCTGGCATGCACAGAGCCCAGTGGGTATAGCTGTCTGCTTCACTGGCCCCAAGCTGCCCCTGGGTAGTGACTGCTGTTCTGAACTAGCACTGAACCCCAATTCCTTCCAGGACACTGACCTTGTCACAGGGCCGCTTATCGCTGTGGGCCAGCTGGCGCCTGATACTAGTGATGAAACAGCCCAGCCAGGTATGGTCCGAGATGAGGAAGAGAAGGTCTTCCAGGAACTGCCAGGGAAAGAAGAGCCAGTTAGAAATGAGAGGGGCCAAGAAACTGGTCCTCTCAATAGCTCCAGCCAGGAACCCACCACAGCTGGGAGGGGAGGGGAAGAGGAAGTGTGCACTGTCACCCCCCACGTCTCTCGTAATGTTTGTGAATCCTTGTGAGCTGCCCCTGGTGCTTCTCCAATTTTATCTGCTGGGCTCAGCCACTTCCTCTGTCCCCCAATGCAGTGCTGCTGAGAGGCCTCTTAATCCTGCCTCAGCGTGGGGGGCTGGACTAGATGACCTCTTGAGTTCCTTTCCAGCCCTCCATTTCTCTGACCCTGACCTGCAGCAGCTGCTGCTCCCACTCCCTCTGGCAGAAGCAGGTCTTGTGATCTGGAAGAGATGGGCAGGTCAGTTTCCTTTGTGTTTAGACCCTTCTACTGGGGAGCAGCCTGCAACCTGGCTCTTGTTTGGCTGGGGGTGGGGGGAGCTGCCGACTCATGGGCCCCCAGCGGACCCATGGCTCTTTGCAAATCACTGATGGACAACAATGCTCCTCAGACCCAGATCCCTTGATGTGAAATACCCAGGAGTTCTGCTTGCCAAGATCCTTCTCCAGGGGGTGAGGGATGAGATGAAGGTTAGATACGGTCCTGGAAAGGATTCTTCCTGTCTAGGCATGGGGGGGCTAGATGAACCAGGGATATGATCCTGACATGATCCTCTCTGATTCCAAGGTCACAGCATCATATTATCCTGGATTCAGAGGGAGGCCCTGGCCTCTTCCTCTCTAGCCCAGACCACAGTGTCCCCTCCCTTCGCTCCTGCAAGGGGAGACACTCACCCCTCACCTTCCACGTAGAGGAGCATTTCCATTGTGTAATTATCCCAGAATCGGCCAGAGCCAGCCTGGAACATGCTCATCAGCTGGAAGAGGAGGAACATGGCTGCCCTTCTGACCTGCACGGTCATGTATGAAGATGCACCGAGCACCTGGTGGACAAAGAGGCAGAGGTGGCTGTAGCCCTCCCTTGCAAGGCAGTGTGAGAAGGGAGCTCCCTACAGGTGCACGGGGAGAGCTCCGTGATGGAGGGAAGGAGACAACAGAGAGGTGGAGCTGACAACCAGGACAGGATTGAGATGGATATTTCAATTGATCGGGGACACTCCATGGAGCAGCTCTTGGCTCCTTCCATCCTCTCATTCCTGGGCTGGCTCTAGCTCAGATGAAAGGAGACAGGCTTATCCAGAGGCTGTCAGGCAGCTGCTGGGTCAGATCCTGGGCCTAGGTTGGAGCCGCACAAGGGGAGCTTGAAGCAGCCCGAAAGAGGCAGCTGGGCCATAAAGGGAATCCCCAGCTGCCCCTTGGTAAGGGAGGATGCTGGAGGCCAGGGGGCAGGAGGGGGCCTGCAAAACAGTCCCTAAGGGCTCATTCCAGCTGGCTTCTATTGGAGCCATCCGAGGGCTGCACTAACTTGTGCTGGGGGACCTGGTCCAGCCCCAGGATCAGGGGAGCCAGGAAGGTGGCTGGCTCAGAAAGCTCGCTGGTTCTGTTAAATGCCGAGAGGCGCTGAGTCGATGTGCAATGACCACGAGGAATGTGATGAGCCAGCTCCTCTGGGGGCTGCAGGGAGAAGAGCAAACACTAAGCATTGCAAGGCAGCTCCAGGAGCAGCCCCTTCCCACTGAGCATAAGGAAACCTCCTGACTGCGGGTTACTCACCAGCAGCCGAGCCAGCAGCTCCTGGGGTAGAGTGGCCCTGGGGCTTGACCGACACCCTGTGAACAGAAAGGGGGGACACCCCATCAGGCTCTGGAGCGATCTTTTGCATTCGTCTCTGAGCTCTACCTGTGCCTTGACGGCTGGCTGTGTCCTTGCAGTGAGCCGGAACCAGAGCCGAGAGCTGATCCCCACCCCTACCTGGGAGCAGACGCCTCTCGCTACAGAAGGACTAAGAGCGGGTGGCTAAAATACTAGGACTCACCTCTGTTCACCTTGCCGCACCTCCTGGCCAAGGCAGCCTGCCTTCCTCCTGCATCCTCTTTACCACTCCGACCGAGGTCTGCAGGAGGAGAGACAGGGCTGGCCCATGGACTGCTGGGCTCAGCTGAAGGAGCAGCCCAGGCCATAAAACCTGCAGAGCAGAGAAAAGCCATCTCAGTACGGAAATATCCTCTTCCTGCACCAGCTCTCTCTTTCCTACACTAGACGGCACTCCTGGCCTCGCCACTGCCAGCCAGATCTCTCTACCCAGCCTGAACCATGCAGTGATCCCCGCCCCCTCCCTCTTCACACCTGTCAGTGTCTGCCTCCAGCACCAAATCAAGTGACACATGACTAAGCCCCGCCTTTTGCTGAGTGGAGCATCAGCATTGCCAGCACCGTATTTCCTAACTCCAGTCCCACTTGGACAGGCTGTGTTCTTACGGCGTGAACGCAATACACCAGCTTGATCAATAAAGAGGAGACTAGGAAAACCAGTACCATCAAGTGAAACCATGACAGGCGCTCAGGGAGCTTTGAGCTCTGACCTTCACATCCCCACACAGGCCTGCGCCACTTGAACCACAGATGCAATTGCTGTCTGCTGTGTGGACAAGAGGGGGACTTAACACACACTGTGCCAGAGGGTTACACAACTCTTTGCTGGACAGTGTAGAATAGTGGAGAGCAGGAACCCCCGGGGGTCTCTCCCCACCTGTGGTATCTAAAGCACATGTCTTTGGCAGGCTCAGTCTGAACAACAGTGTAGCTGAGGGCACAATACTTGGGTTTGCCTTATTAGAAATGTGGCTTCTAGTCTCAGCTCTGCCTGAAGTGACTTTGCACAACATGGCTGTTAATTTGTTCAGTGTGGGGAGGGGCTGGCTAATACCTGACTGCTTAGGCTTGTGTTCTGAGGCCTGGGTCAGTAATCAGGTCTGTGCAGTGTGTGGAAAGCTAAGCGGTAGTCAGCAGAGATGAGATTTGGATGTAGTGTCTCCCAGCTCAGTGGATTCTCCCTTAGGCACCAGGGTAGTGTGGGTGAGAGGCAGGAAGTCCTGGGCTAGGATTGGCTTTTGCAAAACAAGAATGTGATGGTCTGTATAGACCCCACCCTGTAACGGCCAGGAAAAAGTTAACAGAGGGACCAATGAAGAGGGACTGAGCTATGGAAGCTGCAGAAGCAGCGTGACTGGCCACAGGGGATGCTAGAGCGGAAGAGCCCCTGTGACCCCAAACCCTGGCATGCAGCGGCACTCAGCTGGTGAGTGTTCCCTGTTCCAAAGAACCAGGTCTGGCTCGGATCCAGGATCCATTTTACCCAACCCCATGATGTTCTGGAGCGGGGAGGCTCAGGTAAATAATTCTGGTTGTGGCCTGTCTCATGGAAAAGCTCAGACCCAGAGAGGCCTGTGTCCAATGGAAAGGGGCAGAGTCACTTACATTGGCCATTCTGGGGGAGTCACCCAGGGACTGCAGGGTGCTGGAGCAGAGCTGGCAGACCTTGAGCTCCATGATGTGCCTCCCGTCTGCTGCCTCCTGATGGTGAGAAATAAAGGAGACACCAGGGAGATTTAGATTCAGTGGAGACCTCTGTGGCACGGTACCTATAGTGTGCATGGCAGGGGGTGAAAATGGAGCTTGAAGGGAAAAGGCACAACCCTGGCTGTGACTGTGCCATAACCAGCTCAGGGTCTGTGTGGAGCCAGTTCTAGGCTCCACCCCTCTGCGTAGTGAAAACCAGACCATCATGGCTTAGTCTCCTGTAGGGTGGATGATCACGGCGGGACGAGAGAAGGAGGAAGTCAGGGGTCCTGCCCTCCCAGCGCAAGGGACAGAGCCCAGATGGCAGCTGGGAGAGGGATCGGAGAGAATGGGCTGAGAGGAAAAAACACTGTATTCCATTTGTCATTATTTTCCATCAGTAGACGGAGGGTGCCATCTCCAGTTCCATCTGCTTCCCAAGCCCTATTTGCTGCCCATCTCCTGCCCCTCCCCATCTGCAGCTGCCCCTCCTTCCCTATCCCTTGACCCCATGTTCTGCCCTGTTTACAGACCCCCATCACTAAGGTCTCTGCGGATTCTTACCGTGCTGTCGAGGGGCAGGGTACACTGACGCACCAAGAAGTCAATTAAAGGTCTTGAATCAGGTTTCTCCAAGAGCCCATGTGCCCCCATGGTGCATATAAAATAAGCAAGGGCTTCTCTGACCTGCCTGACCCAGACAGAAACAGAAATGATTTGCACACAGTGTAGAGGGACCTTGTCCCCTCCCGGTCTAGGCTGGGATCCTTTCTCAGCTGGGTGTTTGGTGAAATACTCCTAGGCAGCCCAGAGACGGCAATGCAGGTGGAGCCCTGCTGGGATTCTTTCCCTCATCTTCTGCCCTGCACTATGGAGCACTGATGGGTCATGTGTTTCGATGCACAGGGTCCCGGCAGGCTCTGCACTGGCAGGCAGACATTCACTAGCTTTGGACGCGTTGGCCATGGTTCCAGACTCACCCGTATGCTTGTGCTCTGCAGGATTGGCCCCAGGGCTATGAACAGCTTCTCTGTGTGCTGTGTCATTTCGGAAACTGTAAGAGACACAGAAACATGGCTTGGCAGGGCTCATGTTAAACCGGAGTGTGCAGGGACCTGAGATCTCAGGAACCTTAGAGCAACCTCAGTGTCCCTACATGACCCTCCTGGCAGGTTACCCCCGCAGGTAACCAGCTGCATCTGCCCACGCTGGCAGTTCCAGCAGTGATTGTCCTCTCTCATTGCCGCAGCATCGGCTGAGGGGCTGCAGAACTTGGCTTGTCTACTGCAGACAGGTACAAATGAGCCCAATGAGGCCCAGTGCTAAGCGCTGCTAATTGCACAAGAGGCCATAACACATCAAAAGACGAGGCCTCACTGTGGGGTCACTTACTGTTGGATCGGACTATCTGGTCCAGAATGCAGAGACTGGCACAGGTCTCCTCTTCCTCGTCCTTCTTCAGCCTCCTGAACAGGAACACAAGCAGCTCCACCAGGAAGAAGCGAGCTGCAGGAAGAGGAGTGAATCGTAAAGGGGAAGGGAGTATAGTTCTGTGCCTGGGCTCTGAAATTCCACAGGCTGGGATCTCCTTCTCTGGGAAAGGGGAATGGGTTTCTTACCCAGATGGACCAGAGAGTCCAGGGCCTCTCTCCGCTCCTCCAGGTGCTCTCTGGGGAGATGACACAGCTAAGGGAAGAAAGCAACAGCAGCAAAGGTAAACTAGATCCAGTGTCTCTCAGGCCAAGCCCTGGGATGGCAGAGTGAAGGGATGAGGGTGGAGAGGCAGATTCTAATTCCCATCTAAAGAACAGGCCAGCAAGCTGGATCAGTCTATGAGTGAGGCCGAGGCTTTGGGGGCCGTGGTTCATGTAGAAGCAGAGTCTGACGGGTCAGGAACCGAAGATGTGGAGCGCTGGAACAAGGTGCGGGATGCTGATGTTCCCGGTCAAAGGGGTTGGGGTGGGTGGGAGGAAAAGAAACCAAAGGAGAGTTCTCCAGGATCCATCCCCCAGTGGGAACAGGATGAGGCAGGGACAGCTCTTCCCACAGCCTACCCAGTTTAAGCCAACAAGCGCTGGCATTTTGCCTGAGTAATCACAGCATCTCTTACCATGGAGTGGAGTGCTGGGAAGAGGATGCCAATGTCCTTCCTCAGGGCAGCCTCATTCATGTCCCTCACACAAGCAAGGCCCTGTGCAAGAGAAGAGAGGCAGGATATGGCGATGACGTGTCAGGCCCCAATGTGTAGACTCTCCATCAGCAGCTGGGCAAGCACAACCCAGACTTGGGTAAAGTTCTGGCCCTGGTGGAGAGCAGCTTCCAGCTGGTGCCGGACTCTCCCTTCTCTGGGAGGGGCATTTGACCCCTTTGTTTGCACTAGCCTAGTATCACTGATGGTTGGTTCAACGGGACAGTTGTACCTGGTGCCAGCTGGGGTGGTGTGTGCTGAGAGGATGGCAGGGCCCGGTTTGGAAGAGCGGGGGCTGCCCTGATACTTATCACTACTGATGTTATGGCAGCGCCCAGAGGCTCCAGTCAGGATCAGGCCCTGTTGCACTGGGTGCAGCACAACGCAGACAGAGACAATCTGTGTCCTGAAGGGCTGACAGTCTAGAGACCCACACAGACAGGTCAGGGATGGGAGACAGACAGCATCCAAGGGCTCATCCCTGCCCCTGTGCTGGGGTGAGGAAACCACGCGGGAGCTTGGAAGGGACAGTTTAATGTCCCTTCATGCGGCCTTACCAGGGGCCAAGGATCTGGCCCATTGTCTCTGCCTGCTCACCTCTTGGGGAGAGGTGAAGCTCAGGACAATGGTTATTATTTCTCTCCCTGGTTCCCTAATGCAGCCCATTGCTGACCAGCCAGCAAAGAAGAAAGAAAGCAGAGCCAGGTGCTGGGAATGGAGTCGTCTCTCTCCTCCCGACTGCAATACCTGCCCTGGCAAGGGGGGTCAGAGCATGTTCTCTAAGGCCAGAGAATGGCAGTGAATCTGGGAGCAAGCGGATAGGGAAAAGGGATCAGAGTCTTAGAGGGTCAGTGTGTTGTGGCGAAGGCAGTAGGAGCAGGAGTCCAGGCTGAGTTGGTGATGGAGGGAACCTTGTACCGTCTGTGCCATGGACACTTCCCCAGTGTGCTGTGGATTTCCCGTTCTCTCCTCACTCACTCTGGTCTTCCTTGGCCTTTCCTCCCCCTCCTCCTTGCTGACTGGGGTGAGCTGTCCCCTGGATGATGAATAGGCCTTTCGCTTGGTGCCTAAAATGAAGAGAAGGATACTAAGTTGGCTCTTAAGCAAAGTAAGCAGTCATGGGATTAGAGGGAAGGTCCTCTCATGGGCTGTAGCTGGTTAAAAGACAGGAAACAAAGGGTAAGAATCTATTTTCAGTTTTCACAATGAGGTAAATTGTGGGGTCCCCAAAGATGTGTACTGGGGCCTTTGCTGTTCAGGGGCAAAATGGTGAGGTGGCAAAATCTGTGGATGACGCAAAATTACTCACCATAGTTAAGTCCCAGGCAGACTGCAAAGAGTTCCAAAGAGATCTCACTAAACTGGGTGACTGGGCAACAAAATGGCAGATGAAATTCAGTGTGGATGAGTGCAAAGTAACGCACATTGGAAAACATGCAAAATGATGGGATCTAAATTAGCTGTTACCACTCAAGAAGGAGATCTTGGAGTCATTGTGGATAGTTCTCCGTAAACATCCACTCAATGTGTAGCGGCAGTCAAAAGAACTAGCAAAATGTTGGGAATCATTATGAGGAGTCAGTGGGGAGCTGAGCTGGTAGAGGGAGCTGCCTGGTGGGTCAGTTCTCCCTTCACCGGGCAGCCTAAGTGCCAGTAGTGATTCCAGTGCTGCCATATGGCAGCAAGGCTTTAGCCCAGTGTGGGATGGCATGGAGGCTGGCGTGTAAGGTGGAGCACAGGGCAGTGGCTTATGTGCATGTGCAGAGCAGGGCACAGAGCCTGGGTGGAGTCTCTTCTTGCCCTCTCAGCACTGGGGTTTTGCTGTCACTGTGGCTGCTTTCCCCTCCTCCCCTTTATTCCTGGCACTCAGTCCTGGGCATGGGCCTACCTGGATCATGAGGCTCCACACAGAAAGTGCTGGTGGGGCTGCCCGCTCCTGCAGCCAGGGTTTGTGGCGCTGGGTCTTGTTTTTGGGCCACCTTCTGCTCCTCTGTGTCTGTGGATACAGGCAGACAGTGGGTTAATTTCCCACAATCATGGTCACTGATAGAATGCCCTGGGGGTGACAGGGACGTATAGCTGTGTGGGAACTGTCTGCACCTTATGGAGCCCCTGGAGAGAGATTTCCACCAATCACTGCCCGGATGCTGTCATGTTACTGAACACTGAGATCGGGCATTTCCCCTTCTAGTTCCTTTACAGACATTACCCGCACCTTCCAGACCCCAGTGAAGGTTGTGAGTCTTGTTAGCTTCATTATGAAGCTAGGGAAACTGAGGCACTGATCCTGTGTGCACTGGGATGGAACTTCCTGATGGGACAGCAATAGAAATGTGATGATTTGTCACAGCAAAAGGCTGTTGACTCCTACCTGTGACAGAAGAGTCAGTGGGGCCTGACTGGCTGGAGTCCAGATTTGTCCTGTCTGTTCGGAAAGGTGTCTGTCCTGTAATTCAGAAGGGCAGTGGTGGGGTGAGGTGTCATGTGACTGAGTCTCTGTAAGGGCAATAGGAATCAGAGGGGAACTGGGGTAAATCTGTATCATGGGGGACGCTCCCAGGCAGAATTCCTATTCACCAATAGTGTGAGTAAGTCTTTGGTAGACACGGTCCAAAAGCCCCATCTTGACTCCTAAGACAAGAACCAATGTAAACAGATCACAAGAGTTTCTCTTCTACTGCACAGACCTCAGAACATTCACTAGGGTGACCAGACAGCAAATGTGAAAAATGGGGACAGGGGGTGGGGGTTAATAGGAGCCTGCACAAGAAGAAGACCCCAAAATTGAGACTGTCCCTATCAAATCAGGATGTCTGGTCACCCTAACATTCACATCTCATTCTTGGGAGGCCAAGCTAGTGCTCTGGTGCCCAGTGCTCTGCACTGCCATGTGGAATGAGACCCAGGCTCAATTCTTTGTGCTGATCTGCGGCTCCCAATATGGCTGGAATTGCTCCAGGTGGGGGGAACCTCCATTTACATGGGGAGGCTCTCTGCTTGACTAGGGACTTTGAAGGGGATTCCCTTGGGTTCCCCTCAGCCAGAAGGATGGAACTCATGAGCTGGAGAACCCCAAGGAAATAGAGACATTGCAAGGCTGCAGCACTGAAATGTGGGATCCCCCTTCATTGGGGATAAAACCTTTGTGGTACCTCTCCTCTTCCTTGGGATTCAGCAAGGCAGCTCTATCACCTAGAACATTTGGTTCCACGAGGTATTTGAGCTTATGAGGTATGTTCTGACCAAGTAGTTACCTATTCTGGCCCACCTCACTGCACAGCCACCAAACCAGCAGTGCTTGAGACAGCATCTGATCATGACTCACAAAGCCATTTCTAATATACATATGAAAAATGTGGGCATCTCAGTCATGAAAAATGCACTGGCATCTGTTTCCAGGAATGGAATGTGTATGGCTCAGTAGCACCCACAGTTCCAGCCACAGCCGTGGTCGCTTGACACACAGATAACCAGTTACAGATCACAATGATAGTTTGCACAAGTAGTCACTGCAACTGCTTGGATAATTGCTGCAACCGTGCACACGAGTTAATAAGCAGTTGTGGACATCCTTCTGAATTCTGAGCCTAATGAGACATTTACTCTCATAATAACAGTTGTGATTCTCTAATATAGCATCCCGTGTTAATATACCATTGTTCACTCAGAAAGATCCCATGGGAATTATACTGTTTGCACAAGCTAGAACTAAACATTATGTTAGTTTGTGTCATTATATAATGCCTGCATCTGTAATTTTCACTCTATCCATCTGAAGAAGTGTTTTTTTAGCCACGAAAGCTTATACCTAAATAAATCTGTTAGTCTTTAAGGTGCCACCGGACTCCTTGTTGTTTTTGTGGATACAGACTAACATGGCTACCCCCTGATACTAAACATTCTGTTGATTC
This sequence comes from Gopherus flavomarginatus, assembly GCF_025201925.1. Lineage (NCBI taxonomy): Eukaryota > Metazoa > Chordata > Testudines > Testudinidae > Gopherus > Gopherus flavomarginatus. Next base: position 50,829,737 of record NC_066625.1, read on the forward strand.
TGTAAAAGACATTGCAGATGAACAGCAACTTTGGCCTCGAAAAGGAATTCTGGCTGTGTATCACGTCACTTTCTGCCTACCTGGACCAGGAGACTCTGTGTCAGGTGGGTTGCCATCTGTGGTTGACACTGAAGTCTCTTGCACTGCTGAGTCTGTCAATAGAAGAGAAGGGTTAAATTTCTCCATTAAAGGTCTCTGGTTGAATGCCCAGGGGAATTATCTGAATGATAGTGCTGAGAGGAGGGGAGTTTTTGGCACCCAAAGCAGCAGGTTCCAGTCCTCTTGTGACAATTCAATGCAGCTGATTTCACTGAGTAACAAATACAGTCACACCTGGGTCACCAAAGAACTTTCTCAGTTACAGAGAACACCTGTGTGACCCAGAAAGGAGCGATTCTCTAAACAGAGGCAAAGCCACCCCAGTTCTCTCTCTCACTGTCACAGGTTGGTGCCAACATTCACAGCCCCCGACTTCCACAAAGTGCTTGATGGGGTCTCAGCAGTGCAGCGGGTGGCGACTAGTTTGCAGCAAACACAACTTGGAGGATTTAGAAATGTTGCATGTGCAGTCTCTGGAGAGGGAGAACTGTAGGGAGATGGAGACTCCAAGAGCCCTCCTCATTCAGGCAATGCCAGGGCCACCACGGGGGGGGGTGGGGGCAAGTGGGTCCTTCACTCGCTTCGGGGGCCCCAGAAAATTCTCACAGTGCCCGGGCCCCCAGAGCTTCTTCCGCTCCCGGTTTTCTCCGGCGAGGGGTCCTTCCATTCTGGGGAGAAAGGACCCCACACCGCTGAATTACCATCGAAGAGGGACCCGCCGCCAAAGTGCAGCCAGGTCTTCGGCGGTAATTCGGCGAATGTGGGTGTCCTTCCATTTCGAGACCTGCCGCCGAAGTGCCCCAAAGACCCACGGAAGGGACCCCCCGCCGTCGAATTACCGCTGTGAAGTGGGACGGCGGTGGGGGGGGTCCTTCCGTTCTGGGACCCACCGCCGAAGTGCCTCGAAGACCTGCAGTGGGGGCCCCCTGCCGCCGAATTACTGTCAAAAACCCGGCTGCACTTTGGCGGTGAGTCCAGCTTCGGCAGTAATTCGGTGGCAGGGGGTCCCCGCCGCAGGTCTTCTGGGTACTTCGGTGGGGGATCCCGGAGTGGAAGGACCTCCCACCATCAAATTACTGCTGAAGCAAGGGCCCACTGCCGCTGAAGCAGAACCTCATGGGAAGGAGGGGGCCGACCCACTGGAGGGAGTTGGCAAAGGGCAGGTATAGCCTATAGGCAGTGCTCTACCAAATGTACGGTACATTCTGATCAATTTCATGGCCAGAGGATTTGAAAATCAATTTCAAGTTTTCAGATGTTTACCTCTGAAATGTCACAGTGTTGTAGTGGGGGTTCTGCCCTAAAAGGGAGTTGTGGAGGAGCCGCAAAACTGTTGCAGGGGAGTTGTGAGATTGCCACCTTCACTTCTGCACTGCCTTCTGAGGAACAGGGGTATGTACCTGGAGGGGGGTCTGATCTCTCCTGTGAGGGCGGCTATGCAGGGGAAGTGCCAGTTTCCTCCCTCCCTCCCCAGCCCAGAGGGGACTAGCAGGTGGAGCCAGGGCCATGGTAGGAGCCTGCCCTTCCCCACCCCTCCAATAGCTAGATTTCAGGGGGAAGGTCTGATTTCATGGTCCATGACTTTTTCGTGGCTGTGAATTTGGCCTACCTATGGGATGGTTTAGGTTAAGAAATAAGTAGAAAATAAGTTTGGCACCTAAGTTAGCTCAAGTGCAGAAGAGTTTAGAAAACTGAATTTGTTAGCATGAGGAAAGTTAACAATAAGTTAGAGGTCCTGTTATAGAAAGTAAGAGTTAGCAAGCACATGGCCAGGGGTTATGCCACTGTTTGGCTATAACTGGCTTAAGCAGGGTTTTGAATGAGTGTTTTGAGAATTGTGACTGTTTTATTAAAACGTTATGTATACTAATAGCATGGGAAGGATATTGGTGCAGATATTAATGTAAACCACATGTAATGTAGAGAGTCAATAAGGAGGCGATGGAAATATAAGCAGTGTAAGGGGCAGTTGCACGTTCAATAGTCTGAGAATAGCTTCTACTGGGAGTTGTTTTGCTAATTCGGTGAGCGCTCCAATCAACACCCCAAGGTACCATTCTGTCCCAGGGCTCTAAGCCTGTAATTCATGCTGTTGTCAGTGCACTGATCCCGCACTGATCCACAATACAACACTCAGTGATGACAGTGTAGGTGGTAACTGCACACCTGTTTGCTTAACTAATTATTTTATTTTGGAATGAAGTTTGGTTTTATCATTCATAGTGTCGCCTAAATACATTTTCTGAAACCGACCTAGATGCTTGAACCTGGGTTTTGTTGCAGCCTTATCTGTAACAACTTACTACGAATTGGAAACATTTTAGCATCAAGGTTACAGAAGGTTACGCAAGGAAAAGGGTGAATCTGAGGAGTCTGTACCCCTGTTTCCTACTTACCTGAAGCAGCAGGCTCAGATAGGGAAGGGCTGCAACACCCAGTGGCTGCCGTAGCCTCGTTCCCCTGGTCTGTGGCTGTGGAAAAGTGCAAAGGGAAGGGGGTCATTTCTCCTTTCCTGGTCACTGATAGAAACTGCAGGGCGTGAGGTAGACAATACAGCTGTGTGGAGAACTAATGACACTGCAGGGCACCTCTGGAGAGGGACTGCCATCAGTCACAGCCCAGAGCATTTATACTGCACGCCCATCTCCAAGGCATTTGACAAACACTTCACCCCACAGGTAGGGAGCTGAGATAACATGGGCAGGGGCGATAGAGGGCGGGGGAAATTTGTGGAGAATCTGCCGCAAATTCTTTCCTAACCAGGATTCCATTAGAGGCCAGAATTTCCCCAGCTCTGCTTGTCCCTGCTACTCTAGTTAATAAGAGATCTCCTCAGGAGACAAGGAGAGTGCAGACAAGGCTGGGATGGCAGTGCTGCATTAGGGTCACATCAGAGAATTCCCTGCCAGTCCAGAAGAGCTAGAAATGTCTGGGGGGTTAAATAAAACTAAAATGCTCCCAGAAACCTTGGAGAAAACAAACCTCCTCCATCAGGAGACCCTGAATCCCCAAGCACATAGAGATTCCATGCAGATTCCCAGCAGTCCCCTGTAGGTAGCTCTGGAGAGGACAGCAATGGCGGGAGAGGAGGGTCCATTTCTGGGGAGAATTCCTACTCACCTCCAGACCGGACCAGCAGTCGGCAGAGGTAGCCGTAAAGATCCATATAGGCTCCTAAGACATGAACCAACATGAATGAGTCCCTGGGGCTTCCTTCCCATGACACAGACCCCACCATACTCACACATGCTTCTAGATGGGCCAAGGAGACCCAGACTTAGGTTTTTTGCTGCCTGCCTGGCTGGAGAGACAAAACCATTAGGTGGTGGCGTGACTTCAACATTGATGTAAACATTTTATGAATAGCATTATTATAACTTATGTTTATAATGTTAGGTCATTACAAACAGGTTTGTGCCTTTACTGAACATTCAAATATACATTTATCACCAGGATACTTGAAAATATGAGTAGTCCAGTTTTAGTTGGCTAGGTTATAAAATGTTCACGCTAATCAAAGAAATTGCAGACGGCTTCAGCTCTCTGTCATCCAGAAATGAGCAAATGTCCAGAAAATAATATCTCCTTAACCATAAACCTGTTTATGTCCAGCAAGAGTATCTGTACAAACTTTCAAAGGCAACTGTCCTCATTTTAATTTGCTTTAACTTTTATACTCTTTTCTTTTTATGCTCTGTTTAAAATAGCTATCCATTATTGACATTTGTGCTTTGTAGAAAATATTTAATAGAGGTTGAATTGCTATAACAAACCACTTGTAACTCTAAGGAACTTGGGTCAAGAATCTAAGCACCCAAAAGAGTATTTTATCTACACCAGAGCACCCTCTCTTCTATAAGCTGCCAGTTTAGTATAGATCTAATCCTTTAACTCAATAAAACACATGTTGTAAAGAAAAATGTTTTAGGAAAGATCTGGCCCTGTAGAAGATGAGAATGTTATTTATGTTGGATATTCCAAAATGAATTTAGGGCTGGGCTAGGGCTAGGGCTAGGGCTAGGGAGAAATAGCTCAGTGGTTTGAGCTCTCAGCTTGCTAAACCTAGGGTTGTAAGGTCAATTCTTGAGGGGACTATTTAGGGATTTGCAGCAAAAATCAAGACTCAGTCCTGCTAGTTAAAGCAGGGGGCTAGACTCAATGACCTTTCAGGGTCCCTTCTAGTTCTATGAGATCAGTATATCTCCATATATGTTAGAACAATAAATCTAGGCCACAAAGTGCACTCTACCAGCCCCTCTTTGCAACAAAACCCTCTGCTTGGGTCCTTCAAACTTTAGAGAAAAATGTGTGTAGTTGAGAAAAAGTTTTGGAGAAAACTTTAGCTGATTTCTAAAATATTGAAATGGCAAACTGTTTTGGAGGGCATATTTGCAAAGTATTTTAACTGAATGAAAAGCATTTATATGGTTTTCTAATATCCTTGCTACAGGTGGTAAAATGCGTTATGTACTAACATAAAATCAAATGACTTTGCTCAGCTGATTGCCAATATAAGAAGACATTTAAGTCTAGACTATTTATTATATTAATGAGGATTTAATTAGCTACTCGCAGAGCTCCAGCCACTCCTTCCCCAAACTCAGAAAGATAAGAAGAATCATCTCTCCAATAATTGTTCTAAAGAATCAACAACTTCTTCAATCACTATTTAAGCTAAAGACTTGCTAAGAATGATTTGATATTAAAAGACTGCTTCAAGAACTAAAACCTTCTCATAAAGAACAGGCATGTTTGGACTTTTTAAAAACAGAATTTCATTTCCTGCTGAACCCTATGAAACTGAAGAAATATCTCAGAAAATAAACGGAATAAGAAGAGATAAAAGACTAAATTTGAAGCTGTTTTGAGAATCTCCACCACATAAACAAAGGAAATATAACTGTCAAGCAAGACTTACAGCCCTAACTCATATACCCATTAACAACCTACCTACATATAAGATGAAGAGGCTCCATGAATGTACAGAGGCAAAGAAAGGTTGAGAGAGATGTGTTTTTCTAAAATGACATGGAAATAGGGAAGATGCGAGAATAAAAACTGTAAGTGAGCACCCTGCACACGCTCTGCAACCCTGCTCAAACTCAACTCATCCTCTCCCTCTCAACAAGCAAGCTGACACAGACAGAAGAGAGAAGCCTCGGGAAGAAACCAGCCCAAGGAAACCCCTCCAAAACTTCAGCATGTGTTGCTAAGAGAAGTTAACTAAAACCCTGTCAAGGTTATAAACTCTTGTAACAGTTTTGTTGTGATATGGAAATACTGTTGTAATTTAAAATGTTCACAGTTTCTCCTGTGAACCACTAAATGGTTCGACCATGCATTTGGGAAAGAGACAAGAGCTAAACATTGGGAAACAGAGAATCGTGGGATTTAACTGTATTTAAGATTCTAAATATTTTGTTCCTTGGCCAGTCTCTAGATAGCTCCTTAAATGGTTTCTTCTAACTCAGTAATTTTACTACTTTCTTCTCTTTCCGAGGATTTAGGTAAAATTGCTTACTTTGCCCATCTAGATAAACAGTCTAGTTATTAATAGGATCCGCCTGTTCTTAAAATTATTTTGCCCATCCATAATCAGTCTTAGTATCTTCGACTCACAATAATTTTGGGAAATAAGACCTTGGTTTCAACTTACCAAAAGAAAAGTGCCCCATCAAAGGCAGGGCTGCTCACAAAGGTGTCATCTGTTAAAAGCTCTCCAGAGAGAAGCACACAGATGAGACTAAACAGAAATCAGCCTTTTCTCATTTGTGTTCTCTCTTTTGTTGTTTTGTTTAGTGTTTTCTTTTCTTTAATAATCAAATAGCCATGGTTAATAACAGTGATTCTTTTGCTTGGCTTTAATCCTGGTGTCCCCTAAGGTCCGTAAAGGAGCCCTTGTGACTAAAACAGTGGAGTCACTCTCTGAATGGTCAGAAAAAGAGATAAGAAGAGCTAGCCTAGCATTGCTTGTTTCTCTAAACTAAATATTTTTGCTAAGTTTTGGGATAAAATTACTTAACATCCAACACCATTTAAGATGACCCCTTTCCACCCCACGCCGAGTTCACGGCAGCACAGACTGGTTTAAATCAGAGCGAGTCAAATCAATGATTTTCACTGTGATTTAAATCAGCAAGCAGAGGAAATCTTGATTGAAATCAGTGATTTTAACCTTGTTTTCCATTTTTGCTGTTTAGATATTTACCTAAAGAAATGCTGATTCTCAGAGCTTGCTATAATTTCGTCCTTCTCTTTCCTAACCCTGAGGATACGCTAGGAAAGGTCCCTCACCCCTGTGCTGGGATGGTCGAGCCACAGAAGAATGTTGATGTCTCACATATAATTGCAGATGACAGTGAAGGTGTGGATTCCTCTGCAAGTTCTATATAAACAGGTGCTATACGCTCCAAAAAATGCTCCCAACTGTCTGAAAAGCAGAGCCCAGACAGCCGTGTGCTCCCTCCTGCAGCTCCCAGAGCACACTGAGCCACAGGCTGCCTACCCCCTTGGTAACACAGGGCCACTGCTGACATCACAGAGGCAAGGTGGGCTGGGGCTGTCTGGCTAGGGCCCTTGGGGTTTGCATCCCCCAGACTGGATTAAGGGAGGATTGGTTTTGGCTATTGATGGGAATTTTAATCCAAGGGAGCCCCCAGGTCTCCCCACAAACCCTGTCTGTATAATGTGTCATGAGAAAAGAAGATTCAACTACAAGGTGCAAAATCATTCTGTGTCAGTCCACTCCAGTATCTTGCCTCTTGCAGCAGCAAAGAGGAAGGTGAAATCCCCACAATGCACCTGGCCAGCTTTGCTGTTCTCTGCCATATGAGTAAAATATTCCTTCCTCAGCCCTCAGGGACCATGGAACCCCTGAAGCATGAGACTGGACTGAGCGTCTGTCTCAGTGTGAGGCGCTCCAATTGCTAGTCCAGACACAGCTGCATCGGTGTCCTAGGCCGAGAGAATAAAAGGGCTGAGAAGATTCTTTCCTAAGGATACACATGGACACTAAATCCCATTCCTAAAGGCTGCAATAAAAGGCAGTCAGAGAGCAGGACCCGTGGGTATTTCTTGAGTCTCAACAGCATGCTGGGGGCTGTACAAAACAGGGGAGGGCAGCGAATCTCTTGCTTGGTTTATTTGATTTCCCATTGTCCTGAGTGGGATCTGGTTTAAGGAGGAACTTGAAGGAAGAGAGGGAAGTTTGGGGCAGGAGCAGAGGAGAATAATGTTAGTCTGAGGAGCAGCATGGCAAGGGAGAACCAGGGAAGGACAGAAAGGGAAAGGCTGGGAGAGTGGCGGGGGAATGAGCCTGGAGAGCTAGATGGGGACGAAGTTTGCAAAGACTCAAGAAGGAGCTGCACTCAGGTGCTGAATGGAGCTGAGCGAATCAGTGACTTTATATAGGTTCGGTTTGGCCTGAAACAAAATTGTTTTGGTTGTTCATATCAGTTTGTGTGTGGATGTTTTTCAGGACCCCCCCTCCTCTTTTTTTAAAGTTGCCTCAATTTCAAAATGAAAAGTGACAACATTTTGCTGTGGACTGGTCCAAACAGACTGGGAGGGAACAGAATGGACTGGTCTGACGGGTGAGATGATTTTACAGCGGGCTGTGAAGGGGAATGAGAGGAGATATGAGGGGAGGGCAGAGTTAATGGGATGGGTGATCAAGGCCTGGAGCAGGTGGGCTGGAGAGGACGAGGGGGATTGTAGAGACATGGTAAAGGAAGGACTGTTCAGGAAGGACAGGCAGGGCAGAAAAGGTGGGGGAGTTGCATTGTATGTAAGAGAGCAGTATGACTGCTCAGAGCTCCAGTATGAAACTGCAGAAAAACGTGAGAGTCTCTGGATTAAGTTTAGAAGTGTGAGCAACAAGGGTGATGTCGTGGTGGGAGTCTGCTATAGACCAGCAGACCAGGGGGCGATGAGGTGGATGAGGCTTTCTTCCGGCAACTAACAGAAGTTACTGGATCGCAGGCCCCGGTTCTCATGGGAGACTTCAATCACCCTGATATGCGGTGTGAGAGCAATAAAGCGGTGCCCAGACGATCCAGGAAGTTTTTGGAAAGTGTAGGGGACAATTTTCTGCTGCAAGTGCTGGAGGAACCAACTAGGGGCAGAGCTCTTCTTGACCTGCTGCTCACAGACTGGGACTCTGGACTTCAGAAAAGCAGACTTTGACTCCTCAGGGAACTGATGGGTAGGATCTCCTGGGAGAATAACATGAGAGGGAAAGGAGTCCAGGAGAGCTGGCTATATTTTAAAGAATCCTTATTGAGGTTGCAGGAATAAACCATCCCGATGTGTAGTGTGATAGGCTCAGGCCAGATGTCTACAGGAGAGTGAGCCCTGTAGATATATTAGCCCCAGGTTAAGCAGGTCCCCTTTCCCTGGGTAAGGTAACAGGGAAGGTTCCAGAACAATCAGGAACTTTCTGGAAAGAATTAAGGCAGACAGGCTGATCACCTGCAACCAGTCAAGAAGCTGCTAGAATCAATTAAGGCAGGCTAATCAGGGCACCTGGCTTTAAAAAGGATCTCACTTCAGTTTGTGGTGCGCATGTGAGGAGCTGGGAGCAAGAGGTGCAAAGAGCTGAGAGCGAGAGCGAGAGTGAGAGTGTGCTGCTGGAGGATTGAGGAGTACAAGCATTATCAGACACCAGGAGGAAGGTCCTGTGCTGAGGATAAAGAAGGTGTTTGGAGGAGGCCATGGGGAAGTAGCCCAGGGAGTTGTACCTGTCATGCAGCTGTTATAGGAGGCACTATAGACAGCTGCAATCTGTCGGGGGCAGGCCCGGGTTCCCCCCAAACCTCCCAACTCCTGATCAGACACAGGAGGAGATGACCTGGACTGTGGGTTCCACCAAAGGGGAAGATCTCTGAGGCAAGCAAATCTGCCAATAAGTGCAGGACCCACCAAGGCAGAGGAGGAACTTTATCACAGTAGAAAGAACAGTAAATAACAGTGAAACCCTTGCTGATCTTAAACACAAAAAAGAAGCTTACAAGAGGTGGAAGATTGGACAAATGACCCGGCAGGAGTATAAAAATATTGCTCAGGCATGCAGGAGTGAAATCAGGAAGGCCAAATCACACTTGGAGTTGCAGCTAGCAAGAAATGTAAAGAGTAACAAGAAGGGTTTCTTCAGGTATGTTAGCAACAAGAAGAAAGTCAAGGAAAGTGTGGGCCCCTTACTGAATGAGGGAGGCAACCTAGTGACAGAGGATATGGAAAAAGCTAATATATTCAGTGCTTTTTTTTGCCTCTGTCTTCACAAAGAAGGTCAGCTCCCAGACTACTGCACTGGGCAGCACAGCACGGGGAGGAGGTGACCAGCCCTCTGTGGAGAAAGAAATGGTTCGGGAGTGTTTAGAATAACTGGACGAGCACAAGTCCATAGGGCCGGATGTGCTGCATCCAAGGGTGCAAAAGGAGTTGGTGGAGGTGATTGCAGAGCCATTGGCCATTATCTTTGAAAACTCATGGTGATCGGGGGAGGTCCCGGATGACTGGAAAAAGGCTAATGTAGTGCCCAACTTTAAAAAAGGGAAGAAGAAGGATCTGTGGAACTACAGGCCAGTCAGCCTCACCTCAGTCCCTGGAAAAATCGTGGAGCAGGTCTGCAAGGAATCAGTTCTGAAGCACTTAGAGGATAGGAAAGTGACCAGGAACAGTCAGCATGGATTTACCAAGGGCAAATCATGCCTGACTAACCTAATTGTCTTCTATGATGAGATAACTGGCTCTGTGGATGAGGGGAAAGCAGTGGATGTGTTATTCCTTGACTTTAGCAAAGCTTTTGCTACGGTCTCCCACAGCGTTCTTGCCGCAAGTTCAAGAAGGATGGAGTGGATTAAAGGACTACAAGGTGGATAGAAAGCTGGCTAGATCATCGGGCTCAACAGGTAGTGATCAATGGATCCATGTCTAGGTGGCGGCCGGTATCAAACGGAGTGCCCCAAGGGTCGGTCCTGGGGCATTTTGAGTATCTTCATTAATGATCTGGAGGATGGCGTGGACTTGCACCCTCAGCAAATTTGCAGATGACACTAAACTGGGAGGAGTGGTAGATATGCTGGAGGGGAGGGATAGGATAGAGAGGGACCTAGAGAAATTAGAGGATTGGGCCAAAAGAAATCTGATGAGGTTCAACAAAGAGAAGTGCAGAGTCCTGCACTTAGGATGGAAGAATCCTGTGCACTGCTACAGACTAGGGACTGAATGGCTAGGCAGCAGTTCTGCAGAAAAAGGACCTGGGGGTTACAGTGGATGAGAAGCTGGATATGAGTCAACAGTGTGCCCTTGTTGCCAAGAAGGCTAACAGCATTTTGGGCTGTATAAGTAGGGGCACTGCCAGCAGATGGAGGGATGTGATCATTCCCCTCTATTTGACATCAGTGAGGCCTCATCTGGAGTACCGTGACCAGTTTTGGGCCCCACACTACAAGAAGGATGTAGAAAAATTGGAAAGAGTCCAGCGGGGGGCAACAAAAATGTTTAGGGGGCTGGAGCACATGACTGGAGAGGCTGAGGGAACTGGGATTGTTTAGACTGCAGAAGAGAAGAATGAGGGGGGATTTGATAACTGTTTTCAACTATCTGAAAGGGAGTTCCAAAGAGGATGGGTCTAGACTGTTCTCAGTGGTAGCAGATGACAGAACAAGGAGTAATGGTCTCAAGTTGCAGTGGGGGAGGTTTAGGTTGGATATTAGGAAAAGCTTTTTCACTAGAAGGGTGGTGAAGCATTAGAATGGGTTACCTAGGGAGGTGGTAGAATCTCCTTCCTTCGAGGTTTTCAAAAGCCCTGTCTGGGATGATTTAGTTGGGGATTGGTCCTGCTTTGAGCAGGGGGTTGGACTAGATGACCTCCTGAGGTCCCTTCCAACCCTGACATTCTATGATTCTATGACTGGAGAGATTGGGCAGCAGCCTAGATGTGGGGTGGGGGGAGGAGGAGAAGGAGGAGCAGAGTTGTAACTGACCCCAAGGTTGAGACTGTGGGGTTGATGGAGAGGAGGGTAGCTGTGGGCCAGCACTGGGGGCGGGGAGGTGCGGCGGAAGGTGTGAGGCAGCTGGGCAATGCAGCTCTCCCAAGGGCTAGTATGAGTTGGGGGCAGAGAGGCAGCCATAGCCTGAAAGGTTTTTGTATTCGGTTTAATGGAATATATTGGCCTAGAGATTGAAAGGTGTTAATATGACCTGCCACTGTACAGCGCTAAACAGTGAAACAAGGCTGGGGATTTTGGAAGACACAGACATTGGTCTGCTCAGTCTCACAGCAAACACCCAGTTGAAAATCTTTGTAACCTTTTATAAAAGACACAGAACAAGAAGAAAACTGTTCACACATTTGAAATGTAGCATATTGAGTGAGGCTTTTGTTTTAACAATATTATTTTGCTATAGAGAGTTTTTAGAAGGGACAAGCCCTGTCTGAAGGTCTCTTTGATGGTATTAAAGATGGCAATAGCTGTCCCTTGTTTTTCCCTTTGTTATTTTGGGGGTGGTTTTGTTTGTTTGGTTGGTCGGTTGGTTTTGGTAGAGAGAAGGAGTTAGCTGAGATGGGCTGGATCTATTGTTGAGGAAGGATGCTGTTTCCGAAAAGACCGAAGAAGTCAAAACCACACAAAAAGAGGAAGATTGAAACACTTTCCCTTGCAGCCTTACTGCTGGCGAACTAAAGGCACAGCACATGTTCCGATCAGCCGCTCTGAGACCTGGCAAACTTGTACCAGCATTGGGCTGCTTAGAACATTGCTTTTTGCTGCCACTTTAGTCACAGGATCACAGCAGTGCTGCAAAATATGCAGACTTGGCCAGCTCAGCCAGACGCTTATTAAACAGAAGGCAAAAGGAGAGGGAGAGGGAAGAAGAGAAATAGGAGGGAAGGAAAATGACACACAAAGGTTGGAGCAGTGGTGACAGCAGGAACCAAAGTCTTACATTCCAGGTGGTGTTTGGGATTTGGCCGGAGCCAGTGAAGCTGGCCATGTCATCTGGGTCCCTCTCTCTCAGGCCTGGTCTGGACAGGATATTTCTCAGCATCAGGGTCAAGATCATGAAGGCCCAACAGTGTTATGGTGGAACCTGAGGTCCCTAGGAGATGGTGGATGTGGCAGCCATGCAGTGAAACTCACTTCTTCCTGTCTACCCATCTCCCAGCTAGTCAGAGCACTTCATTCTCCCCAAAGGTCTTTTTTTCTAACGGACCCGAAAGGGAGCGATGGGTGGAATAGTCCTTCCCCTTATTATTTTGTCCACCAATTAGACCTCATTTCCGACACACCAGTTTTGGTCCCTTGATTTCCAGCCTCACAGTTCTCTTGTTGACTAGGCATGATCTTAACACTGTTCTTGAGTTACTAGTTGGCCTCTCTGTTTGGGCTCACTCAGTCTGTCTCCCTTTCCTCAACATTCCCTGTTATGAGTTATTGGAACATTTGCTCAAGTTTGTATGCACTTACTCAAAGTTAAGCTTACAATTGGGATTGGTGTACGAGGCCCAAATTATTACACCAGGCTCCACTAGCCTGGCTGGATCATAACATGGTGGCTTGTCTTGCTCTCTCCTCCCCTTGAGCCATTTCTTTAGCCCTTCTCTTCTCTATGATTTTGATTCCCCCTTCATCTTCTCCTCTGCCCCCATTCTTTCCTATTCTCTTCCTCTGCATCTCCTCCAACCCTTTTCCCTGGGGCCGGTGGGCTCTTCCTCTGAGTTTCCCCAGCTCGCCTTCCCACTAGGACTCCCTGTTTTCTCTCTCTTCCCCCCTCCCGCCTCTTTCTTTCCTTCTGTCCCTTTTTGGCTCTTTCTCCCCCAACCCACTTGCTCCCCATTCCCCAGGGGTGTCTTTCCCTAGTACCTGCCTCTGCTCCCTGCCTCCTCTCCCTGCTTTTTCCTACCCATATAGGTACACACCCATGTACTTTCTCTCTCTGTATCCACACACTCACACAGGATAACTGAGGAAGAGTTTAATTTAGAATGAATCAAAACTCTTGACTCTCTTAAGGAAAAGCTGCCAAACTCTAGGATGGTCCCTGGCTCTGGCTTTCTGATCATCTCAATGTTCCTTTGTAACAAGAGTAGCTTGTGTCCCTCAACCCCAGGCAGTATTGTCAGGGGCATCTGCTCTTCCAGTGTGCCGCTGAGGAGCAATTTAGTGGCCATGAGAGATGCAAAGGCTGTCTAGACTTCTTCAGTGGATGCATATTTTCATTGGGCATTCTAGGTAGTCAGTCAAAGGGGTGGGAAGCAGTATGGCTGCTGCTAACTCTCTTTGATATGTGTGTGAGGAAAGTTCCTCTCTCTTTACAGTCTCTCTAACAAGCATTACCAAGCGTTCATCATTCAAAGTGCTTTAGCAAGGTGGGTGAGGAGTATAATCTCCCTTTTACAGATGGGGAAACTGAGGCTCAGAGAGGGGGAAGTCAATGTTCTCAAAAGCAGCTTGCGTTTTTGATTTGTGGGTGCCTTCATTTCTTGTGCCCAACTGGGGACACCTGGGGGCTGATTTTCAGTGGGGCTGCGGAGCCAGTATTCCCATTGCCTTCAACTAAATTTGGGGCTAGAGCTGGTGTGGAGGTTAAAGGCCTCCGCATGGAGCGCCCTGGCCTTCTGCAGTGCTCTGGGGATGTGCAGGGCTTGAGGGTGGGCCTTGTGGCTTTGTTCCCTCTTCGCCCCCTACCAGGATGATGTGGAGGTATCTCAGCTAGGGTCTCCTCATGGAGATTTCTTCCCCCAGAGCCTTCTACCATGGGTTTGACCATGGGGGTGGGATGACTTAGCCACAGAATCCCAAGAAACTGCATCCTGAAAACAATTCAGGTCAGATCAAAACCTTCATTGGACAAAGGATCATGGTGCAGTAGAAGTGAATGGAGAGAATAAGCAACGGCGCTGTGGAACTTTCTGTACTCTACTACTTTCTGGAAGCCAAATTCTGCAACATAGGAAATTCACAGGGCCCAAATTCTTCTCTTACAGAGCTGTATCTTTAAATGACTGCCCTTGCCTGATTTCTAGCCCCATAATAGCCCATGCTTATTAAAGTCTTAGGGGACAACGTGAATGCCTATTGAGCACATTGGCAGAAGTGGAGATGGAGAGTGTATATTTTAATACATGATTGAGTTCAAGCTTCTCTGGTTGCTCACACTTCTGGGAATGATTTCAGCAACTGTTCTGATCCTCAGAGAAGTTGTCCCAAGGAAGGCCCCGATCTTACAAGCTGATCATTGCGAGTGGCTCACTGCACCTAGGATGAAGCTCACCGAAGACTCTGCAGGCGTCCACCTACAGGGGGCTGCTAGCAGGGCTTGAGCCTGAGAGTGTTTGAAAGGGGGTCCCCTCTCTACCTACGATTCATTTACAATGCAGCTGATGTAACAGTGACAAGATAGTGGTGTGAGTAAAACTATTTGAAGGTGTAAAATCGCCATGCAACGGGGTCAGTCAGTAAAGACCCAGTGCTGTCGCTAATTACAAAGGATTAACCATCTCCCTTGCGTGCACGGATGACTATAGAGTAGCACATGAAAGGGAGATGGAGGGACTCGAGTGCCCGTTGCTGGGCGACAGGGAGAAGCGGGACCCAGGCCCCGCCCCCGGGGCGCTCACTCCCCACCGTCCCACCCCCCGGCACCGCACATGCGCAGTAGCCTTCTCTTCCAACCTGCCCCAGGTGCCTGGAGCGGCCCGGCCCGGGGTGCTAGGACCGAGGTGGGCGCGGGGCTGGCTCGGGACGCTGGGCCGGGGGTGCGCGGGCGAGCTGCGGAGCGAGCCCCTCTGGCCGGCTGGGGACCCGAGCCGCTACCGGCCCCTGGTTCCCGCTGGCCCGGCTGTGAGCGCGGGCCGGGATCGGACGGGTCTGGGTTTGGAAAGCGACGAGGCTTTTCCGCAGTGAAACCCGCTGCTGGGGCTGTGGGTCAGCCTGAGAGTCGCAGTGAGTCCAGCCGTGCCCCGGGGCGGGGCGATCGGGTGGGGTGTCCCCCCCCCACCCCGCTACAGCGGGTGTCGCTGCTCCGAAGGCTTGGAGCGGGGGGGGGGCAGGTGAAGGGACACTTGCAAGACCCTTTATTGTGCGTTTAAAGGCTTTAAAAATCAAAGGTGCTCTGCTGCTCTCTCTTTCCCCTTTGCTGTTTCACTCTGCAGTTAGGCTGGTCAGTTTCGTTTTTCTGCTTCTTTCTCTCGGATTCTGACAATCCTTTTGGGCTTCTCACAGTGTAGAAAAGAGGTTCTCCTTTTCACCCTATGGAGCAGCTCCACAGAGATCCTCTCACAGACCCATCTGTCTTACCAACACCACAATCTTCCTGTTACTTAGCTCTCAACTATTTAAACAAAAAGACTACTTTCATTGACCCTACCATTACTGCATCTATTCCTGTCAGCTGTCACATAAATCCTTGCTCCTGCAACTGGCTCTGCTCAGGAGGACCCCAGCGTGGAGACAGAGCCTCATTGAAGTTAATGGGGCTTCTGCGTAGACGCACAGCCAATCCACTTAAAATAAATTGCAGGATTGGGGCCTGAATATATGCATACATAGGAAGCTAGATGTGAGCTAAACAGGATTGCCACATGTGTGTGTCCCTCTCCAATCCTGCCATGGGGCACAAAGGAGTCAGGTAGGCTGTGTTGGGTGGAAGAAAGTGGGAACCAACCAGCCTCAGAGTGATACTACTGTTCTCACATCTAGTTCCCTGCACACGTGCACTACTCTGATAGCAGCATGGTTCAGCCACTAGCCTGGGGGGGATGTCTGAAACCCCCCCACTTGTATTACATTTTAAAAAATCCTTCAATCCTGTTTTCCTGGAAAAGAACAAATGAATAATTGCATTGTAACCACCTTCTTCAGAACTCAGATGAATGAATGACATGTTGGGTCTAAGACTATGTCAGTCTGCTGCTTCAGGAGTGGAATTTCTGTCTGGACTATAAATTTCCTCTTGATGCTTTAAGTCATAATGTGACTCTCACTGCTCAGCTAGTATCTTTAAAATCTATACAAGTAGATAACTGAGCCATGGTATCGCTATATGTAGTTCATGTGAGTTCACTTAGGGACAGATCCTCAGGTGGTGTAGATTGTCATAGCTTTGTCCAGTGCTAATATGCTGTAACCTTTGGTTGCAAAGCTATTTGTAAAGCGTTGAATTGGGGCTCCTATCATTTAAATAGAAAAGAACAAAAGGGAAACATTGTTATTAAGAGGATGGCAATCAATTGTTCTCCACATCCACTGAGGATAGTCCAAGAAGTAATGGGCTTAATTTGAAGCAAGGGAGATTTAGGATGGATATCAGGAAAAAAACTCTAATTATAAGGATAGTTAAGCTCTGGAACAGGTTACCTAGAGAGGCTGTGGAATCCCCATCATTGGAGGTTTTTTAAGAACACCTTGGAGAAAGACCTGTCAGGGATGGTCTTCTAGGTTTACTTGATCCTATCACAGCACAGGAGGCTGGGCTAAAGGACCCTTCCAGCCGTATGTTTCTATGATGGTGTGATTTGTGGGAACAAAGAAAATCTCCATGGCTTGGCACTTGTGGTAGTGAAAATATTCAAGGCAGATACAGGTGTTCTGCTGCCAATGGTGACCACATGCCATGCTGGGCACCCAGGCTTATTGTCAGGCTAATAAAAAACAGAATTGTTACTTTTTAAAACATTGGGTTTTTTTAAACTGAATGTTTTTGCAATGGTGAACCACTAGGGAAAAACCAAGCGTGACAAAGCTTTAGCCTTCGTCAGGAGATTGGGAGACAGATCCTCGTACCTTGGAGTGAATGGCTTTATTGCATGTCATCTTTACTGCAGGCTTTTCAGGGACACCTTCCCCCTGGTGTTTCTCTCCTGCTTCCAGACCCCTCAACAAATCCCTCAGCAAATCTTCTTTGACACACCTTTCCTAACTGGAGGTACCACGCAGAAGTAACAATTGCTGGTATGAGCTGTTGGCTCTCTCCAAATCATTGGCACTGCAAAAGGCATAGATTTCCTTTTCCTGTTCAACCACTGGCGAAGATTTGTTGCACAAGTGTTGCAGCATATGTGTGGGGCCCACCTCTTGTCCTGATCTCCAATTTTGCAGCCAAAATAAAGGTGATAGGCTTTCTTAACCATAGTGGTTATACTGCGCTTTTGTGATGCAAAAGTCACTTCACCACAAACGTAGCAGAAGTTATCTGCACTGTTCACACAAGTACAAGGCATCTCTGCTCACTTTGGCTAAACAGAAATGTGTCCCTTTGCAAAATCAAACACTGACAAATAAGAGAGCACCACACTGTATGACTTCTAGAGCTGATATAGGGCAATTTGTTCAGCAGAGTGATGTAAGCTTCGTTATGATTGCATCATCCATGATTTCTAGGAATAACATGATGCAATTCATATCATGTATGATGCAATACCAGCTTCAGATTGCATCATTCATTGTTTTGCCTAAAAAGCAAGTACTGTCCAAACCCAGTCATAGATTTATTCATAGATCCAGTCAAAGATGTATTTTAGTCATTTCTGGTTAAATTGAGATCCCTTCCCTTTATAACTCACTTATCCTCCGCTATTCCCAAGTCAAGGGTCGTATATACTGACCCAATAGCATATCTTGAAAACTAGAGCCAGTCAACAATTTTAAGCATCATTTTGGTTCTCAGTGACCCAGAATTAGTAAAGTTGGACTACATTTATTTCAGAAGCATTTTGGCTGTAGAGCAGTGTAATTAACAAAGACAGAGAAAGTTAGAATGACTCTGCTTGGGGCACTCACCTGAGAGGTGGCAGAGGCCTGTTCAAATCCCTTCTCATCTGGCAGAGAAGGGACTTGAACCCCCTTTGTCCCTGCTCTTTTGTGAAGTTTGGCAGCTTGTGAGCACACTCAGTGGATTGGGCCCCGCTTGTGATTCAGGGTACGTCTAGACTACCTGCCATATCGGCAGGTAGCGATCAATTTCTCAGGGATCGCTATATCGTGTCTCATCTAGACACGATATATCGATCCCCGAAAGTGCTCCCGTCGACTGGAACTCCACCAGCACAAACAGTGCTAGCGGAGTCGACAGGGAACCGCGGACGTCGGTCCCGCACCATGAGGACGAGGTAAATCAATCTAAGATACTTTGACTTCAGCTATGCTATTCACATAGCTGAAGTTGCGTATCTTAGATCGACACCCCCACCCACCCCCCAGTGTAGATCAGCCCTTAGGCAGCCAAACCGCTGCCTGCTCCTGGTTTGTGGATTGCTACCAACTATAGGTGCTTTCAACCAGCCCAGACTTGGGGGCTGAACTCAGAGAGAGGAGAGGGGTGGGGCGGGGCTTAGCTCGTCCCTCTTGCTGGCCTCTTCCATTGACTCCTCACCTACCTTGCTGGCTTTGTGGATTGTTATCAAAGGCGCCTGTCTCACCCCATTCACTGTGAAGGCCCCTACTGCAGGGTTGTTCCTGTGATTTTTCTAGGTGTCTAAAGGTTAAGCATTGTGATGCCTCAGGCCCTTTTGGGATTCAGGCCCTAGCACTTTCAGTATCATTATCCCCACTTGACAGCTGGGAAACTGAGGCACAGAGCAGTACTGTGGCTTGCCCAAGTAGTCTACTAGCCTGGAGCTTGGGTGAGCGCTAAGGGGAACCCAACAGCTAGAAAAAAGTTGTTTCTACCACATTAGGCACCTATCATTCATCACCAGCGTGGATAGAGATGGTGGAAGTGGTGCAGTTTTTCTATATCACACAATGTTTAAATGTTGTCAGGCATCCAATCTGAAAAAATAATAAAATCACAAAAAGAGCCACAGCTCATAGAAAGGTGGTTTAATTTTGACAAAAATTGGCAGAAAGCTTTGAAATACAATTGATAATGGAACTACACACTCAAAATAACACTGGTTTGGAATGATTGGGAAATACTTAGCCCTCAGTGATACATTTTATACGTATTTCTGTGTTGTTTTGCCTTTGGTTAAAACAAGTCTGTAGTCACACAACATTGGATTTGTTTGTACCATGTATTACCTCAAAATATTTGTCATTATTTGTAGAATGTACTCATCTGAGAAAAGGTTTTCTGTCTGCTATTTTTCTGAAGTTATGCAGATATGACCCCCCTACTCCTTAATTATAAAACACATTTTGAGGTTATCTGATCTGCCGGAGATGCACGTGGGGAAGAAACATGGAATGGAATCGGTAAGGCTAGGGCCAAGCCTGTAGCCTTCAAATGTAAAATATTGCAAACTATAACCGTAGCTGTTAAATAGTTAAGATAACATGCCACAAAATTGGCAGGGCAAATAACAGAAACAAAGGAGGAGTTAAAAGAAAGCAGGAGAAGCCACTGAGGCCTGGAATGTTCTTGCTCTCCCAGAGACAGCAAGCATGGGAACAAAATAAAATGTGGAAACAGCTGTAAAAAACCTACCAAAAAAAAAAGAGGTGTTGTCCTGTTATAAATATTTGTGGTCATCAGCAAGCGTGAGGTAGCTATCCTGTGCCTGAAGAATGGGAACAGAAATGGAAAAAAGTGGTCCTAGCAAAATTAAAAGATGCATTAACAGATGGCGTTGCCCAAAAACAGTTAACTGGAGCATGTAAGGGCACTTCTGCCCTCCATTTGGCATGCGGATAAAAGCAAGAAACACTGGGGCAAACAAATTGAGGTTTTGCAAGAGCAGGTACAGTCCCCACTTCCTTTCAAAGCCAGGATAAAAAACAGGGGTGTGGGTTCCCAACTGCTTTAACCCCTGGAGCCACACTCCTTGCTCATGGCTAAAAGTAGAACCTTCTTTCTCAAATATTTTTACATACCGGTTACATTTTCCTTTATCTCCTTTCTCAGTTTGCTCAACTTGCTGCTGCTGCCTGTACCTTAAGATAACTTTATAGAGTTAATGGCTCAGCTCTCACTACCTTCCTAGGTTGCTCTTCATCCCCTCGTCTCCCCCTCCCTCCCTCCCCCCCCCGCCAAAAAGTAGTAGTAGTTTATACAGAAACCTCTGAAAGATTAAAAATAGAACAAAACAATCAAAGAAAAACACTAGGGTTAATATTTTACGTTAAAAAACTCCAGTAAATAAATAATTGTAACCCTTCAGGAATACAATAGCAATAGTCTTCATCAACGACTTAGATATTGGCATAGAAAGTATGTTTATTAAGTTTGCAGATGATAGCAAACTGGGAGGGATTGCAACTGCCTTGGAGGATAGGGTCAAAATTCAAAATGATCTGGACAAATTGGAGAAATGATCTGAGGTAAACAGGATGAAGTTCAATAAAGACAAATGCAAAGTGCTCCACTTAGGAAGGAACAATCAGTTTCACACATGCAGAATGGGAAGTGACTGTCTAGGAAGGAGTACGGCAGAAAGGGATCTAGGGGTTATAGTGGACCACAAGCTAAATATGAGTCAACAGTGTGATGCTGTTGCAAAAAAAGCAAACATGATTCTGGGATGCATTAACAGGTGTGTTGTGAGCCAGACACGAGAAGTCATTCTTTTGCCCTACTCTGTGCTGGTCAGGCCTCAGCTGGAGTCTTGTGTCCAGTTCTGGGCACCGCATTTCAGGAAAGATGTGGAGAAATTGGAGAGGGTCCAGAGAAGAGCAACAAGAATGATTAAAGGTCTAGAGAACATGACCTGTGAAGGAAGGCTGAAAGAATTGGGTTTGTTTAGTTTGGAAAAGAGAAGACTTGAGAGGGGACATAATAGCAGTTTTCAGGTATCTAAAAGGGTGTCATAAGGAGGTGAGAGAAAACTTGTTCACCTTAGCCTCTAAGGATGGAACAAGAAGCAATGGGCTTAAACTGCAGCAAGGGAGGTTTAGGTTGGACATTAGGAAAAAGTTCCTAACTGTCAGGATGGTTAAACACTGAAATAAATTGCCTAGGGATGTTGTGGAATCTCCATCTCCGGGGATATTTAAGAGTAGGTTAGATAAATGTCTATCTGAGATGGTCTAGACAGTATTTAATCCTTCCATGAGGGCAGGGGACTGAACTCGATGATCTCTCGAGGTCCTTTCCAGTCCTAGAGTCTATGAATCTATTAATTACTCCTAACTTACTTGAAGATATGGTTGCCAAGCAACAGAAATGCACACTCTGCTTCTAATCTTAACCACTAACTAATATTTGAAACATGAGCTTTCCTTATTATCACAGAGTTTTAAAATAAAATTAATATAAAATAATGGAAAATGCCTTGTTACTAAATTAATACATTTTTTGCAAATATTAATATGAATTATTTTTATTAAAAATTAAGGTAATAACTTGCTTATTTAAATGGTTAACCATTTTGTTTATTTTTTAAAATATGTTTATATTTTATTTATTTCGTATAGGTATGTCACTGAGTCCCTGGGCGATGCTCTGGAACTGCTCCCCACAAAGCCAGTCAGGACTTTGCATATCCTCCTCTCCCTTGGAGAAGACTTTTTCAGGGCAAGCAGCTCACACGTCTTCACCTTCTGGGTCTCTCCTTGGTGCATTCAGCATCCTCTGCTCCTCCATGCGCTTCCCACAGTGAGTCCGCTCTAGCAGGGTCCTGAAGAAGCCACAGGGTCCTGCACCCCCACTTTGCAGTCAGATGTGACTCTCAGCCAGCCAGTAACACAGAGGTTTATTTGATGACAGGAATACGGTCTAAAACAGAGCTTGTAGGTGCTGCGAACTGGACCCCTCCGCCGGGTCCATTCTGGGGGGCAGTGAGCCAGACCCCCACGTCTGCACTTCACTCCTTGTCCATAGCCAACTCCAGACTCCAAAACCCCTCCAGCCCCTCCTCTCTGCTCAGTTCCTTTCCTGGGCCAGGAGGTCACCTGATCCCTTTGTCTCCAACACCTTCAGTTGGCACCTTTGCAGAGGAGGGGCCCAGGCCATCAGTTGCTAGGAGACAGAGTGCCAGGCATTTAGGTGCACTGGCCCTTTGCTCTGTAGCAATCACACACCCTTATCCCCCCTCCTGGATACTTAAGAACTGCATGGGACACTGAGGCACCAACACAGTATTCAGAGAAAATATTAAGAACATTCCCAGTTTGCCACAAGGTATAAATAAGAAGTCTGGCGCCATTAGTTTTTAACTGTAAGTTTGTCATGTACATCATGTATACTGTCCTGTGTTGTAGGTTTGTGTGTGTGTGTGTAAAACATCACTTTTTTAAAAATTATCTTTATTTTGTTGCAACAAAAGTCAATTCTCTACCTTTTTAAAAAAAAAGGTGGTACCACACTATTTTACTATTGTGTTTGGGGTATAAGTACCATAATATTATTATCACCATTTTTTTAAAGTTCAAAAAGGTCTCAGTTATAAATAGATGAATTATTTGGTGAGGCAGAAATATATGTACAATTAAAACCCAAAGAATTCTCTTTTATTAATCAGTTTTTTTATTTTTATTTTTTTATTCAAAGAAAAAAATGTAAGGGGAAAGCTCAACATTAAGGTAAAGGTAATATTAACAAAATGTCAAATTCTTGTTTGGGTTTTTATGATCTTGTTTGCAATTTTAAATATCCCTATAAAAATGTCATAGCAAAAATGTTTAAAAATAACAGTTTCATTCATAAAGCTAACCAAAGGGTTTCAACAGGTTTCCACCTTTGGCTCCCAAACACAACAAAGTGTCATAAAAATTTAATACCCTTAAAGTGTTTGCATGAACTTGCATTTAAAATGTATTTTGGTTTAATTGTTATACACTTTTCTTTTATGTTCTGTTGCAGGAAAATAGTTGTTAACATTTGTGTTTCTAAACTCAAAAAGCTTGGTAAAAATTATGTTACTAACGCTTTTGCTAAAACAGAGTGCTCAGCAAGGGAAAGCAATACACCTTCTAGTAGAAGATTGTGAGCATCTATTCCAGCAATTAAGCATTACATTTAGTATCAAATATTAATAATGCACCTCAAATAAAAATGAATATCTATACAATTGCAAAAGTATAGCTTGTGTTATAAGAGACTTGGTCCCCATTACACTGTAAACAAACTAAGTTAAGCTGTGTATTAAATTTGCATTATTAAAAAATAGAAGAAATGTAAAACAAACAAAAAACCAACTTTATTATGTTAACTAACTAGCTGTTTAAAGATGCATCCCCCAGACCAAAGACACTAGAAGATATCAGTTTATAGTGAAGGAACCCCCTAGCATAAAAAAACCCCTACAAATAAAAAAAAAAAAGTAAAGTGCTTTATAAATAAGAGACTGGCCAACTACTCCTCACTTTACCATATACGGACAATTAAGTTGGCAAGCAGCTAGAAACCACGAGCTGAACCAGGTTAAACTGTAATTTAATTGAATTTGGCTACTGTGTACAAACCAGCTGCATTATTGCTGTATTGTTATATGATTGCTGTACAACATTTACAATGTGCATAACCTTCCTACATACACAGGTAAAAATCAACAAGCGAATGGCAGCTAACATGAAGGCGTGAAAAAAAATTGTTACATAATAACTACAAATTGGGTAAACAAATTCCCTGGCAGTAACGCCCAAAGAACAGAGCATGTGTGCGCCCAAGATATTGCTCTGAGTCTAAGCTCCACATTATCACCCTGCTTACTTGGAGTGTTTTCTTTGAACATACAAACAACCATAATGGGTCAGACCCATGGTCCATCTAGCTCAGTAACCTGTCTTCCGATAGTGGATGGTGCCAGGTGCTTCACAGGGAATGAACAGAACAGGGTAATTATTAAGCAATCCAATCCCAGCATTTGGCAATCAGAGGTTTAAGGACACCCAGAGCATGGGGTTGCATCCTTGACTATCTTGGTTAATAGCCAGTTAATAGCCTATACTCCACGTATTGATCTAATTCTTTTTTGAACTCAGTTATACTTTTGGCCTTTACAACATCCCCTGGCAAGGAGTTCCACAGGTGAACTGTGTGTTGTGTGAAGAAGCACTTCCTTCTGTTTATTTAAATTAATAGGGTGACCCCTGATTCCTGTGTTATGTGAAGGGAGTAAATGTGACTTCCTTCATACAATTCATGATTTCAATCACCCGACCCCCGTCACCTCTTTTCTAAGCAGCACAGGACCAGTATTTTTAAATTCCTCCTCCTATAGAAGCTGTTCCATCCCCCCAATCATTTTTCTTGCCCTTCTCTATACTTTTCCCAATTCTACTCTATATTTTTTGAGATGAGGAGTTCAGAACTGCATGCAGTATTCACGAAAGTGGCATGATGCTATTTTCTGTCTTATCTAGCCCTTTCCTAGTGGTTCCTCATATTTTGTTGATAACACACTGCACACTGAGCAGCTGTTTTCACAGAACCAGCCACAATGACCCCAAGATTGCTTTCTTGAGTGGTACTAGATAATTTAGATCCCATCATGTTGTATGTATAGTTGGAATTATTTTTTCCAATGTGCATTACTTTGCACTTATCAACATTGAATTTCATCAGCCATTTTGTTACCCAGTCACCCAGTTTAGTGAGATCTATTTGTAACTCTTCACAGTCAGCTTGGGTGCAGGTGCTTGGGGTGGCATGGCTGGCAATTCAGGGGTGGGTCCCTCAGTCCCTCTCGGAGTGAAGGACCTGCCACCAAAGAGCGGAGCGGCATGATTGCACTGCTGTGGCTTTTGGGGGGGGAGGTCCGGGGGGGGGGGTGCGCTTGAGGTGGCCGAAAACCTGGAGCTGGCCCTGGAGTTAACTAGCTTCAGTAACTGTCTATTGTCTGGAAACTCTGGCACTTCACTGTTTAACCCCTTTCCCAGATCATTTAGAAATATGTTGAACATCACTGGTCCCAGTACAGATCCTTGGGGGACCCACTGTTTAACTCTCTCCACTTAGAAAACAAAGGGTAGGAATAAATTTGTCAGTTTTCAATCTTTTCACCCATTACTTTTCAAATTCTTTCTGGACCGACCTTTTCCACCTGACTTGTCAGAGTTTATGCCTCTTTCTAGTTTCCTGAGTAGGATGAGACTTCCATTTTTTAAAGGATGCCTTTTTGCCTCTAACTGCCTCTTTTATGCTATGGGTTAGCCACAGGGGCTTTTTTTTTTTAATATTTGGGGTATACAGTACATTTCATTTGAGCCTATATTATGGTGTTTGTAAATAGTTGCCATGCAGCTTGCAGGCATGTCACTCTTGTGGTGCCTTTTGATTTCCATTTAGAGAGAGAGTGAGAGTGAGAGAGAGTGTGTGTGTGTGTTTTGCACCTTTTTGAAGCTAAATGCTACTGTGGTGGTTTTCTCTGGTATTTTCCCCTCTATTGAGCTGTTAAATTTAATTACATTATGGTCACTATTACCGTGTAGTTCGGTTATATTCACCTCTTGGACCAGGTCCTCTGCACCACTTAGGACAAAATCAAGAATTGCCTCTCCCCTTGGGGGTTCCAGGGCTAGCTACTCCAAGAAGCAGTCATGTAATGGTGTCTAGAAATTTTCTCTCTGCATCTCTTCCTGAAGTGACATGGACCCAATCAATAGGGGATAGTTGAAATCCCCCAGTTATTACTGGGTTTTCTAGCCTTTCTAATCTCCCTCAGTATTTCACAGTCATTGTCACCCTCCTAGTCAGGTGGGGGGTAGCATATCCCTACTGCTATAGTCTTATTATTCAAGCATGGAATTTCCATCCATTGAGATTCTGTGGTACAGTTTGATTCCTTTACGATTTTTACTATATTTGACTCTATGCTTTCTTTCCAATATAGTGCCACACCCCCACCAGCACAACATACTCTGTCGTTCCTAAATATTTTGTACCTTAGTATTACTGTCTCATTGATCACCATTCTACTGAGTTTCCGTGATGTCTATTATATCACTAGCCTCCTTTAATACGAGGCACTCACGTTTACCCAGCTTTGTCTTTAGAATTCTAACATTTCTACACAAGCACTTATAAAATGTCAATATTTAGTTGCCTGCCTTCATGAAATGTAACTGAATGGGACTCTTCTTTGTTAGACTCTTCAGTGTCTACCTGCACTTTATCAGCTTCTATCCTCTCCTCTTTATTAGGAGATAGGGGGGGATTAATTTAAAGGGGATACTCTAAGGGATGGGTCTGTCCAAACTCTATGCTCTTCTGCAGCTATTAGACCTTAGAGTTTTCAAACTATGACCTATTTTAATTTTACATACCGGCACTCTCGTTCCATTTTGGTTTAGCTGGAGCCTCTCGTTCCTGTATAGGCTCCTCCTTTCCCCAAAGGTTCCCTAGTTCCCAATAAACCTAAATCCAAACACCAGCATCTCATTCATGCAGTGAGACCTGTAATTCTTCCTGTCGGTCTAGACCCATGTATGGAACTGGAAGCATTTCAGGGAATGTGACTATGGAGTTCCTGGACTTCAAAGTGTTAGCTAGCAGCCTAAATTTGGCCTGCAGGACCTCTCTCCTTCCTTTCTCTAGGTCAAACACATACCACAACCAATGGCTCCACCCCCAGCTCTGCGCATAGGTCAATCTAGATGTCTTGACAGGTCCCCATCCTTTGCAACCTGCAGGCAATTCACCATGTAGTTCTCCCAGTCATCACAAAACCTAACTAGCGATACTACTTAGCCCTGCCATGAGTGCAGAGGACTGGACTAGATCACCTCTCAAGGTCCCTTCCAGTCCTATGATTATCTGTCTCTTCCTAATAACTGGGGTTACCTCCCATGGAGGAGTATCCTTAATGAGAGGATACCATGTCATCACCTGGAAGGAGGGTCCTAACTCTGGGATTGTTTCCTTCCACTCCAGCTTGGTGTTCTCCTTCCCTGAGACTTCCAAGCATGTTCTTGCATGTGACTCACAAACCTGCTTCCTTGTGATCTGCCTCAAGTTCTGGTATTGCAGAATGGGTGCCAGGCACTACTTTCACTGCTTGTGCGACATGAAACCCACCGACAAGGTATATTTCATGACCAGCTGATCATCTCTGTTCACACTCCCCGCTCCCGTCACTGAGGAGAAAGTTTGCATTGTTACATGTATTCTTTGATATGAGCTTCAAGTCTTGCTTTGGTAATGGTGTTACCACAGCCTGGTTCCAAACTTCTTGCATTTGGACAGTCCTCTTGTGGGCTCTCACCAGTTTTCATTGATTCTTCATTTGCACCAACAGCAGGGTATTGTCATTTTAGTCCAAGGATAAAGGTTCAATAGCTGATCAGACAGCTCCCCAAAAGTTTTTCCACTTGGCAGGGTCTGTGCATACCATTGGTAGAATCCTTGTGACATCAGTAATAGCTAACATTGGCTTACAGGAGGCTGGTAGCTTAATCACTGATAGATTTTCCTCCAGCCAAGACAATGTGCTGCTCTTTGGCTTGTCTGCACTACCGCAGGGGGTCGATCTAAGATCACATAGCTGAAGTTGTGTGAATAGTGTGGCTGAAGTCGATGTACTTAGATCTACTTACCGTGTTGTCTTCACTGTGGTAAGCTGACAGCTGACACTCTCCCATCGACTCCACTTGGTGGAGAATTGGAGTCAACAGGAAAGCGCTCAGTGGTCAATTTATCATGTCTATACTAGATGCAATAAATCGATCACTCCCCCGATCGATTGCTACTCACCAATCCGGCGGGTAGTGTAGACAAGCCCTTAGAGTTCCATCCAAGTGTAAGAGGGAAAGTGGAACAGGTGCCAGCTCACACTTCATATCACCCTAGCTACCAACATCTCTGAGCTAGATAATTGTCAGCTTGCGGAATATGTGATGATCAGTAGCTTTCCCTTATGCTGTCTGCTGCTTCTTTTGTTAGATTGAGATTACCAAATGATTTGAGATTAGACCTGTCTATGAGATCAAAGAGATCTACCTCACCCCTTTGCAGCCTACTGGTTACAAACTGCTTCCTTTCTTGTAGGCCATCCTCACGTCTCATGCACAAATTTTCTACAATTTCAGGTGGGGCCCCAGTCCACATAGCCACGTGTGAACACTGCAATCTGTCATCTGGGCTCATTCCAGGTTCAGAGCTAAAAGGATTTGTCATTCAGTCACAACCTTTCTAATATCTGGGACAGCAGTTTCATCTTCAGCCATGCACTGTGTGGTAGCTTCTTGGTGGAGCTCTGTTGCTGAAGGCTGCATTCCACACATTTGTTTTCTCATAGCTGTTACAGCTGCCTCAAAATGTGCAGTCAGGTAATACTTGGTCAGAGCCTTATCTTTTGTGCAAAGATGATGATGCTTCTCACAGTCCTTGCTGAAAGATTGCTCAATGGCCATGTCACACCATATGCCACTGAAAGGTCTGGCAGTCCAGTACACTGCTCCTTGGCTATCAGCTACGGCATGATGTATAGCTGGCTTCTCCTCCAGAAGTCTGGCTTCTGCTACAGTTACACATCCCCACCTAGCATAATTCATGTGATCACACTATAAATGTCTCAGGTTCCATATATAGACTTATCATCATCTCTCTTTGCTGCTATGTAATCCATCGGTAGTTGGGAGAAATCCGTTACATAGTTCTCCCAGAACAGAAATGTATCTGAACAGATTGGGTAACATAAGAGTCCATGAGCTGATTGGGTTCTGTTCATGAAATCTGCCACAGCATTCTGTGCTTCCACTCTGTCTTCTGTGTGCCTTCTCCAAAGCTTCAAAGCATGTTCAAGTTTTCTCCAACATGCGTCTCATCTTCTGGGAGATCATTATTGTCCATGGAATCACCAAGTGCCATCCATTTCAAGCAATTCATTGCCTCATTTATAAGTTCATGGATTTTAATGCTGTCCTTTTTAGTGTATGGCTGACTGAAGCACCATAGTGGCTGCCCATTTTCCTGCATCATACTGCTTACACCACCCATGAAATTCATTGCAGGATACATGCCTCCCACATTAAGGTGGTCATGATCAAATTCCTTTTGATTCCTCTATTTAATAATCTGTGCTTTGCAGTAGATTGCTTCATCATACACAACATAGGTCCAGTCTTGGTCCAGAGAGCAGAACATAGCCTGAAAATAGTTCTTCATGGTATACACTGTATTATCATCATTTGCCAGTGCAGGAACCATTGGACAGTAGCCAATAGTCATAAAATATCTATCTGGAGAAAAACTTCTCATAAATGCAGTCGACAGTGTAACACATAGTCAAACAAGCTCATGCTGTCATGTGACTACAGACTTTTGCTTTAACCAAAGGCAAAAAAGTAAGGGAAAATGCATAAAAGGTATCACCTGGGGCTAAATATTTCCCAACCAATACTAGTTTGAGTGTATAGTTACATTATCAATCGTATATACATTATCAATGGCAGAAGCTTTCTGCCAATTCTGGTCAAAATTACACTATGTTGCTTCAAGTTATTGCTCCTTGGGATTTTATAATTTTTCCAGATTGGCTACCCAATAACATTTAAGCATTACATGATATA
The DNA here is from genome assembly GCF_025201925.1 of Gopherus flavomarginatus. Taxonomy (NCBI): domain Eukaryota; kingdom Metazoa; phylum Chordata; order Testudines; family Testudinidae; genus Gopherus; species Gopherus flavomarginatus. The sequence continues at coordinate 50,859,223 of NC_066625.1, forward strand.
CCAAAACTGATCCTCTTTCAGCAGCTCCATACACCCGGTGATGAGCACCAGGCATGCATCTAACATGATAGCAATGACACTTTTCTAGCTGACAGGTCGCTAATAAGACCCCTTTTTAAATCTGGCTGGTGGACTAAACATCACCCAGCAAGCCAGTGGGTGAGCTAGATCCACTGGACTGTGTCTCTTGTGGTAAGTGGGAGACACACGTGCATGCGAGATCACTGATACCTAAATGTGAAAGAAAGGAATCCAGGTGCAGGGGGCATTTGCTGCTCAACTGGGACTTTCGTAGCAGTAGATGCCACCCTGGGCCATGAATCCCCTTACCATGCCCTGCACCAGGAAGTCACTTCTGAAAAACACTGTTTTGGGGCTAGGATGTTACCTCTCGGCATGGCACAGTTTAGCTGTGCTATCATTCATCAGGCCAAGAGAAGTATTTCCTATGAAAAGCCAGCTGCATTTCTGTAGGAACTTGCTTTGATCACTTGTTTCCTAGGTGAAAGACTTGGCCATTGCCTGTTAGCATAGGAGCCTTGGATGTTGGTAAAGATGACGCAGTGGAAAGGTTAGGGGTTGTGACATTCTCCAGAGTCAAGGGTAAAAGTAATAATAAATTCTTACTGGTATGGGGGACAGCCCCAGAAGGGGCAGGGCCTCAGGCGGAAGGGGCGGAGCTGGGGAGGTCAGCCTCCCCCAGCCAACCCATCTACGCTGCCTGACCCCCACCGCCCGGGGCTCCGGCGATGATTTAAAAGGGCTTAGGGCTCTGGCCGCTGCTGCAGCAGCAGTGGCCGGGAGCCCCTGGCCCTTTTAAATTGCCAACCGGGGGGGGTGGGGAAGGGGCAACGGTAGGGACCCTACGGGCAGGGCCAAAGACAGGGAAGGCAAAAGGGACAGGGATGTTAAAGCTCTGCCCATAGAGCTTTAACGTGGGCTGCGTATGGGTCAGTCCTGGCTCCTGACCGATACGCTGTACCGGCTCACTTTCACCCACCCAAGGTACAATCTGGACTGTTGGACAGTTGTCTCCCCTCAGTTCTCCACCATAGGCTGCCTTTTACACGACTTTGCTGTGAGAGCAACCACTCCTGGCTTGCTCACAGCCTCCAGCATGTAACCTACTCCCAGCTGAGTTAGACGAGTGCTCTTTGCTAGCCACTCCTGAATTATACTGCAGAGGGACACAAGCAAATTTCCAGTCCCAGATGTGTCCCCAGAAATGGGTGACTTGCACTGCCCAGCTCTCTCCTTCTTGTCAAAAAAAGCTCATAGAAAACCTATTATTTCATTAATAGAAAATGATATGCACAAACCTTGCTGTCCAAATGGAGTTTCCCCAAACACTTCAATCCAAGATCGATTTTAAGTGATTACAAGGAATAAGGCATAAAAGTCAGATTTGTTTACAAAGAAATAAATGCAAACTAATACCTAACCTAACAAGCTAAGTGAACTTGGAGCAAGAAGGTTTCTCTCACGATTGGATTCCTCCCAAGCCAGGACCCCTCCCCAGGTTCTTTGTCTTTCAAACATTGTCGATGCCGAGAGTAGAGATGAGGGGAGAAAGGTGATTTGGGGCCTCTATTCCTCATTTTTGTACCTTTTCCTCCTCTTTGAAGATCATCTCCAGCTGGAATTCATGTGACAGCCAGTGTGTTAGCCCAGCTGTTCCATTGCCAAGATGTAAATTTCTCGCTCACACCTTTCTTACTGCCAAAAAATGGTTGCTTAACCAGGCGATAGTCCATTTGATTGTGCTGACAGCTGGCTGAGGTGCTGGCTAGCCTTGGTCTCTGGGCAAATAGTTTGAAACTGTTTTTCTAAACTTGGAGCATGTCCCAGTAAAGTCACACTGTAGAACCTTATAATTGTACACACAACGTTGCTGCACATATTTTACCAGGACAATAATGTTCAGCCGATTATGACCTTTCAAATGATACCTCACAAGGCATACTTTTACAAAACCATGATCACGCTTGTACAAAGTGGTGAGCATAAGGGTACAGCCTGTTACAGGGGCATTCTCAATAGCCCTTCAGTTTCACTGTAACAGTTTCCTAATTGAGATGGGGAGCCAGGGTTCTCACCCAAAAAGGCCCCCCCAACTCTCTCCAGACATGAAAAAAATAGTTCTAGCCAAAGGATCCAGGCTAGCACCTGAACTGGCGCCAGAAGAATCTGCCATTAATTCCCAGTTATTAGAAGGGATTCTTTATTCCATTTATGGACAGGTATTTTTGTAGCATCCCTCCCCATGTGAATGCTCACAACAGGAATCCAGCACAGTTTAGCTATGGCCACTAAGAATTCCCTTTAACTAGCTGGAAAAGAGGCACATCTGAACCACTATCGCACAGAAAGGGTAGGTCCCAGCAGAATGCCTTGTAAGCCACACTACTACTGTATTGCTGCTTTGCCCTAATACTTGGCCTCCAGAACAGCAGTCAGTCTCCTGCAGTGACAGCAAAGCAGCCACACAAGGGATTGTTTATGGAAACATTTTATTGTTAGTACTAAAATCAGATTGCTAAAAGCACTGGCTGTTGGGTCAGAGAACCACACTATGGGGAGGGTGAGCAGGGAGGCTGACGCCATGGCATCATCTTCATTTCATGGGACAGGGTTCTTGCATCAGTTGCTTAGAACCCCCGCAGCAAGCCCCCTCTGAGGAGGGATCTAAGAAACAATGCAGCGGGCACGCCCACTTGAGAGAAGAGTCACCTCACCAGCTGCTCCCAGCGCGTCTCCCGCAGCATGTGCAGCAGTAGCAAGCGAGCTCCCATCTGAGTTACTCCAGGCTGGAGCGAGGACAGATGCCCTGCCAGACCAGTCATTCAGCCTTCACCCGCCTGGATCTTGGGGCAGCAGTAACTGCTCCTAAAAAGACAGGGGAGAAAGTCAGAGCAGTGAGAGGGCAAAGTTTGACAGTCAAGTTGCCTGTACCCTGCAGCAAGGGAAATTCACTTTCTCCCACGGGAAGACTGAAGGGGGTCGGAAGCTACCTCTGCTGCCTGAGAATCCTGGGGGCACCTCGGGGAGTGCCAATTTCCTCCGAATAGAACTCAGATCTCAGTCCTGGCCAGATTCTCTCCTTCCTCCCCTCTACTGCAGCTGGGGTCCTCAAAGCCATCCTCATCACCTCACGATTAACCCTTCTCTCTCTTAGTACCCATCCTGCCTTGAGCAGACCAGGCAATTTTAAAGATTTGCATCCTGATACTTGGAAATTCTGCAGTCAAAGCAGCAGAACTGGGGCCCCAAGATCCTGTATAAGGCATCTCCTGCCCCAACCCACCAGTCTGCTATCCTGGTGTCCATTAAGGAATCACTCGCTGTGGACCCACCATGCCTACGGTCAGTGATCTGGTCACACAACACGTGCACAGAGAATTAGCGTCAGAGTTTCTAACTCCAGTGCCCGGCCAACAATCCTACAGTGCATGGGTGGTGGATGCGGCTTCCCTTTCCCTGCATAACACAAGCTCTTTTATTCCACTTTTGAAAAAAAGCCAGATTGACCTTGACCAGCATAAGCCATCCAGGCGTATCCCTGTCCCATGCTTATGTTGGAGCCAGTGCAGCATTCTAACCTGTGCTTCTCCGAGCAGATGCCTGCCTCTTCCTATCTGCAGCAGGAGCTTCGTTCGTGGGAGACGCTTGACTTGCTGATGCTTTTCTTCTGGACCTGGTGTTTGGCTTTCTTGCTTCATGTGCCTTGGCATTCTCGGCTCCTTGGACGAGCTCTTTCCCCTTCTTCCTGCCAGATCGCTTTGCTACCTTCTCTTGGCTGCTGCTGCCCTTCGAACTTCTCTTAGGCACCGGCTTTGTAACCTAGGCAGATGATTGAAATGTGCACTCCCAGTCACGGGGACGCGACTTTAACTTCTGTATGTTCAGGGGTCTCACTAGAAAGTTCAGGGGAACCAGGGGCAAAGGCTGTTGTGGGAAGTGCTGTAGCTGCTCTCGGCTCAACCATCAGATGCACAGTTTGAACCGTCTGTTCTATGGAGTTTACTCCACACACATCAGCTGGGAGCAAACTGGGGCAAGTTTTAAAACTTAACCTGCCTAAAGTCAGGCACCAAATGTGAAAATTTGGCCTTGTTCTCCCTAAAGTTCCCCACCTCAGGAATGCACATCACCAGCTATTCACGCAGCCCTTACAATACATGCTGAGAGAACATTTGGTGCTGTGCAACGCAGACAGAGCTCACATCATTGGCTTAGGAGCAGGGACCATCTACTACTCTGTCTGTACCGCACCTAGTGCAGTGGGGTTCTTGGCTGGCCCTTAGAAAGAATATTTATTTTGATAGTGCCTATGTTACACAGGCAGACAGACAGACACAGGTATCTGACAGTCTGCCAGGCAGAGATGCGTAGGGATGTCTGCGGATTTGCAGTTTAAAAACAAAGGGGAATAGATTAGCAGTTTCACTATTAACCCAAACAAGGGCAATAGAACCAGTCACATGCCACAGCCTCAGGTCAATAGCAGCTGTATTTTGATTAAACATTTTGCAGGGACCTAAGCAGTTAAAAAAAGCTGCATTTGTACCCATCCATAAGATGCTTCCTTTCGCCAAGTTGCACAACTTCCGTTGTTCCAAAAACGCCCCTTGGTCAGCATGACCCTGTTAGCGATTTGTCTCTTACTCAAGTAACAGACATTTGCAGTACATTGCTCACCTTCGAACGTGAGATTTAATAATGTCTGGACAATACAAGCCTGTTTCTTTAACCCCACCCCTGAGGCCAGCGGATGACAGAACGGCTGAACCAGCAGACTACTGAAAAATAAAGTAACCTGTTACTCTTGTACTGCGTTCGTTTCATTCTGAGATGAGCTTAATGAGAGCGTGGAGTTGAGATCCCAGCTATCAGAATATCTCTGGGATGCTGAGCCTCTCTACAGAGATGTGTGTACAAACATATGTACAAACACACATCTAGTGTCAGAATATGTGTCAGTAAAGTGTACACGACTGAGGGGGCTAGTTGAGAGGTGGTATTATCTAGGGTAGTGCTTAGAAGACAAGAGTGCGAGGTTGGGTTCTATTAGTTCTAGTCCTGATTCATCAAACCCTAATGGCAACACATTGGTCCCTCTCTGTTCTAGTTTTCTCATCTGGGTATAAATGGGGTTGTGAAGGCTGAGATGGTGTTTAGCTTCTTCCATACAAAGATCCAATGAAATGCACAATGGGGCAGCAGGAGAATGACTCTGCGAGCAGAGGGGCCCCATAAAAACTGAGAGATACAGGAGATGTCTAGACAAAGGCTCTGTACCTTTGGACTTGGAGGCTCAGGATCAGCATTCACCTGCGAGCGCTTCTTGCGGGACTTTTCTCCTGCAGGAGAGAATGTTAAGATGACAGTTTAACTCTGGAGGTGAGAAAGGGGCCTGACTGCAGGTGAGTCAGAGGTCTAATCCCCAGCCTTCTTTTCCTCTGGGAAGCCATCCAAGGAAGAAAAGCTCCCCCATCTGGTCTGGAAGCTTGGAGATGGTTCTGAGAGAGGTTGGACACAACTGGCCTGGTTTTGTGGACATCTTGCCTGGACTATACATGAACTGAGTGCACTGAGGGTGCTCAGAGTGGGCTGGTTTGCGTAGCTCTCCCTCCACAGAGCAGGTATAGCACAGAGAACGACAGTGGTAGCTTCCCCACGTTCACATGCATGGACACTTGTAGGGTACACAGGCCACTTGATACTGGGCTGCCAACAATAATGGGGCCCTCGGAGACTCACTATCTCCTTTCACCCGGGCTGCTGAACTGTCACCCAGGGGTAATGATGCGTAACCACTACTGGATTCAGGGCAGCGAGCTAGAGTTTGAGAAGAGCATCGCTAGTTTCCTTAACAATTCCACAGCAAGCGACGGCTCTCCCTGCCTCTCCCAACCCAACCAGAAGCAAGAGAACCCTGCAAAGCATGGAAGAGTAAAGCTGATGTTCACCTTTCGGGGCCATAGGTCCAGGCTCCCCCTGAAAAGGAAAAAAGAGCTTTTAGACAGTGCCCTAACCCAATCCAAAGGGCAGTTCAAACCCCCATCAGGCATCAGCAATGCTGCCAGACCCTGCAGCAGGGGCACCCGTACATTAGCCAGAGCAACAGGCAGTGGCAGAATGGCATCTCGGAGCAGCAGTAGCTCACTCAAAATAGTGTAAAAGCCCAAATGTTGGCACCCTAGACTTGGAGTTTGTGTCCTCCAGTTCTTTCCACCCCTCCTCCAAGTTGCCCAGGTGAGCAGAACAGGATTTCTTAAGCATATCCCGTCTCCTTGCTGGTGAGCGGGAGAGATCTCTGAGTCTCTAAGTGTAAGGACAAGGCCTTTTCTTGTAGCCATATGGTAAGGCCTAAGGCCTTCGTCTGCAGCCATATTGAGAGCAGCAGCCACTAGCTAAGAAGCAGGAAGTCACATCCTCACTTTCCATCTAAATTACATTAAAAGAATGTAGCATCGGGCTGATAAGGAGACCCTGTCCTAATAGCACCCACTATCACCAGATAAAGAAACGGATCTTAAGATGGTTAAAGAAGACTCAGTTTGACAGCATTCCGTTTGGCAAGAAACCACTTATAGTTGTGGTTGGGAAATCCTCATTTCTTTATTGTTTTGTCTTTAGCTAAGCAGGACGCAAGTTTCACTACATAAACTGGGGCCCAAAAGGAAGTTCTTGGGAACGAACTCCAGGACACAGCCCCAGGATCAGAGCTGCCAGACCTCAACACCCTGCCAATCACACCGTGCAGAAACTGGAGTCCCCAGATGACCTGATTCTGACTGGCCAGCAGGGAAAGTTCATCTGTCTTATTGGGAGTGATGAGCATTGTATGTGTAGCATGTGCATTCTGTTCTGGTGATTGTTAATAAATAGAGCTTAACTGTGTAAGGCTCCTTCACTGGTAAAAGACCATGCAAACCCTCAGAAAGATTAGGCCCTGAGTCCAGAGGGAATGGGTGTTTGCTCTGAGCCTGGAGGAGTAAAGCCTAGAGTCCACGGAGGGGTAAAGTTAGAATGCCTGAATTAAGAGCGTCACACCTGAGCCCTAGGACCTAGGTAGAGGTGGGTGCTCTAGAGTGTGCAAGTGACAGAGAATTTTGTGCGGGTAACAAAGGGACAGATTTTGTACTAGGCTTAGCTAATGTCTCCTGGTGATGCAGAGCAGGATGGGCTGGATTCTCTCTCCTGTGGGCCCAGGGCTATTAGATTTTGTGGGGACCCCAGGGGTTTGAAGTGGGGAGTGGCTCAGGGCTGGAGCAGGAGAATAGGGTGCGGGGTGTAGGCTCTGGCCGGGTAGCACTTACCTCAGGCGGCACTTGGTTGGCGGCACAACAGGGCTAAGGCAGGATCCCTGTCTGCCCTGGCTCCACGCTGCTCTGCTCCCAGAGGTGGCCGGCATGTCTGGCCCCTAGGCAGAGGGGTCAGGCTGCTCTGCGCGGTGCACACTGCCCGTGCCTGCAGGTGCTGCCCCCGCAGCTCCCATTGGCCACAGTACACAGCCAATGGGAGCTGCAGAGCTGGCACACAGAGATTCCCTGAATACCCCCGCCTAGGGGCCACAGGGGCACATCAGCGAGCTGGTGCTCGCAGCTCCAGGGTGGGGTGCCGAGGCTCGGGGACAGGTGTCCAGCCTGCAGCGCTGAGACTTGCCTGGATGAAAAGAAGCAGTGGCCAACATCTGGCCCACTGAGCTCCCCTTAGCCCAACGCCCTGGGCTGCAGCCCCTAAAGCCCCTGCATTAATCCGGCCCTGGGGCAGGCATCCTGCCAGTCTCCTCTTGCAGCAAGGTCAAGCCCCACATGAGTCATGAGTCAAGCCCCGCCAAATGTAAGGCCACTGCGGTTCATACCTGAAACCAGATGGTCCTGCCATTGCCATCACGCAGCGACTTCATGCCAGGGACACAGTAACACTGCAGCCACTCCTCAAAGGCCGCGGCATCGTCAGAGGGCTCCGGGCCGTAACCCTTCCCCCCTGGCGGGACACAAAAATGAGCATCAGGGAAAACTCTTAGCTACAGGGCTCCCCCTGCAACTCCAGCAGTGAGGGGCTGATCAGCTGTGGGCTTTGCTCTATGCTACGATGACCCCTGCTGGGGGCAGCAGCAATGCTCAGCTACAGCTTTCTGAAGCCTTCCAGGGGCTCCCTCTCAAGTATCCCATGTGGGGTGGCCTGGAGATGGATTTGCACCTCTCCAACCTGCACACATGCAGTTTGAAAGCATTCAGCTCTCTGGAGCTTGGTGTTTTTAAGGGAGTGCCTCTATTTCTGCACCAGCTGGAGCCATCGACGGCTCTGATAAGCCAAGAGGTCGATTTCTCTTGTATCCGGGCTCACTCGTCTTTGCTTTGCATCTTCCCCAATATCTGCAGCTGTCTGGCTTGGCCACCACAGCCAGAGCACAATGCAGTTAGCTCTGGCAGGGCAGAGGGGTCTGTCTGCTGAAATCCTCAGGGGAAGTCTGGCCACAACCTACAGCAGGCTGAAGCAGAGGAAGACCCAGAAAGGATGCAAGAGAGGGAAAATAATGGATGGACCATGGGGCCTCTCCTCGCTTAGTCCCAGAGACGGAGTCAGGGACACATCCCAGCTGGGACAGGGAGTGAAGTCTGTCCTGTGCAATCAACCGTTGTGTTGGGAACACTGAGTGGGGGACATACATGCACCTGCTCTCCGCTCTTCAGCAAACAGGGCCACCATGGGTCTCTCCCATTATTGACTTTACTGTCAGAAGGGACCATCAGGATCATCTAGTCTGACCTCCTGCACGTTGCAGGTCACAGAACCTCACCCACCCACTCCTCTGGCTGAGTTATTGATGTCCTCAAACCAGGATTTAAAGACTTCAAGGTACAGAGAATCCACCACTGACACTAGTTTAAAACCTGGAAGTGAACTGTGCCCCATGCTGCAGACAAAGGCAAAAAATCCCCAGGTTCTTGGACAATCTAACCTGGGTAAAAATTCCTTCCTGACCCCAAATATGGTGATCAATTAGATCCTGAGCAAGGGGGCAAGACCCAGCAGGCAGACTCCTGGGAAAAAATTCTCTGGAGTAACACAGAGTCCTCCCCATCAAGTGTCCCGTTTCTGGCTGCTGAGGAGTTTTGCTACTGGTCAGTGACAATAGCTACCCACTGAAACCTGAACAATTTCAGCGTGATGGAAGTAGCTTTGCAGGGGCCGCTGGTGTGCCCCATGCAGCACCTCTGGTGTCATCCCGCCTCTCATGCAAAGGCCCAGCCTCCTCCCACTGGCATTAAACGCCGAGCCCGAGCATTTTCATACAGCGCCCCTGCTTCCCGCTACCTCTCGCCCCAAGCCACCCCAGGAGGGCTCTGTCCCACCCCTCCCCCATCGCTGAGTGTCTGCCCAGCTAGAGGCAGCAGGGATCCAATTCCAACTTCAACATCTCATTGCACCTCCTCCTGCTGGTGCGGCTAAGTCATCCCCACCCGCAGGCTCCATGGCCCGCTGCAGGGCAGGAACCTGAGGCTGTGCTCCCTGAGCTGCCTCCTTACCCATGTGAACGACCTCCATGGGCACCGCATGGCAGAGCTCCAGCAGGTCTGGATTCTCCCGCTTTAACTTCACTTTCTTGCTCAAGGTCAGGTCCGGACTCTGCTGGGTTTGAGAGGAGGTGATTCAAACAGGCAGCCCGGACACAGCCCAAGCCAACCCTCTCCCATGCAACCCTTCCCCAGCCATCCAGCCCTTCCTCCTCCCAGCAAGGGTAGGCCCAACCCTGCAATCCGAGGTGCAACTACAGCAGGTGCAGACATAGCTGAGCCAGCTTGCTAATAGCCACCGGCGTACATACCCCGGATCTCAGGCTGGCTTGTATTGGGGTGGCTAGCCCGGGCACCACAGCCTCTCTGCTAGTTTTAGTGAGGCAGCAGAATCAAAGAGAGCTTGGCTATGTCGACACGGGCTGCACTTACATCTGGCTGTGGTGCAGATCTTACTCCAAGCCCCTCTGTAGCAGCTGGTCCCACTCCAAAAACAACCAGTCTAGTCTCCTCCCAGCTGTCCAGCCCTTCCTATAAGGCAACTCCTCCACAGCTGCAAAGCCATCCTGCTCCTCGCCCCTCCCCGAGATTTCCCTCACCAGCGGCCTAAGTCTGCCCTGGCATGTGCTCCAACCCAGCTTCCTCTCCCTCCAGCTGCTAAATGCTCCCTGTTTCCAGATGCCAGGCCAAATTCAGCCCTGGCATAAGCAGGGCTAACTCCATAGACTTTGATGCAGTTGGGAATCTGATCTGCCTCTGTAAAGTACCCACTTGTATACATCAGTCACTCTACCACTCTACGCAGGGCTGAATTTAGCCTGGCTGCATCTGAAAGCTAAAGATCTCTTATGGCTGGGACGCATCACTGACTGCACCGCAGGTGTTTGTAACTTAACCGCTGCTACAGAGACAGGCCGGGGGAGGGGAGGGAGAAAGGCCGGTCAGACAAAAACGGTATTTGATCTTTTTTTAAATAGCTACTTCCCGTCCAGAGGTCACACAGCACTAGACCAGAATAGTCAGATTTGGAGCCTAAACTAGCGGTCCTCTTAGCTGTGGGTTATTTTCACAGCAACGAGGATCTTTGGCCCAGATCCCCAAAGGTACTTAAACTCCTAACTTCCCTTGAAATCAGTGGAAGTTCGGGGCCTAAATCCCTTTGAGTACATTTGAGATTGGTAGGGGGAGGGAATGGTCAAGTGACTGCCTTGTATAGTAGCCACTTGCATATTTCAGTGTGCAGTCCCCCTCCGCAAAGGCCAGTGTGTATACAACGCAGGAGCCATAGACGTATATGCCATGATAGGCAGTCATGCTCCATCTGGCTCAAGATCTGCAAACAAGTTTTACATGCAGCACTTTTGCATGGCAACTCCTAGGAGTTAAAGGCACTGGAGGATAAGCGGATGTTTGCGTAGTATCTGTCCTCCCAAAGGACCCCAACGTGCTTTATAAACTAAGCACACACGTGCTGTACATCACACGAGGAAGCGAGTGATTCCTTCATGGAGGAGCCAGATGCACTCACTGAACTGTTAAAGAGCCCAGAGCAAGTCTGAGCACAGGGAGGGAAGAATTCCGTCTCCCGCTCAAGCTGCGAAGCTAACTGAGGAGGCAGAATGCAGTCAGCAGAGCTGGGATTTGGCGAGTTCTGGTGCTAACATCCCTGCTTGGACAAGGTGCTAGAGGAGCTTTAACGACCACATGGGAACAGGCCCTGTCTCACAGCTCTCCAGAAAACCACCCCTCCAAACACCATGCTGGAGCATTGCCTGCTCCAGGCCTGACTCAGAGCCAACTGCTAAATGGGAACCACTATTGTTTGCACAGGTCACCTACCCAGGCCATGCACATAATGATATGGCTGAGCAGGGGGGATCTGACAGACTCCAGGCCGTGGCTGCACGTCGCGTGCGTGCGTGCGTGCGTGCGTGCGTGCGTGTGCGTGTGCGTGTGCGTGTGTGTGTGAAGCCTGAAGAATTAAACTGAGAATCCCCCGTAAGAAGGGATTCTGAGAGACCCAGATCAAGCCCTGAAGGCAGAGTGTCTGGCCTCTTGATTCATGGTGAGGATCCACCTCCGAAACAGCAGCCAATTCTAACAAGAAGAAAGAGCAACAGGACCCGAATCAGAAGCGGTGGAAGTTCTAGGGTTAAAGCTACAACTCGTAACTGGGGCTGCAGAGGGTCCAAGAGCCACTGACACCATCATGCCCCGTGTGCTGCGATCCTCAGACGCTACAGGGCAAGCACCGAACCCCGAGTTCTATGTGATGAGCTGGAACATTTCTGTGTATGTGCGTGAGCCTTCTCCACCCTCCTCACCGGCTTCCGATGCTGAAGAGCCTCTAACACCGTCCGAGCCTTCTCAAAGGGAGGTATCTTTAACCTAAGAGAGTCCATGTGTTACGTGAGGACCCCAACACAAATGCCAGCCAGTGGAAATGAAGTCCCGGCCTAAGGGAGGGGAGGGAGATTGCTGACACAGTGGGTGGAAGCACTGGCTTTTCACCTCTACGAGCTGGATGTAATCTACACAGTAAAACACTGGTGCATTCAGACTACGACACGTGAGCACGGTGTAATTCAGCTCCCCAGGCAAGGTCCCGGACTGAAAGTGTCACTGCAGGCCAAATCTGAGATGCCCAGTATATATAGGCCACTCAGGGGGAAGAAAAAAAAGGTTAGCGCTGTGTTGGTAGCACATGTAGTGCAGGAACTGCACAGTGCTCAAAGATGAGGTGCCCTGGCAGTGCTGTCTGTGGATGCTTAGCACTGGAATGGACACGGGCTGGCTGCATTTCAGCAAGGGAAATGGGTGGCCTCTCAACAGTTTGGACCCTTCCATGGTGTTGGTCTTGTAGCTACAGGGATGGGAATCACATGGTCTGGCTGCCTAATACTATGTAAAAGGGACCCTATACATACATGAGCACCTCATGCTTTCTAATATATTTATCCTCCCAACCCCTGAGGTAGTGCTAATATCTCCATTGTATGGATAGGGAAGCTGAGGCACAGAGAGGCTATGGGCTTGTCTCCATAGGGTGTTCAGACCAGTTAACTGAAGCTGTGAAGTGAAGGCACATCATAACCCCCCATTTGAAGAGGCTCATTCAGAAGTAAAGCGGCCTTAGTTTGCTGTAGCTGAATCCTCCTCGGGGGTTTAATGCACTCAAAGTCCTGCGCATTAACTTCACAGCTTCAGTTATTTCATCTGAACTTTCCTCAGCGCCCCTGGGTAAACAAGGCCTGGCTTGCTCCAGGTCACACAGGGAGCCTGGGGTGGAATAGGGAACTGGACCACATCTCCTCAGGCCAGGCCTCCTCTTCTCCGCTCTGCAACCTGCTCACCTGTAGAGAATCTCGGCTCGGAGGTAGTTGCCAATCCCATTGAAAAACTTCTGATTTAACAGGGCTTCACAGATGGGCTTGTTGAAAGCCTTGTCAGACAGGTTCCTCAGCACGTTCTCCCTGGAAGACAGCAGGGCCGGTCAGCTAGGGAGGAGGGGCTGGGAAAACGACCACCTCACTCAGCCTGTGATGTGCTTCCAACACAGTAACCAACATGGGAGGTGGGGTTGTTCTCCAGTGAGGTTTTCTGCTGCAGAAGGGTCTGCCTCCAGACATAAGCAGGGAGAAGTGAAACTAAAAATGATGGAGGTTACGGTCTAGCGGGCACAAGTGAAACCTCAGGGGATGGTTTTTATAGCAAGACTGTAAATACAGATGCAAACAATCTGTGTAGGAGAGAGGAGTGGGCAGCATTAGACATCAAGAGGCGTTACAATAAGACAGGTAACGATTAAGGTAGCAGCAAAACCCTTTGGGTAAAGGTACAGGGATGACCCGCTGTTTCCTTAGCAGGGGCAGTGCTATAAGCTACTTGAATTCAGCCCCGTAGAAAACGGGTTCCTGGAATGCAGAAGTTATAAAGGTATTTGATTGCAGGGAAGCAAATTAAGAAATTGAGTGTGATAAGAGGAAGCATTAAAGACACACCACAGCATAAAGAAGGCTGGAGGAACAGTAAGAGACATCTCCATTAAGGCATTGAAGGCAGTCTGAGTCCTCCGAAACTGAATACAAAGAACAAGAAGGAGCCTTTGAAGAGTGGCTTTATGAAGGGTTGGCTCTAAGATTTGCACATCAAAGAGATAAGGGAACACCAACATGTAGAGCCAGGTGAGGCCTGCAGTGGAGAGACAAGGGTTCAAGGAATGCTGCCAAGGGAAATAAATATAAGTGGCCACGCAGAAATGCACTGAAGAGGGAGTAGCTCATTCATCAAAGAGGAGGGGGAGGAAATGAACAAGGACTCAATGCCGGAGACTCTGGAATCCTTTTACACAACCTGCCTTTGACAAGGTGCTCAGGGAATTAACCAACAAACTCACCAAGCTTCTGATGACTGAATGGGATACAATTAGAGAAAGGAAGATTTAAGAATATGAGGGGGGAAAAGATTGGAAGGGAAGCGGTGGAAATCCGAATGCTCAGCAAATCCAAAACTAACGCTGAAAATCCACTAATGAACGTACCACACGGTACCTGGACAGGCAGGCATGCGTGTGTACACCGAACCCCCCAATGACCCCTTTCAATCTCCAACCTCTGTCAGTCGGTGATACGCCCTTCAGCTATGAATTCTACCTGTGAAATACAAAGTTGGCACTTTGGCCCACAGCCTCTAAGGTATTTAGACTCTTCCAACAGAAGTTAGGACCCTCAATATCTTTGAGGACCAGGCCCTTTATCCATCAAGTTATAAGCCCCTGTTTGCCAGCCATGGGATTTTGCGAGTGTTAAAGTAACTACAGCAGGGTTCTCGCTCTCCTGCACTGTGTCACGACTGTAATAGACACATATTAAGAGTGAAACATTAACTTGTACAAAGCAATACAAGAGCTCGACCAAAGCCCTCTGGCTCTCTGACATAGTCAGTTAACAAGTACTAACCCAGGGGATCTCCAGCTTTTTCCAGCCTCCTACTTTGCATAACAGACCTCATGGACCTACCTCATTCCCAACCATTCAGCCTCCCCCAGCTTGGTTCTCAGCATGCTGAACTGAGTTGATAGCCAGGTAGTCTGCAATAGCCACTGGAGAGCCATTGCTGTGAGGGTTAAATCGCCCAGCTGTGCTCTTCCCTTTTGCAATACTTAAGAATTATTTTTGGGCTGTTCACTTCTTGTATAAGAAAAAGCCACACAGGAGGATGTTTAAACCAAGCCTGTTCCCTTGTTCATAGCGAGATCTCTGGGAATGCAAAGCACCAAACAGCCTTCAACCCAAGACAGAGTTTCCATAAACGTGAGCTACAAACGTCCCTGTAATGGTGAAAGGCCCCATATTCTATCACCAGGCTTCCCACAGAATTCACTGTTAGAATATTGTGTCTATCATTCATTCCCTCCCCCACCCCCCTCCACACACGCTCCTGGTCAGTTTCTCAAGCAGAAATGAAAGGTCATGGTGTATTTCACCTGAATTTCTCATACTCCAGCATCACACATGGCCCTCGATCCAGCTGCCACGTCCCATGCACTTCCCACCTCCCAAAGCGCCTGAAATCCACAAAGCAGAGGGCTCGGTGCGGGCTCTCCTTGGTGTAAAACCGCAGATGGGCATGTTTGGGCAGCTCAGCCGCAGAGGTGAGCTTGAAGCTGCCTGACATTCCAAAGCGGAAGACAAGATCCATGGGCTGCTGGAAACCGTTCTGGCTCAGCCCCTCCTTGTCCCTCCCTCTGCCAGGGAGTGTGTTCTTCTCCTCTTTGAGTGGTGTCAGGGTCAGCTTGATCTCCTTGCCCCTCGAGGTGGCAGAGATCAGGTACGCGTCACTCTCAAACAGCACCTCTGAGTTCTTGCTCACTTCAGACTTCTCCACCTTCCCTGAGAAGATGAGCCCTGCACATACCGTGTTGATGTAGCAGCTGGCCAGGTGCAGCTCTGGGCCCTCTGGCATCTTAGACACCTGCCCAAATGAAGGCAAGATCCAGGCTTAAGGCAGAGCAGCTACTGTAGCACGTGCATCTTACCAATCAGGGCGGGCAGCTCTTTCCGTCCCTGCCTTTGCCGGACCCTCCTGGCCTGTGAACATGGACCCAACGGTTGGTGTGCAGGGGACAACTGCAAGGCTGAGCCAGTGGACAAGGATACCATTGAGGATGGGTATTAGGGACCACCAGGCCATGGGCTGAGCCACCAACCCCTCCATGAGGAGCCAGTGCACAGCCAGGAGATGGGCACCACGAAGCTGGCCGGGACCAGGAACAGAGATGGGCCCTGGGTCCCCGTGAGCCAGGAAGCTCCCCTCCGGAGCCCCAGCACAGGGCCAGCTCCCCCCCCCCCCCAGCCAGTATCCCTCCCACTCACCTCCGGCAGAGGGCCAGCTCCCCCCCCCCGCAGCCTGTCCCCCTGCCCTGAGTACAGGGCCAGCTACCCCCCCCCAGCCAGTGGTCTCCCCCGACCCCAGGCACAGGGCCAGCTTCTCCCCTCCCAATATTCCCCCTCCCGTCCCAGGGCCAGCTTCACCCTCCAGCCAGTGGTCTCCCCCGACCCCGGGCACAGAGCCAGCTCCCCCCCAGTCAGTATCCCCCCTGGCCCCCAAGAACAGGGCCGGCTCCCCCCTCCAGCAAGCGCCCCCCCCCGGAACAGGGTCAGCTTCCCCACCCCAGCCTGTCCCCGCCCGCCTGCCTCCCCACGAGTACAGGGCCAGCTTCCCCCCCAGCCTGCCCCCCCCAAAGTACAGGGCGGGCTCCCCCCGCCAGTTTCCCCTTATAACGCTCCCGCTCGGGTTTGCAGCGGGGCTGGAGCAGTTACACAACCAGGCTCCGCAGCAGGCCGGCTCCGCAGTCCCCGCCCACAGCCCCAGCACAGGGCCAGCTCCCCCGCAGCCTGTCCCAGCACAGAACCGACCGGCCAGCAGGCCCCGCCGCCTACCCGAGCTCCCGCTCGCGCTGCTCCCCGGTTCGGAGGGTTAAACAGCCCCCCGGCTGGGAAGCCGAGGCAGCGCGCGGGGCACGATGGGAGTTGTAGTTCCACAGGGGAGCATCAGCCTACAGGGTGCGGAGTGGGAGGTCTCCAGCCCTGCGCGGCTGCTAGGAGCGGCTCTGGGGCACGGGCAAGGAATGGAATTTTCCTCCTCCTCTGCCCTGTGCCTTGTATTCTATGGCTGGCTGGGGAAAAGCACCGCACAGACCCTCACCCCAACCATCTACTGTACAGACACCCCTGCACCCCACCATCCTGCACCCACCCAGAGCAGTACCACAGACACCCCTGCACCCCACCATCCTGCACCCACCCAGAGCAGCTACACCATGGACACCCCTGCACCCCACCATCCTGCACCCACCCAGAGCAGCTACCACAGACACCCCTGCACCCCACCGTCCTGCACCCACCCAGAGCAGCTACCACATGGACACCCCGGCACCCCACCGTCCTGCACCCACCCAGAGCGGCTACCACACAGACACCCCTGCACCCCACCGTCCTGCACCCACCCAGAGCAGCTACACCATGGACACCCCGGCACCCCACCACCCTGTGCCCACCCAGAGCAGCTACCACAGACACCCCTGCACCCCACCGTCCTGCACCCACCCAGAGCAGCTACCACAGACACCCCTGCACCCCACCGTCCTGCACCCACCCAGAGCAGCTACACCATGGACACCCTGGCACCCCACCATCCTGCACCCACCCAGAGCAGCTACCACAGACACCCCTGCACCCCACCATCCTGCACCCACCCAGAGCAGCTACCACACGGACACCCCGGCACCCCACCGTCCTGCACCCACCCAGAGCGGCTACCACACGGAGACCCCGGCACCCCACTGTCCTGCGCCCACCCAGAGCAGCTACCACAGACACCCCTGCACCCCACCATCCTGCGCCCACCCAGAGCAGCTACAACACGGACACCCCTGCACCCCACCATCCTGTGCCCACCCAGAGCAGCTACAACACAGACACCCATGCACCCCACTGTCCTGCACCCACCGAGAGCAGCTACCACAGACACCCCTGCACCCCACCATCCTGCGCCCACCCAGAGCAGCTACAACACGGACACCCCTGCACCCCACCATCCTGTGCCCACCCAGAGCAGCTACAACATGGACACCCCGGCACCCCACCATCCTGCACCCACCCAGAGCAGCTACCACAGACACCCCTGCACCCCACCATCCTGCACCCACCCAGAGCAGCTACCACAGACACCCCTGCACCCCACCATCCTGCACCCACCAAGAGCAGCTACCACAGACACCCCTGCACCTCACCATCCTGTGCCCACCCAGCGCAGCTACCACACAGACACCCCTGCACCCCACCATCCTGTGCCCACCCAGAGCAGCTACCACACAGACACCCCTGCACCTCACCATCCTGCACCCACACCCAACCATCTGCTGCATGGACACCCCTGCATCCCACTGTCCTGCACCCACCTAAAGCAGCTACCACAGACACCCTGCATCCCACTGTCCTGCACCCACCTAAAGCAGCTGCCACCTCAGCAGCACTGCTGCCAGCTTCCCCGTGCAGATGGGTCACCTCCCTGCCCCGCAGTTAGATTTTCCAGAGCCTGCCTGCGGAGAAGTTATTCATAACCTACTTGCTGGGCACAATGTCACAACATGCCCGAGTTTTTCATTCATAGAGATGATTCTTCCCTCTTCCCTCCCCAGCACCATCTAATTTTGCCTCCAGCGGCAGCTTCAGAGACCATGGGAGCTGTTGTAACTTTTACTTTATCTTCTACCACCCAAGCTACTCTTATCCATGTATAGCACTAAGCTTGGTAAGATTTACCTATTTGCCACAATATCTTACAGCAGGCAGTTCCACTGGTTAGTTACCTGTTGTGTAACCTAGGCAGTGTGGCTGAGGTGACAGACCTCTGGACTAGGACTCAGAACTGGTTTCCAGTCTCAACTCTGCTGCTGGCTGACCTTGGGCAAGTCACTTCCTTCCCACTACCTCAGTTTCCCCACCTGTAAATTGGGAATAATAATAATACAGACCACTTTTTTAAAGTGTGTTGAGATTTATTGCTGAATGTGCGATTGAAGAGTTAGGTATTATTATTAACAAACTATTCTTTGTACTATTTTAATTGTATTGCCTTTCAATTCAATGGAGCAGAGCCTTGTTCTTAAAAATAAAAGGCTGCCCCGGTCGTTTGCTGTTTAACAGCAATTTACCAAATTATTTCAGAGTCTGCAGTTAAAATGGTTACCCACTTCACTGCCTTCAGGCTATGCTGGCTTTGCTCTAAAGGAGCAACTGCATCATCCCCAAGCTGTGAAGTTCCTGGAAATTAGAGCCCTGAGCTATAGCCAGGAAAGGGGGTTAGCACAATAGGGCACCAGTGGCAGGGGCCAATCTAAACTGAGCACAACTTAAATGAAATTAGCAAAACCCAGCTGGTCCCTCGATGGCTGTTACCGGAGCTGTGCCCGGGGCAAGGGCTGGACTAGCCGGGGTTGTTACGAGACAAGGCTGGGGGGAGCGAATAGTTTACAGACTTTGCCTACCCTGGCTCTGGTTTCTGCAGAGGTCAGGACTGAAGGAGCAGGGAGGGTGTATATGGGATGGAGAGACATTGACAGAGCTGCAGGGGGTGGGAATAGGCTATAGAGCACCTGCCCCTATGATGAATTCTGTCTGTGGCATCAATCCCTCCCTTTCAAATCGGGAAGATTTACTCCAGTTATTTAAAGACATGTCTCTGCTCCTGGTCTGAGGGTGTGAGAAGGGAGGGTGCAGAGGTGACAAGGGAGGCAGCGATGCAAATTCAAAATGCTCCACGTGGCTTTATTGGATCTCGCTGGCAAAACAGGAAACATCCCAAATAACTGGCTTCATGTGCCAAGGCCAACCGGAAACGCAGGAGAGATTCCCAGATGCACGTTCCTGCTGATTCTTTATTCCATGCACGGAGCTGCCCTGGAAAAGATGATAGGAGCATGGGGGGAAGGAAAGAAAGAAAAGCTGCATTTATCCCCCAGGGAGGGGGCTCCTTTAAAGGAAGTGGAAAGAACAGAGGCAAAGTGCTTTTTAGGGGAGGGAAGCAGGGGAGCAAGAAGGGACTAGCGAATGCTCCATCGTGCTTCGGCTGATGAAACTTTCCAACCTCTCATGTACGACTGGCAGAGTCGCCCCAGCCACAGGCATCCTGGATTGCTGCAGGAGTTCAGTCAGTGTGTGATGTGGAGCTGGCCTAGCCACAGCATTTGGTGGGCTGCTGCACGCTAGTCTCCAGAGGAGACATAGGAGCCCAAGTGCCTGCCCTGGAGTAGGCACAGGAGACAATTCAGGCAGAAGCAAAAGGACAGATCAGCTCCCTGCAGCTGTTCAGGAACAGAGCCACCCACAAAGGGCTGGGCAGGGGATGTTAGGGTCTCTCACTGTTAGAGCAGCCTCCAGCCGGCAGGCCTGGGTGTTCTCCGGAGGCATGTGTGTTACACAGTGGCACTGCCCATGGGTTTGGACGCCTTTGTTATGGGAACTCCGAGCTGAAGCTGGTCTCGAGGTGGAGATCTCGTTAGCAGATGCAGAAGCCACCAAGCTCCCATCCACCATTGCTCTGGGGATGGATCCTGGAGTGGGGCTCCTGGAAGCACAAGGGCTTGTGGGCAGGATGGAGGAGGGGCGGGCAAGAGGCTTCACAGCAAGACAGCTGGAGGGTAGACCGGGGGGACAGTAGCCAGGAAGAGTGGGAAGAGCAGTCGTCAGTTTCAGCTGCAGGGGTCTGAGAAGGGAGGAGAGAGTCCAGTCCAACCTCTGCCCAGGCAGTGTCTGCAGCCGTGTGCAGCAAGGGGCTTCCCCAGTGGAGGAACCGCACCCTCCAGACTCTCTGACGGGTTGCAGCACAATCAGCCGGCTCCTTCCACACTCGCTGACATCCTCCCGGCTCCTCAGCTGAGAGTTTTCATCATGGCGTGCGCCTGTCTCAGCTCTGAAAGTGGAAGAGGAGACGCAAACAGCCAATGGGGCAGAGTGACCTGGATCTCAGCAGGGGGCACTGCAGCCAGTTGCCAATTCACTGGTCACAGCAGGGCAGAGAATACCTCTGCGCTGTGAGCAGGAACAGAGAAATGACATGACATGGAGACAGCTGATCTCTGCCCCAGCCAGTAGGGAGAGCAGCGGGCACATAGGAGAGGAAGCACCAGACGGAAGGGCGGGGACGAGGCGAGCGATTCCAAGCTGCCCGTCTGCTGTCTACTCACCTGCCAGTAAGACCGGGAACTTCTCTGCCAACACGGTCATGGCAAAGGGCTCCGTCATGCCTCAGTCCCCTTCTTGCACAGTAAACTTCAGGTGCACAAGGGGCTCATTGACCTACTGGAGCCCACTGGAGCTGAGCATCTGATCCACCCTCCAGGACACAGCGTCCAGATGGTTCACTGAGGACAGAGGCAGAGCCAGTCTCAGGTTTGCGCTGTCAGTGTAAAACACTCTCTCTATGCACAAGCCGGCGATATGGATTTGAGAAGCATTTTTCAAAGCATTAAGTGGCTTCACCCACTCCTGAAATGCAGCCACCTCAGGTATGTGCAACACAGCAACTGTCTTACCGGCCCACAGCAACAATGTAAGACATTACAGGAAGGAAATGTCTCCAGTTGAAATAACAAGGGAGTTTAGGTCAGTGGAATGGAGCCCTCCGAGATGGAGTGTGGCTGGGATAATGTAGCTAACACCCCTTGTTGCATAGATTCCCATGAGTCCAAGTGGTTAGCACCACCTCAGCTCTCTCTCTCTTTATGGCCAAGAAAGAGAGTGCAGAAGGCAGAGCACCGCCTAGTGCATCCCCTGCCCCACTCCTTGCTGTACTTGGATTGTCCCAGAGGTGAGCTAACCTGACCAGATCCTAACCTGTCAGGCCAACAAGGTCACAGCCCAAGAGGGTCAAACAACAGGGTTCTGGTCCCAGCTCCTGGTCATCCCCTCGGTTGCTGCTGAAAACCCATCTGCCCTCAGCAAACTCTGATTCTATCCTACAGTCCTCAGGAGCAAGTTCTTCCCAGGAAGTTCCAGAGGAGAATGGCTGAGAAAGTCCTACTGAACTTCCATCCATGGACGCAGGGGAACAGCTAGAGGGGGTGGGGCAGTGGGTGCCAGCCTGTATCCCTGCTGAAGGACCATCTCCCATCCGCTGCCTGGAGCAGTGTCAGGTTTGCACAGCCAAAGGGGGAACACTTACATCTCAGGCTGCGTGTCCTCAGGCTGTCCTGCAGGGGGCTCTGTTTCTCCTCGTAGGACCGGCACAATCCTGTGGCATGTTCTACAAAACAAGGAGACCAAGAAACTACTCACCAAAGAGCATCAGATCGGTCCCTGCACAACACGACTCTGGTTCCAATGGGCTCAGAAGGGACCCTGGCTGCAAACTGCTGAGCTAGCCTGTTTAGCAGGGGTACTCTCGCAGGATGCTGACATTGGGGTGCACGTGGGATAACAGGGGGATGATGGTACCGTAGGGCATTTCAGTCAGAAGATGGCCCAGCTACTGCTCCAAAGTCTTTCCTGCTGGTTGACACAGCGAGTTCTAACTTCTCACTGATGGAAGAGTGCAGGGGACACACAACCCAGCAGCAATCGCCTCCTTCTCCAGACAGCCAACGTACTGAAGTCCACACAGTGCTGGAGCAAGGGTGGAAGGATACAGTTATCCGGGGTTACAGCCTGGTGCATGGGGTAGACAGACTCTACTCCGCTCCCCGGCACCCTCCTCTGGCTGACGTTGCACAGGACAGTCAGGCTGCTGCTACTGACCCCAGGGCTCCCCAATGTGCTGCAGCCCTCTCCGAGGGACCCATCCCCTGGCACTTCCCCTACCTTTGGGCAGCCCCAGCTGTTGCAGCTCGCTGGACAGAGAGTCGCTGTCTACTCTGTGTTTGGCTGCACTGGAGAGGATGAAGCTGAGCACGGCAATAGTGGCCTTCACGTCCCCGGATTCTGGAGAGAGGAGAAACCTTTGGGACTCTGCCTGGCAGCAGGGCTCTTCCCTGCAGCGAGGCAGCTTTGATAGACCTGTAAAATTGACATAGGAACCAACAGCCCTTGACGTGGCCTGCCTTTTGCAGTTCATCGCCTGCAAGAGACAAGAGAGGGTGCATGGACAGATGCCACTTTGCACTGGGCCACGAGAGGCAGCAGGGAAACAGGCAGAAAGAGCTGGGCTCATTGTCACCAACCTGGGTAAGATGCAGTGATGAGCAGGGGACTATTTGTGTGGTGGGGAGGGGGGAGTCAATGCAACCAGCAGGGGTCAAGACAGGTTAGGATTTCAACAAGCCTGGGACAGGCAGGGGTTAAGTCTAACTAGAAATCGATTGATGCTAGGGATCCAAATACTAATAATGGCCAAGGGCCAGAGGCGTAAGGGGCTGTCTAAGTGCACACTTAGCTCGTGGCAAGCTGGGGTGTAAAGCTACCCTGCCCTAGCCAGCTGCGCACTGTCCGTGAGGACCCTGCTGCTGCAGACTAACAGCTCCCTTAGGGCACTTTCACCTACTGTTTCCAAGCAGGGCAGCTCCCAGGTGCACTGCAGAACTCAGGGTGTGGAGCAGGGTCCACCTGGGCACCTAACGCATGGCAGATTTACACCCTGGCTTGCCAAAACTAACCATTCAGACAGCCAAAGCCTAAGGTTAACACCGCACAATAACCAGGCCAGTGGCGGTAAGACAGGGCCAAGCCACAGCACGACAACTCAGCCAGGGTCAGCTCATTCATAAAAACCAAACCAGATGTTTCACATCATGGTCCCATCTGGCCTCGATCGTCCCGCCTGACCTGTGTAACACAGCCCACTGGGCACTCCTGAATTAATGCCTGTTTGAACCAGAGCAGATCTGGATTTAGAAATTGCCAGTGATGGAGAGCACTTGGGCAGTTGTTCCAACGGTTAATGTCCCTGTAAAAACACCTTATTTCCTGTCTGAGTTTGTCTAGCTTCAACTTCCAGCCATTGGCTCATGTTAGACATTTGTCTGCTAGACTGAAGGACCCATTATCACCAGTTTGTTCCCCATGTAGGTACTTACAGGTGTTAGGCCTGAATAAAGATATAGCAGACAAAACCAGGTATGCCAACCTGACCAAAGTCAGGCTAACAGAGGTTTGTGGGTAATCCCTGAGTGGAAAACACTGAGAAGCAGCAGCATGTCTCACAAGCGCTGGGAAAAAGTAAGATAAAAGAGAAGCTGCATTCCTGGCATAGTACCAGATGTGCTGTGTTCGGGCAGCTCTTCGAAGAACTGATAAGAGCCCTAGTTTCCCAGCCTCCTTGTTTTCACTCCCTGGTTTTGTTCTTTGTTTGTTTTTAACTCCCCTACATTTCTAACTTTAGGCATGCATGTATACTAAAGGTGTCTAGTTTCTAGTTGTTAGAAGAAGGGGGTGGGTTGCTCCAGTGAATAATTTATGACGCGACGGAACTGTCTATATAGGCTTATACTAAGATGTAAAGAGGGGGCTGGTTCTCTCGGGAGACGAGCTGCTCTCTATTGATGCGTGCACTTGTCAATAAAGAGCTTTTGATCGGACCTTGCTGGTGTTGCCTGTCTCTCTCGCGGTCAGACAACGAACTTTGCCGTCTGGGGTAGAGTCCCTGACACAGGCTCCCGTCGAGTCACCCCTTAACCTTCTCTTTGTGACGCTAACCTGGCTGAGTTCCTGGGACCCCTCCCCTCCCCTCTCCATTGCCACACTAAGACAGCAAGTTCTGCAGGACAGGGACGGGGGCTGTTCAGCTGTTTGGGAGGCACCTGGGAAGTGCGGATTGCTACTGTGATCACCACAACCACCAGGCCCGGGGCACTTCCACACACTCGGGAAATGGTGTTACCCCCTCTCCCCCCTGCAAGGCCCAGAACCATCCAAATATAAAGCCAGGGCAGTGTTTGGGGTGAGCAGGGGGAACTTGTCAGTCTGCCGATTAGCAGCATCACCCCCAGACAGAACAGGGGCAAGGACCCTGGGAGATTAGCAGGGCTCCTGTGCTTGCTCACGAGCAGAGCGTGCGGTCGGTTTCCAGTGGCTGGGCATTAACTCTTCAGGCCTTCACTGCTTCAGGACGTGCCTCTCCACTCATGACCCCAGCCAGCGACGCTTTTCAGGCAATGCGGCTAACAAAGCCGAGCCGGCGCCCATAAACGCTGCAGGTAAAATGTTCTCAGGACATGAGGTGAATCAGACCACGCAGGACCCTTATAGAAACAGACACTAATACTTACTAGTAAATACTTAGCAGCCGTATGGCCCTTTCCACCAACAGATCTCCCTGATGGGGGAGTGTCACTGGCCTTATTTTACAGGTAAAGACACAGGCTTTAGGCACCTTCCCAAGATCAGTGGCAGAGCTAGGACTAGAACCCAGGTGTCCTGACTCTCACTCTGATACCCGCCCCACCCACACTGCCTGCCCTGAGGCCAGCCAGCTCGATATGGCCCACGCCACTCAGCCAGAGGGAGGGGAGATTTAGTCTCTGCGATCACTGGATCCCTGCTCAGCGGGGCTGAACATGTGAGAAGAACACCCTTCACTTACATCAATCCCCTCTCCCTGCAGGTCCTTGAGCACCTGGCCACAGATGAGCTTCAGCTTCACCGAGGACTGGAAAGGAGAGAGCAAGAAAATAAAACTCCACCGCAGCGCTGGGCCCAGCGGGCACTGCCTGGCAGGAGTCTGAGCTCCCCTCAAAACACACGCTCTCTGCCACATCAGGGGGACCCATCTCAACCTTGCCCTGCCCCAGCCAAACAGTCACTGGTTTGGGTTGTTTTTAAACCACTCGCTTCTCTGCCACTTTGGGGAACCCCATGGTTTGGATTCCAAAGAGACTCCCTGAGTTCTGGATGCAACGGTCAGGCTAAAGCCCCAGCCAGTTCTTGTGCTGCACTGAGTGTATTGCTCGAGCCCTCAATCAAAGCCTGTTTTATGTTCCTGAGCCTCTCCCCGCTCTCTTAGGGAAGCCTGATCAGCCAGAGACAGGCACAGAGTTCATGCTAGTCGCTCAGGGACCTGAGCTCTTCCCCTTCACCAGATACCCTGAGCCCCAGAGCTCAGATCAGGATGCATCACTCAGATATTCCCATTGCTCCCCCAGGCCATAGATACCCCTTTGACAGCCAAGATTTCGTGCTGATTGTCTGGTTCACAGCACCTGATAGCATCTCTGGGGAGGTTTTAAGAGCAAAAATTGCTCAGATCCCAAGGTGCTGGGCACCAGGTAAGATCCAGAAGAAAACAGAGAAAGAGAAAGCTTCCACTTAACTATTTTGGCCAAGGTGCTGATTTCGGCCAGGACCCAGTCAGGACAGTCCAAGTCTCCGCAGAACCGGAACCTCTGGAAGGAGAAGATCGGGGGCAGTTAGGACCCAGGTGGCGTTTGGGCCAGGGGACGTCAGCGGTAGAGTGTCCTTTGCAGGGCAGCCCAGCTCTTCTTGCCAGAGCAGGGGAACCCTCATTTCCCACTGTTATTGCTGCCTTGCCCCCACTGCACCAAAAGAGCCGCCCCTAGATTTCTCTCCTCTCTGGGTACTTGGCTGCCCTCATCTCCGGTCTCTGCTCTGGCTGAGCCTGCTGCAGAGTCAGGCGGCAGCTGGGTCGATCCAGAGCTGCACAAATAACTCTCCTCCTCAGGCCCTGGGTCCCCATTGTATAACGCCCCTGTAAACTCAGGCACAGCGGCTCCCTGCATGGAGGTCATCAGCCTTTGGAGCAAGCTCCTGGGGAGAATGACCGGACACAACTGGCCAAGCTCAGCCTTGGCATGAGGGCATACAACTGCCCTGAATTCATGGGCTTCCCCCGGGCCGAACTGGGTCCAGAGTCTGAGAGAGAGACACTCATCCCGGAGAAGAAAAGAGATGGACAGGGCTAGGGTGTGCCCAAAGGGATCAGTCTGATGAAGGGGTGGGGTGAAGATGGGGCAGGGCAGACGGCCCCTTCCTGTTCCTAATAACTACCAGTTAGGCTGCAGCTTCAGCAGTTTAACCCAGCAAATACTGGTACAGACCATGAGCCTGCATCCTGGAGCAGCTGCTTTATACCAGCTGCAGTTACACAGCGATAGCAAGGGCACAAGTCCCTGGCGTCTCATGTATACAGGTCCAGAGGCTACAGAACCAGGCATAAGCCTCTCGGAGCAGGGGGCAGATGTCTGGGTTGAGGGGAGAAGGACAGTTGATTTCCCCCCAGGTGTTTAACATTATCATGGCTCTGAAATGATCCTTTCCCCATCAACTCGTTCCCCTGCACATCCAGTGCTGAAGCCCTTATTACTCCCTGTTTTAGAAACACAGGTGCTGCTACAGCAACAGCCCATCATGCCCGGCATCCTCCCCCCAGCCCTGGCCAGAGCTGGCTGCTTCTGAGGAAAGATGCATTATAAGGAGTTTTCACTTGCCCCATCCTGCAGTGCTGCACTCTGGTGGGGGGGGGTGAGGCAGGGAAGGCAGCGTTTCCTTCCTGAACCCTGCAGGCTACTGGCCTGCACCCTGAAGCATGAGATTCATTTATCCTGAGCACACTTAACTAGGAGAGGTATTAGAACTCAAAGGGCTGACACTGTGAGTTCCCCGGGCCAATCACCTACTGTGCAAAGGGGCAGCTCTTTCTGTTTGCTCCAGCTCCTTCCCAGGGCCCCACTGATCTCAGGTCACTGGAGGGAGGGAGCAGTTTTTAAGCCAGACACAATATTTAACCCACCCCCTAGATGCTAGGAAGCTGGTGGCACTGGCCTGGCTAATCCTAAGCACTTGGCTAGCAACGGGGAGTCCTCAGCCATGGCTCCAGCTGTTACCCGGAGTCCCTGCTGCCCCGAGGACACATCTCTGCATCGCCCCAGGCCCCCAAATCCCAGCAAAGCACTGACACCCCCCAGCCATGCACCGCGCCTGCGCTCACCATGGTTTCCTGCTGCTTCTGCAACGCCTGACCAAGCCCACAGCAGGGCCGGAACCCACCAGCTGATCTCGCAGCGCGATCAGCTGACCACAGACCCCCCGGTGCTGCAGCCTGTCAGCCGCTCGCTGAGCCGAGTCAGCTGAGCGCAGATTTAGTGACACTTCAGCCATGGAGGCGGCTGGCTTATTGCACAGGCCGAGGCCCAGCCGGGGGCAGCTGCCACTGGGGTGTTACCAAGTCCTGAGACAAGGTGGGGGAAGGGGACATCTGTTATGGGGCCAGCTTCTGTTGGTGGGAGAGACGAGCTTCCGAGCCACACTGAGCTCTTCTTCAGGCCAGGCCGTGTATGCTTGTCTCTCTCACCAACAGAAGCTGGGCCAATAAAAGCGATCACCTCCCCCTAGGGTGACCAGATGTTCCGATTTTATAGGGACAGTCCCAATTTTTGAGTCTTTTTCTTATATACATGCCTATTACCCCCCCATTGCCTGTCCCGATTTTTCACATTTGCTATCTGGTCACCCTACCTTCTCCAGCTTGTCTCTCTAGCATCATGGGACCAACACAGCTCAAACAACACTGCATCCAAAAAAATCATGAGTTTAAAAAACTGCTCCTACTGTCGGGTTCTTTTTCATTTGGTGTCTGGTTTTTGAGGCTTCAGGTCTTACGGTTTGAAGCTTTTTCTATGCAGTGCTGGAAAATGATGGGGGTTTTAAATGGAAGCTGAGAGTCTCACATAATCTCATGACTCTATGAGTTGGGGCTTTAAGGCAAAGTACCAATTGTCATGAATGAGACAGCTGATAAAGTGAACTGAGTAAGAGTAAATCCAGCAGCCTGCTTTGTTGCTAAATTAAAGCAGTGGATGATCAGTTTTATTGGGTAATCATCACAAAGGCCAAAGAATGGGAGCCCAACTCCACCCCCCTCTTCCAAATTCTAGGGAAGATCTGATCCAAATGTCATTGCTTGGGTTTCTCTCTATGAAGGACCAGACTAGAGCCCTAAATCCAAACATGTCCAGTCTCAGGGGGAGTTCAGATTTTGATCTGAATCCAGAGCAGGTTTGGTCCAAGCTCTTCCAAAAATGTGCCTATGACACACTGCCTGAGAGAGGGAGGAAGAAGAGGAAGCTCTGGGGGATGAGGTAGTTCTGTGTCATTACTGAGATGCATTCACTCTCAAACCAGCTTGATGCTCTCCTTAACATTGCTGTGGGGAATGCAGGAGGGATTCGGGACGGGATGAGAGGGCATCAATGCCTGCAGGAAGGGTTAACAGCTTAGATGGGCAGGGGAGGGTCAGGTCAGCCCAGCCAGGCTTTGACTGTGGGCTGGCTCTTGATCACAGCATTTTCCTATCTCCCTGCCCACCTATTGGCTTTCCAGCCTCCAGCCCCACACGCCTTTCCCCTCTTCAGCTCCCTTTCACTCAGTAACGGGCCAGGAATATCCCCATGCTGCACTGGGACACTGGTCCCCTTCCTGTGTTCCTGATGCAGACAAGTATCAGAGGGGTAGCTGTGTTAGTCTGGATCTGTAAAAGCAGCAGAGAGTCCTGTGGCACCTTATAGACTAACAGACGTATTGGAGCATGAGCTTTCATGGGTGAATATCCCCTTCATCGGGATGCATGTAGTGGAATTTCCAGAGGCAAGTATATATATGCAAGCAAGAATCAGGCTGGAGATAACGATGTTAGTTCAAGCACGGAGGATGAGGCCCTCCTCTAGTAGTTGAGGTGTGAACACCAAGGGAGGAGAAACTGATTTTGTAGTTGGCTAGCCATTCACAGTCTTTGTTTAATCCTGAGCTGATGGTGTCAAATTTGAAGATAAACTGAAGCTCAGCAGTTTCTCGGTGAAATCTGGTCCTGAAGTTTTTTTGCTGCAGGATGGCTACCTTTAAATCTGCTATTGTGTGTCCAGGGAGACTGAAGAGTTCTCCTACAGGTTTTTGTATATTGCCATTCCTAATATCTGATTTGTGTCCATTTATCCTTTTATGTAGGGACTGTCCCGTTTGGCCGATGTACATAGCAGAGGCTGCATATGATGGCATATATTACATTGGTGGATGTGCAGGTGAATGAACTGGTGATGATGTGATTGATCTGGTTAGGTCCTGTGATGGTTTTGCTGGTGTAGATATGTGGGCAGAGTTGGCATCGAGGTTTGTTGCATGGATTGGGTAATGAGTTAGAGTTACTATGGTGTGGTGTGTAGTTACTGGTGAGAATATGCTTCAGGTTGGCGGGCTGTCTGTGGGCGAGGACTGGCCTGCCACCTAAGGTCTGGGAAAGTGGGGGATCATTGTCCCGGATGGGTTGTAGAACCCTGATTATGCGTTGGAGGGGTTTTAGCTGGGGACTATATGTGATGGCCAGTAGAGTCTGTTGGTTTCTTTCCTGGGCTTGTCTTGCAGTAGGAGGCTTCTGGGTACACATCTGGTTCTATTGATCTGTTTCCTTATTTCCTCGTGCGGGTATCGTAGTTTTGAGAATGCTTGGTGAAGATTTTTGTTGGTCTCTGTCTGAGGGGTTAGAGCAGATGTGATTGTACATCAAACTTGGCTGTAGACAATGGATCGTGTGGTGCATCCAGGATGGAAGCTGGAGGCATGAAGGTAGGCATAGCAGTCAGTGGGTTTTCAGTATAGGGTGGTGTTAACATGACCATCACTTATTTGCACCGTGGTGTGTAGGAAGTGGACCTCCCATGTAGATTGGTCCAGACTGAGGTTGATGGTGGGGTGTAAGTTGTTGAAATCGTGGTGGAATTTTTCCAGAGTCTCCTTCCCATTGGTCCAGATGATGAAGATGTCATCAATGTAGAGTAGGTAGAGAAGGGGCATGAGTGGATGAGAGCTGAGGAAGCATTGTTCCAGGTCAGCCATAAAAATGTTGGCATATTGTGGGGCCATGCAGGTGCCCATAGCAGTGCCACTGATCTGGAGGTATATATTGTCATCAAATTTGAAATAGTTGTGTGTGAGGATAAAGGCACAGAGCTCAGCAACCAGTTGTGCTGTGGCATCATCAGGAATACTGTTCCTGACAGCTTGTATTCCATCTGTGTGTGGGATGTTTGTGTAGAGAGCCTCTACATCCATGGTGGCTAGGATGGTGTTTTCTGGAAGGTCACCAATGCATTGTAGTTTTCTCAGGAAATCAGTGGTGTCACGGAGATAGCTGGGAGTGCTAGTGGCGTAGGATCTGAGTAGAAAGTCCACATATCCAGACAGTCCTTCAGTGAGTGAGAGTGCCAATGCTCAAGATGATGGGGCATCCAGGATTTCTGGGTTTGTAGATCTTGGATAGTAGATAGAATAGCCCTGGTTGGGGCTCTAAGGGTATGTTGATTTGTTCCGGTGCTAGTGTAGAGAGTGTCCTGAGTAGATGGTGCAGTTTCTTAGCGTATTCCTCAGTGGGATCTGAGGGAAGTGACCTGTAGAATTTGGTATTGGAGAGTTGTCTGGCAGCCTCCTTTTGGTAGTCAGACCTGTTCATGATGACAACAGCACCTCCTTTATCAGCCTCTTTGATGATAATGTCAGGGTGGTTTCTGAGGCTGTGGATGGCATTGCATTCTGCACGACTTAGGTTATGAGGCAAGCGATGTTGTTTTTCCACAATTTCTGCCTGTGCACAATTTCTGCCTGTTGTTTTTCCACAGCTGTAGGGAATTAAAAGCAGCTCTGCAGAAGGAGGCCACTGAGAGGCAGGGTTTAGGGCGTAGCGTTTCACACACACCCAGGATTTAGGTCAGTGGAAAGATTGTTCCCTCTGTGGCTGCACATGGGAAGGAACTAGCCTGGGCATACCGAGGGGTGGGGGGGATGAGGGAGGAGTGCCAGCTCCCTGCCAGCACCACACCTTGCACAGAGGAGCTGGAGAGAGCTATGCAGCTGCCAGGTACATCCAGTGGATTAGGCACCAAATCCCCTGCCTCTTCTGCTGGGGTGACTAGTTCCCCTCCCACACACAGTCCCCCAGAATAATGAGAATGTTGCAAGCTGAACCTTGTAGGGTGAAATCCTGGCCCTGGTGAAGGCAGTAGCAAAAACTCCCATTAGCTTCAATAGGATTTCACTGGTAGCATTTCCTCTCCCACATGGACCCAACCTCTTGCCTCTCCCCCTTAAAACATTGTTCCTGGAGACCTCTCTACCCTTGGCCCCAGGGCTCCTGTTCAAAGCAGCGGGAGCAAAATGGCCATAAAAATATTGAAACACTAGTCTTGGGGCTGACAAGGCCCGAGCTAATGTCACTGCTCCATTGCTTGTTTTTGCTGCAGCCTTTGTCCCACCCTTCATCTGGATAGTTAGCCTGTTAAGTGTCTGGGACAGAGACCTTGTCTTCATCCTGATCTCACACGTCCTTTTACAGCAAATGGGGAAAATGAGGGACGGGGAGTTTAAGTGACTCACCCGAGAACACATCAAGGGGTTGCACGCTAGCAGAGAAAACAAGCATGCTTTTAACTAGCTCTTGTGTCCAATTTCTCACACTGTCGGGTTTTTGTTAAAAGCCAATGTTTATGTAGGACTTAAACATTAATCTTTTGTGCAACTGCATTTAACACGCCTATTATTATTTATATTACAGTCATGGGCATCAGGTTTGTATAATTTTGGTGGTGCCCAGAATGGGTCCAAGCAGAGCCATCTCTAGAGCAACTGCCCCGGACCCTGCGCTTTGGAGGGGCCCCATGCTTCAGGGGGACGTGGGTTCCAGGCAGAGCTGTCCGTCCATAGGACAGACCGGGGCAACCGCCCTGGGCCCCGTGCTTTAGGGGGCCCCATGCTTCAGGCGAACATGGGGTCCAGGGCAGCCTGGAGGGTTAGTGGGGGGGCTGATGCCAGCAGCAGCAAGAGACCTGGCCCCAGCCCGTCCCTGCTCTACCCCCATTCCACCCCTTCCCCCAAGCCTCCACCTCTTTCAGGCTTCTGCCCCCTCCCACAAGCGATGCTAGGAGCCACTGAGGCAGAGCGGAACAGGGTGGGCTGGGGCCAGGTCGCTTGCTGCTGCCAGCACCAGGCCCCCCACTAACCCCACAGCCCGCCCTGGACCCCACATCCCTCCGAAGAGCAGAGCTCCCCAAAAGCGCAGTAAGCCCAAACATTGGAGGAGCCAGGCCCACGTTCCTAAATATTGGTGAGCACGGGCAGCATGGACCATATAACTCGCTGCCTATGATTACAGGAGCATCTACAGGCTCCAGCTGAAATCAGGGCCCCACGGTACTTGGTGCTGTACATACACAAACTCCCTACCCTGAACAGGTCACAATCTAACTAGGCATGACAGGGCCAGAGGTAGTGACTTGCTCAAGATCACACAGCAGGTGAGGCCAAGCCAGGATAGGGTTGCCAGGTGTCCAGTTTTTGATCAGAACACCTGGTCAAAAAGGGATCCTGGCAGTTCCAGTCAGCACCACTGACCAGGCCATTAAAAGTCCAGTTGGCACGCAGCTGGCGGACTCCCTGCCCGGCTCCTGGGAAGTGGCCAGGATGTCCCTCCGGCTCCTAGATGGAGAGGCGGCCATGAGGACTTCATGGGAACTGTGACCAATGGGAGCTGTGGGAGCAGCACCTGCAGATGGGAGCAGTACGCAGAGTCCCCATGGCCACCCCAGGTCTACCAGAGGGACGTCAGCCACTTCCTGGGAGCTGCCTGAGGTAGGCACCACTCGGAACCCACACCCCACACCCCTCACCCCCTCTTGCATCCCAACCCCCTGCCCCAGCCCAAAGTCCCCTCCTGCACCCCAAACCCCTCATTCCTGGCCCCACCCCAGAGCCTGCACACCCCAGCCAGAGCACTCATGCCCCATCCCAACCCTCTGCCCCATCCTGGTGAAAATGAATGAGTGAGTGAGGCTGGGGGAGAGAGAGTGACGGAGGGAGGAGAATGGAGTGAGCAGGGCCTCGGAGAAGGGGCAGGGCTGTTTGGTTTTCTGCAATTAGAAAGTTGGCAACCCTAAGCCAGGAGCAGGACCCAGATCTTCTGAGGCCCAGTCCAATGCTGTAGTCTAGCCCCAGGCCTATGCTACCTCTCAACACCTGTTCTGAGAACTGTGCTATTGGTTCTGATGCAAAATAAGTAAAAGCCATGTTAGATTTTTAGCACCATTAGGAGTAAAAGGGGAGAAACAAATCCCTGCTCCTCTCTCTTATTTTGGTTTCTTCTTCTCCCATTCCCTAGTCCCCTGTTCCTCCCTCTCTCTGCTTCCTTCCCAGCAGAGCAGAGACCAGTGGCTCCAGGTACTAGAGCAGGGGTCAGCAACCTTTCAGAAGTGCTGTGCCGAGTCTTCATTTATTCACTCTAATTTAAGGTTTCATGTGCCAGTCATACATTTTAACGTTCTTAGAAGGTCTCTTTCTATGTCTATAATACATTACTAAACCATTATTGTATGTAAAGTAAATAAGGTTTTTAAAACATTTAAGAAGCTTCATTTAAAATTTAGTTAAAATGCAGAGCCCCCCGGACCGGTGACCAGGACCCAGGCAGTGTGAATGCCACTGAAAATCAGCACGCGTGCCGCCTTTGGCACACGTGCCATAGGTTGCCTACTCCTGTACTAGAGTCTAGGATGGGCCATGGCAGCAAAACTATAATAAACTCAATGTAAATCACTAACAGTGGAGGAGCCAGGAAGGAATGCCACTTACCGATTCAGCAGACCTCAATGTTATTCATAACCAAAGACCCCAGGCTCTGTTGGGTGGTGAAGGTGCTTGGCCAGGAGTATCGTCAGCAAAGCACGGTACTAGTGCCAAGTCTAACAGGTCGCAGGGACACTAACATCCATGCCCGTGACAAGAAAAAGACTCAGGTCAGGACACCAGGGTGCTGTCCCCACAGCTGATACATAGATGCCCTACCAAGCACTTCTCCTTTTACCCACTGATACAAACAAGTTTCATATCACACTCCAGGTGTTATTAGTTACCGCTCTTATCCTCGTTCCTGCTAGTTTGAAAAAAACATCCTTATCTGTTATCCTGTCATCCCCTCATTATCTTACAATGGGTTGGTGTGTTCTTGTAACGTCTCTTAGGAATGCTTTTATGTAGTTACTTGGGAGATCTGGGTGTTTCTGTACCATCCTCTCCAGTCAGGAATGTGTTTACATGGCATTCAGCAATACCTAGTGTGGTGGTATTTGCCAAGGCCAGGCCTACTCTGGTTCACTGCCTTTAGCTCATACTGTTAGTTATACCTAGAGCTCCAGCATTCAGCTTGTACAGTATACCCAGCAGTCAGAGGTCAGCTGGAAGGAGGAGACATTGAAGGGTTAAGAGCAAGTAGTTCTTCTGAAAAGCTACTGAGATTGAGTTCAGCTCAAATACTTCCCACAAGTGCCCCATTCCTAGGACATGCCACAGAAGTACCCCAGGACATGCTTGGCCACAGTGGGATCTCAGCTTGCTCAGTTTAGTTACTTGTTTCCTCTGTCTACAGAGGGAGAGATTGTGCTTGGATCAGCTATTTGCAGGGCTGATGGAGTCACCTTGGAAGAGAATCACCATCTCCCAGCGGGAGCAGCACAACTTAAGCCCAGCTGCCATTGCTACCTGAAGAGGGAGAAACGCTGCACAGGAGGGCTACTTAGGAGATTCAGTGCAGCTGTAGTGTGAGCTGGAAGGGATCCCCTGATTCTGCAGTTCACATCTGCATGTGGGGCAGGAGGCCCAGTTAGTGTAGAGAGGCTCCTGGCAAAGGTGTCACTCCCAACAGGGATATGAAGCTGAGAGATCCTTTGTACCAGCGATAGTTTTATCACTGCAAGGGAGATTGGGATCAGGGACTAGGGCATTAGGCTTTGGAGGTCATGGATGGCCCATAGTGAGATCAGACTGGCTAAGGGGTGATAGGGCCTGCCAAAGGTACCTGCCACTACACACATGGCAGAGAGTTAAATAGGACCCAACTAAGGAGCTCTTATAGGAGTTCCTCTGATCTAGGGCATATCCCATGCAAGTTGATAACTCAACCCACGTACAAGGCATATTTTAGGAGGCCAGTGCCAGACAAGTGTGCCCTGCATTTAGCTCAGATGTGGGAACTCATTACACCAGGCTGATCACCTGCATGGGCCTTGGGACGTTCAAGCCAACTGCTCACTGGGGCTCAGAGCTATAAAGGTATTCAGGCTTCTAATGTCAACAGAAGTTAGAAGTCT
Source organism: Gopherus flavomarginatus (assembly GCF_025201925.1). NCBI lineage: Eukaryota > Metazoa > Chordata > Testudines > Testudinidae > Gopherus > Gopherus flavomarginatus. The sequence continues at coordinate 50,894,878 of NC_066625.1, forward strand.
AGCTATTTTGGTGGCTCTGGGCTGGGTACTAGTTTCTATTGTAGTCCCCAGACTGGATTTAAACCCATGTCTCCAAAGGTGAAGCCTTATTACCACACCAAAAATTTCTCCATCCCCTTAGCTTTGAGTCTGTGCTAGTAGAAGAGATACTCACAGCTCTTTCACAGAGTACCTGGAGGCACAAAGCAAAACCCATTTGGGGACTGCATGGTCAGTGTGTTCTTGGTAGCATTAAGGGACGTGTACTGGCAGGCAGCTAGGCCAAGGCTCAGGTTAGCAGCTTAGATCAGTCTCCTAGTCCCAAACAGATCCCTGTGCACAATGATCACCAGCTGAGCCCCTCGCACTGTACTGCTTCCTGGTTGGGCAAAAGAGGGTACATGGGCTTGTCAACAAGGGGGCAGGTCTCCAGATGGCTGAGTCACTCCTAGAGAAATCCCAGGGATTGTAACAGGTCACCCCACTACCACCCAGCACAGGAGAGAAAAGTCCAGGCTGCCTCTGTGCCCCATCCTACCTGCCTGCAGCAAATCCAGTCTAGAGGGAAACTGCTGCTCCAGGTCCTTTATACCCCGACCTAAACACAGCTCCCTGCTGTCTCAGGTAATGAACACCCTCCCCTGAATCACAGGCAGCCAGGGCCCAATTACACCCACTGCCCCATCCCTGGAGCAGGGAAATGGGAGGACCAATGGGAATCAGCCCCAGCTGGTGGTCAATTCATCAGTTGTATTTTGGGAGATTCCGGTCATGTTTAATTTAATTAAAGGCTGAAACTCTGATATGGCTGTAAAGTATTGGCTGTACAGTTTTTATAAGAGATGAGGTGTTCCAGAGGGACTTTCCATTATGGGGCAGTGACAGCTGCACCAGAGTTGAAGTTGCAATATGGTCTCTATCTCTGAATCCTCTCTGAAATCCACCCACACAGGTATTCTAGCTCCAGGGTTGGGGTGCAGACTGTGATGCAAACTTGAACTTGTTTGAGGCCCTAGGTACTCCACTTCACCCACAATGGTTTCTTAAATAGTATAATGCTACTGTTACAGAGAGATAGGGATGAAGTATAGCATGGATCAAAATAAAACCGAGATCACTAGGATATGCCTGTGGAGATCTAATGTCCTGCACCAAAAGCAAGCTCCAGAAACTCAGCCGCAGAAAGTTGTTCAACTTCATTTCTGGATCAGCGAAGCAGTCCATAGGAATGCTATGAGCCCTTACATGGAACTCCATATGCAGAGAGAGGAAGAAAGACAGCCATACAAAATACCCCTTCCTCTAGGAATAGGTGTGCTTGGCTGAGAGCCAGGGCCCCATGCATTCAGTTCTCATCTTCCCCCGACAGCTATGAATGCAAAGTGTACTTCACAACCTTCATTATTGATCATACCCCTCCTGTAGAAGAAAGCAACTATCATTCCCTCCCACTGTAATGGTAAAGTAACGTAGCCCATCGGATTACTTTGCTAGATATTATATCCTACTAATTCAGCCAGCCATATCCAATAATATGTTTCTCTGGCTGAATTAATCCATTTCATAAATGATTCTTACATTTTATCAGTATTAATTCATATGAAATGAGGCTGTGTTGAGGTACATGATATGTGTTTCCTAATAATTATACATAGAATAAGTTTTGTTGAAATGCAAGAAACCTACTGGCCTATAAGATCAGCTAAATGTATGATCAGTTACGAGTAAATTGGCATAAAGGCTGGCAACCTTTGGCACTGATAGAAGTGGTCCCTGAACTTTGGGGAACTGAAAGGAGGAACTAGATCCTACACTGAACAGGTTTATCCAGTGTCTGCAAGTGGTTGGTGACTGCTGGGTACACCACAAACCTGGAAGTCACCCAGAGAGTCTAGGCTGGCAGTTTTTGGAGTGAGACAATCCTTATTAATATGTATAGAGTAAGTGTCATAATCCACTAACCTAAAGGATAAGGGTGCCCATATATTTCTTAGGGTCAGAAATAAGTTTTGGGTATAGTAGGTTGGGCCTGAATTACATAGCATCAGGATCCTATAAAATACCATGTAAGGATATCAGAGAACTTTTTCTTTTCTTTGTTCTCCTATAGAATCTTTTTTTATCTACCTATCATTCTATCTTCCATCCGACTATCAGCTCAGCTTGTGCAGTACAGTGTAACTACTCAACACTCCTAACCATTACGGAAGTCAGAACCATTGTGTTATTGGGCATGCCAGGAGTGAGGCTGGTCCTTCGCCTCCTATTACCAGGTCCTCAAGAAAGGGTGAAAGTATGTTAGATTAAGGTTTTTATAATAGGAATGTTAGGTGCAGCAGTTTGGGAATTTTTACAGTCATAAGTTTCACAGCATTTATTTTTCTTCTGTTAATCTCAGTTTTTATCAATTTGGTATTGTCCTCACTGTAAGTGCTTTTTCCAAGCATCCTGAGAGTCCTCTCCTGTTATAGAACTCGCTGAATTATTAGACCCTGGAGTCCAAATTGGACAAGAACCTATAAATCTTCTGGTCGGATGCAATCAGTAGTGAGCCATAACTAACAACCCATAAAATTCAGGTCAACCGTAGCTCCTAGGCTATATAAGCATAGTCCTGAGACTAGAACCAAGCCCTCTAATATAAAACAGACCCAAATCTCATCCACCCAGCCTTTCTGAATCAATGTCAAATAGATGTACTCTAGCCCCTAGCCCACCCTCTTTTGTCTCAACTCCAGGGATAAAAGGTAGAGTCCCACTGCTGTTTTACAAGCAGCATGTGTTAGCTCCAGGGATATTGGCTGTAGGGGAATTCTAAGAGTCCAGTATTCAAATGCTGCTGATGACCGGGGGGGGGGGGCGAGGAGTGTTAATAACTTCACACACTGGAACTTCTGTTTTGTCACTTTAGTGAAGGCTGCAAGTAAGTTTTTCTTTAAAACAAATAGGTCTTAGAGCAGATGCACTATCAGGGAGGGAAGTCAGATGAGCCTGACTATCAGCAGATAAGGGTATGAGAGCAGTTCCACAGGCTCACTTCCGGTAGGGGCAGAAATAGATCCAGGGGCCCCTTGTGGGGGGGAAAAAAAAAAAGTTTCAGTTGAACCTCACTGCCTCTCAGAAAGATTAGGCCAAATGTCAGTGCCGGAATGTACAGCAAGGCTAAAATCCTCTAGACTGATTCCTAAAAAGCACTAGGACACAAAGATAAATTTGCCTAGTAAACAACTGTACCTGATGACATCACTGCTTGGCAATGCTGGAGGAATTACAAGACAGAATATGGTTCTGTGCTGAGGAGTATGAACTAGGGCCCAGGGAAAGGGATCTATGCCATCTTGGCCAGATTTCCTGTGGGATGCAGGACAAAAATCACTTAAGGATTTGTGGTGCTGGCCCCTCAGTTTCACCTTACCTCCAGGACCCTCTGTTGCCCCATGTGAAACAGAGCCAGGGAGGCTTCTCTGCCTCACACAGGTGTCAGAGATAAATTCAGTTGTGTTCTTGGAAATGAATCATCCTGCAGGGAGGGAAGTCAGCAGCTGGGAGCTCTCAGGTGAGGACCTACAAGTGCATTAAGTATATCAGGAAATGATAGGAGGGGAACTGAATGTGTAGGGGAGGCTGGGTCTCTGCCACAGGGATGGAAGAGGCAGGGTATATGGCTGGTTTTGCCCTTCTGAGGTTTGTCTCTAAAACCCCCTGAAAGGAGGGGTTCAGACCCTGGCTTGGGCCTCTGAACACCAGCTCTTTCTGTCATTAAGACACTTCCCCTGTGAGCTTCCACAGGGCCAGGTCAACCGATAGCCCAGAGGGGGCACTGGGCATGACTTTGGCCACTGCAGTTAACTAAAGCAACCACCACTGAGCTAAGCTGTTGAGATACTTGTGGCCCTAGATATTGCTCAGAGCGCTTTGTAGCGCTACCCTGCCAAAGTCAGAGCATTGGAAGCCATTTCATGCAGAGGAATGATGGCTGGAGAGGGAGAACACCCCATTTATAGTCACCATAAGAAGTGGCAATGCATTGAGTCATTAGGGGTCATAAAGAAAATACATCTGTATTTTCCTCCTGGACAGTGATTTAAGAACCAAGAAGCCTGACACATCCAGGAAAATACAGCTGTATGTTAACCCCACCTAAAGTTTAAATTAAAAAAAAAAGGGCCTGAACTAGAAATGAGTGCCATTTCACATGTGTGGGTCCCCACCACTCCCTGGGGGTGTGCTAGGGTTACCAGATGTCCTGATTTTATAGGGACAGTCCTGATTTTTGGGCTTCTCTCTTATATAGGCTCCTGTTACCCCTTCCCCTCATCTCAATTTTTCCACACTTGCTCTCTGGTCACCCTAGGGTGTGCACATGTGTAGGTCCCAGCTGCTCCCCTCATTGAAGCAGGTATGCAGGGTTACTGCCCTGGGAACAGCAGGGCACCAGTGGACATGGGGCAGGAGGTGCGGGGTGGGCTGGCTGCGGGCAGGGTGGCAGGTACTCAGAGAGAGGAGCTTGGAGCAGCAGGACACCCACCAAGCAATAGTAGAAGCCCCAGGCCCAGCGGAGGGGGAGCAGCAGCAGCAACAGGGCCAATGCCCAGGGCTAGGTGGTGGCCTACATGGCTCCTGCAGTGCAGCCCCCCCCAGTGGCCGGAGGAAGAATTACATGACTTCCTGGCCAGAGCCCATCAAAGCTGCAGTGATTCCTTGCAGGGAAGTGGGTTAACAGCTGGTTCTAAAATTCCTTCAAAAATTTAAACAACCAGTTTGTGCAAAGTGGTGCAAACCAGTTAGCTACTGCTAAGGCTGCATGGGGGGGGCACTTATTTAATATTTGTTTTGTCAATGGACAATTCTGTTTAGATGAGGTGATAGTTCCCCTCCCCACATGGAGGTAGCTAGCATCACCTTGGAGCCTCCTGTTTCTCCCTTTCATGTGCCCATTGAGCTGAAGGGCTGCCCCTGTTACAGAGAGTCAATACAGACCAGTCTCAGCTTGCAAGGGGTTTTATTTTACATTATACCGAAGGTACAGCTCCCACAATGAAACTGTGGCAGTTGGATATGGAGGAGGCCCCCCTAAAAGTAGGTAAAAACCTATGCAGCCTCCATGGTCAGCCTCAGCCAAGCCTTCTCTCCTGCCCATGAGAGAGATACAGGTAGTTAGAATCAGGACTAGGAATTTATACACCTCCATTGCCCTGTCAAGTCCACCAAGATGACTTGGCCAGTTCACAGAGTGCAGCATTTTGGAAGCATTCTGCATGCTCCATTGAGCTAATGCTGCTGCTATCCATACCAAACTGTTGTAAATCCCCAATCAACCTCTGCTTCTCAAACCACCACTGAGTGCTTCAACGCAGCAGCTGAGCCAGTGCTGCACTTACTGACAGACCAAGACAGCTAGCTGAAACATACTTATAAGCAACTTGAAGACATTAGGGACCTCCTATAAGCTAGAAAATAGATACCCTCTGATGCCATCTCCTGTGGGAGGCTGCCTTCCCTGCTTCCAGTGGATCCAGGGACATCATAGCAGATCCTTTTAGGCATCCATGATGAATAGGGGTCCTACAACAACATCAGCTTCTGCTTCCCTCCTGGAAAGAATCCCTGTTTGGGGAAGAGGCATAAGCAAGAATCCATTAAGTTTTCAGTTTGACTGGTCTTTGGGTGTTCTCATCCCAAAGTGAGACTGCTAGAACAAGCTAGACACCTTTCCAGGTGAAGTGGCTGAAATAGAACTTACCATGTCTGGAAACCACACGTCTTTGGAAGTGCTCTCCTGGCCATCTATTCAAAGACTTTGCTCTCCTGGACTGTCTAAGCAACCCACAGTTCCCAGTCTCACAGCACCTGCAGATGTCTCTGGTGCCTTCCACTGGAAACCAGCTGCAATAGAACAGGAACAATCATCTACAGGGAAGAGTTCTCTATTCTAAGCTGTCTTTCCAGTCACTCCCCTGATGGGGTTCTAGTCTACTCACATGTTGCCTGCTTTGTTGAAGGAACAAGCCTTGTTCAAGGAATTTGGGGCTTGCTCAGCTGCAGTGAATTTCAGATGACAGGTGATGTAGATCTAGAGGGGAAATGAAAGAGGGGTTAGGACCATCCCAGGGGACACTAACACCTGCTTAGCTTAAGGGAATTGATTTGGAGCTCACCAAGTTCCTGGCATCTCCTGCAAAGCTGAACACATCCACCATGAACTGCAGTGTGTCCTGCGCAATATGAAGGCTGAGGTGGTGTCATCTGACTTCCCATCCACCAGGCATCTACACAGAAGAACCAAGGGTCAGTGAGTCCCTGATCAGTCTTATTTTACACTAGAAAGGGCTCCCAGTTCTTACCCATTGAAGTCAATGACAGCATAGGGGGGAGAGGAGTCCCTGTCTGGGGTCAGCGTGGCCACACAGCTGTCCACAAAAAGCCTCAGAGCCACGTGGTTCCCAGTACTGACATCAGCTTGGATATGCATGACCTCCCCCAACTGGAATCCATTGGAGGGTCTCTCAGCACTCCAGTCATCTGGAAGGCAAGCTCACAGTGAGCAGGACAGACAGACAGGCAGGGCTGGGCTGGGCTCCCCTGAAGTCTGCTCCCACCTACCATTCATCAGGTGCAGGGAGAAACCCAGCCTGTCCTCTGCAGACAGGGTGGAGCTGAAGGGAACCCAGGTTGGCTTGATGGCTTTACTGCTCACATTGTCCTTCCTGTGAGAGGAGCAAACTTTAGTCACTGAGCCAGATCCCACAACAGGGACTGAATGGGTGGGAGGGGACCTGAGCACCTCAGACACTCACCTGGGATAGTGACACTCAATAGGAATCACAGCTGGATTGGTTCTCAGGATCACTGGGTTGCTGGCAGGGGTGGGGTTATAGTTCAGGCTTGTGCTGTAAACCAGGGAGTCTGGGGTCATCTGGGAAGAACCAGACATGGAAGGGTTAACACTAGTATACATGTGTGTTTGAAAAGCCATTGAGAGGAGCTTGAGAACAAGCCTCAGCCAGATAGAAACAAGACTTAAGTTTTCTAACAAGTGCCCAGTCAAGTGGGAACTTCAGAGCTCAGTCTGCTAGAGCAGCCATCAGAATACTAGAGCCACTGTAGTGCCATTTTGTACAACTACTCACAAGCTTCCTCTGTGCACATTGTGAAAGAGCCAGACAATAATCCCCCCGCCCCCCCAGTATAATCTGTTAATTGTATTCAGGTAAATTTTGAGCACTGTTTCAGGAAGCCACCCTCTCTCTCTCTCTCCCCTACAGCCTATGTAGAGCTCAGTCGAACACCAATCAATGTATTCAGTCGAGTGGTCTGGTCTGCAGAGTCTCCAGACAAACTTTGAACAGGGGTGGCCAGAAATAAAGTCTGTCTGAGCCACCAGACCACCCGCTTCAGGATCCACTTGTGAGCCTGCTCCACAAGCTGAGCAGGGCAGAATTCTTTGACTGATACATGAAATTGGAGGCTAGGAAGATGTACCCAGGAAAAAAACAGGGAGCTTGTCAATGACAGGATCAAAATAAATCAATCAATCACATCCACTGTTTCGTCCCCCCCTGCATTTTTAACCCCATCAGATAGGACAGCAGCAGTGATGCTAGGGATCAGTATGGATGCCTGGCTTGCATGAATCCTTACCTGCAAGGTGCTGCCACATTCATGGAGCCCAGCTACAAAGATCACTGTGTTCTCCACAGCATTAAGGGACGTGTACCGGCAGGCAGCTGGGCCAAGGCTCAGGTCAGCAGCTTTGATCAGTCACCCTGTCCCAAACAGATCCCTGTGCACAGTGATCACCAGCTGAGCCTTCTCACACTGCAGCATGACAGGTTGCGGCTGGGAAACACGAGCCCAGGGCTAGGGCTAGGCAAGAGAAGGCACATGGGCTTGTCTGTGAGGGGGCTCAGCCCTCGGGGTGGGTCTCCCAATGGCTGAGTCCCTTCTAGAGAAATCCCATGGATTGTAACTGGTCACCCCATTGACCACTCAGCACAAGAGAGCAAAGTCAAGGCTGCCTCTATGCCCCATCCTGCCTACTTGCAGCAGACCCAACATGGATGGAACCTAGGCATCCATGATGAATAGGGGTCCTACAACAACATCAGCTTCTGCTTCCCTCCTGGAAAGAATCCCTGTTTGGGGAAGAGGCATAAGCTCTGGGGCCTTTATACCCTTCAGCTAAAGGCAGCCTACAGCTGCCCCAGGTAATTAACACCCTTCCCTAAGCTGCAGGCAGCTGGGGCCCAATCACATCCGCTGCTCACACCCTGGAGCAAGGAAATGGGAGGGCCAATGGGAATCTGCCCCATCTGTTGGTCAGTTCATCAGCTGCAGTTTGGGAAATTCCTGCCTTGTTTTATTCAATGGAAGGCTAAGGGTGGGCTCCACCACAAAGGGACCAAGGCCCCTCAATCCCAGATTTTGCAGGGCAGGGATAGTTCAGTGGTTTGAGCATTGGCCTCCTAAGCCCAGGGTTGTGAGCTCAGCCCTTAAAGGGGTCATTTAGGGAACTGAGTTAAAAATCTATCAGGGGATTGGTTCCCCTTTGAATAGGAGGTTGGACTAGATGACCTCCTGAGGTCCCTTCCAACCCTAATATTCTATGATTTAGGCCTGTAAATCCTGGGTTTGGCTCCACTGTGATCCACAAACTCCATAGGTGCCTAAATTCACTCAGCAGCAGCTAAGTTTTTACAGTATAAAGTTCCCTTTTTCCCCCCATGTTCCAGCCTCTGGGCACATGCACAGCTGCTTTCCTGTAGGAGTCCAGACACCTATCTCCCACCTAAGCCCAGAATGCTCCATGAGCCAGGGGAAGTTAGTCATTTGGCTGCCTAAGTCATATGTTGGCCCCAATCCACTGGGTGTGCTGCTTACCGGCTTGGGCCCCACTCACAATTCCACTAGAGCAGGACATGGTGTCCACCTCAGAGCTTTTAGCCCAGTGGTTAGAGCATTTACCTGGAATGTGGGAGACCCAGGTTTGATTCCCCCTCTCTACTGCAGGGGAGAGAAAGGATATGAACAGAGGTCTCTCATCTCTCTGAAGAATGCTTGAACCACTGAGCTAGGGGGAGTTCTGATGTTGGGCTTCTTCCTGCTCTCCCATTCAAGCTGTTCTGTTGTGGATAAATAATGAAAGAGGGACCAGATGCCAATGCTCCCACCGGGCTACAGCAGCATACCCGGTCACTTGCTCTCTCAGTCTGGCCCAATGACTGTTCCACTGTGGATAAGTGCGAAACAGAAATCTGTTCAAGGGGAAATGTGTGTCCTCTCTAATATCCACATAACTAGCCAGATGAGTTCCAAAACTAGTGTTCTCGTTCCAGGGTTGGGGTGGAGTTTGCAGGGTTGAGTTGTTTTCCCCAACGTGTTCCCCACATCTGCCCCCATTTCTCTCCTCCCCCAGAATGGTTTGTTTTTCAAAGTCAAGAGAAGGCCTGGGTGACCTGTGCTCACCTTGTTTCCCAAGAAGGGGGATCCCTGCAACCTTAGGAACTGGCGTCCCGTCTCACTCCTCAGAACGCACTACAAAGTCGTAGCAAAGGCCATCTCGCTGCGGCTGGGGTCCGTGCTGGTGGATGTGGTCCACCCTGACCAGACATACACCGACCTGGGCTGGACCATCCTCGATAACCTGTACTTGGTCCGGGACCTCTTGCAGCTGGGGTGTAAGGATGGTCTGTCTTTCGCCCTCCTATCTCTAGACCAGGAGATGGTGTTCGACCGGATGGACCACAGGTATCTCCTGGGCACTGTGTGAGCCTTCGGTTTCAGGCCCCTGTTTATGGGGTTTCTTCAGGTGCTGTATGCTTCTGTGGAGTGTCTGATCAAGGTTCAACTGGACCCTGACTAAGCCAGACAGCTTTAGGCGAGGGGTGCGCCAGGGTGTTCACTGTTGGGTCAGCTGTATGCTCAGCTCTTCTTTTGTCTGCTCTGCTGGAAGTTGACGGGGTTGGTGCTGTGAGAGCCGGAGTTGCAGCTGGTCCTGTTGGCATATGCCAACGACGTGCTCCTCGCAGTCCAGGATCCAGGCGACTTGGTGCAGGTGGAGGCTTGCCAGGCCATCTATTCAGCAGTCTCCTCTGCCCAGGTTAACTGAGTCAAGAGCTCTAGTCTAGTGGTTGGGGACGGGTGGCAGGTGAGATCTGTCCCACCTGTGCTTCAGGCCATCTGGTAAGGCACGGGTCCACTGCTCTATCTCAGCGTTTATCTTTCTGCCACACATCCATCTCCGCTAGAGAACTGGCAAGGTTTAGAGGGCAGGGTATAGGAACAGCTGTGGAGGTTGACTGGACTACTCCGAGGGAGGGCACTGGTATTGAACCAACTAGTACTGTCCATGCTCTAGCACTGGCTCAACACCCTGGTCCTGGCCCCGAGTTTCCTGGCCAACCTCCGGAAGTTGGTTCTGGAGTTCTTTTGGCCAGGACTGCACTGGGTCTCTGCACAGGTTCTCCACCTGCCCCTGGAGGAGGGAGGACAGGGTCTGAAGTCCTCAGGTCCACGTCTTCCGCCTGTAGGCCCTGCAGAGGCTCCTTGATGGTGCAGGTAGTCTGGGATGGAGCATACTGGTGCACGCTTTCCTGCACCACTTCTGAGGGCTCCAATATGACCGGCAGCTCCTTCATCTCCAGCTAAGAGGTCTTCCATGAGACCTCTCTGGGCTGCCGGTCTTCTACTAGGACCTCCTCCGGACCCGGAAACAGGTCTCGGCAACCAGGTCCGTGGCGGCCACCGAGCGGGCAGATCTCCTCACAGTGCCCCTGCTACACAACCCCAGCTCCATGTGCAGGTGGCAGAGTCCCCCTCGGTGCGACAGAGGCTGGTCCCTGCAGAAGTCACCAGACTCAGAGACCTCCTGGACTATGACTGGGGAGACTGGCTGGATCCCCTGATGCTTGCCCAATGCATGGGGCTCTCCAGCCCTCATACTTTAGGAGATGAGGGCTGCTCTACCACCCACTGCTCGGGCTTACTTGGACCTCCCCACCCACCTTACACCCCAGGTCCTCCAGACCTTTTCACTGGGCCCCTGCCCCATGGACCTACCCGGCCATCCCACCCCTTCACCGAGAGCTGGCTGCCCAATTTGCAGCCAGTTCACTTCTGGATCGCGCTGAGGAAGCATCTGCACACGCTCGTGCTCCACACTCTTCACATCCTCACCCTTGTGTCCAGCTCTGACATGAAGTGGCAGGACCTCCTACCACCTTGGAAGGGTGAGGAACCCCAGTGGGCCAGCCTCTACTCCACCCTGGTCCCAAGGCCCACCCGGGATGTCAGTTGGCGGCTCCTTCGTGGAGCCATGAGCATGGGCATGTTCTTGGCATGGTTTGCCCATTCTGGACACCTGCCCCTTTTGGGGCGTGAGGGAGACCCTGGCACACGTATCTGGAGTGCTCTGCGGTGATGTGTGCACTGTCTGGCTTCCCAAGCTGCCCAACCCCTTGGCGTTGAGCAGGGGGGAGGGATATGTGACAGACCCAGACCAGTGGGGTACAGAAGTCTGGTCCTATTGGTATCCAGGAGGTGGGCAGGCAAAGCCCACCCACTTCTAAAGGACTCCCCCCAGCCTAAGGGGAGGATCCACAGGTCTGTGACACCAGTTAATTCCGTGGGACAACTAATGAAAAAACAGGATTGGGAGTGAGGTCACAGGGCTAAACGAAGGGAACCTGATGGGGACACCGAGCAGAGAGCCCCGGACAACGCCCACTGCTCCTCGAAGGCATCAAGGGAGCCAGCGGACGCTGCCCAGAGGAACTCTGCCCAGATGCGTGAATGGATGGAGGAGCAGAAATAGGCCCCACAGTCGCAGGAAATCCCGTCAGTCAACCTCCTCTCCCTGGTTTTGTAGATGGCTAGTTTGGCCAGGGCCAAGAGGAGATTGACAACGAGATCCCATGACTTGGTGGGGCCACGGACGGGGAGTGCATATATAAACAGGTGAGGGGAAAAGTGCAACCAAAAACGCAACATAAGATTCAAGAGGAACCAGAACAGGGGCTGCAATCTGGCGCATTCTAAATAAATGTGCGCCAGGGTCTCTTTCATGCCACAAAAAGGGCAGTTGTTGGCGACAGGGGTAAACCACGCCAAGTACACACCCGTGCTCACAGCCCCATGAAGGAGCCGCCAACTGACATCCCCGGCAGGCCTCGGGACCAGGGCAGACTATAAGCTGGCCCACCGGGGCCTCACCCTTGAGAGGTGGCAGGAGGTCCCACCATTTGGTATCGGGGCGGGACGCGAGGGTGAGGTAGTGGAGAGTGTGGAGCACGAGCTTGTACAGATGTTTCCTTGGCAGAACCAGCTGCAGATCGTGCAGCCAGCTCTCAGTGAAAGGGTGAGGGGGCCAATTGGGTCCATGGGGCGGGGGCCCAATAAAAAGGTCCACGGGGCCTGGGGTGGAGGGTGGGCAGGGCATGCCTTCTCGCAGGACCCGGGCAAGGTAGGCCCAAGCAGTGGGCAGTAAAGCAGCCTTCACCTCCTGAAGTAAGCGCCGGGGAGTACGAGGTCTGGAGAGCCCCATGCATTGGGCAAGCATCAGGGGATCCAGCCAGTCTCCCCAGTCGTAGTCCAGGAGGTCTCCGACCCTGGTGACTCTTGCCAAGACCAGGCTCTGGCACACCGCGGGAGACTCCGCCACCTGCACACGAAGCTGGGGGTTGTGTCGCAGGGGCTCTGCGAGGAGATCGGCCCCCACGGTGGCCACCACAGACCTGGTTGTTGAAAAGAGCTTCCAGGTCCGGAGGAGGTCTTGGTAGAAGACCAGCAGCCCGGAGAGGTCTCGCGGAAGACTTCTTGGATGGAGGTAAAAGAGGTGCCGGTCGTATCGGAGCCCTCGGACGCCATGGTGGAGGAAGGCGTGCGCCAATACGCTCCATGCCGGACTACCTGCACCATACAGGAGCCTCTGCAGGGCCTGGAGGCAGAAGACATGGACCTGAGTGTGTAGGCACTTCAGGCCCTGCCCCTACTCCTCCAGGGGCAGGTGGAGGACCCCTGCAGAGACCCAGTGCTTCCCTGGCCAAAAGAACTCCAGAATCATCGTCCGGAGGTTGGCCAGGAAACCCGGGGCCGGGACCAGGGTGTTGAGCTGGTACCAGAGCATGGACAGGACTAGCTGATTGAGCACTAGCGCCCTCCCTCGAAGGGAGAGGCACCAGAGTAGTCCTGTCCATTTCCAAAGCCTCTCCGTCACCCTGCCCTCTAAACCGTGCCAGTTCTCCGGCGGAGACAGATGCGTGGCAGAAAGGTAAACGCTGAGATAGAGCAGCGGACCCGCGCTCCACCGGATGGCCTGAAGCGCGGGTGGGAGGGAGTTCGCCTGCCACCCGTCCCCGACCACCAGGCCAGAGCTCTTGACCCGGGCAGAGGAGGCCACCAAGTACATGGCCTGGCAAGCCTCCACCCACACCAAGTCGCCTGGGTCCTGGACCGTGAGGAGCACATCGTCGGCATACGCCAACAGGACCAGCCACAGCTCCGGCTCCCGAAGCACCAACCCCGTCAGCCTCCGACGGAGGAGACAGAGGAAGGGCTCGATCGCCAGAGCGTACAACTGACCCGAGAGGGGACACCCCTGCCGCACTCCTCGCCTGAAGCTGACCGGCTCGGTCAGGGTCCAGTTGAGCCTGACCAGACACTCCACAGAAGCGTACAGCACCTGGAGAAAACCCACAAACTGGGGTCCAAAGCCGAACGCTCGCAGAGTGCTCAGGAGATACCCGTGGTCCACCCTGTTGAACGCCTTCTCCTGATCCAGGGACAAGAGGGTGAGCGACAGACCATCCCTACACCCTAATTCCAGAAGGTCCCAGACCAGATACAGGTTATCAAAGATCATGTGGCCCGGGACGGTGTAGGTCTGGTCTGGGTGGATCACGTCCGCCAGCACAGACTCTAGCCGCATCAAGATGGCCTTCGCAACGATTTTGCAGTCCGTGCTGAGGAGTGAGATGGGACGCCAAATCTGTAAGTCTCGGAGGTCCCCCCTCTTCGGCAATAAGGCGAGCATGGCTCACCTGCACGAGAGAGGGAGGACCCTGCCCTGCAAAGACTCGGCCCAGACGGTGACTAGGTCTGGGCCGAGGACGTCCCAGAACATGTGGTAGAACTCCACAGTCAGCCCATCCATGCCTGGAGATTTATTGGTGGGCATGCGACGGAGGGCTTCCGAGAACTTGGCCAGAGTGAGAGGCAGCTCTAGCCGGTCCCGGTCGCCCGTGCTGACCGTCGGGAGTCTGTCCCAGAGCGCTCTGCAAGCGTTAGGATCGGTCGGATCCGAGGAGAAAAGAGTCGCATAGAAGGCCCTGGCCCTTTCGCACATCTCCGCCGGATCCTCCGCCAGGAGGCAGGTGACGTGCTTCTTGGCCCCCCTCCTTTTCTCCAGGGCGTAGAAGAAGCGGGAGCCGCGATCCATCTCCCGAAGGAGGCGGATGCGAGATCGAACAAAGGCACCCCGGGCCTGATGGTCTTCGAGGGCCCGGAGCTCCTCCCTCTTCTCCCGGCATGCTCTGCAGAGGGATGGATCCTCGGGGCTGGCGGCCAGACACTTCTCCAGCTCCAAGACCTCCCGCTCCAACTGCCCTATCGCCGCAGCCCTCCGTCGGCTGGCGCCCGGGTGGAATCATGGCAGAAGAGCCAGGCGCGCACCTTCCCCAGGTTCCACCACCGCCGCGCCGAGGGAAAGACGCGCCTCTGCCCTCACCAGGCCAGCCAGATCTCCCAGAAGGACACCACGAAGCCCGCATCCTCCAGCAAACTATTATTAAAGTGCCAGTAGGCCGGCCCTGGCCTCTCCGGGCAGAGAGAGGCCGTCACAGTGGAAAGGTGGTGATCTGAAAAGGGGGCTGGCCGAACACTGGAGGAGTGGGCCCATGAAAGGTGGAAACGCAACAGGTAAATACGGTCCAGCTGGGAGTGGCGTGACTGATGGGCCTCCACCCTGACGAAGGTGAACGTCGAGACGTCGTCCGGGTGGTGGTTGCGCCAGACGCCCACCAGGGAGTGGCGATCGACGATCTCCCAGAGGACGTTCGCGGTGCCTGGGCACTGCTCGGTCCCCGAGCAGTCTCATTCCTCGAGGGTGGTGTTAAAGTCCCCGCCCAGGACCAGGCACTCATGAGGATCCAGGGAGCCAAGGAAGGTGGATGCCTGCTGATAAAAACGCAACCTCTCCGGGCCTGATGTCAGAGCGTAAACATTGATAAGATTAATCACAAGCCCCTCCATATGGACCCGGAGGTGCAGCAGGCGGCTCAGCACAGCCTCGGCGACCCCCAGCACCTCGAGCCATAGACTGGGGGAGAACAGGGTCGCCACTCCAGCCGTGCAGACCGAGAGGTGGCTAAAGTAGACCCTGTCCCCCCACTCTAGCTGCCAGCTAGCTTCAGTGGCTGGATCCGTATGGGTCTCCTGCAGGAAAATCACAGAGTACCCCCCCTCCCGAAGGAAGGAGAGCACCTGGCTCCTGCAGAGACCCATCCTACAGCCCCGGGTGTTTAATGTAGCAAAGATTATTGGTGCCATGAGGAGGGCTGGGGGGGGGGATCCTCGCCAGCAGACACGCCCATGGCCTCCATCGGGCCGCGCAGCAATCCGTGACCTACCCCGTAGGTGAGTGAAGAGGCGGACCCGCTGGTAGGCCACGGCAGCCTGCTTCCCAGTCCTCTTACCCTTGCCCATGAGGGCCCTTGCGGCCCTGATTGTCCTGCCCCAGCCCTGCAGCTAGCCCGGTGGTCCCTCCATCCCATTTCCAGCTTGCCCTTTCCCCCGCACTCTGTGATCCCCCAGCCCTGATTGGTCCCTTCCCTCGTGCGCCCATGCCCCCTCCCATGCACATGTGCCCTTCCCCCATTTGAGTTTGCCCTTGTTCACTGCACTCCCCTATGCCGTTGGCCCCCCATATCTCCTAGTGCAACTGGAGGAGCCGGAATCCCCTCTGAATTGGTGACCTGACACCCTCTCGCCCCTAGGTCCTTGGTTGCTCCCCACGCCCCTTTAGCCTTCCCTTTTTGGCACCCTCCTCCCCTGCCTGCAGCCTAGCAGGGAGGGTGGTTGCCTCCTCTCCATCCCCTCGCTGTTTGTCCCCCTCCCCGCTCTCGTTATGGCGGGGGACGCGACAGGGGAGACCCCTCGCGATGCTCCCACCGCCCCTCCTTCACCTACCCACGTGTCCATTCCCCAGGCCTCTACCTCAACCACTGCTGCAGGTCCACCTGCCACTGCCCCCGCTGAGGCACCGGCGGCGGCGAGTACTGGGGAGCCCTCCGCTGCTGCCACGTCCCTCGCCCCTTCTGATTCGAGGGGAGCCCCCGCAGCTGGTGGGAAAGGTCGGGGTGGGAAATAGGGTAAGGGCCCCGCTAAACAGGCCAGGCCCTCCATGGCAGAGACTGCCCCCGCTGCCGTGGACCCGCTACCAGCCGCAGCGTCCCTCCCTGCTTCTCCCTCCACCAGCTCTGTGGGTGTCCCTCCCCCGGCCCCCAGGGCGTACGCCCAGGTGACGGCGGCCCCCCCACCTGCCGCTGCTCCTCCGACCGCCGTTTCCGCTACCATCTACAGCGGCCAGGGCCCCTTCTCCACCTTGACCAGGAAGCACAGTGTCCGTTGCCTCCTGGTGCCTGCCTTGCCCCACGTGGAGATCTACGTGCGGGCGTTGGCAAGGGTGGTGGGGCCCATGGCCATTGTGGCAGCCTCCAAAATGTACGAGAGGGTAGTCTTCTTCCTGGCATCATAGGCCGCCGCCCAGGAGGCGGTAGAGACTGACCTGGCGGTGAGGGACATGTTTGTCCCCCTGGAGCCGTTGGAAGACCTGGGGGTCCACTTGGTCCTGACTGCTGTCCCTCCCTTCTTGCCCAATACCACCCTGCTGCCCGCCCTTTCTGCCCTGGGACGCCCTATCTCCGTCATCAGCCCTCTCCTGTTGGGATGCAAGGACCCCGCCCTCCGTCATGTCCTCTCGTTTCGCTGGCAAGTGCAGCTTCAAGTGCCGCCGGCGGCGCATGGCAGAGAGGCGCTCGAGGGGTCCTTTCTGGTCCCCTACCAGGGAGCCCACTACCAGGTGCATTACTCGATGGGGGAGGCCCGGTGCTACCTCTGCCGGGTGATGGGGCACGTCTGGAGGGACTGCCCCTTGGCCTGGCACGGAGAAGCGTCCGGGATCTCCGAGCCCCGGCAAGGCGCCGGCCCTGTCATCGCCAATGACCCTGGCCGCCTGGAACCCGAAGCTGACCTTTCTCCTTCTCAGTCCACCGCTGTGGAGGAGGGTGCGGCAGAGATACCGCCGGGCGTGGGAGAGGGCTCGCCCCAGGGAGACTGCTCCCTCGTTCCTGCTACCCCACCATTGCCTCCCCAAGTTCCTGAGCCATCGCCCTTGCCCCCCAACCCGACCCATTAGCCAGCCCCCAGATGATGCCATGGAAGGCTGGTCCTTAGTGCAGGGGAAGCGGGGCAAGCGGAAGGCTCGAGCCCTGTTACATCCTTCAGCTTCGGAGAACCCCCAGAAGAGCAGGAAGGGGGGCACCGATGGCAAGCCTTCCGCCTTGCCCCTTGACGACTCCCGTTGTGTGGTACCGGCTGGGGACACCGTGGCAGCACCGGAAGGTGACACCACCCCTCCTCTGGGGTCCCTTCCTGTGGTAGCCCCCGAGGAAGCCCCTCTCGCTCCCTTTCCATCTGAGGCCCCTGCGAGCACCGAGGTGGGCATCTCCTCAGGTGCTGGCGGGGAGGGCCCCGGGGTGGCGGACAGTGATCTCCCTTCCATCTACGAGGAGATCGAGGCCCTGGGTCTGACCCTGGTCATGCAGGAGGAGGACGACCCTCTGCCAGTGGGCCTCAATCTGGGCAACCTCACCCCAGTCCCCCTGTCCCCTTCCCCTGACCGCTGCTTCTGCTCCCGTCTCTGAGGGTTCCCTGGAATCTTCCATCAGCCCGGCTGCAGGTGGCACCCTGCTGACGGCTGCCGAGTGACGGCCGGTGCCCCGCTGCCGGGACCCGGTTCCCAGGGGGTGTCCCTCTTGGGTGTGGAGCACCCAACCTCCTTCACGGGCAGGGACCCCATTGACGACCATCCATCTCCTGATGCCGGGGCTACCACCCAAACTGTAGTGGCTGAGCCCAGTATCATTGGGGGTCTCCTTCCCGCTCCCCAGATCTCTGAGCCTAACCAGGAGGGGCCACCTTCCAGCGGCTCGACTACTGAGGCTCAGGATCCTACTTCTGCCCCCCTCCCCAGTTCCCTTCCTGATCCCCGCCCTACTCCTGTCCCCTGGCCTATTCCTGATGCCAGCCCTGTCCTTGTCCCCTCCACCTCCCGTGTTGCCAGTGCCGCCCCTGGGGATACCCCCCAGGGAGCGGCTTTAGTTGTTTTTCTCCGTCCCGACCCATCAGGGGCTGCTGTTTTCCTTACGCTGCCCCCCGTTGAACCGGGGAGTGGGGCAGGTCGCGTGGTGTCAGCCCATCGGATGCCACGTCGGGGGTCTGCCCCCTGTCTGCCCGCCTTGGTGGGCGATGGGGCTGTGACAGGGGCCCCACTGGGGGACAGTCGTAGATCAGTGACCCTGCCCCCCCATGCGCTGAAGGAGGAGCTGCAGGAGTTCCTTGAGGACGTCCGCGGCTCCCATAACAAAGTCCAGCTTGCGCTCCAGCGGTGGGGGGATTTCCATCAGGTCCTCCGGGCCGCAAGGGTCCTCATGGGGGAGGGTAAGAGAACCAGGAAGCAGGCCGCCGCGGCCTACCAGCGAGTCCGCCTCTTCCGCAACTCTTTACTCACCTACGGGGTAGGTCACGGATTGCTGCACAGCCCGATGGAGGCCGTGGGTGTGTCTGCCGGCGAGGATCCCCCTCAGCCCTCCTCATGGCACCAATCATCTTTGCCACATTAAACACCTAGGGCTATAGGATGGGTCTCCGCTGGAGCCAGGTGCTCTCCTTCCTTTGGGAAAACAGGTGGGGTGGACAAATGTGGCAAAGTAAAGGGGGTCAATCCAGGGGGTGGGGGGAGGTGGTGTGCCCACGGGCACTTGTGCAAAAGTCAATGCTTGGCTGCTGCTGCTGCAGGCCCAAATGATGGAAGCGGGCATGGTGAGCCAGGCAAGCAGCTCAGTCCCAGAGGCAGGAGTCTGAAGCAGAAGGAAAACAGCCAGAGGGGGTGATGGAGGGGGAAACAATGGTGGTGGGGGCGAAGGGGAACACGGATGGACCAGGGGCAGGCTCCACGCCACACCCCCAGTGTCCCAACAGACACAGTCCAAACTCCCACCACAAGAGCACAGTTCGAAAAAGACTCAGTCCAGTAAAGCCCCCTCCACAGCGGTCCTCACATGGTCTTCCAGCAGTGGGTGGTCCTCTTCTTCTCCCCCTTCTCCTTGGGGTTCCAACAGCTCCCCAGCAACAGCCACAGTAGTCCCAGCAGCTCCAGGTGGTGGTGGTCTGGTGTCCAGGCAGGAGGAACCCCGCTCAGATGGTAGCCTCAGCAACAAGAGCTAGGGCCCATCCCTCCCCTTCTTCTCTGGGAAGCAGGCCAGCAGCCTTCCTCCTCCCCACCCCCCGGGGCTGTAGGTGGAGCAACAGCAGCATTTGGGGGGGGGGGGTTGAGGGGATCAGCAGCCAGCCAACTAGAGGGTAGCAGAGAAGGGGGGAGGCAGCGATGGAAGTGGTGGTGTCTGGCCCAGCCAAGGGAGCAGCAGGAAGAGCAGCAGCAGCAGCAGCGAGGGCCCAGTGCTCAGCAGGAACAGCAGCAGCAGCCCTCTCCCTCCTTCCCTCTACAGCAGAGGAATTGAAGGGAGATCTACTGGCCACTGAAGAAGCAGGTTTCTGTTCCCTGAGTGACCAGAGCAGGAGCTGCACTAGAGTAATCAGGAACCTGCTAGAACTAATTAAGGCAGACAGACTGATTAGATCACCTGCAGCTAATCAAGGCAGGCTAATCAGAGCACCTGGGTTTAAAAAGGAGCTCACTCCAGTCAGGTGAGGGGGAACCAGAGGAAAGGAATGTGTGTTAGGAGCTGGAAGCAAGAGGCACAAGGAGCTGAGAGGGAGAGGGAGAGGGAGAGGGTGTGCTGCTGGAGGACTAAGGAGTACAAGTGTTATCAGACACCAGGAGGAAGGGCCTGTGGTGAGGATAAAGAAGGTGTTTGGAGGAGGCCACGGGGAAGTAGTCCAGGGAGTTGTAGCTGTCATGCAGCTGTTACAAGAGGCACTATAAACAGCTGCAATCCACAGAGCCCTGGGCTGGAACCCAGAGTAGAGGATGGGCCCGGGTTTCCCCCAAACCTCCCAACTCCTAATCAGACACAGGAGAAGGTGATCCAGACTGTGGGAAAGATCACTGATGTGAGCAAATCTGCCAATAAGCGCAGGACCCACCAAGGTAGAGGAGGAACTTTGTCACAGGACCATTATGACTATGTACCATAGAATCATAGACTTTAAGGTCAGAAGGGACCATAATGATTGTCTAGTCTGACCTCCTGCACAATGCAGGCCACAGAATCTCACCCACCCACTCCTTTAACAAACCCCTAACTTATGTCTGAGCTATTGAAGTCCTAAAATCATGATTTAAAGACTTCAAGATCCAGAGAATCCTCCAGCAAGTGACTCGAGCCGCATGCTGCAGAGGAAGGCGAAAGTCCCCCAGGCCCTCTGTCAATCTGCCCCGGAAGAAAATTCCTTCCCGACCCCAAATATGGTGATCAGCTAAACCCTGAGCATTTGGGCAAGACTCATTAGCCAGACACCCAGGAAAGAATTCTCTGTAGTAACTCAGATCCCATCTAACATCCCATCACAGGCCATTGGGCATATCTACCACTAATAGTCAAAAATCAAGTAATTGCCAAAATTAGGCTATCATACCATCCCCTCCAAAAATTTATCAAGCTTAATCTTGAAGCCAGATATGTCTTTTGCCTCCACTGCTGCCCTTGGAAGGCTGTTCCAGAACCTCACTCCTCTGATGGTTAGAAACTTTCATCTAATTTTGAGTCTAAACTTCCTGATGGACAGTTTATATACATTTGTTCTTGTGTCCACATTAGTACTGAGCTTAAATAATTCTCCCTCCAGGATATTTATCCCTCTGATATATTTATAAAGAGCAATCATATCTCCTCTCACCCTTCTTTTTGTTAGGCTAAACAAGCCAAGCTCTTTGAGTCTCCTTTCATAAGACAGGTTTTCCATTCCTCGGATCATTCTAGTAGCCCGTCTCTGAACCTGTTCCAGTTTGAATTCATTCTTCTTAAACATGGGAGACAGAACTGCACACAATATTCCAGATGAGGTCTCACCAGTGCCTTGTATAACAGTATTAACACCTCCTTATCTCTACTGGAAATACCTCGCCTGATGCATCCCAAGACCTCATTAGCTTTTTTCACAGCCATATCACATTGACGGCTCATAGTCATCCTGTGATCAACCAATACTCTGAGGTCCTTCTCCTCCTCTGTTACTTCCAAGTGATGCATCCCCAGTTTATAACAAAAATTCTTGTTATTAATCCCTAAATGCATGCACTGTTCACTATTAAATTTCATCCTATTACTATTACTTCAGTTTACAAGGTCATCCAGATCTTCCTGTATGATATCCTGGTCTTTCTCTGTATTGGCAATACCTTCCAGCTTTGTATCATCCACAGACTTTATTAGCACACTCCCACTTTTTGTGCCAAGGTCAGTAATAAAAAGATTAAATAAAATTGGTCCCAAAACCGATCCCTGAGGAACTACACTAGTAACCTCCTTCCAGCCTGACAGTTCACCTTTCAGTGTGACCTGCTGTAGTCTCTCCTTTAACCTGGACCTCCTACATCAGAGGCCAGAGAACCTCTCCCAGAGAACTTCCTCCCTCTGGTTTCCTGTCACCTTGACAACAGGACAAGCAGTGTTTCTGAAGGGGCCTGAGGAGTCCAGTTTTCAGTGTAGCCCCTCATGGTGTGTTTACACTGCAATAAGACACTGCAGCTGGCTCGTGCCAGTTGGGTTGGGCTGGGCTAAGGGGCTATTTAATTGTGGTGTAGCCATTCTGGCTCGGATTGGAGCCACGGCTCTAGGAGCCTGCGAGGTGGGAGGGCAAAAAAGCAAATGCAGTACAGTATTGTGTTAAACGTAAACTACTAAAAAAATAAAGGGAAAGTTTAAAAAAAATTGACAACGTAAGGAAAGTCTTTCTCTGTTTGTTTCCTTTAAATTAAAAGCAGCATTTTTCTTCTACATAGTAAAGTCTCAAAGCTGTATTAAGTCAATGATAAGCAGTAAACTTTTGGAAGAACCATAATGTTTTGTTCAGAGTTCTCCATTTCCCGAAGTGTTCGTAACTCTGAGGTGCTACTCAGGGCCGGTTTTAGGCCTATTCCACCAAATCCCCTGAATCGGGCCCCACGCCTAAGAGGGCCTCGTGCCCAGTGAGAATCCCTTCCCTGGCTAGAAGCACCTTTTTAATTTTTACTCACCTAGTGGTGCTCCAGGTCTTCGGCAGCACTTTGGCAGCGGGTACTTCAGTGCCACTGAAGACCTGGAGCGAGTGAAGGACCCACCGCCGAAGTGCCACCGAAGACTCGGAGCACCACCTGGGTGAGTACAAGCCCCATGTGGTTTTTTTACATTTTTTTTTTTAGGTGATCCCTGCTGGGGCCCCACTGAACCTGTTCAAATTGGGCCCCGCACTTCCTAAAGCCGGCTCTGGTGCTACTGTAGAGCATCCTGTGTCAGGTGCACAACCAACATCTGTAATTTGGCTGCTCATGCTGGGTACAGCACAAGTGGCAGCAGCCAAAGATGCCAGCAGTGCTAACAACCCCAAAGTGGCCTTGTTTCTAGCAGCACCGTGCACCTCACAGTTTTATACTGCTGCCCCTCACCACAGCATCTGACCACCTTCCATGTAATCAATACCAATAACAAAGTTTCTAGTGGACTTCACGGAATCTCTGGTACTTCTCCCTTTTAGGGTGAAAAAATAAACCCCAAACAAGGGTATTTTAATTTTTAAATCTTATTCATTTCCCTCTCTGCATACCAGCAAGAGAGCAGTGAGCAGAGAACAGGCTTCATCTTTTCCAAGGTGCAGCAAGGCCCTCTTCTCCCCCTAACACATTTGGAGTACTCTGCCTCCAGGCACCCCAACACAGGCAATTCACCACCTTATCCCCTCTGCTGTGCCTGAAGAGGCACTGTTGATGCCATAGTTTGTAAGGCACAAGGGAGCTTTCAGTACAAAAAGTCTATACACATAGACTGCCCCTCTGACACCTTCTGCCCCTCTGAGTTGGCAGCCACAAGGGCCGCATTCAGTATCCAAGGGTTCCATTTCAATAATGCAATGCAAAACCAGTTCCTCCAGCTGACCCCACAAACTGCTCTACTCCGCTCCACTCACTGTTCCATAGGCTGCGCCAACCATCCCACAAACTGCTCCACTCTGCCAGCTGCTTAGCAATATATCTTCAAGCTCCCCCACTAGTTAACACAGCACTCAGTGATCTCAGCTCAGTAAGTTTAGCTCTTCTAGTGATTTCAGCTCATAGTAGGGGCATACCAGTGGCCCAAAGTGAATTCAGCTCAGCAGCTTCTAGCTAGACTCCTAATGGAACCAAAAGTGGCTCTGGTATTCAACATTAGAGAGAGAGAAGGTGGTACAACTGGTGTTTCAGGCCCTCAAAGGCAGCCCATACCATCAGGTGCACATACCTGTCCCCAACTTCTATCAATTCACTGGGTTTTGGAACCCATGTCCCTTATCTAGTGAGTGCTACTTAGTTGATGGTGAGACCCTCTGTCATAAAACAGTTTTATAGTTCCTCATTCACATAATCTGGGTAACACCACTTTATTCCTCCTGCCCCAATAACAGAGAAATTGGGGATCCCACAGCTGTCAAAGTAACCATTTTGGGCTGCCATGGACTCATGCTAGGCGGGATGGGTGTGCCTATGCAAACAAGATCAGCCCCTGAAATTCTTTTCCACACTCACCATAATTCACCATCAGATGTCAGGGCAGAGCTCATCCTGACTCTGCTTACACACAGCAAGATTTTGGAGGATGCTGTATTTAACTTTTAATTTTACTTTACTGCATGACGGGTAGTGGTCTGCAGAATGAAACTTGGTTTGCCACTGCCTGCCCTTTGCATAGAGGTTATATCTTTTATTGGACCAACTTCAGTTGGTGAGAGAGACAAGCTTTCAAGCTACACAGAGCTAATCCTCATGTCTGGGAAACATACACTTCTACCTTGATATTACACAACTCAATATAACGCGGGTTCGCATACAACACGGTAAAGCTCTGACACTGCTCTGAGCAGCATGTTAAGGGCGCCAGGCCAGGCTGGAGCCGAGGGGTTCGATAAGGGGCACAGCATCTCGATGGAGGTCAGGGGTTCCCCCCCACCAAGGTCTGGGGGGCAGGAGCAGTGGGAGGACACTTTTGGGGGCCCTGCAGTCCCAGAGTCGCTGGGGGGATTAGCGGGGGGCCAGGAGCAACCCGCTCTGCTTCCCTTGCCCCAGTCCCAGTCTTGTCACTCAGAGGAG
Organism: Gopherus flavomarginatus; assembly: GCF_025201925.1. Taxonomy (NCBI): domain Eukaryota; kingdom Metazoa; phylum Chordata; order Testudines; family Testudinidae; genus Gopherus; species Gopherus flavomarginatus. The sequence continues at coordinate 50,919,410 of NC_066625.1, forward strand.
GGGGCTTGGGGGAAGGAATCCCCCAACACTCACCAGCAACAGCGGAAGTGGAGCAGCGCGGCCCCAGCCCACTCCACTCCGCCAGCTCCCAGCCACAGCATTCCGCTTCCCACCGCAGGTGAGTATAGGGGACATCCTTTCCCCAACCTCCTTGCGCTCACTTATGGTGGGAAGCGGAGTGCCATGGCTGAGAGGTGGCAGAGTGGAGCGGGCTGGGGCCATGTTGCTCCGCTTCCCGCCGCAAGTGAGTGTGGAGAGCGTCCTTTCCCCAACCTCCCCACGCTCACCGGTGGCAGGAAGCAGAGCAGCCCAGCCCCAGCCAGCTCCACTCCGCCAGCTCCCAGCCATAGCGCTCCACTTCCTGCAGCAGGTGAGTGCAAGACCTTTCCCCAGCCGCCCCCCAGTGACACAGCTGGGGCCAGGGCAAGGAAAGCGAGCGGCCTGGGGCCGCGGCACTCCACTTCCCACCACAGGTGAGTGTGGGGGGCGTCCTTTCCCCAACCTCCCCGCACTCACCGGCCGCGGGAAGTGGAGCACCGCAGCTGGGAGGTGGTGGAGTGGAGCTGGCTGGGGCCGGGCTGCTCCACTTCCCACTGCTGCGTGCCTGTCAGCGGGCGGGGGGGGGGAGGAGGTGGATGGATAAGGTTGGAGCAGTCAGAGGACAGGGGAGTTGGGTAGGGGGTGGAGTCCTGGGGGTGATTAGGGACAGGGGTCTCTGGAGGGGGTGGTCAGGGAACAAGGAACAGCGGGGGCCAAAGCAAGTTTGATACAACAAGGCCTCACCTATAACGCGGTGAGATTGATTGTCTCCCGAGGACTGCGTTATATCGGGGAAGAGGTGTACTTAGAGTGTCACAGCTAAAGCCAGGGTGACACAGATTGTTTAGGATAAGTAGTTACTACATATTTCATGGGACCATTCAAGGTGAAGTGGGCCATTAACAACTCTACAGTCATAAGGAGGAAAGTAAAGGGGAGGAAACAGATGGGGAGTTGTTAGTGGGTTACAGATTGTTGTAATAAGCCATGAATCCAGTGTCTCTGTTCAGTCCATGATTTTTAGTGTCTAGCAGAGTTATGAATTTAAACTCCTAGGCTCCTCTTTTGAAAGTGTTGTGCAGGTTGCCTTTGAGGACGAGGCCTGATAGGACAGATATGGAGTTATCATTGTATGAAAAGTGTTCACCCATGAGTGATAAGGTGTTTTTGTCTTTTATCATTTTCCTGTGTGAGTTCATTTGCGAGCTTAGTGATTGTCCAGTTTCACCCAGATAGTTATTGGGGCATTTAATGCATTGGATGAAGTACACTATATGTTGTGATAGGTATGTAGAGGACCCATAGATCTTGGAAGTTGCATTGTGAGGAGTGTTGAATATTGTAGCAATGGCAATATATTTGCAGGTTTTGCATCCGTTCTGGCAGATTTTGATGCTGCTTTGAGTTGATATGCCCTGGTCTGTGGGGAGCTTGCCTCTAATGATGAGCTTGGAGAGGTTGGGAGGGGGGTGTCTGAAGGCCAGAAGAGGGCGTTCAGGAAAAAATTCTTTCAGGATGGGGTCCTCATTGAGGATGGGTTGTTGTTGTCTGGCGATACCCTGCATGGGTTCCACTGTGGGGTGATAGGTGACAACTAGGGGTGTGCGGTCAGAGAAGGGTTTATTTTTGTATTGAAGCAGGTTCTCTCGAGGTGTTTGAGTGGCCAGTCCCATGTTGCAATCTACTTCTCTGATGGCGTGTCCTTGTTTGGTGAAGGTGGTTCTGAGTTTAAGGTTTATATCCCAGACTTTCTACTTGGCACATAGTCTGCGGTATCTGAGTGGCTGGCTTTAGATAACAGACTTCTTGGTGTGTTTGGGGTGGTTATTGGATCTATGAAGGTTATGTGGTGATCTGTGGGTTTCTTGTATATGGTTGTCTGTTTGGAGTCCATTGCTGAAGCTGATTGTGATATTCAGGAAGTTGATGCTGGTGTGGGAGTGTTCCAGAGAGAGTTTAATGGATGGGTAATGATTGTTGAAATTGTGATGGAAAGCTACGAGGGATGAAAATGTCATCAATAAATTTCAGGCATTTCACTGGATTTGTGGTGCCTTTGTCCAGAAATTCTTCTATAAGGTAGCTCATGAAGAGGTTGGTGTATTGGGGAGCTATCCTATGCGTCTTGCATAGTCATTCAGACAAATGCAAAGTGGACATAAAAACTAACAGTCTGACTTGTCACCAATTTACATCCACTTTACACTCAAGGAAAATACAGTGGAGAATCAGGATCGTTATTCTCACGTACAAGATGCTGGGAAAAGTTAGGTATCTGAAGCCTGTTCTACTTATAAACTAAGTCAATCTAAACTCACATCCTACAGTGCTGCAATTAAGCTGATCTAATCCCAAGAGTTGACATGGCTAGGTTGACAGAAGAATTCTATGCCACTCAGAGGGCTGGTCTACACTGGGGTTTGGGGGGGGGAACGATCTAAGATACGCAACTTCAGCTACATGAATAGCGTAGCTGAAGTCAAAGTATCTTAGATCGATTTACCTCGGATCCTCACAGCGCTGGATCGATGTCCGCGGCTCCCCCATCGACTCCGCTACCGCCTCTCGCTCTGGTGGAGTTCCGGAGTCGACGGGGAGTGCATTCGGGGATCGATATATCGCGTCTAAACGAGATGCGATAAATCAATCCCTGATAGATCGACTACTACCTGCCGATACAGTGGGTAGTAAAGATGTACTCAGAGAGGTGGATTTCCTACAGTAACAGAAAAACTCTGTCTTTTGCTGAAGGAAGTGTCTATACCATGGCACTATAGTTGTATAGCTGCAGTGCCATAGCACAGACAGAGGCGACATGTGGGTGGGCATGTGGAGTCATGTGCTCCCCCAGATTTCTGCCCCAGGGAGAGGCAGGAGCAGCTAGGAGCTGCAGGAAGGGGAAACTGAGCACAAAATGGGGGAGCATCACCTGTCTTGTTCCAGGGGGTGGCCAAACCTTTAAATTGTGTCCCGCCACTATCAGCAGGTATGGGTCATCTCTGAGCACAGACATGACTCTAGAGAAGATTTCTATTACAAAGCAGCCCAGAGAATGAAAGCAGGGGAGAGCCATGAGTCTACTGCGTTAGTGCTTCCCCTACAGCCACAGGATTTCTTCTTCATAAATTTGTTTGTTTCTCAATTCCACTCTCTTCTAGATGACCCTGAACATGACAAGTGGATCAGAATGACTGCAACAGAGCCAGACAACGTCAGAATAACGTGCCACAGAGAAATATTTCCTTATGTAATTTTCCCATAAGGACATAAAAAATAATGTTTGTTAGGACATAGATATTCAGGCCTGTCTGTAAAGGCCTATACTTTAAGAATTTAGGTATATGTTTATCATTTAGCTAGTTTTAGAGTTATAAAACAAAGAATCAAAATCACAGTCCGCCTGTGTATGGGCCTTCTCTCACTGTGATAGTCTGAGGCCTGGTTCTTAGGCTAAGGCTTTTGGTTAAGCAGCAGAAGCAGCCATAAGCTGGGAAGCATAGGGTCACATCCTCACATTCCAAACTAGTCACATTGAAATATGGTGCTATTGGGCCTCTAGATGCTACTTAACCCAATAAACAAACAAGCAATAAATAACCTAGTACTTCTCAGGAAACCTTGGCCTACGTGTGGTACTTTGGGGCATTCCAGGGTGGTTGTGTTGTGTTTTGTTTACAGTAAGCTGGACAGTGCTGGCTTTTTGTGGATTTTAAAGCAATACATCAATATTTAAAATCCTAAAACCAAATTACACTTTGTAGCCCCATCTACAATAAAAAAATAAAACTGTGTTGCAAGTGGCAGTTTTCTGAATATTTCACTATCCCTGCAGCCTCTGTGCTCAAGACAGTTCTATAATAATTCTGCAATTTTAGTATAATTTCATCCAAAAACACATTAAAACTGCCTTTTTCCTTTTAAAAAAATAGGAAATTACACACACAAAGCTATGTTAAATAACATTAAGGTTGCAAAGTTGAGCACCAGAATTAAGGTTTGCTGTGGACCCTTAATTCAGCCTCTGTGTGAGTATGCATTATGATATAGACTTTAGTTACATGATCACATACTATTTTGTTCCACAGGACCCCTGTCTCGTTCACTGCATGGGATGGAGGGGGCTCTGAGAATGAATCTAGGTTGTGTAGGGAGCGAGACTGTTGTCTGTAGGACCCTGCCTTGTTCACTCTTGAAGTTGAAAGGTGCGGTGAGTAGTAAAGGAGGAAGAGAATCGTAGGAAGAGAAAGTATTGTCTTATGGGTAAGGCTGTTATGTGTCACCCTGGAGAATTGGAGTCTGTTCCTGCCTCCGCCACAGAGTTCCTGCGCAGTGCTCAACAGGTCACTTCATCCAGACTTTTCCCAGGGATTCCTAATCACCTGTTCCAGGAACTCCTCTTGAGACACCGGGATCTGCTCATCAGAACTGCTGACGCACACAGCTGCTCCTGAAACCAGTAGGAACCCAAGCAGTGTGGGTCTTGGCGGGGGATGAGTGGAGTTGAGAGCCAGGCAGGCCTGTGTTCTAATCCTCGCCACTGATTCACTGGTAAGTCTTCCTGTCTTGGTTTCCACCTGTGAGAAATGGGGTTGGTGATGCTTCCCTGGCCTGCTGGGGAGATGAGTTCCTGAATGTTTGTAAGTCCCTCACCTACAAGGGTGATGAGCCTGGGAGGTAGTTAGTCTGTATTCAGGGCAGGGTTTGGATGGAGAGCAGTAAATAAAGTGGGGGGGCACACAATGAATGATGTGGATGAGAAAAAATATTGACTACCTGCCTCCTTTACTAGGTGCTGACAAGCAAGTGAACGTTTAAGAAGCTGCCAGTTACGCACAATAGGGGCTAGTCGCATGTGAAGCTATATCACTTGGCTCTGGCCTCTCTGTACAGCTGAGATGGTGCTGAGGGCCTGAGGGGTTTGGTCTATGGTGACACTCCAGCAGGGGCAAGGGGTCATTTACACTGGCTGTGGGCACAGTTCATGATAAGAGGCAATGAAAAGTTGTGCCTGGGGGAGCTTGAAAAAGGCCTCCTCCCTCAGGGACATGGAAGAGAAAAATTGTCAGCAATTGTCTGATCTGAAATGTCACATGAATTTCAGGCCAAGCAGTAAAAATCCTCTCTGGTGCTTCTCAGGGGTGTGGGGAGGGGAGGAATGGGGAGTGTGGGAGACAAATGGGGAGTGTGGGGTAGTGTGTGTGTGAGAGAGAAAGTGAATATGGGGCAGTGTGTGTGGTTAGATGGTATCTTTAAATTCTGTCTGGTTACTCATCTCCTCCAGCAGTTGTTCCAGCAGCTAGGGGTAGCCAGAGTACAACAATGTCCCAGCCACACCTCCTTCTGCTGGACCCCCCCGGCAAGGAATCAGAGACAACCCCCGGCTGGTTCTCTGCAGCAGCAGGAGCTGCATAGTAAGAGGGTCTTTTAACTGCACTCTCTTAGGGTGTCTCTGCGCTATCTTAGATCAGGTTAGCTAACCCGCATCAGCTACCTCAAGTTACAATAGCCAGACATGGCAAATTGGCTTTTAACTTGGGTTGTCAGCTTGAGTCAAAGCCTCTAGGGCAGGGGTTTCAAACTCAAATGACCACGAGAGCCACATGAGGTCTAGTGCATTGGCTTGAAGGCTCTCACTGCCCCCGGCCCCACTCCCACTCCACCCCTTACATGAGGCCCCACCCCACCTCTTCCCACTCCTTCCCTGCCCCTTTCCATCCCGTTCCCCAAAGTCCCCACCCCAATGCTTTCCCTTCCCAGTCACCAGGGTGTGCAGGGTGTGGCAGAGGCTCAGGGCAGACAGTTGGGGTGCAGGTGGGGTGCGGGATGCAGCTGGGGGCTCAGGGCAGGATGTTGGGTGCAGGAGGGGTGCAAGGTGCAGCAGGGGGCTCAGGGCAGGGTGTTGGGTGCAGGATGGGTGTGAGGTGCAGCAGGGGGCTCAGGGCAGAGAGTTGGGTGCAGGAGAGGTGAGACGTGCAGCAGGGGGCTCAGGGCAGGAAGTTGGGTGCAGGAGGGGTGTGGGGTGCAGCAGGGGGCACAGGGCAGGAAGTTGGGTGCAGGAGGGGTGTGGGGTGCATCAAGGGGCTCAGGGCAGGGAGTGGGAGTGCAAGGTGCGAGCTCCAGCTCAGCGTCGCTTACCTAGAGCGGCTCCTGGGTGGCAGTGGCGCGCATCGGAGCCAGCTCAGGCTCCCGGCCCCGCGCCGCTTCGCTCCAGGAAGCAGCCAGAACCACAGCTGCTCCTCCAGGTACCTCCCACGAAGCTCCCATTGGCCGGGAACAGGGAACCATGGCCAATGGGAGCTGCGAGGGTGGCGGTACCTTGAAGAGAGGCAATGCAGTAGCCCTCTGCCTCCTTCCCCGTCCCCTCCAGCCCGAAGGGACGCGCTGCCAGCCGCTTACGGGAGTGGCATGGGGCTCGCGGCGCCATGGGAGGCAACCTCGGGTTGTAGTTTGCCTACCCCAGGCCTGGAGGTGGGCAGAGGGGCGGGGGCGCAGGGAGCTTGGCGGGCTGCACAGATGCGGCCCACGGGCTGCCTGTTTGAGACCCCTGCTCTAGGGGAATCTGGGATTGAATTTGAGTAGCTCTGGAATTAAAATCTGAGTTGCTGGATCTTCGCTGCTATTTTAAGTGTTAAGAACATAACCTCATTTGTGTAAGCAGGGAAATGGTCCTGCTATTGTGGGGACAGGGCTGCTGGAACAATTTTGCTAGTGGGGGTGCTGAGAGCCATTTAACCAAGCTGCAAACCTTGTCTATAATGGAAACCACCTCAAGTCAGGGTGTGCCACAACACCCTAGGCATCCCTAGTTCCAGCACCTATGTATGAGGAACTCTCCTGGCTTCCTCACTACCCCAGAGGAATTGGCTAGCCACAGGATCTGAGTCCTCACTCCCTTTTCCCAGAGGCCTGCCTGGCCTCAAGGACTCCCCCTCTGCTCTGCCATGAGGTGGGATCCTCCTCACCCCTACAAGGCTGGGCCCAGGATTCCTGGGGGGCTGAATCCCCAGCCTTGCCGTGGTCACTTAGGACCAGGGCTGGGGTGTCCCCACTGCAGGGGGTGCTCTCTCACATCAGCTGCTTCCTTGGCCCAGTGTGCACTACACTGAGTTCAAACAACTAAGAAAAATAAGAACAAAAATGGGAAAGGTGGAAGGAACAAGGACCCTGCCCTGTGGGCACAGGGACACCGCACACAGCTGGTTCTTCACCCAGCCCAGGCCTCCTGCCCAGGCCCTGCTGTGCTGCGGTGACACCATGGGTCAGACCCTGCTCTGGCAGTGGCCACATGCCCTAAGTGCTAGGGGACAGGACCCTTCCCTTCCCCTCCGAGTCCAGCCTGCAAGGCTTTTGTCTGGCAATGTCTCCCTGCACTGGGCTTCTGCCCAGGGCCCCCTCGCTCTCCCCAGCCACTCACCGCGCTTGGCTGCTGTCCCGGCTCTGGCCCCACAGCTCCCCATTGCAGCACAGCCCTGGATCCCCGTCAACTCAGCTGGTCTGTGCTGCCTTGGCTCCAGAATGCTCCAGCTTCCCAGCTCTGCCTCTGGACTGCTCCTCAGGCCCCTCTGCTTTGAGCTGCTGCTGCTCTCTCCTTAGCTCTGCCCAGCTCCGGCTCCCCTCACATGGAGGACGGGACCCTGGGCTCCTGACTCCATTATTGGTCTGCCCGTCCTGTCAATTGGTCTGACCTGCAGTGTTGGCTCCTCCTCACTGACCTCTGGGACTGTCTCAGGATCTTGATTTCTCTTCGGCCCTTCTCTTTTCTTTTGGTTTTGGGAGAGAGCCAACCAAAAACCCCACTAAGTTCAGTGAGGGACCAACAGCCCTCTGGCATTTGCAGTGTAGACATCCCTGGAAAACTTTTTAGGGGGTGAGAGGGTCTCATGCAGCAGCCAGCACTTCAGATCTTTACAAGTGTTATACATATACCTACATGTAACCCACACACCTCCTGGGTGTGGTGTTCTGTTGCATCTAGTGGCACCGAGACCTCTTAAAGAAACAGGTCTGCTATATTCTGCCCTTGTTTCACAACCACATCATGGCTTTTTCATTAGCAATCAGTATAATCGCCTTTTCCTGGGCTTCAGCAGGTAGAATATGACTCCACTGGGAACTCCTTCCAGGATCCCTCCCTCAGCCGGCTGTTCTACCATTGCTAATGTTCCTTTACTGCCTTTTAGACAGGTACTCATGACAATCACCTCCTTTTCCATCACTGCAGGCACCATGAAGGGGGCCGTGCCCACATACATCAAGGCTCCCACTGGTGTCCTCAATTTTTCTGTAGGCTGCAGCACAATGTTTGTGGATCACCAAGGTGTTCAGGTATTGGTCCCCTGCTCGCTGTCTGCAGTAATCCGCGAGTACCTTAAAGAGACTGGAGTTTGTCCCTATTAGTACAGACACATCAGAGACCCCTTTAGGGTCAGGGCATATTAAGGCAGCGGTGTCCACTTCTTGTCTTATCCCAGCGATCACCTCTGGAAATTCCAGGTGCACTATGACATACCCTCGATGGGGTACTCATCCACGCTGAGGCCACACAGGCCAAGTCCTGTCAAGGGCTGTATAGACAGATGGCTTAGGCATCTGCTGGTAGAAGGATTGAAATATGATAGTCACCTGGACCTGGTGTCAAGCACTGCTTTACATTCTGTCCCTTCAATCTTCACAGTGACCTCTGCTCGAGGTCCTATCAATCCTGGTGGGATTCTGGCTGTGTGGTTCTTTCCAGGGGAACCTCCAACTCCTGCAGGCCTAGGCGTCTCCCTTCACAACCCCCACGGTCATTTCCTGAATTTCCCCAAGTGGTCTTCTGTTTTTGATATACTAAAGTGGGATTCTCTTTACTCTGACACTTTGCAGCAGTGTGTCCACCCTGGCCACACTTGTAGCAGAAGAAGGACTGTCCTCTCCCTTGTTGCCTGGGTGGGGCAGTAGCTCTAAATGCAGTCTTCTGGATCATGGCAGCTGGGGTTCCTTGTACCTTGAAGTCTTTGCTGGATCGATGGTATTCTCTAGTTCAGCCACTTTCTGTGTCAGGACCTGTACTCATTGGGTAAGTTCCTCTTGGGGATTCACCATCAATGCCTTGGGTGGTTGCATGGATGCTGTGCCAGTTGCCTGGTGTGACTGAACCTCCAAAACCTCACCAGCTGCCTGCATCTCCTCCTCCTCTCGGACCTCTTTTATCAGCCGAGAGTAACTTGGTGGATTTTCTTGTCGTTCCCTTAATCGAAGATGGAGAAGGATTGGGTTCTGATATTGAACTCCTCTTACAATCTGAGCCAATCTAGTCCTGTCCATTTGCTCAACAGCCACTGCTCCCCTCATAATGACTCTCTGTAATAATTTCTCCAATCTCTGTATATAGGCAGAAACCTTCTCACCCTTTTGTTGTCTGGCATTTAGGAACTTGCAATAAATATCCTCCGAGCTCTCAGTTCTCCCAAAGGTGTGATCGAGGGCCTCTAGGCAGTCCTTCACCCCGACCCAAGGATTACTGAGCTTCACGGTGTGAATTACATCTAGTGCCGGGCCCCTAAGGCACTCTGCTAGACACCTTCTCTTTTCAGCATCAGGTACTACCCACTCCTGCAGCACTTCAGTGGTGTGTTCCAGCCAGGGTTCAAACCCTTCTTCCCCAGGTATTGGGGTGGGACCCCCAGAAAATAACCTTAGTTTATGATAGGGGCCTGATTCAGGGTGGGGCTGCATGACCTTTTCTAACACTTGCCCCAAAGCCTTTGCTCACTCATCAGGTGAGGGAGCAGCCCCCAGGCGTGGGGCTCTTGGATCAAAGCCCAACAGACCCGGAATGTCAGCCAAGGTCTCTCCCTCTTTCCCCAAGACGGCCGACATTTTCTTTAAAAACTCTGCATCAGAGGCAGGAGCTGGTGGGGACTGGCTCCCAGTGGCTATTAGCTTCCATGCACTGTCTTCCACTGCTATCTCGCTTGGAACCACTGGCAGCTCACACAGTACTGCGAAAGCCCCCTCCTCCCTCGTGAACATGCGCCCACCATTTTGCACTTACTCAGGCACTCACTGGCTGCCCTTAAAATAAATTCTATTGAGCCCTCATTGAATGCCTCTGGTATCCCTGTCACCAGAAGACAGTTCTTTTAGGGTCGACATCCATCCCCTTGCACCAATCCTCTAACAGGTGTACAGCCATTATAGAAACTGCAATTTCCCCCGATATATAACAAAATGGTTTCCCCAATTTAAGATGTGCTTGGAAGGCATCCTGGACAAGCCCCTAATTGTAATGCCGACAGACCCTGATTGTCAGGAGGCAGGATTGAACCGGAGACCTCTGGAGCTTAGGGCATGAGCCTCTACAGCATGAGCTAAAAGGCATCTGGCTTTTAGCTAAGGCTCCAGAGCCGACTCATTTAACTCTCTCTCTCTGTGGTCTCAGTGCCACTAGATGGGACAGAACACCACACCCAGGAGGTGTGTGGGTTACATATACAGAAAAAAAGCCGGCTTGAGATTCAAAGAAATGCAGGAGTGCAATTTACCAATGGCTGGAAGTTGAAGCTAGACAAAAATGTATGTTATTTCCAGTCTGAATTAACAGTGCGGGTAATTCAGCATTGGAACAATTTACCAAGAGTCGTGATGGATTTGCCATCAATGGAGGTTTTTAAATCACAGTTGGATGTTTTTCTAAAAAGATCTGCTCTGGGATCATCTCCCTTCCCCCTTGTCTACAGTTGAAATGCTGAGGATGCTAACTACGCCCACATGAGGGGTCCTCCCATTGGCACAGGTAATTCATCTCCCCAAGAGGCAAGAGGTGGTAGCTTGGAGAATTCTCCTCCATCAACCTTGCACTCTCTGCACCAGGATGAGGTTGGTGTAAGTGTGTCACTCAAGTGTGTGGATTTTTCATACCCCTGAGCAATGTAGTTATACCAACCCAACTTCCTAGTGTAGACCAGGCCATTATACGTTCTGGGGGAGAGGGAAGGTGCATGGGGATGGCAGGAAGGGATGAGTTAGCTGCTGTAGGAGAGCAGGAAATGGAGGGAAAGGGAAGGGGAAGAAAAGGTTACAGGAGCTCTCACATCTAACAAGCGCATCTCTGTCAGTCTTAGGGTCCTGCCTCCAAGTCCTGTTAACCTGTCCCCATTTTACAAGCCAGCTCTCTAGTCCTCAACACAAGAAAATACAGCAGTGGTGAGACGCTGAAACCCTGCTCTGGCTGGCTGACTCTTGCAGACGATACTTCTTTCTGTCCCTGGCCTGGCTGGGGGTGCTGAGGCTTCCTCAGTGATGCGCATGTGCGTGCACACACACAGAGTGATGGCAGACTCATGGCGTGTCAAGGACAGGCTTATACTCAATGTGCATCAGACTCTTCATCCTCCTCTTAAGGGTCCCTGATGCTAAAAGTCAAGTCAGTTTTTAAAAAGTGAATTCAAAGTCATGTCAAGAGCTACACCCTCCCGACTCCCCCAGCCAATCTTCATGGTTCTCTTCCTATTTTTAAAATGTTTTTCTATCTATGTTCTTATCTGGCACCTGTCACTGCAGTATCAGAGACCCTGAACACTAAAACTGACTGTGCAAAAAGTTCTAGCACACTGAAAAGGAGAAAACGATTTCCCTCTCTGATCTCCTTCAGTTACACTCATCTAGGGCGTGTTTGGGACAACGGCAGGGACAACATAACTGAGAAGTGTGGCTTTGAAGGCGATGGAGCCTCTTGAACACTGCAGTTTTGTCAAGACAAAAGATCAACTGAGATTAAACGTTACGTTGTCACTGAGGGCCTCCAGGTGGCAGCATTGTCTCACTTTGCAGGCAGCCTCTGGCAAGACAGCACTGACTGTCACTGGCACAGGTTATTGCTCAGATGTGACATTCATAGCTATTGGTGCACCCTTGTTCTGACCACTAAACTCACATTGCTGCGCAGCTCCTCCTTGGCACTCACACAAGCTGTGAAGCTGTGCAGTGAAACAACAGTGACTGGCGAGTGACACGGATACAGGGTGACCAGACAGCAAGTGTGAAAAATCAGGACAGGGGGTGGGGGGAAATAGGAGCTTATAGAGGAAAAAGACCCAACAGTTGGAACTGTCCCTATAAAATCAGGACATCTAGTCACCCTACATGGATATAGGGGACTGAGCAACCCTTCCCCTCTCTTCCTCCTAAACTCACATACACTTGCTGGATTTCCAGGTTTGCCAGTGCTCAGGGACCTAGCCTCCCTACAGCTGCCTGAGGAGGGAGCTGTGCATAGATGGACACTGGAGTTGACTCCCACTGGAGCACCCACTGCCATGGAAATGGGGACTTCTGGCTGTAATAACCTTAGTCCCAGATTTGGACCTTAGCGTCCAAAATATGGGGGTTAGCATGAAAACCTCCAAGCTTAGTTACCAGCTTGGACCTGGTACCTGCTGCCACCACCCAAAAAATTAGAGTGTTTTGGGGCACTCTGGTCCCTCTGAAAAACCTTCCCTGGGGACCCCAAGACCCAAGTCCCTTGAGTCTCACAACAAAGGGAAATAATCCTTTTTCCCTTCCCCCCTCCAGATGCTCCTGGAGAGATACACAGACACAAGCTCTGTGAAACTACACAGAGTGACTCCCCCTCTCTGCTTCCAGTCCTGGAAACAAAAAGTACTTTCCTATTCCCCCAGAGGGAATGCAAAGTCAGGCTAGCAATCCAACACACAAATCTCCCCTTGATTTCTTCCTCCCACCAATTCCCTGGTGAGTACAGACTCAATTTCCCTGAAGTAAAGAAAAACTCCAACAGGTCTTAAAAGAAAGCTTTATATAAAAAGAAAGAAAAATAAGTACAAATGTTCTCTCTGTATTAAATGATACAACACAGGGTCAATTGCTTAAAAGAATATTGAATAAACAGCCTTATTCAAAAAGAATACAAATCAAAGCACTTCAGCACTTATATTCATGCAAATACCAAAGAAAAGAAACCATAGAACTTACTATCTGATCTCTTTGTCCTTACACTTAGAAACAGAAGACTAGAAAATAGAACTACTTCTCCAAAGCTCAGAGAAAGCAGGCAGCCAGAAAACAAAGACCTTAGACACTCAATTCCCTCCACCCAAAGTTGAAAAAATCCGGTTTCCTGATTGGTCCTCTGGTCAGGTGCTTCAGGTGAAAGAGACATTAACCCTTAGCTATCTGTTTATGACACTGGCTTTCCCATGGGGCGAGAGCTATTGATAGCATTCCAGGCACTGCCTGCGCCCCAAAATCACCAGAAGAATTGCTGATAGGAAGGACTCTGAAACACAGCAGAGCCGAGAGCATCTTTTTGTTCTGTTTGTGCAGCTCTTAGCACTGTTGGGTCCTGCTCCCTGGCTTCGAGGTGCTACCACAATACAAACCATTAGCAATTCTGGAGGTGCTGATGGCAAGTCCGGGATCAAGGTGGCATTAGAAGTTGTCAGTTTAACAAGAGCTTTAACCCTTTATTTTGTAAAAATCTGCTTTAAGTAGCAAAATGAAAACAAACCCCACAAGCACCAAAACCCCAAACTGTGAACTTCGAGTGCTATTAGAAATTTTCGTGGTGTTTTGGTGAAAGCAAGGATGGTACACAATAGAGATGTAAATATCGTTTTGAAAAGTACCCATTTAAACTATTAAAATTATATTGGTTAACCATTTAATCATTAACAAGTTCACAATCTACCCCACATGGCGGGGGTCGGGGTCAAGGGTCTGGGGCTGCTGCACGGCCCCACACAGCAGAGGTTGGGGTCTGGGGTTGCCACCTGACCCCACGTAACAGGGGTGAGGGTCTGGGGTTGCCGCCCAGCCTCACACAGCAGGGTCAGGTCCAGGACTGCTGCCCGGGCCCACACACTGGGGGTCAGTGTCCAGGGCTGCAGCCCAGCCCCATATAGTGGGGTCCAGGGTTAGGGTTGCTGCCAATCTGTTTTAAACATTAACTGCAATATCTTAATGATAAGGCTAATATTTATCAGTTAACTGTTTAAGTGTTTAATATTTTACATCTCTAATACAGAGCGAGCACTAAGGGTCCCAAATCATCCCGTTTTGTAGCCTCTGTCTTGATAGACACCTTTTCTCAGTCCCGTTTTGCAAGCACTGGAAAAACACTCGCACTTCAGCACAAAACCGTCACAGCAGCCTCAGCACTGTTAAGTTAGACTAACTCCTGCAGTCCATGGACTGTGGAACAGGCAGATGTGCTGATCTATTGATACAAAAGCCCCTGAGGTCTCTGTCAAGGATCTGTGCTCCGCTGTGAGTCTGGTGAGGTTGGGATAACGTTGCTTTTCAGAATCTGCTGGAGGTAGAAGTGAAAGCCATGTGGAGTAAATTATGGACCCATTATTAGCAATATGAAAGCAGCAAGGAATGTAGGAGACTCCTCCTTTCGTTTAGTTCCCTGCTTTGAATATTTTGCAGAGGTAGGTTTCACTCTCCTTGAAATTGCGTGTCTATCAGAGGTAAAGTTAAGGGCGCTGTTTGTCACTAGAGGGCGCTCTTTCCCAGAGAAAAAACTTCCTTATGCTCTTTTCAGGGCCCAGATCTGGCAGTAGCTTTACCAGTGACCTCAGTGCACCTGGGTTGTAACGTTCACTGCAGGGACTGGGCTGCGGGGGAGCCCAGCTCCCTGTGGCTCATTACACTGGAGAGATTGGGAAGCAGGTTTCCCAAAGAGCTGTGTGTTCCTGCCTGGACCATCCTGCAGATCTGGGCAGAGCTGCTGAGTTTGTCTGTATGGAGAGTCAGCTGGGAACTCCTGGGGCTGCTCCTGTTATGCAGAGCCGGCTCCAGGCACCAGCTCAGCAAGCAGGTACTTGGGGCAGCCAAGAGGAAGGAGCGGCACGTCGGGGTCTTCGGCGTTGGGTCCCTCGGTCCCTCTCGGAGGGAAGGACCTGCTGCCAAAGTGTCGCCGAAGAAGAAAGCAGCGTGGTGGAGCTGCCGCCGAAGTGCCACTGATCGCGATCACGGCTTTTTTTTTTCCCCTCACCGCTTGGGGTGGCAAAAACCCTGGAGCTGGCCCGGCTATTACGGGCACAGTTGTCTACAGCTGGTGCAGCCTGAGCTGTGTTAGAGGCAACTGTGGAGGTGATCCTCACCAGCAGCAGTGCCCAGAAGTGGTCTCCTGTTCCCAGTGACCCTTTGGCAGAGTGGGGCACAAACACCCAACAGTGCAGCCAATAGCAGGCCCTGAAAGTCACCTGTTTTAAACATCCCAAGCAGTGGAGCCCTCACCCCACATGCCGGCGCTGTCAGGAAGGGACAGCAGGTGCCAGTGGGCAGGCCTCCAGGGGGTTGGCCTAGCCCCCATTTGGCTGTCTCCATATCAGCAAAGCATCAGCTGGTCTGACAGACATGCTGGTGTCAGCCCTTCTCTCGCCGTAGCCTATGGCCTGATGCTCTTCCCTGCAGGTGGGAAGCGCTGTGCAATGCAGGGACTTCAGGCTGCATAAGAAGGCCAATTAACATACAATCCCCAGGCCTCTCCAATAACTGGGCTATGGAGATGGCTGGTGCTGCTTCAGCCCCATGACCTGCTGTCCTCAAAGCACCCTAGAGGTTGGGAGTAGGTCCCACCCCTCTTATCCTGCTTCTGTGCTTGCCACCCTGCTTCTGGGGTCACAGATGTACTAATTGCCAGTGTCAATAAGTACGAGTGGCTGGCTGGCTGAGGAGGTGTTGAAGAAGGTCCTGCATGTTTTGGTCCTAACGCTGGGGCCTTTCTGGGCTTGAATTGGTGAGAGAGCTGGGCTCCTGCTGCACCCCTTTCCAAACAAGGATTCAGGGCAGATTTCCTTGTCACTCTGGAGGCCTTACTCAAGGGCAGCTGGGTTTGGCTGGGGTGGCTCTAGGCAAGTGTAACGACACCCCAGCTGGCTGAACTATGGGGATCCAAGCCTGAGTCTCCTCTCCCTTCTCCACTGGCCTTCCTGAGTGACTCCTGCCTCACACCAGTGTGAGTATGAACACAGGCCCACAGTCTATTTACATGACCATGTATTAACGCAGTTTTGCCTACATTCAAAGGGCTGTTGGAGGGGCCCGGGGATGTGTCTGATATATTGGTGTCTGTTACCATAATCTTACAGTATAGTGTGCCTTTAGTAACCCAGGATCAGATGCTGCCGAGCAAAGAGATGCCTCTAACACTGGTTGTCTTCCTCTGCCTTTGCTATTTAGCTGTGTATCCAATAGACGTCTCTCCCTCGCCTCCTATATCTAGCTTGTTAATAAAGGACAAATAATACTTTGTCTTTGGATATGAAAACAAGGCTTCTGCCCCCAAAAGCTTAAATCTAAGAGTTCAATCATGGAGTCCCATCTTGTGCTGGACAATCGTGGAACTACCTACCCACATGATGGAGATTACTCATGTCAGCCATCTCATTGGGGCCAGTTCTCATCTCACATAAACCAGGAGTGACTCCACTTAAATCACTGGAGTTACACTGCCATGAAACTGGTGAGAGAAGAGAATTGGACCCAAACTCATGAGTAAAATTACTCATGGGTAAGTGGTTGCAAGACTGGCCCTAATAGGAGAAAGAGACAGAGGTAAGAGGTTATAGAAACTGTGAACGGCCTCCTCTCCTGTTCTCCTCAGCTGTGTTCATATAGTTTGGTTTTTAGCCATCTATTTGCCATTGTAACCCTTGGCCATTTTTCTGGCCATTGTTTTATTTCTTATAACTAGTGAACACCCATTTCTGGCACTCAGGTTTTTAGACAGGGTGTGTTGGAAAAAGATCTCTTCTCCACCCCCTGAAAAGTTAGATGTTTTGTCAAAAACCCTTCAGCCCCAAAGGAGAAGTTTTCAGGTTTTGGGGGCCAAAAATCAAAACCTCCCTGTGGGAAATGGCTGAAAACAGAACTCCCTGGTTTGTCACCCAGGCATCAGACAGGGTGGGGCATGCATACACTCTCTGGGGACAGTCACACTGGGGCAAAAGCTCCATTTTTCACTGGGAAAAGAAACTTGGCTGGAAAACTTGTGCCCAGCCCATGTGTTGGAGAAGGGCCTAGCCTGATCCTCTGATCTGCCCCCTTCCAAAGGGGTTACCCTACCGGAGAAGACACTGGGTCCCTCCAGGAGGTGAGGATGGGTCTGATCCTGCAGCTCTCCCTGGAGCCTTTCTACAGCCCCCTGCCTTGAGTCCCTCTGCCCCATCTGCCCTGCCCTTGCATCCCCCATCTTGTTCTGAACAGCAGCCCAGCACCAGTCGCCTCCTGCCTCTTTAAGAGGAGGCTCCCCCTCCCACTCTGCCTCTCCCGGCCGGGTGGGGGTTGGGGTTTCCCAGCCTACGCAGGCTGCGGCCACATGATGCTGACATCAGCTGCAGCATCCATCCCTGCGGCAACCTCCCCCCCCCCCCCACCCCCCAGCGCATCCCTGATTTGCAGGCGCCTGTGGCTTTAAGAGGCTCAGCATCGCCTTTCCCTAGTCGAACCCCCTGCTCCCAGCCATGTCGGCCAGCCCAGCCTACAGCGAGGAGAAAGGGGGCTCCTCCAGCCTGGGGGAGCCGGAGTACGGCCACGATCCGGCCAGCGGCGGCATCTTCTCCTCGGATTACAAACGGTAAGGGGGGGCGCGGCTAGACTGGGCAGGGGCTGGAAGGACCGGCTCGGGCCATCCTCTGCCCTGATTCCCAGGGCGTGGGCTATTGGATCATGGATGCACTGTCCCTTGTTTCCCCCGATTTGGGGCAGCATTTGTTTACGCTGAGAAAAGCACCAGCCAGGAGGGGCCTGTGGGGGCGGCCATTGCAGTGGCTGATGCCTGTAGCTCCCCCTCGGAGGAGTCTGGGGTATAAAGGGGGCGCCTGGATTGTTTCTAGTCCCTGGGGTGGGGTGGCTGATTTCAGGGAGGCTTTGGCTGAAGCCTAAGAGCAGGATGAGAATTGAAACAAATTTTAAAAGGTTCCCAGCCACTTTCTGCTAAGCATGTGATTGCACCTGGGATGTGTTTGTTCTCCGCTACCAGATGATGTTTGTTTGAGAAGCTTTGTGGCTAAACCTACAGCAGAAGGGCTCCTGGGGGGATGCTGGGGGCAGGGAGACACTCAGGTTCCTGGCTCAGATTTCCCCTTTATCTTGTCTACTATAGACGCACAGCGAATCTATAGATCTAGCCTTGCAGACTAGCAGCAGCAAATCTTTGCACTGTATGTGACATCTACATGCAGGTGGAAGCTGGATTCCTATAGCCCTCCATACAGATTGCGGTATTTTTCTTACAACGGCCAAACAACCCATCTTTGCTGCCCTGGTTTCAAGTGGCATATTTAAGGCCCAGGGAGCTGAATTTACTGGCCAAGTCTCAAATGAAAGGAGAACCCATCCCGCTCCGATCTGAAACTGTTAAGCCATAAGCATATTTCATGGCCTTTCACCAACCCAAAGTGCACTTTGCAGTGTCATGCAAGGACACAGTCAGGGCCCCCTGTATGCTGTTGGGAGCGTGATGAGGTGAGAAAATACACTGCTGGGTGTTGGTGGGAAGACACTCACCTTTATAAATGATTTCTGTCTGTAAGCTGAGGTTTTCTCTGAAATCTGAAGAACCGTACATATGGTATGCCAGCTTGTGTGCTGCCATAACTGGAGATCACCAATATCTCATAAGACAGAGAGGAATTGCAAGGCTTTATTGCAAATCTAGTTTATGTGACATGACTTTGAACTTCTAGGGGAAAATCTGGGCCACACAGAAGTCAAAGGCAAAACTGTAATTGACTGCAATGGGGCCAGGATTTCACCCCAACTGTGTTAGATGTTCCTGTGCAATCTATTCATTCACATGAATGTGGGCTCATAGGGCTGCCTGTAGCTAGGGTTAGAAGGTAAGAACAATCTGTGCTAAGAAACAAACTGGAAATGCTACTCTGAACAAAGAATGAAATTCAAACCTTCAAGTGTCAGGATTCCCTTATCTACCCCTCTTGTGTCTAGTTATTGCAGCACATACAGACCTTTATCGTAGTGCTTTGCAATGGCACATTGCTAGGAAAGCAATATTGGCAAGTAAAGACTGTTTGTAGATTGCTGCCCATATCTGAGGCATCATCTCCAATCTGGAATTCCTATAGATAGGGTTGTTATTGAGTATGTTATACTGTTAGTGGCTCCGGGGGCCATTTCGTGTGTACTGGATCTGTACAGGGATCCAGAGAAATGCTTTGAAATGACCCCATGAGAAAAGACTAGAGGCCTGAGTCTCATCTCACTGTAAATCTGGATTAACTCCACTGGCTTTGCTGGAGGGATTGGATTTCTGCTGCTGTGGCTAAGATCGGAATCTGTCTGTCTGCCTGGGGAAGAGGGGAAGGTGCCAGTGGGGCAAAGAAGGATCGTGATAGAAATCTGGCCTGCCAAAGGAGAGGTATTCTTACGTACTGCATCAAGGGCTGAATCAGCCAGAATTCCTTCTGGCATTCCCACTGTACACTGGGCCTTAAAACCACAATGTGACCCAGATGCAGATCGCAGAAAGCTGCGGAGAGGCCTCTAAGGTAACAGCCATTGGAGCGAAGATGGGTCCCGCTGTGACTATGGATGTTTGGGCCCCTACCCTTCTCCCTTATATGCTGATGTAAATTGGGAGGAGCTCTATTAAAGTCAGGGGCACACTTACACTGATGTCAAATTGGTATGAGTGAGAGAGAGAGCAATAGGGCCCATACAGCATGTCATGCAGTACTTTCTCATGAAGTGGGTGAAGTGGGTCTGGGGCCCCAGCAGCCAAAGGATCCCTTTAGTTAAAGGGGTTTACAAATCCCAACACCAGTGAATAGAGAAGCATGGTCAGAGACTTTCTAAACAGCTGTTTGCTTGTTTATTACTCAAACCTTCCTGGGCAGTGTTAGGAACTCAAATGGCACAGACCGCAGCAAGGCATTAGAACCAGGAAGTGAAATTAGCTCAGGCTGCAATTCTGCTGTTGGATCCATCCATGCAGATTCCTGCATGGCTACTGGGCTCTGAACGGGCACCAGGGTCTGCCCAGGCAGATCTGATTGTGCATGTTGTTGTAGGAACCACCGAGTCACAGCTGGGTCTCAACCAATCATGTTATTAAGTTTACACAGACATGCCCAGCTTAGCTACACACACCCTGCTGCTCTGATGGCCGCCTGGTGGCTTCTAAAACCTAGAACATGGCGCAGGCTGCTAGAGGGCTCACAAACTATTTAAAGGGATACTACCTTATTCCTGTGCGCTACAATAGGATTGGGGCCTCTCGGTGAAACCCAGACTTAACACATGGAAGAAGTGAGGGGAGATAAATGAGATGTGAAAAATCCTTTGCCATTAATAATGTAGGGCAGCTTTGGAAAACACTGCAAATGCTCACTAGCCCAGGCACGAAATCAGTGCTCTCTTGGGTATTTGTATGATCCCCATTCCTTAGGATCAGAGAACCTCACAGGCCTGGCTGTAGCTAGTTTCATCACGTCCCTGTGAGGGAGAGAAGAGCTGTTATCCTGTGACCAAGAGAGACTAAGGGCCAGATGAACTTCAATGGGGGTGAGGCTCCTAAATCCCTTTGAGGATCTGGGACTTGTCTTGGTCACACAAGAAGACTGTGTGGAGCCAGGAATTGTGTGTAGGTTCTAGGCAGGCACCCTAACTACTGAGCCATCCTTCCTTTCTGTTCTTCACCATGATTTGGGAGAATAGAAAAACTAAGGAGATTTTTCTCTTCATCTCAAAATGTTACCTCAGGCCAATGGTTAAAATGGTGCCAGGCTGATCTAAAGGGTTGATTATTTTATTTTTCAATGGAGTGAAATGTTGGTAGCAGCTGGTTACTAAGCCAACTAACGGCACCGTGGGTTGGATTCAAAGATGGATTTCTCCCCTGTGCAGAGGAATAGAATCCCGGGCTCTACTGGGTGCCTCTGCATGGGGCTGGATTTCACCCTGTCCAAACTAGAAGATACAGCAGCTCACCTTAAAAACCAACCAGGAATGAGAGCCATGGATTCTCAGCCAAACTCACCAGCACTAGCCCACTGCTAGCTCTGATCTTTCCAGTGCTGTTTTAACATAGATCTTGATTTTATTTCCTTGTTTACTGGTAGTCCAGAGTGACAGACTAGCCCTCAAAAGCAGGTGTGTGTGTGTGTAAATGAAAATGAAGTGCTGAGCCATCACACTTCTCACAACACAAAGGTGCAGCTGGAGTTTTACCATCCCTGATTGTCTTGTGTCAGATCTTGGAAGATAACTAGGGCTGTGCCAGGACAGAAAGCTTGCAAGGGGACAATGTGGGTGCCAGTTACAGTCTTGCTGGTGACTCAGGAGGCAGCAATCTTCCTTGTGAGTCAGTGCTGCAGTCAAGTGGCAGAGGTGCTGGAGGTGCCCCTTTTGGGATTAGCTGTTAAACACAGGCCGGGAGCACCTCTGCTTTTTAAATTGTGGGTTCTAGGACGGGAGTGTTGATCCCTGGGTTCTGTCAGATACCAGTGGAGGGGATTATGTTCTGCCTCCCTCAGTTCCCTCGGCAGCATCACTTGGACAGGACGGTGCTCTTTGCTTCCTGCCCTGAACTTTCCTGGGATGTTCAGTTCCTGTGTCCTGCTCCAGAGGTGGCGGCAATACAGAGGTGAGTGATAGGATTTCAGGGTATATTCTTCTAGGTTTAGTACGGTGAGCTCCAATAGAACTCACTGCAGTTACAGGTAGAGCTATGAGATGTCCAGGTTAGAAAGAGGAGCCAGGATCGACATGACTGGACACCTTTGTTGTGGAATTAAATATAAGTCCTGGGCTTTGGGGTGAGAGCATGGAACTCAGATGCACAGAGCCATCCTCAATCTGCCTCTGGCTGGAGGCAGGGGGGCCTAGAGGAGTCTGCCTGTATGCAGGGCAGGAGGCAAGAGGCTGCCTAGGCACTGGAAGAAGACATGTCAATGGGAGGTGGTCTGTGTAGAATGCCAGGCAGCCTGTGCAGTGAGTGTGTGGTGCATACCCTAGTATGGAAGGGGAATGGGTGAATGTAGCTCCCTGCTAATGCCAAAGGGGGATGTTTGTCTCAGGGCAGGGGGTGGCAGTACTGGGGCAGAGTTAACTGGGAGAGGCCTTTTGTCTGGGAATGTATCCGATTTGATGCGGCCAGTGCTCCTTGTAACTGAGAAGGTGGCTGTCCCGCCACCCGCTGTTCATTTTCTCACTGGAGGGAGAGCCGTGCTTCTGCTGCTCATCTTGCTCCCTAGAATAATTAACAGGACGCACCCAAAGGTCCATCTCTGCCCTTTCGGAGGCCAACAATCTCCATTAGTTACATGTCCCAAATCCTTGGAGGAGGCTGCTCCCTGCTGCCTCTGCTCACCTTGACTTAGCTCAGCTGGTCTGGCTGCTTCTAACGCTCTGTGGTTTGCTCCTGATAGCTCAGGTACCGTCAGCGTTGGCTCAGCGTTAGCTTCTGACAAACCTTCTTGTCAGGCAGGCAGCTCACCATGGGCTGGGCGTATGTTGCCGTTTATAAGCGAGGCACTATTGATTAGGGGCAGAGCATAGATGGGAATCCCATCGGAGAACCAGGTCTCAAGTTTCCACATGGAATTCTCTCCTTCCCATGGAGAAACCCCATTTTTCTTTGCAACTCCCCTATTTACAATCCAGGTGGGTTCTTACACTGTCTTGTCACCATGGTATCTAAGCACCTTCCAGTTGAGCATTGAGCAGCTGGACAGACATCTGTCATGAGTGGTTTGTACTTTCTCATCCTCTCCCCAGGGAGAGTGCTGTATGTGCAGCGGAGTGGTTTGTTTTGGTAGGGTTTTGGTTTTGTGTCCATGCTGCTCAGTGTAGAGTTAGAGAAGGCAGAACTGTGCTTTGCGCTTGGAGTGCGGCTGGGAGGTTTGGGATGGCCCTTGGTTCCTGGGGGAGGTCGGTCTGCCATCTGGGACTGGCCCCCTGAGAAGTCATAGCATTGGAGGGTCTTCTAGACATGCTGGTTCCAGGCCATTGAGCGGTCTGAAGATCAGGATTGAGACCTGAAACTTGACTCTGTTTTCTATGCGAGACTTGTGTGGAGAGCAGAGGACAGGTTCCTTAGCATTGCTGGGGATTCTTACAGGCTGGCACCTGGCCTAAATGAACTTGTGCACCTCCCTCTAGTTGCCCTGATCTCTGCAGTGGGAAGAGCACTCTACTAGGATCGACTCGCTCCCATCCCTGGCATGGATCCATCAGTCCTCCCCAGCCCTGCTGGAGGGAATGGCTGCAGTACATTGGACAGCTCACTCCTTACCGCAGCCTGGGTGGTGTAGGCACAGATTTGACTTTCTGACAGATGCCTGCTCAGATGGAAGCTGAGCTCCTGATCCCGCTGCGGCCTGGTGCTGGGGTGGGACTGCCCCATCTGCCCAATCCCTTCCTCTCTGAGGTGTGTAACCCCCTGCGGGGACGTTGCTGACCCACCACTCGCCTGCCATCTGTCAGCAGCTGTCTGTCTGCCTGTCTGCAGCCAGCTGGTGTGAAATGGCTGGACAGCAGCACTCTGTCAGTGCCAGTTGGGACAGATCTGGTGCTGATGATTCAGCAGGAGGTGCTGTTTCCCCAGAAACAGGGCGCTGATGTTAATAGCTGGAAGGCACTGTGCTGCTCTAGGTGCTGTCTCTTGAGTGAGATGTGGAACTGAGATCCTACCCGCTCATGCTGCTATGCCACTCTTCACTATGTCCTCCAGCTGCTAACTCCCCCTACAGTCCCAGCTGTACATAGTGGTGTTCTTCACTTCCTGTCCTAAACTGTTGTGCAGCGTAGCTGGGTGCTCTATAACAGCAGCTGCATTCTATCCCAGAGGTGGCTGCATTGCAGTGGTGAGTGAAATGATCTCTGTGTAAAGCAGCTTATTGGAATCTCCTGGGATGAAAGGGGATAGAGAGCGTTGGAGGAGCAGGATCCTGGCTGCCTACTAGTTACCATGCTTCCACCAGAGCTTTCTGCTGCCTTTGCCTCCCGCATGTGCAAGGCTCTGCTGGGTTTGGGTTTTACATGTTGGCTGGCTGTTCTGCTGGATAATGTGGGTGTGGGAGGACTCAGGGCTAGGGCTGCATCGCTCTGCCATTTGAATCACACAGCTGGGTCGTATTTGTGTCCGGTATGGGAAAGCATCCATGCCTTTCTCTTCCAGCTAGAGCACTCCTATGCACTGTATGTAGAGCTGTCCTTGAAGTGCATCTGGTAGCTACAGCTGGGACAGGCTGATGGGTCCCAGCCTCACTGAGCCCCGGTGCACTTCAAGGAGTCAGTTGCCATCCTCTGAGCAGGCTGGGGACAGCTCTTTCCCTCACGTACCATGGAGCAGCGGAGTTCTGCCCAGGCTTCTCCTCTGCCAGCTTTTCAGGCTTGCAGGCAGGGACCAGACCAATGTCCATGCTCTGTGCAAGGTTTTGGGGCTTCAGAAGGCCTTTGCCAGTTCCCATGGGATTCTCTGCAAATCAGATGCCTGCAGGGGTCCAAACCCCACCACAAGGCTCGAGCTTGTCTGGTCATTGTAGAGTGCAATCAAAGGCTGCCAGGTGCCCCAGTGAGGCTGGGGGTAGCATGTGGGCTCCTAGAGAGTCTCAACGCAGGTGGAATGGCCCAGAGGAAGTGGCACTGGGGAGGCTGAAATGATGGATCCTCCAAGCCTATGCAGCCGGGCAGTCACTGTGAAGCTCCTGCCCACCGCACTCACCGATAGACCTCAATCTGAGTGAGGAGAGGGGAAATCTGAGCCCCGGAGGCTGCCAAGCAGGGTGTAGATTGGTGCCTCTTGTGGTCCGCAGGCCTGTTTCACACAGGTCCCCCAGGGAGCTGCTCTGGACCTGTCCTGCTGGGCTCCCTGTGGTGGGCTTTGTGCCCCCGCCCTCTCACTGACTACCACGCCTGCTGGGCATGCTTGCTTGGGCAGACTATTTTGAATGGCTCTGTGGGAGTCAGACACTCCTGGCGACAGTCCAGCCGGGAGAGGCCTGTGAACCCAAAACCAATGCCTGGGTCTTCTTGCTGTGGCCACTGGCCTGCAAGCATTGCAGGGGGTGGGAATAATGAAGCAACCGCAGCATGAGAGGCCCGGACAGCCCCCCCAGGCTGACGCCCCCAGGGTCTGTGCAGAGCTGCTGGGGCTGTAAATGAGCCATGTTGCCAGGCTGCCCACAGCGGAAGGAAGGTACGGTGGGGACTGTGCTCTTCCTTATGCCTGTCTGAGCCCAAGACTCCTATCAGGGGTATGATGCCCCCCCCAAAACTCATTCATCCCTGCTGCCTGTCAGATCTAGCGCCAGGTGCTCTCCAGCGCCCCCTGCACTGGGACTGTGGCAAGGCAACCCAGCCCAGCATCACTGCCAGGCCTGGAGAGATGGTTGGTGGGCCTCTGTCACATGGATGGTTTAGGCCCCAGGCCCACACCTTGGCCATCCACCATCACAGCTGAGCTGAGGCTCAGCTGAGAACATGGGTCTTTCCCCAAAACAGTCACAGCCTCCCGCTCCCACTGAGTCTCGTTCCCAAATCCTGCATGTCTTCTAACAGGTGCACCAGCCCCGGGAGGACAGGGGATCCCCAGTATCGCTGGGAAAGCAGGGAATGGAAACTCTGCATTTTCCAGGCCCTTCTCCCAAATGGGAGCTCGCCCTGCCCAGGGCTCTGGGATAAACGTCAGGATAAATGTAGTGGCTGGGAGCGTGGAGAGAGCCTGGCAAGGTGCAGGCAGGAGCTGGACCAGCTCCCAGTCAACTCTGCCAGTGTTCCTCAATCCTGACCCACAGCCCCCTGCTACTCCAGTCCTGCCCCCGTTCCCAAACAGCTCCACACAAGAATCCTGTCACTTTCACACTGCTTCTGCACCAGGGGCTCTATTGGCAGGAATGGGAGCTATTCATGAGGCAAGGGGCCCCCTGGAAGATGTGAGGTGGGTGGAATGGCAGAGACACTCCCCCCCCCCCCCACACACACACACCCTTTTAGGGACAAGAATAGCAAAGATCCCAGTAACGCTCCAGAGGGGTGTAGGGGGCTAAAATGTCATCTGCTCACTGGCCTTACAGCAGGATGGCTGCAGCCACTTCGTGCAGGCCCAGGATTAACCCTTGTGCAGAGCAGTGCTGGGATCTACACAGCTCCTCACTGTCCAGCAGCGCTGTCAAGCAGCCTGTCCCACAGGGCCTGGGCTTCGTGGATCTGCGGGAATCCTCGGTGCTCAGAGACAGGAGCCAAACTAGCCAACGGCTCAGAGTAAGCTTGTAAATGCTCCCAGCACCACCCCCACACTGACTCCAGTGGGGGTTCCACTCACAGGGTTGGGCCCAGGAACTACCAAGTGGGTGGGTATCCCCCACACCAACCGCCCCCATAATTGGCACCTGAGTCCAGGAGCTGCTTGCTGGCAGCCCTGATAGGGACCAAGGACTGGCCTGGCCATGGAGACTGAGTGCCCATCTCGCCCCTAGTAGCAGGCTCCCTACAGAACAGGGGACGGGGGCAGGGGCTGTACCTGGCCTGAGGATTTCCTTCTCTAGCACTGTCAAACTGACACCTGTCACTGAATTTGGCTCCTCTTTCCTCAGTTTCCCTGTCTGACATCCATCTCTGAACTTTTCCTTCCGTGCTCTCTGTGAGTAATGTGAACCTGAAGGCAGGTAGGATTTCACTGGGAACATTCTGATACCAGCCCAGAGGTACTGGGAGCACCATCTATCCTGGTGTCAGGACAGCTCAGATCCTGCACTCAATGGCCCGGTGGGCTAAGAAGGAGTCTAGATGAGTTGGCCTGGCCTGGCTCAGCAGCATTTGCTGTGGTGCTGTGTGTACAGCATGGACATGGCAGCCTGGGAAGGAGATCAGCCGTCTGTGGGGCTCTGGCTTCAGCGAAACACTTTGGGTCTGCTCCTCCCGTCATGTGCCCTGGGGTAAGCCAGGAGCCAGTGATGCTTCCGCAGGGTAAACCTGATGTGAGATCACAGTCCGGTCTGAACACTCATCCACGTTTGGAATTTAACGCCTTAGTACAAAATTCTGGACTGGAGGCAGGGAGGCACAGGAATTGCATGGCAGAGGAAGGATGGGCTTCTGGTTGAGGTGCTGTGCTGGGATTCAGGAGCTAGGTTCTGGGCCTGACTCTGCTATAGACTCTCTGTGTGACTAGGGCAAATCCCTCAGCCCCTCATCCATAAAACAGGGCTAGTGATGCTTTCTGTGTCTTAATACATGTGTCTGTACTAAGCCCAGCACAATGGGGCCCTGCAGGTGCTACTGGAATGCAAACAGAGCTACAGCCACAAACAAGGGGGTAGGCGAACATGCACAGTGGCCACTAGATGGTGCTGTTCCCTTCACCCCCCCACCCCCACAGAACCAACCCAACTGGTGTTTTAGGCCTGGTCTACACTACATGTTTATACCAATTTTAGCAGCGTTAAACCGATTTAACGCTACACCCATCCACACAATGAGGCCCTTTATATCGATATAAAGGACTCTTTAAACTGGTTTCTGTACTCCTCCCCAACGAGAGGAGTAGCGCTAAAATCGGTATTACCATATCGGATTAGGGTTAGTGTGGCCGCAAATCGACGGTATTGGCCTCCGGGCAGTATCCCACAGTGCACCATTGTGACTGCTCTGGACAGCAATCTGAACTCAGATGCACTGGCCAGGTAGACAGGAAAAGCCCCGCGAACTTTTGAATTTCATTTCCTGTTTGCCCAGTGTGGAGCTCTGATCAGCACGGGTGGCAATGCAGTCCCAAATCCAAAAAGAGCTCCAGCATGGACCGTAAGGGAGATACTGGATCTGATTGCTGTATGGGGAGGCAAATCTGTTCTATCAGAGCTCCGTTACAGAAGACGAAATGCCAAAGCATTTGAAACAAATCTCCAGACAGAGGCCACAGCAGGGACTCAGCATAGTGCTGCATGACAAGCGTAGCAGACAGCCAAAGAATCAAATGGACGCTTATGGAGGGAGGGAGGGGGTACTGAGGACTCCAGCTATCCCACAGTCCCTGCAGTCTCCGAAAAGTATTTGCATTATTGGCTGAGCTCCAAATGCCTGTAGGGTCAAACACATTGTCCGGGATGGTTCAGGGTATAGCTTGTCAATTTACCCCCCCTCTCCCCCCCCTGTGAAAGAAAAGGGGGAAAAAATAGTTTCTTGACTTTTTTATATGTCACCCTATGTCTACTGAATGCTGCTGGTAGACACAATGCTGTGGCACTGAACAGCAGCACCCTCTCCCCTCCCCTGCGCGGTGGCAGACGGTACAATATGACTGCTATCCATCATCATCATCAGCCCGTGAGTGCTCCTAGCTGGCCTCAGGTGAGGTCAGCCGGGGGCGCCTGGGTAAAAATAGGAATGACTCCCGATCCTTCCCAGTAGATGGTACAGAACGGCTGGTAACCGTCTTCATCATAGCAATTGGGGGCTGAGCTCCATCAGCCCCTTCCTTTCATGTCTAAAGAAAAGATTCTGTACTGCTTGGACTATCATAGCAGCAGGATGCTGGGCTCCTCTTCCCCACACCGTTTAATGTCCTGCCTGGACTATCATAGCAGCTGGAGGCTGCCTCCCCCTCATTTTATCTCACTAACAAGTCAGTGTTTCTTATTCCTGCATTCTTTATTACTTCATCACACAAATGGGGGGACACTGCAACGGTAGCCCAGGAGGGTTGGGGGAGCAGGGAAGCAATGGGTGGGGTTGTTGCAGGGGCACCCCCTAGAATGGCATGCAGCTCATCATTTCTGCTGGATCTGACACAGAGCAGCTGTGCTCTCTAGTACACTGGTCCTCCAGCATACTTGCCCCATATTTTCAGCAGGACTGACTCTATTTTTAGATACAACATAAAGGAGGGAATGACCTGGGGGGTCATTCCCATTTTTGTCTTTGCACCCCCAGCCGACCTCAGCTAGGAGCACCCATGACAGCAGCAGACGATACAGAACGACTGATAACCGTCATCTCATGGCCAATTTACAATGGCATGGCAGACAGTACAGAACAACTGATAACCATCTCTGCTGTCTTGCAAAGACAAATGAATGCTGCTATGTAGCACTGCAGTACCATCTCTGTCAGCGGCATCCAGTACACATACGGTGACAGTGACAAAAGGCAAAACGGGCTCCATGGTTGCCATGCTATGGCGTCTGCCAGACCAATCCAGGGAAAAAGGGTGCAAAATGATTGTCTGCCGTTGCTTTCACGGAGGAAGGAATGAGTGACGACATTTACCCAGAATCACCCTCGACATTATTTTTGTATCATCATGCATTGGGATCTCAACCCAGAATTCCAATGGATGGGAGAGACTGCGGGAACTATGGGATAGCTACGGGATAGCTACCCACAGTGCAACGCTCCAGAAATTGACGCTAGCCTCAGTACATGGACGCACACCACCGAATTAATGTGCTTAGTGTGGCCGCTTGCACTTGACTTTATACAGTCTGTTTTACAAAACCGGTTTATGTAAAATTGGAATAATCCTGTGATGTAGACGTACCCTAAGTGGGGCTCTTGCCCCTCTGTTCCTCCCCTCATCTGGTGTCTGGAGCACGGCCGGCTCCAGAGGCTGTGACATCTTCCCCAGGCGGGTGATGTGTCCAGGCTGTCTGGATCCGGGGGCATCGAACGCCCATATGTCAGCTCAGCTCCCTGTGTCTGTGCTGCAGCCCAGTGTGATGCAGCATGATGCGCTGGCTGTCACAGACGCCAGCCCTGGTGACTCATCTGCAGTGCTGGCTGCCGTGATGCCTGTGTGAACGGCTCTGTCCCTGTGTGGTGCTGGCAGTGCTGCACCAGGAGAGCACTGCATGGGTCAGGGCCACGGGTCTGTGACTGATCCTTGCTCAGGGGTGTCCTGGAGGGGGTTACGCCTGCTGGAGGCCCCATGAGCCTGGGACTGTCCTCTCTCACGCCTTCGCTCAGCCCACTCTCACCTACCAGCTTCCTGGGCTGCCTTTCCCTCTAGCCAGCACCTGGGAACCTCACCACAGCTGGCTCCTTCCCCGCCCCGTTCCCTCCTCCCAGACTGGCCCCATGGCTTCCTCCTGTCCCAGTGCTGCACCCACCTGCCTCGTGGCCCTTCCATCTGGGCCCTCATGCACAGCGTAGGGAGCGAGAATCACTCCCCATGACCCCAACCTGCCCCTGCTGAACTGAATGGAAAATGTGAACAGTGAATTCCCTGCCTGGTCTCGGACAGCTCTGAGCCTGCAGCAAGGGGTTCCTGCTCTGAGGAAACTCCTGTGGGGGCAACTCTCTGTGGGCTTAGTGCCTGAAATTCAGTTCTCTGTGCAGGGGATGTTGCTGTGGCCCTCTCCACAGGCTCCCCCCTAGCTCTGCTGAGGTCGTGTCTGGGTCCTTAGCCAAGCACACTGTCCCTGACACTGAAGGGTTAAAGGCCAGTGAGTGGTTCAGGCCTCCTTGTCCTACAGAAGAGCTGATCAGGGGCTGAAACGACTCTCTGGACCTCTGGAATGAGATCTTCAGGCAGGAGTGGGTGTCCCTGTTAAATCCTCTGGGGGCTGCCTCCATCCGTGGCATAGGCGCAGTGGCATCGCTAGGCTGGAGCAGAGCCAAGGTCTGTCTAGCCCAGTGTCTTATCTCTGCCAGTGGCTAGCACCAGAGGCCTTAGGGAAAGGTGTAGGAACCCTGCAGTGGCAGATGTGGAGTGATCTGCCCCCATGAAAGTCTCCCCTGGGCCCCTAAGAGAGAACACCTGAAGCCCTTGGTAGCATGACTCTAGATAGCCTCGATACCCCTCTCTGTGAGTCCCTCCCTGCACCTAGCTGAATGCTTGACAGCCCTGTCCTGCCTGTGCCCTATGGATGGGAGCTCGTAGCCTGCAGGTGCCCACAGATGGCAGGTCCAGTCACACTCTGGGCCTGATGCTCAGAGGTGCTGAGCACTGGCAGCCAGCATGGACTTAGCTGGGGTCTGCCCTATGTCTCCATGGGGCAGGGGATGGGAGGGGTTCCCCAGGGGCAGAGCGGGTGGTGGGGCTGGCTCACTCTGAGTGGTAGTTTGTGTGTGGCCAGCAGGAGGTGCAGCAACC
This sequence comes from Gopherus flavomarginatus, assembly GCF_025201925.1. Classification (NCBI taxonomy): domain Eukaryota; kingdom Metazoa; phylum Chordata; order Testudines; family Testudinidae; genus Gopherus; species Gopherus flavomarginatus. The sequence goes on from NC_066625.1 coordinate 50,950,512, forward strand.
CCAGATGAGGAGCAAGGGCTCCTCTTCAGCTGCCTGCCAGCTGCTGCAGCATCAGATTTCAGCCCAGGGACAGGAGGGCGGGGGCTGTCAGGCGGAGGGGAGTTTGGAGTGGAGAGGAGCTGAGTCATAGAGCTGAGCCAGCCGACCTGCAAACGTGGCTGGGCTGTGCTGAGCGTCTGGCTGGGGCGGTTGGGGCAGCGTGGTGTGGGCAGGAGGAGCCTCCCCAGCCTGCTGTGCCAGGGTCAGCCAAGCCCTTCGGGGAGCCCAGCAGCTGCTCTCTCATAGCCATGTGGGTGCCCCCCTCACAGGCAGCCAGCCCCAGCTCCTCGCTGCCTTCCCTCCTTGTGTCTTGAATCGCACCCACCAGCTCAGGATCTGGGATCCAGGATCAGAGACAACAACCCTGGGGGGTCCAGAGGGGTGCCGGTGAGAGAGGGGGCAGGAAGCCCACCCAGCTGTGCTAGAACCTCACTGGGGAGCTGGCCAGGGGGGAGCTTGGCAGAGCCAGGTTAACCCTCTGAGGGCTGGCACACTGACTGCAGAAGAATCAGCGTCCCTGTCGCTGAGGGGCCATCACCTCTCTCTGCCTGTCGCCGACCCCTGCTCCCCTCTGCAGCTGCAATGAATTCGATGCAGAAGCTGCTGCAGCTGCCGGCCAGCGCGGTGAACCTGGTGAGGTTCCAGCAGGGGATGGCAGGTGAAGAGGCCAAGAGCCCGGTGCTGACGCCTGACGGAGGGCAGCAGGTCTGGTACAACGCTATGCAGGCTGATGAGCTCCGTCTGCTCACGTCGCCAGAGCAGGTGGCTGCCCCAGAGAACAGCACCAGTGACAGCCAGACTCAGCCACTACGGTAGGGCCACTGGTGTGGAGGGGGGCTCTTCATTCCCTTCTGACCAGCCTGGCGTGTGAGTTTGGGAGGCAGGGAAGGAATGGGAGGACACAGAATCATCCTCTCCTTAGGAATAAAATGCTAGTAACCTGGTCCTCTTAAGAGCTCAACTGAATGGTGGCAGTAGTGGGATGAGATGGGAGGAGCCTCTTCCCAGAGAGACTCTGCACCTGGACTCCCCACTGTCAAACTGGGAGTGGGTTTCCTGCTCCCACAAATCCCTGATCTGCACTGAAAGGGAGGGAGAAGGGGAGTGGGTTCTTCACAACACTGCCCCCATCACTCACCCAATCAGAGTGATGTTAGGAGAGCTCTAGCCCCTTAGTCTGCCCTTCAAACCTCCGCCCTGCCTAGCTCTTCCACTGTCCCCAGCTTGGCCCGTGGGGGATCTGACCCTACCAGACTGTAATAGGAGTTGCTGAGTGTGTGTCTGGGACAGACTCTCTCTGGGACACAAGGGCCTGCATTCCAGTGAATGCCAAGCATGCTTCAGGTGGCACTTGCTGGGTGATGGGGGTGTGGGGAGGAGTCACAAGGGGCTGCAGGGGGCCATATGGCTACCTATGAGGGGAGCTTGGGATGCTGGGGTGACAGACAAGGGTACAGCTTTAATGACAGCCAGTAAAGCACCTCTGAGCCTTGAGGGCCGAGTGCCACACTGCTGTGTCCATGGAGCTGTCCAAAGGGCCCATTTCTTTGAGGGTGTGGGTGAAGCTGGCCCAGTGGAATCTGTTTTCTGTCTGTCTTTGTCCTGCCCTGACCTTGCGTCCTTAGGGCCCACTTGCCCCCCACCCCCTTGGGCAGCCCTGCAGGGCCACTCCATGCCAGTTGAGTGCCAGGCCTACTGCACCTTGTCTGCCTGATGTTCCTGCAGTGGTGCCTCATCCTGTGAGTCCTTTGCTCACCCGGGCCTGGCCCTGGGGACAGGGGAAGGAGAGGACACTGAGGATACTATAGCAGCACCTCGATACATAGTGCCTTGCTCCATGCTGGAGTTGTGAATCCCCCGCGCTGGGGGCTCCATGCCATTGAGCTCCTGGCCCCAGAGGAGCCACGTAAGGGCTCTTGGCAGCACAAAATGGTGGTTTTGCTGTTCGTTGGGAGAGATTTAGCTCCAGCTTTCCCCAAATCTGCTCCCTTGGAGACAGGACAAGTCCCTCCAAGTCCTGGAGCACAGAACAGGTGACTGGGAATAGAGCATTAGAAAGGAAAGCGCCCAGCTCAGTCTCGCATTCTGTGGCATGGTCCCAGCTTCAGTCAAAGTTTGGGGTCTCATCAGATGACCCCACAGCACGGGAGGTTTGGATAGAGGATTCCGGTTTGGCCTGCTCTAAAGACGCTTGGGTCTAAGTCTCCCTGTGCTCTGGAGGCTTGTCTCAGCCCCACCTGCAGATCTAATTGTTCCATTCCCATCCTTAATACCTCTGTTCCTGCCCCTCTGGGAGCTGGTGCTCCTCCCCTACCGAGCACCATGGCAAGGGCTCCTGTGTTGCTTCATGGGCCTCCCCTGTCCATGCTGCGGTGCTGCATTTTGGACAAGCTAGTATCTGTGGTGTGTTTATAGTTAATGGATCCCCACTCCATTTGGGAGGAGGTGCATCCTAGCTAGATAGTGTGACTTCTCATCCCCCCCCTTCCAGCCTCACCCCACCCTCCTCATGCTTAGCTGTGACTCACCCCAGTCCTGCTCTGCAAGTCTTGAGGCTCGCACCTCAGAACACACGGGGGAGTTCGCTCCAGCTCGGAGGCATGTACTATTCCCTGGAAACTCGGGGGCTGCTTGTGGAAATGGCTTGGACTGTTTTGTCCCCATGTCACTTCTATGCATTTAGGGAGCCTCAGGTGTGCTAACAAAGGGGCTGATCTCTAATAGGAAAGCCCCAGAGAATTGAATTGAGTGTTATACACTATCTATAGGGCTTTGTTTGAAAGCACTCTGTAGAATGGAATATATAATTCTATTCCTGCTACAGAAGTCTATGGAAAGGACACTATCAAAGGCTGTGACCAGATTCTCAGCTAGTGTTAATTATTGGATCCAGTGGAGCTCCACTGATTTACCCCAGCTAAGGGCTAGCTGGTTTTTGTCCGTACTAAATTTCTGATTGCGGATGTGTGCATGGAGCTTCCAGTGACTCACAGGACGCTCCCTGTGTGATGAGCTCAGACCCCAGAGTCCCCCCCTGCCACGAATTTGGGAGTTCCTGCCCTCGGGGGTCACATTGTGACTGGGAGTTTTGCCCCAGGTGGAATTGAAAAAGAGACACAGGTGCTGGGTCAGTTCCTATTGATCGCCAGGCCAGGGACAGCCCAGGGAGCTGCAGGGTGGGCAGCCCGTATGTTAACCCATGCTTGTGTGTCTCTGCCCAGCTGGGTGTGGGAGGGCTCAGTCTCTAATTGGCAACAGTCTCAGCAGAGGCCTTAGTGTCCATTATGGAGAGCTCCTTCCTGCTGTGCTCAGACCCCCAATATCGGGGAGGTAGGGTGACAGGCCAGGGAGCATCCAGGTGTGGGCAGTAGGGGGATGTTCAGGAGGGATTTCATGTTGCAGATGCTGGGGCCCAGCTGAGGTCCAGCAAACTCAGTCCATAAGGGACTCACTCTCCTGGCCCCAGAGGCTGCTGGAAGGAAGGCACCTTGCCACCCACCCCACCCCACCCCACCCCCCTCCATGTGTAACCTCAGCTGCCCAGGGCCTGTAAACGGAATAGGCATAAGAGAAGCCTAGCACTGAGGTTGCCATGGTGTTGTCAGTGAATTCCTGACTGGGGATGAATAGGTGGCTGTGGGTTAGGTTCCCTGGCTGAGGCGGGCAGCTCTGCAGCCTCCTGTGCCCTGCTCCTGTGGGCAGAGTCTGCAAGGGGGCTAGATCTCCCTGCCCACGTCTTCCTGGGCCCCTCAGCCCCTGTGGCTTCTGCTAAGCTGTCCCCTGCCCAGCTGTACCAGGTCCTGCAGCGTGATGGCGGGGGCAGGGTATGAGATGTGTGCCCCACTGTCGGATGCAGAGCCGGGGCTGAGGGGAAATGGGACTGGGGGCCCCTGGCTACTGGAGCTCAGGGAGAAGGGACAGGTTTGGGGAGGGGGGCTGGCCTTGTGCTTGGGACAGGCCTGGGCAGTTCTGACCCATTTCTGCCCCTTATTCACCATGTAGCCTTGGACAGCACCCCTCCCCCCCATGCCTTAGCACACCAAGGTGGGGAACAGGCACCTCACCATGGGCAGCAAGACACTGCTGAGCTCCAGTAAGTGCCCTGTGCGTCCCCCTGCCCCCCACAACCAAATGATCAACCAAGGCCTTGCCACCCCTCCCCCACCACAGCTGGGCCCTGTGCAGAGCCAGAGGTTACAGCCAGGAGCCTCTCTGGTTTCCTGGGATCTCCGGTTTCATTGCAGACTGAATTCGTTAACAGAGCTGCGGGGCTGGCTTCCCCCTTCCCCCATTCCTCTCTCTGTGGGGTTGGCTCCTGGCCAGTCTGCTCCCCTGGCCAGGGCCCAGCTCTCGGGGAGCTGAGGAGGTGGGAGGCACTGAAATTCAGCCACCTCATTGATTCCCATGTGAGACTTGGCACTTGGGCCCTGAGTTCAGTGCTGAACTTCAGGGTTCAAAACTGGACCCCCTGAGCAAAGTTCCTGGGGGACAAGGGATGCCAGTCAAATCGAGACCCAGGGAATGGCTGTGCAGAGACACTGTAAAACGAAGCAAACATGGTCCATGCAGGAATTAGTTGCTCAGACATCCCTGGGAGTTTGTGCAATGCTTTATTTGAATAATTTAATCACACAACACCAGCCTGGTGTTTATTTCTAACAAGTGGGTAGCGGGGTGTGGGAGATGACTTGCTGCTATTTCCCTGGTGTGGCTGCTGTGCTGAATTATCTGAGTGCCTCACTGATCTCTGCAGACTAGGGTAAAGGGCTCAAATGTGTCATAAGCCCCACTCTGCTAATAGCAAAGGAAGATTCTGCTCTAGCTCTGGCACTGGGCTTTGAAATCAACAGAAGGTAGGAGCCTAAATACCTTTGAGGATCTGAGCTTAGGAGCCTGTGTGTTTGGAACAGAGGGCTCTAGGCTGTGTGACCAGGGCCATGGTGAAAGTCCCATTGGATTGGAGCCCATCTGTGGTTGTATGTCAGGTGAGTCCTTGTTGCACCTGACCCATAGCACCTGTTGCTCTGTGCCAAGAGCATAATAGGGTTATAAAGAATAGCCAGCGTGGATTTGTCAAGAATAAATCATGCCAAAACAACCTAATTTCCTTCTTTAACAGGGTTACTGGCCTAGTGGGTGGGGGAAGCAGTAGATGCAGTATCTTAAAGACCTTGCTGATATCGATACAGTCCCACATAACGTTCTCATAAACAAATTAGGGAAAAGTGGTCTAGGTGAAGTTACTGTCAGGTGGGTTCAGAACTGGTTGAAAGACCTTATTCAACGACTAGTTATCAATGGTTCACTGTCAAACTTGGGGGGTGTACCAGGTCTGTACTAGTCAATATTTTCATTAATGACTTGGATAATAAAGTGGGGAGTATGTTTATAAAACTTGCAGATGACACCAAGCTGGGAGGGGTTGCACACACTTTGGTGAGCAGGATTAGAATTCAAAATGGCCTTGATAAATTGGAGGATTGGTCTGAAATCAACAAGATGAAATTCAATAAAGACAAGTGTAGAGTACTACACATAGGAAAGAAAAATCAAATGCACAACCATAAAATGAGAAATAACCAACTAGGCAGCAGTACTGCTGGAAAGGATCCGGGGGTTATAGTGGATCACAGATTGAATATGAGTCAACAATGTGATGCAGTGGTGAAAAAGGCTAATCGTATTCTGTGATGTACTAACAGGAATGTTGTATGTAAGACACAGGAGATAGTTGTTCTGCTCTACTCAGCGCTCGTGAGACCTCAGCTGGAGTATTTTGTCCAATTCTGGGCCCTACATTTTAAGAAAGTTTTGGACTAATTGGAGAGAGTCCAGAGGAGAGCAATCAAAATGATGATAAGTTTAGAAAACCTGACCTATGAGGAAAGGTTTAAAAAACTGGGTATGTTTAGTCTTGAGAAAAAGACTGAGGGGGACCTGATACCAGTCTTCCAATATGTAAAGGTCTGTTATAAGGAGAATGCTGATCAATTGTTCTCCATGTCCACTGAATGTAGGCCAAGAAGTAATGGACATAATCTGCAGCAGAGAAGATTTATCTCAGATATTAGGAAAAGCTTTCGAATTTTAAGAATCGTTAAATACCAGAACAGGCTTCCAAGGAAGGTGTGGAATCCCCGTCATTGAAGGTTTTTAAGAACAGGTTGGGCAAACACCTATCAGGGATGATCTAGGTTTACCTGGTTTGGCCACAGAGCAGGGGCTGGACTTCATGCCCTCTCGAGGTTCCTTCCAGCCCTACATTTCTATGATTGTATGTTCTGAGCGATGGGAGCCTGTTGTATCCTGACAGGAGCAAGTGGTTGTTACCACTGAACTGGATTCTTTAGCCAAATTAACTTGCAAACTATAACCTGCTCTGTCAGCCTGTTGCTTTCCTGGCTCTGCCCCTCTGCTCCCCTGATTGTTACCAGACATGGATTGCATCTACTCACTGCTGCTCTATTCACAGATTATAAGGTCAGAAGAAACCATTATGATCATCTTATCTGACTCCCTGTACAACACAGGCCATAAGGCATCCCTGTATTACTCCCTGCTTCAAGTACTGTAGCTGTGCTTGAACTAGAGCAGATCTTTTTTAGAAAGACATCCAGTCTTGATTTAAAAATTACCAGTGATGGAGTATCCACCGTGGCCCTTGGTAAATTGTTCCAACAATTAATTACCTCTCACTGTTAAACATTCACACCCTAAGCTGGGGGCAGAGGTAGATACGCTGGAGGGTAGGGATAGGGTCCAGAATGATCCAGACAAATTGGAGGAGTGAGCCAAAAGAAGTCTGATGAGGTTCAACAAGGACAAGTGCAGAGTCCTGCACTTAGGATGGAAGAATCCCATGCACTGCTGCAGGCTGGGGACCGACTGGCTAAACAGTAGTTCTGCAGAAAAGGACCTGGGGGTTACAGTGGATGAGAAACTGGATATGAGTCAGCAGTGTGCCCTCATTTCCAAGAAGGGCAACGGCATATTGGGCTGTATTAGTAGGAGCATTGCCAGCAGATTGAGAGAAGTGATTATTCCCCTCTATTCGGCACTGGTGAGGCCATACCTGGAGTATTATGTCCAGTTTTGGATCCCCCACTACAGAAGGGATGTGGACAAATTGGAGAGAGTCCAGTGGAAGGCAATGAAAATAATTAGGGGACTGGGGCACATGACTTACGAGGAGACGTTGAGGGAACTGGGGTTATTTAGTCTTCAAAAAAAGAGCAAGGGGGGATTTGATAGCAGCCTTCAACTACCTGGAGGATGGAACTCAGCTGAACTCAGTGGTAGCAGATGACAGAACAAGGAGCAATGGTCTCAAGTTGCAGTGGGGGAGGTCTAGGTTGGGTATTAGGAAACACTATTTCACTAGGGGGGTGGTGAAGCACTGAAATGGGCTACCTAGGGAGGTGGTAGAATCTCCATCCTTAGAAGTTTTTAAGGCCCGACTTGACAGAGCCCTGGCTGGGATGATTTAGTTGGGAATTGGTCCTGCTTTGAGCAGGGGGTTGGACTAGATGACCTCCTGAGGTCTCTTCCAACCCTATTATTCTATAATTCTATTTCCCATCTGAATTTGTCTAGTTTCAACTTCCAGCCATTGGATCTTGTTATATCTCTGTTTGCTAGATCAAAGAGCCTGTTGTCAAATATTTGTTCCACGTGTAGGGCAAAGGAAGAGAAATGCTGCTTGAGAACTTACTAGAGTTTGATTTTTTTTAAAATGCCTATTTGCTTTGTCTATTTTGACATGTGACGCTAACAATTTGTTTTAACAGTTATAAAGCTTGAACTTTCTGAATCTTGACCTCTACTGTCACTAAATAATTGTCTGACCCTCCTCTCCCTCTATAATTTTCCACAAACCTGAACAATTAAATAGATAAAAAATGAAAAATATGCTTAAAAATGAACATCTATTTTATCCGTTGAAATTATAAAAATACAAATTGAATTGCACTGCTTTCAGACTGTGACCAACTCGTCCCTTCCCCTTCTCTTGCACAGCTCCTTGCGTCTCTCCCTGTGAGGCCTGGTCCATTAGTGCCTGTCTCCTGCAGAGGAGAGGAGCATGTGTAATTCCATCTCTCTTGCAGTGGCGTGCCCTGGTTTGAATCAGGTCCATTGTGAGCAGTCCCTGCTGCTGGGAAGTGGCTCTGTGGGGCACCTCTCAGTGTCTATTTCCCCTCCACGCTGTCCCGGGGCAGCATCCTTGCTGTGGCCCTGGCAGTGGGATTCCTGTTCTAGAACGGAGGAAGAGAGCTTTGGGTGCTGGCCTCCTTAAACCAGGTCCCAGGACTAACTCCCATCATGGCTCAGGGGCAGCTGGAAGGACAGATCAAGTCCCAGAACTGGAGGGAAAGGGGTCATGGAAACTGCTTACAGCTGTGAGCCTAAGTACAGGAGAGGCAGGGGGATGGGAGACATTCCCTCTCCTTCCCTCCTCCCAATAATCCCACCACAAACTCGGCATCCACAGCACATATATCAGCTGCCATGTTCTGGGCTGTGACATCCAGTGATCGGTATGTGGCATGGCCCTGCCCAGGATGAGCCAGGCTCTGTGGCCCACTGCTCTGAGCTGTCTCCCTCTCTTTGCACAGCCAGACCTCACAAGCTGGTGCTGAGAGATAAAGTGGCTGCTGTGTGCTGTACATGCTGCCCGTGCCTGGCCCCATGCCACAGGTGGGTGGGGTGCCAGCTGCAGGAAAGATTTCCCTGGGCAGAGTTTATGGCTGCAGGGCTGAGGGAGTCTGAACCTAGCCATGCTTTCAGGGCACAGCATGCAATCGGAATAGGGGTCGGCACTGGCAGACTTCCATGGATCCTGGATCCAAGAGTAGGGTTGGCCCAGCTCCTTACCCTGGACCAGTGACTCCCCCTGGAGGATCTGGCCTGATCCTTCACCCCACCCGGGCTAAGGTTCGAAAGATCTCCTGACCTCACTGTCTATTAACTTCCTGGCTTCCCCAGGGCAGGGAGTGGAACCCCAGCTACCCCGAGGGCTAGAGCAGAACCCAGCAGGCTGGGCACTCTCTCTTCAACCACAGAGTGCGCAGAGCAGCCTGCTGCAGCCAACGTCAGGGGAAGGGAGTGAATTGTCCTGGCTAATGCATGTTGTTAGGGGTGGGGAGCTGACTCACCCCAGGCCTGAGTGCTCTGGGGGGCGGGGGGGGGTGCTCATCCTACCAGCTGGTGAATGCAGTATTCCCACTTCAGCTGTCCAAAAGGCAGGAGTTTGGGTCTCAGAGATTTTAAAACCAGTGCATTGTGGGGGGGGGGGTCTTCACACTCTGGGTTCTGAGTCTTTCAATTGCGCTCAGGTCACGTCCAGCATTTCTGCACATCCAGGAGGGCTAGTGTCATAAACAGATAGTTAAGGGTTAATGTCTCTTTTACCTGTAAAGGGTTAAGAAGCTCAGTAAACCTGGCTGACACCTGACCAGAGGACCAATAAGAGGACAAGATACTTCAAATCTTGGTGGGGGGAAGTCTTTTGTTTGTGCTCTTTGTTTTGGGGGGTTTCACTCTTGGGACTAAGAGGGACCAGACATCAGTCCAGGCTCTCCAAATCTTTCTGAATCAGTCTCATGTTTCAAACTTGTAAGTGACAGCCAGGCAAGGTGTGTTAGTCTTATTTTTGTTTTCTTAACTTGTAAATGTTCCTTTTTGCTGAGAGGATTTTACCTCTGTTTGCTGTAACTTTGAACCTAAGGCTAGAGGGGGTTCCTCTGGGCTATATGAATCTGATTACCCTGTAAAGTATTTTCCATCCTGATTTTACAGAGATGATTTTTACCTTTCTTTCTTTAATTAAAAGCTTTCTTTTTAAGAACCTGGTTGATTTTTCCTTGTTTTAAGATCCAAGGGGATTGGATCCAGACTCACCAGGAATTGGTGGGGGAAAGGAGGGGGGGATAGTTAAATTCTCCTTGTGTTAAGATCCAAGGGGTTGGATCGGTGTTCACTAGGAACTTGGTGAAAAAGCCTCTCAAGGCTGCCCAGAGAGGGGAAGGTTTTAGGGGGACAGGAAGTGTTCCGGACACTGAAATTTCTGGATGGTGGCAGTGTTACCAGCTCTAAGCTAGTAATTAAGCTTAGAAGTGTCCATGCAGGTCCCCACATCTGTGCCCTAAAGTTCAGAGTGGGGGAGGAACCTTGACAGCTAGGAACGAAACCCTTTCCCTGAACGAAAGCCGAGGTTGTCCCGTACTCACAGGAATCAGGCACTGGGGCTTTGACTCAAATACCAAATAGCCTGAGACTCTCAACCAAACCGTGAGAACTGACAGCCAGCGAATGGCTCTTTGGCACCTAGGATCAGGGGAACCAGCCAGCAGGCATCCCCAGCATCTTCCCTTGCTGAGCCTTCGCTGTCTGGCAGTGGATCACATCCCTAGTTATCACTGGGGGGCCCGGTCCTTGTGTCAGATATGGGGTGTTTCAGATGTCCACCAGCTGCTGCTGGGATGTACCAGAAATGAGCCACCCAGAACCTAGAGGTTCCATCAAAGCATCTGGCTCTGGGGGACCTGCCAACCCCCCTCCCTGGACAGGAACACTTTCCAGTTTGCCTGTTGTTAGATCCTCCTTGCTATGCTATTCCACTGGCACTCGGTCAGTTGATGGGCCAGAGACCCACAAAGCTTTGGAAGGTGGCAGCGTGTCAGATCTGTGGCATGTATAGTCCATGCTGTGGGCCAGGGGGCAGAGGGTATGGCCTGTCAGTCTACAAGCAGGGCATGGTCTGCTTTCTGTGGCTGTGCGCAGAAGAACATAAAAATGGTCATACTGGGACAGACAATGGTCCATCCAGCCCAGTATCCTGTCTTCTGAGAGCGGCCAGGTACTCCAGAGAGAATGAACAGAACAGAGCAATCATCAAGTGATCCATCCCTTGTCATCCAGTCGCAGCAACTGGCAGTCAGAGATTTTGTCTAATATCCATTGATGGATGTATCCCCTCGTGAATTTATCTAATTCTTTTTTGAACCCGGTTATGGTTTTAGCCTTCACAACATACCCTAGCAATGACCTCCACGGGCTGATTATGAGTTGCATGAAGAAATACTTCCTTCTGTTTGTTTTAAACCTGCTGCCTATTAATTTCATCTGTGTGACCCCTGGTTCTTGTGTTATGTGAAGGGGAAGATAATCTTTCCTTATTCACTTTCTCCAACCATTCATGATTTTGTAGACCTCTATTGTATCCCCTCTTAGTCATCTCTTTTCGAAACTGAACAGTTCCAGTCTTTCTAATATCTCCTCATATGGAAGCTGATCCAGACACCTAGTCATTTCTGTTGCCCTTTTCTGAATCTTTTCCAATTCCAATATATCCTTTATGAGATGGGGCCACCAGAACTGCACACAGTATTCAAGGTGTGGGCGTAGCATGGATTTATGTAGTGGCATTGTGATATTTTCTGTTTTATCATCTATCCCTTTCTGAATGATTTCTAACATTCCGTTCAGTCTTTTGACTGCTACTGCACACTGAGTGGATGTTTTCAGAGAACTATCCACAATGACTCCGAGATCTTTCTTGAGTGGTAACAGCTAATTCAGACCCCATCATTTTGTACGTCTAGGTGGGATTACATTTTCCAATGTGCATTACTTTGCATTTATCAACATTGAATTTCATCTGATATTTTGTTGCCCAGTCACCCAGTTTTGTGCGATCCCTTTGTAACTGTTCACGGTCTGCTTTGGGCTTAACTATCTTGAGTAATTTTGTAGCATCTCCAGACTTTGCCACCTCACTGTTTTCCCCTTTTTCCAGATCATTTATGAATATGTTGAACAGCACTGGTCCCAGTACAAATCCCTTGGGGATACCACTATTTACCTCTCTCCTTTCTGAAAACTGACTGTTTAGTCCTACCCTTTGTTTCCTGTCTTTTAACTAGTTACTGGTCCATGAGAGGACCTTCCCTCTTATCCCATGACAGCTTATTTTGCTTAAGAGCCTCAAAAGCTTTCTGAAAGTCCCAAGGACACTATATCCCCTGGATCCCCCTTGTCCACATATTTGTTGACCCCCTCCAAAAAATTCTAAGAGATTGGTGAGACAGAATTTCCCTTTACAAAAACTGTGTTGGCTCTTCACCATCAAATTTTGTTAGTCTATGTGTGAGGATTATCAGACACATACATGCACCCAGGATTGGGGCACTAGGGAAGGCTACACCTCTGGTGATGGGGACTTCCTAGGGGGTCATTAACAGGCTGGCTTTGCACAGTGATCACAGCCCCACTTGGAATCATGTGGGGCAGTATCACACGCATCTGCAAAAAGAAATCGCTTTCTCCTGGCAGTGTGCTAGAACCCAGGAGTCCTGGCTTCTGTTGCCGGCTCTGGCCTTGGGTGTGTTGCTGCCCTCTCTACCCGTTTCCCAGTGCGTGAAAGGTGGGTGATGTAATCCCCGCCTGGGGTCTCGGGAGAGTAAAAATAAATTGTCAAGCGCTACGAGCAACTCCGTTGGAAGGGGCCATGCAAAGGGATATCTGCTTCAGCTGCAGCGTTGGGGGAAGGGGATCCTGCTTCTCCAGGGTACCCCAGAGAGCATGTGGCCTGAACTCCCTTGTAGGGCAGCAATTCGGCCTTAGTAGCACACGGCCATGGCTGCGGTTACTGGATCTCTGCTCAGTGGTGCCTACGGGGGGAGCCTTTGAGCAGTCAGCCTCATCAGCTGGTCCTCTCACCATGGACTAGGCCGGGAGTGGGGTGGTGGCTGTGTTCATGCTCACTTGTGGGCTGGTGTATGTGGCGTACGCTCTGTCTGTGCATGGCTGAGAGCTGCCAACACTTGTTGCATCTGTGTCCTCTCGGCTGCTGACAAAGGTCCCTGTGACTTGCAGACATGATGACCTGAAGGAGATGCTGGACAGTAACAAGGACTCACTGAAGCTGGAGGCCATGAAGAGGATCGTGGCTGTGAGTGTCTCCTGCAGGGCAGGGTGGGGGTGAGACATGGCCTGAGTGCTAGGAGCTCCTGAGTCCCAGCCCCAGCAGTGACAGCATCACTGTGCGACCTGAGCCAGTTGCTGCCCTGCTTTGCCTCAGTTTCCCCTCTGTGGAGTTTCCCTCTCACTGTCATTTGTTCCCAAAGCTCATGTTTCAGGGCTTCACACAGCCACCTGCAGGGGTCAGAAAGGGTCTCTCCCCCACACATTGTGTTCTGGGTTTCGGAGGTTTTTTTGGTCTCCTTCCTCTGAAACTTGAGAGATGGCCAAGCTGCAGAGGGGACACCAGGTGGGGTGGGCCAGGCTCTGAGGTGGCACAAGCACTGTCTCTCTCGGCTGCTTGGCTCTTCTCATATGCTCAGGGTCTCACTGATCACCATATGAGGGGATCAGGAAGGAATTTCCCCCCAGATCCGATTGGCAGGGACCTCAAGGGTTTCACCTTCCTCTCCAGCATGTGGGTGCGGGTCACTTGCCAGGATTACCTGGGTGTATCTCATTAACCATTTCCCTGCCATTGAGGGAGCTGCAGGCACCGGTGCCCCTTGTCACTCCTGTTCTCTGCCTGTGGCACATACTATCTAGGCACCTGTGGACTATGATCCCTTGGTCTAATTTCGGAGGGTGGGTTTAGTGTGTGGGTGTGGGGCAGTGTATGTGTGAGACGCAGGAGAGCAGACTGGAGGATCTGGTGGTCCCTTCTGGCCTTAAACCCTCGCCACGAATGAATCATCATCCCCGTACCCAGATGGGGAGACTGAGGCACAGAGAGAAAAAAACCTCCCTGAGATCATGCAGTGAGCGGATCTCAGAGCTAGGAATAGAACTTGGTCCTAACTGGCTTCCAGCCCTGGGCTTGTTTCCCCAGACTGCGCTGCGCTGTTATCCCTCCCACCATGTTAGTAACCCCCCCACCCCTTCAACTTTCTAGAGTTGGGCAGCAGCCCGCTCCTCTGGCTTTAGCCTGTTGGCTGTGCCCCATTGCTCTCTGCTAAAGGGGCTCGGAGCGGATCAGGTGTCTGGGCGTTCATGCCCTCTAGTGGTGGGGGTCCTACAGGGGGCTGTGAGCCCACATACTGCTGTTATTATCATGTGTATTGTGATGGAGCCTCAGGGCCCCAATCATGGATCAGGGCCCCAGTGTGCTAGGTGCTGTAAACACACACACACACGCTAGTGGGGTTCTGCTTTCTAGCCTAGGTGGTGGGGGCCCATGTGTCTGGCCCCATAGCTCCTGGATTCTCCCCACAGTGCTGCTGTATGTGTGCGCCACTCTGACAGCCTGGTGCTGGGCGCGGGCTGGGACACCTGCAGATGTGTTGTCAGGTCACAGTCTCCTCTCTCACATCCACAGATGATCGCCAGGGGGAAGAATGCGTCCGACCTCTTCCCAGCTGTCGTCAAAAACGTGGCGTGCAAGAATATTGAGGTGAGCATTTCCTTCGGGGTCGCAGCAACTTGCAAGCCAGCAGGGGGCAGCATTTGGGAGGGGCGGTACCTGCCGGGGGGTTGCTTGCAGCATTCATGGGTCTTATCTGCCCACATATGCCAAGTCAGGAAACTGCTCCCATATGGGAGCACTCACTCCCTGTGTTAAGTGGCAAGCTGGCTTTGAGGGGCCCCTGTAACACGCAGTGGGATTGTGCTGCCCTCTGCAGCAGCGATGGCCAGGTGGGGTTGCCTGGAGGGCTATGGGATTGTTGCACCCCAAGACTGGGCAGCAGGGTGGCCACGTGGTGAGAGACGGATGTGGGACGGCATCCCAGCCCAGGATTGCAGGAGGAGCCAGAATCCGGCCCAGACCCCGCCGCAGCAAAGAGGATTCTGGAAGAAGCAGCTGTTGTGATACTCAGCTTGCTTAGCAGAACTTCCCTATGACATCCCTCGTACCCCACTCCTCTAAGCTCACGCCCTCCTGCCTCTGTCCCACGCCCCGATACCCTGGGCCTCTAGATGTGGGGGCAGTCACCCCTCTTCACGGGCACAGATGGCAGCCTGGCGTGGCAGTGGAGGAAGCAATGAGGGTGGGGAGCAGACGGGGTGGGGCGGGATTTGGAGCCTGGCTGACAGGGTTCGGTCTCTGCCCACATGTCTGGTAGGTGAAGAAGCTGGTGTATGTCTACCTGGTCCGCTATGCAGAAGAACAGCAGGACCTGGCCCTGCTCTCCATCTCCACCTTCCAGCGCGGACTAAAGGTCAGAGGTCGCGGGGGGGACTGGAGTGTGGGCACCTCCAGGGGCTAACAGTGGGCTGGGGGATGGTGCTGCCCCAAACCAAGGTGGGAGAGGACTGTCCCACCTGTTTTTCAGCAACCGCAGTAGATGGCTCTGCTGGTGCTCACTGCTGGGATCGGAGTGGTCTTGCTTGGGCTTAGGTTACAAAGCCAGGGGCAGGGAAACCCTGTGGCCATGGGGCAGGCCCTCTGCATGGAGGGGCTTTTGTACGCCTGCCCCCACACGCCTGCACCCCCCACACCTGCGCCCCCACACGCCTGCCCCCCCCCACACCTGCATCCCCACACACCCGTGCCCGGATGAAGGCGATCAAGAAATATTGGACATCCTGCTGTGGCCCTATAGCTATAAGCCCTCCCCAGCATTGGGGGCCCTCCCTGGGGTGAGACTCGGACACACTCCTCTGGCTCCTATCGTCCAGCTGACCTGAGAGTCACCCTCTGGAATCTCCCCGGCACACCACCCCCAGGAAGACCAGCAGGCAGCGGGGAAGTGAAGAAGGGAGCAGGCTGGGAGGCCAAACGAGGCCTCTGCTGGAAAGTTAGCAATGCCCTAACTGAGCAGCAGCTGCTGCAGCCCTGACATTTGGGGTTACCCAGTGCCCCAGGAAGCAGCCCCACACTGTCCTTAATGAGGGCCCCCCTACCCCCCGCCCTGTTAATGGCCCATGGTGCTGCAGTCTGGACTCATCCATGCACTACACACATACAGGCCTGTGGGCTGTCAGCTCAACCTGCTATGGGTGAGGTCAGGGACAGGTACCCTGACCCCGCCTGCCGACAATGGACCACAACTCCTGATGCCAAAGCTACACTCCAGCCTCTCCCAATTGGACTGACAGAGAACAAGGGACATACTGGGGTGCTCTCTCTGAGGATCCTCCCTAGCAGGCACCCACCCATCCCACACCCATGTGTTACCATCCCAGTGCCACCCCAGTACAACCTGCTGCCCCTTCGCCCTTGGCACAGCCTGGCACAGGCTCTGCATGTCACTGCAGCACCAAATAGTGAGCCCAGGCAGTGCCTAATCCCTGCGTGCTTTGCCGAGGTTGGCCCCAGGGGGTGGCTGGCTGTGCTGGGTTCTGGTGCAATTCCTTGCCTTTCTCCCCTTCATACCAGGCAGGTCTGCCTAGAGAATTCAGGGGGCCTGGGGCAGGGCTGGGTCTTCGGTGGCAATTCAGCGGCGGGTCCCTCTCAGAGGGAAGGACCTGCCGCCGAAGAATGAAGCGGCGGCAGTAGAGCAGCCTAAGTGCCGTCGATCACGGCTTTTTTTTTTTCCCGCCGCTTGCGGTGCTTGTACTCACCGGGTGGCGCTCCGAGGCTTCAGCAGCACTTCAGCGGCGGGTCCTTCACTCACTCTGAGTCTTCCGCTGCACTGAAGGGCCCACCGCCGAAAACCCGGAGCGGCTCGTGGGGCCCCTGTGGGGCCTGGGGCAAATTGCCCCACTTGCCCCCCCCAGGTGGCCCTGATACCAGGTACCCCTTTGGTGCCCAACTTCCAGGGGTACTGCTGTGGAGGAGGAGAGAGCGCTGCCCCGCAGTACCTGTCCGCATCTCCGCTTCCTCTTGGAGGTGCAGATGGGTCAGAGTGAAGCGATAGGCACAAGGGAAGGCTGGAACCGGATGGACCCATGGTGAAGCACTGGGGGCCTTTCAGGGTGTGTCTACAGTGCAGTCAAAACCTGCTGCTGGACTGTGCCAGTTGCCTCAAGCTCAGACTGGAGCCCAGACTCGAGGACTCTGCAAGGTGGGATGGTCTCAGAGCCCGAACACCTACACTCCATAAATAGCCCCTTAGCCCAAGCCTGAGTCAGCTGGCACAGGCCCTTACAAGTCCAGTCCCTGAGAGCTGATGGTGGGTGCCAGCGCTGGCCCTGCTGTGGATGGTCTGTGCTTTTGCCATGTGGATCCAGGGGTCCAGTGCTATCCTGGACACTAGTGGGTAGAAGAACTCAAAGGGGCCCCTGACAGAGAGGCTGCTGCATCCCAGCCAGGCCTTTCCAGGCACTTGGCAGAGCTCAGCATGTGGGGTTATTGGGCTCTGAGTCAGATGTGAGGCTGTGATCTGTGGGGGGGCAGGCTGAGGCAGAGCCAAAGCAGTGGGTAGGGGGAAGTGCACTCCTTCCTCCCCCTCCCAGCTGCTCACACCTTCCCCCAAGGGTCCTGGTATAAAGCCCTTTGTGGGTGGGGGACCCTCCTGGGACCCCTGCCTCTGAGAAGCTATGGGGAAGGCCCAGCTTCTGGCACTGGGAGACCTGGGGCTCCTGTGGGATTGGGCAGGGGTTAGAGAATGGGATGAGATCGAAAGAGTCGATACCGTGTTTGTGTCCCTAACAGCTCTGCTCTGGAGCCCTTGTGCCCCCACTGCTCAGACTGCAGCAGGGACCCCTGGCCATTCATTTCTCCCCACCCCGTAGGGCCACCATAATCCTGGGGGTCTGGTTCCTGGAGGTGCTGAGCACCCACAACTCCAACTAAATCCCCTCCGCGGGAGCCAGGCCTGGGATCTGAAGGGGGCATTTGCCAGAGGGATTGCAGATCTGTGTTAATGAACGAGAGCCTCGCCTTGCAGGGAATCAATTTCCAAGTGCGCAGTGCAGTGCCAGGTGAACCTCTCTGCTTCCCTCTGGCACCCCCAGGTGCTGCAGGGCCCTCACCCTGCCCCGACTGAGTCAGGAAGGGCTCTCCGCTGCAAAGCCTTCCTGGAGCTGCCTCCATGTCCCCCCCACTGCAGGATCCCAACCAGCTGATCCGGGCCAGTGCCCTGCGGGTTCTCTCCAGCATCCGGGTGCCCATCATAGTGCCCATCATGATGCTGGCCATCAAGGAGGCGGCGTCAGACATGTCTCCGTACGTGCGCAAGACGGCTGCTCATGCCATCCCCAAGCTGTACAGGTAACTGGGACAATGGGCTGCGTCCCCGCCCCCCTCCTGAAATACATGCTGGGCTCACTTTGCCGTGGGCCGTCATTTACACTGATGCACAGTGGGGACTCCCACTACCAAATCCCTGCAACTTACTTTTAACAGAGGAAGGCACGGGGCACAGGGTGATGGTGCCCTGGGGCCTCTTGTGACTCGGTCAGATTGCATGGCATCAGAATTCTGGTGCCCTCTGCTTTTGTGCATGGAGGAGTGTGATGTTTCGGGGATCACCCAGACTAGTATGGGGTTCTGTTACCACCTGCTTTGTGACTTTGGATGCCTTAATGCCAGACTGCTATAGCTCAGAGCTCTGACCCCAGTAGCCAGCCTGCCAGCAAAAGGTCTCACCCTGGCTTCCATCAGCCTAGTTACTCCTGGCAGGGTGACCCCAACAAGCCCTTCCGGTCCCAACTCCCCCCAGATCCATCTGCCTGAGTTCTTAATTGCCAGACACCAGGACTTTCCCCTTTGGCTCAGCACCCCTGCAGGGGTGAAACCTGCCCCCGGTTATCAGCTCACTTTGCCACACGCAGGGTGCCCACTGGAGACCTGCGTAGGGCATAGATCAACAAGAAGTTTGTTTAATAGAAAAACCATAGATTCAAAGATGGAATAGTCAGGGAAGCAAACAGCCAAGTTACACACAAAATAAACGTAAAGGCACGGCCCTGACTGTACACTTCTTTAGGAGCTAACTTCCCTTCTCTAATACCACTACCTATTGCCTCTGAACAGTCTCCCTGCATGCCCCTTGTCGTAGAGGGGATCCCGTGTTTCATGGACAGGACCCTGCTTAGATGCTGGCCCTTCACTTCAACCCCCTTCCCTTCTAATGGGGTTTTCTTTCTCTCAGACTATGGTCATTCATGGTTACACAGAGAGGGGAAACTCCCTCCTGCCTTAGTGTTCCAAGACTAGGGTTTTCTTCTCAGTTTAAATGGCTTTCTATTAACTTTAAAATTGCAAAGCTGTTGTCTTTCCCTCGGCCGTAGGATGCTAGGTGCGTGGAGACACAGTGGGTGAGGCAACATCTGTTCGTGGACCAGCTGCTGCTGGGGAGAGAGACAAGCTTTCGAGCCACCCAGAACTCATCCTCAGGGCTGGTGTGGAGTTAGTTTTGTGGGAACAGCTAGCGCGGGAGGCACGTCTCCCTGCCTTATTGTGTCTCCACTCTGCTGTGAGGAGGTGCTGCCGTGGCACCCCAGTTACAAGTACAGTGTTCTACACATTAAACCCCACCTACATTCATAGCCAGAGCCTGGGTAGAGATCTCCTACTGACCATCCAGGGCACAGCATTACCAGCTTTCAGGAAAGACCCTACTTGACATATATTAATACACAAGAACTTGGTATACAACCAGTTGATTCAATTGCTTATTCTTTGGGGGTCAGACCCCCTGTTCTCTCTTTGGGGACACAAATATGTGAGACCAGGAGCTCCTCTCCCCTGGTGCTCAATGCCATACAGAGCGATGCAGCAGGGCATCCCACTGACCTCCCCTTCCCCCCCCCCAAAAAAAACCCTCACGAAATGCTCCCCCTGTGGGCAGGAACCGTAGGCATCAGGAGGGGCTGTGGGTGAGACATTTCTCAAGGAAATGAACAGTAACTGGAAACGAGACCAGCAGCCAAACACTTCTGTTTGTCACGTCAAGCACTGACTGCCCAGATAATGCAGCTACAGTAACTGACAAGCCATCTGGATCCTACGGCTACATGGCTGGCATGGAAAATGTCTGAAAGAGCCACTGTTGGGCCACTGAGGGCCAAGATGTAGGGCTTTGAGCATGTGGGGATTTTGTTTAAAGTTTTACAAAACCTCCTATTTAATAGGAATGTTTGGCTGGATTTCTTAAAAAAATTTTTTTTCAAGATCAGGTTTGTGCTATTTCTTGGTTTTTGGCTTGGATCTAAACCCTAAAGATACATTCTGATTCAACCACAGACTCTGGGCTCAGTGCAGGGTGAGATTCTCTGGCTCCTGTGATGCAGGAGTTTGGCTTAGCCAATCCTAATGCAGTCTGGCCTTCCAATCCATGGATCTAGAAACTTTGCAGGCTTGTGCTGGCGTATGCAAACCTGGGGGGCGGGGGTGAAACTAGTAAGAAACTGGCTATGGTCTGTTTTCGTTGCTCCAGTGGAGAGTAAAACGGTGGAAGCAAATAAATGGGCAGAATAAGAGTGAAAAGTCTATTTGATTTTTTTTTCCATTCTGTTTGTTTTAGCCACTGAGACAATGCATGTGATACAGACCAGGAATCCTTGGGCTGAATTCTGGGTGTGCTTGCCCCCTTATTCATGGTCTAACAGCCCAAAATTCAGCTGTTGGATTTTGTTTACTGGACAGTTCCTTGTCAAAGCCCAGCACTCCGGCCTGCCACAGGCTACTGAGTCCTCCAAAGTCCATAGAATGAATGGACCCAGAAAGCATGTGTGGCCTTGCAGCATGGATCAATACAGGCCATAATGAACCAAAGGTGGGCAGGACACCGTACAATAGGATAGGCTGCTGCAGAAAGGTGACAGAGTGTCTGGCGCTGTCCTGAACTCCTGGCAAGAAGGTGCATGTGGGTCAGAGGCAGAGGAATGGAAGGTATAAAGCAGGAGGCTAGGACAATAAAGCACAACCTACCTTGGACTTGACCCAGAATGACCATACAGTTCACTGAACCCGGTGTGAGTACAACTGAGTGATTATGTGCCTGCATCTTCCGTGTTAAATATTTAACCTTTGGTTATTGTTAGAAGGAACCGAGCCGCATTAGCTAA
The DNA here is from genome assembly GCF_025201925.1 of Gopherus flavomarginatus. Classification (NCBI taxonomy): domain Eukaryota; kingdom Metazoa; phylum Chordata; order Testudines; family Testudinidae; genus Gopherus; species Gopherus flavomarginatus. The sequence continues at coordinate 50,971,461 of NC_066625.1, forward strand.
GAACATAAGAACGGCCATACTGGGTCAGACCAAAGGTCCATCTAGCCCAGTATCCTGTCTTCCAACAGTGGCCAATGCCAGATGCCCCAGAGGCAGAGGTGAAAATAACTTAAAGGAGTTCCCGTAGCACAGAATGCTGAGTTGGGGGTGGGGCCTCAACTGCAAGGGGGTGGCCTCAATTGGAAGGGGCGGGGCCTTTAAATCTGGTGGCAATTTAAAGGACCAGGGCAGTAGTGGCTGCCAGAGCCCTGGGCCCTTTAAATCGCCACCCGAGTCCCGCTGCCAGAGCCCTGGGGTAGAGGCAGCGGGGCTCCGGTGGTGATTTAAAAGGCCAGGGACTCCCAGACATCGCTGTCACAGTGGTGCCCCTGGCCCTTTAAATTGCCACCCAGGCCCCAGGGCTCCTGGCCGTGTCCGCTACCCAGGGGCTCCAGCAGCAGGCTCTGGACTTGCCGGGAGCCCCAGGCCCTTTAAATCACTGGCCTGGGGAAGCCGGTACGCCGGAGCAGACCAGACTGGCTTACTTTCACCTCTGCCCAGAGGGAATGAACAGAACAGGTAATCATCAAGTGATCCATCCCCTGTTGCCCATTCCCAGCTTCTGGCAAACAGAGGCTAAAGACACCATCCCTGCCCATCCTGGCTAATAGCCACTGATGGACATATCCTCCGTTAATTTATCTAGGTCTTTTTGGAATCCTGTTAGTGTCTTGGCATTCACAACATCCTGCTGCCTATTAATTTCATTTGGTAACCCTTAGTTCTTGTGTTATGAGAAGGGGTAAATAACACTTCCTTATTTACTTTCTCCACACCAGTCATGATTTTATAGATCTCTATCGTATCCCCCATTAGTCATCTCTTTTCCAAGCTGAAAAGTCCCAGTCTTATTAATCTCTCCTCATACAGAAGCTGTTCCATTGCCCTTTTCTCAACCTTTTCCAGTTCCGATATATCTTTTTTGAGATGGGGCGACCACATCTGCACACAGTATTCAAGATGTGGGCGTACTATGGATTTATATAGAGGCAATATGGTATTTTCTGTCTTCTTATCTATTCCTTTCTTGTTGATTACCAACATTCTGTTTGCTTTTTTAACTGCTGCTGCACATGGAGAGGATGTTTTCAGCTGACACCTAGAGGAGGGAGAAGTGAGACCAGCAGCCAAATGCTTCATAAGGACCCCTCTCTAATTGGGATCCAGCTGTTTGCTCTGCAGGGAAGCTCAAAATCTATCCATTTACTGCTTCTGTGAGAGGGGATGGAATTGGGACTGCTCAGCTATGGATCATTGGCCCAACACTGCTAACAACCGATGGAGATTCTCCTTAGCTCATAGGCTAGGAGCAGGGGGATCCGGGGCCTCATTGTGCTGTTGCAGAGTTGCAAAGGTCTATGAGGTACAGCATAGCAGATCCTGCCTCATTCTCTTCCAACACACCACAGTCCTGCCTGCTTCACTTGTCTCCCCTTTCGTGCGGGGGGTGGGGAGATAGGGCTGTCCCAGTGCCTCTTCCCTCCCCCTGCTGGTAGCATCACCCACTGCTGACTGTCTCTTACAGCTTGGATTCGGATCAGAAGGACCAGCTGATTGAAGTGATTGAGAAGTTGCTGGCGGATAAGACCACGGTGAGTGGGGGTAGTGTCCCGGGGGAGCCACATTAACCCTGTGGTGTGGGGGCAGCAGGGTACTGTATTATTAAAGGATCCCTTTCCCAAATTTCAGGCAAAGGCCCATCAAATGTACAACTCCAGGGCTCCCAAGAAGATAACCTGGGAGCTGGATTCTTAAAGGGACAGTATCCTGCCACCCTTGGATGGGCGGTGCTATTAAACTATAACCATCACTGACCCTGCTTTCCTGTTGGCTGATCCCAGTCTCCTACCCATGTGCCCTATCGGCAGTGCCTTCAGAGCAGAGTCTTGATAGAAACCCTGCCCTGGGGCTGTCCCCCCATGTCAAGGCTGAGAAGGAACCCTCCCCAGAGCTCCCTGGGGAGAGACCCAGAAACAGCACCAGCCAGTGGGAAGTGTGAGTAGCGCCTCCCAGTGCAGATAATGTCGTTCTTCCTCCCGCCTTGCCCACTGCCATACTACTCTCTCCCCTCTCTCCCTCTCCCCTCTCCCCCAGCTGGTGGCAGGCAGCGTGGTGATGGCCTTTGAGGAGGTTTGCCCTGAGCGCATTGACCTGATCCACAAGAACTACCGGAAACTGTGCAACCTGCTGATTGACGTGGAGGAGTGGGGCCAGGTGGTGATCATCAATATGCTGACCCGCTACGCACGCACCCAGTTCCTCAGCCCCAACCAGAACGTGAGTCAGACTAGGGCAGGGGATGCGTGACCCCAGCGAGGCAGGGAGGGGAGTTCATATCGGAACAGAGTGCAGAGAGGAAGGAGACAGACTTAGGGTCCTATGTTGGCTCTGTTCTTGCACTAGGCCTCCCAGCCCTGACACACATGGCTACACTGCCCCTCTCAGAGCCGTAGGACCTGAAGCAGCAATGCTCAGTCTGAGGTGACCGGGCAGCATCTGGCTTAGGGTGCCCACGGGTCCCTACAGCTGTGGCTCCTTGGTGGTGCACCATGCGGTGCTATTGTGTGGTGGCAACGCAGCATCCCCACCTTAGCTTGGACTAGAAACAAGGCACACTCTGGAGCATGTGAGCTTGGGAAAGGATCCTGCATCCCACAGATGCTGTACATGGAGACGGTGTTTTTCCAAAGCTCCATTCTAGTTCAGCCACGAGCTCTGCAGAATCCCTGGGTATGGGTCTCTGGCCTGTGCTATGTAGGAGGTCAGCCTGGGTAATCACTGCTCCCCTCTGGATCTATGTCCCCTCTGAATCAAGAAACAACCCCTGTGAAGCTGTCCTGGGCCTTGCACAGGCTGCCCCTGATCCCCCCTCCCGTGTCCTCACCAATGCAGGGACCCCTCAGGGTCTTGTTGCTGCTCTGGGGTTGTCAGGGAGGCCAGTCCGAGCAGCTGCCAGTGGGGCCTGAGGGGAAAAGCCTGACTTGTATCAGCTTCTAGTTAGTGTCTCTGGAGTAGGTTTACTGGACTTGGAGCTCTGCCTGGCTGGGGGGCCGCTGAGGGGAAGTTAGTGCTGCATCCCTCCACACACACACACTGTGCCTGGCAGGAGTCTCTGCTGGAGGAGAACCCAGAGAAAGCCTTCTACGGCTCCGATGAGGAGGACTCCAAGGATGACAAGCCGGATGCAGCCTCTCTGGTGAAGCGCAAGCCCTATGTGATGGACCCTGACCACCGGCTGCTGCTGCGCAACACGAAGCCCCTGCTGCAGAGCCGCAACGCCGCGGTGAGTTACGTGGTCCCCCGCCTCGCCCTGCACCCCCACCACAGAGGCAGAACCCCACAGTGAGCTACATGCCCCCCCTTGCCCTGCCCCCCACCACAGAGCCGCAACGCCGCAGTGAGCCCCACACCCTCCCACCTTGCCCTGCCCCGCCCCCAGAGCCAGAATCCTGCAGTGAGCTATATGCACCCCCTCGCCCTGCCCCCCACCACAGAGCCGCAACGACCCGGTGAGCCCCACGCTCTCCCACCTCGCCCTGCCCCCCCACCACAGAGCCACAACGGTGCGGTGAGCCCCATGCCCTCCCGCCTTGCCCTGCCCCCCCACCACAGAGCTGCAATGCCGCGGTGAGCCCCATACCCTCCCACCTCGCCACCACAGAGCCACAATGCCACGGTGAGCCTCATGCCCTCCCACCTCACCCTGAACCCCCACCACAGAGCCACAATGGCACAGTGAGTCCCACACTCTCCCGCCTCACCCTGCCCCCACCACCACAGAGTCAGAACCCCGCAGTGACCTACATGCCCCCCCTCGCCCTGCCCCTCACCACAGAGCCACAATGCCCCGGTGAGCCCCACGCCCTCCCGCCTAGCCCTGCCCCCCCACCACAGAGCCACAATGCCGCGGTGAGCCCCACGCCCTCCCGCCTAGCCCTGCCCCCCCACCACAGAGCCACAATGCCCCGGTGAGCCCCATGCCCTCCCGCCTAGCCCTGCCCCCCCCACCACAGAGCCACAATGCCGCGGTGAGCCCCACGCCCTCCCATCTTGCCACCACAGAGCCACAACGCCGCAGTGAGCCCCACGCCCTCCCACCTCGCCCTGCCCCCCACCACAGAGCCACAACGCTGCGGTGAGCCCCACACCCTCCCACCTCGCCCTGCCCCCCACCACGGAGCCACAACGCTGCGGTGAGCCCCACGCCCTCCCGCCTTGCCCTGCCCCCACCCCGCCACTGCAGAGTCACAATGCTGCAGTGAGCCCTCCCGAAAGCTGCAATGCCATGGTAAGTCCCCTGTCTCCCCTACACTGTCCCCCCACAGAGCTGCAACACCATGCTACGTGCCCCTTCACCCTGCCCCCCTGAGCCACAATGCCGCAGTGAGCCCACGCCCCCTCCCACGCCTTGTCCTGCCCCCTCGACAGAGCTGCAACACCACGGTGAGCCCCCAGCACCCCTACCTTGCCCTGCCCCTCCACCACCACAAAGCCACAACCCCGTGGTGAGCTCCATGCCTCTCTGCTTCGCCCTGCCCCCCTGAGCCACAGTGAGCCTCTCGCCTTTCCCCACATAAGGGCCGAAACACCGTGGTGAGCCCCCCACATTCCCCAGCCGAGCTGTGACGCCACAGTGAGCCCCTCCACTGCCCTGTGTCCAGGGTCCCGTCGGTATGTCACTTCCCCTTGTGCCTGAGGAGTGACAGGTGGGTTTTCTGGCATGTGGGGGCTCCCCAAGGAAGGAGACACAATGCACTGTCCTGCAGGAGCGCGCGCCCGGTGACTCACTCTGCATCTGAATGGGGATGCGTAGGCCCCAAGCTCAGCAAGCCCCCTGCCCTGACACCACCGGAGCTCTGGACACTCTGCCCAGGAAGTCATTGACAGGGGTCTTGCTGGGAGCAGCGCTCTCCCACTGGCTGCTGCCCCAGAGAAACCCGACACGTGAAGGGGCAGTGCACAGAAAATAGGACACTCATCTCTGCAGTCATTGCTTTAGACCCAGCCAGGGCAGCACCCAGCCTGCAGTGGCTGGCCTATTGCTCAGCCCCCTTCCATGACCTCTTGTCTCTCTGCTCCCCCACCCCCACAGGTGGTGATGGCCGTAGCTCAGCTGTACTTCCACCTGGCACCCAAGGCCGAGGTTGGGGTCATTGCCAAGGCGCTGGTGCGTCTTCTGAGGAGCCACAGGTCTGCAACCACCACAACTTCTCCTCTTTTCTCCCTTTCCTCCTCCTGTCTTCTGCTCACCCCCTCTCCCTACACCTCCCTTTCTTTCTCTCCAGCAACTACCTGAACTTCCTTCCATGACTTGTTCCAAAGAGGCTGAAGTCTGTGTGTCACAGGCTGTCAGGGCTCAGGCCCTGCACAGAGCTGCAGAGCTCTTCTGCTGACTCACCCTGACAGCCTGACCAGTGGGTCCTATTGGCTCCATCTCAGGATTATAAAAGTTTCTGAGATGGAACCATCTCAAGTCAGAATCTGATGGGGGGCTTGTTATTTCAGTAGGGAGGGGATAAATTTGGCCCAGATTGGGTCAAGTGGAGGGATTGTGTAAGAGCAGCCTGTTGCATGGATTTTCCTTGCTGCCTCACTTCTATGGGGACAACTGATGGATCTCTCTCCCGGCAGCGAGGTGCAGTGGGTGGTGCTGCAGAACGTGGCCACGATGTCCATTAAGCGGCGGGTGAGTCCTGGTTCCCTGCATTTGCGAAATCGCCCTTCTTTTCTCTAGAGGCTGGGGCTGCAGCATGGGGGGATTTGGGGCTGAGCTCCCCCAAACCTGAGGCTTGGGTCTGACCCATTCCTGGGCTGTGTGCAGGGACTCTGGGGTGTCAGATCAGTCCAGTCCCCCACCTCCTGCCATGGGGGACAGCCCAGCAGCCTGTCTGAGCCAGGAGCCTGTCTCCAATAGGGGCCAGTACTAGATGCTTCAAATAAATCCCCCATCATGCACTTGGTCCATTGCCTTGTCCCCTGACTGATCCAGCAGGGTAACTGGGCTGCTGCTAAAGCTGCTTTGTCTGTGCAGGGGATGTTCGAGCCATATCTGAAGAGCTTCTACATCAGATCCACAGACCCCACCCAGATTAAGATCCTCAAGGTGAGTCAAATGCACAGGACAACCTGATGCATGTTCATAGCGAGGCATCCCCTACACACACCCTGGACATAGCCTTGGCACCGAGCTACCCAACTCCCTTGCCATAGGCAATCTTCCCCCACCACCTCTGGGAGCTTGTAGGCACTGCCTTCCCTTCTAAACACCGTCTGATCCTCTGGACCCCACTGGGAACTCCATGCAGCCATGTGACACCTTCTTCTCGAGCCCGGACATGCACAGTCTGCTGCATCCAGAGTCTGGCTCCTCTCACTCTCCCCAAAGGCAGGATCTTGGAGGTACCTCTGTCTCTGGGCACATGGGGAGGTAAATCTTTCCATCTCTCTCTCACACACATGCTCTTGTGCTGCTCTTTCTCCCTCCTCTCCAGCTGGAAGTTCTCACCAACCTCGCTAATGAAACCAACATCTCCACCATCCTGCGGGAGTTCCAGGTACTGAGGGCCAGGGGCTGGTGGGCGGAGCCGAGTGGGGAAAGCATGTGGCAGAGCTGTAAGCATTTCAGGGGTGATGCTGTCAGCATGGGGGTAAAAGAGAGGGGCTTTGGGTGCAGTGTGCGCTCACCTCTATTGCTTCCCCCACCCCCACCAGCCATGAGCAAGGGAAGAACCATTCACAGCCTGGGAGGAGCTACCTGCTGTGGCAAGTGACCTCACTGGTGCCCACCAGAGAGAAGGCAGACCGGGGCTTCTCCTCTCTTCTTCTGAGCTCATTGCTGGTGCTCAGCAGACTCACTCTCAAAATCTCATCTCTACCTACCATTGGGAGCCATCCCTGCTGCCAGAGCTGGGCAGAAAATGGGGGTTTGGGTGGGGGAAAGGAATGGAAAATGGAATATTTCAATTTGGGAATGCTGCCATGGTGCCTCATGGGAGTTGTAGTTCAGCTATTTCATGCTCCCATTCTCCTCCATGGGCTGGACTTCCTGGTAAGACTACATCTCCCAGGATGTACCCCAATGTTGGGAGTTCCTGCATGCATCATGGGAGATGGCTGGAGAGCCTCGCCCTACAGTTCCCAAGAGGCTCCATGACAGCTTAGGGAAATTCAAATACTTTGGTTTTCAGGTGTTTGGTTATTCAATGAAAAAAATCTACGTTTTCCATGGAAAGTAGAGACAGTTTTGATGGAAAATTTGTGGCCAGCCCTACATGGTCCTGGAGCTGGCTGGCTCTGTGGGGCTTGGTGGTGGCTGTTTCATAGTTAAACACCAAGGTGTTGGGTGCAGGTTTCTGGGGGCCCAAACCCACCCCACTTTATTAGCAAATCCCCTTTTTGTTTTTACCCTGGCCTTGGCCCAACCCCTGCTCCTCACTGGGTTTGGGGAGTGGGCGTGGAGCTGCAGCCCTGGGGGAAGCAGCCAGGTTGTTCTGCGATTAGTGTGGGGGAAATCATGTGTATTCGGTCTCATGTAAACTCCTTGGGGCAGGGACTAAGTTGTCTGTACATGCCCACACAGTGGGCCCGATCCTCATCGGGGCCTCTATGTGTTACTGGAATATAAGTAAATGACTAAGTCTGCTGGAGGGATTTCCCTAAAACGGGGGGAAATGAGAAACATCCAGCCCTACCAGGGCCTGTTCCCAAACATGGAGACTAGGGGAGAACTGGGCTTTACAGACAGCCTTGTGACTTTCGCTACAGCAGCTGCTAGGAGCCCTGAGCTAGTGCAGCCTCTGGGAGCCACCCTGCATGTAGTCTGAGCCCATGCGATCAGCTCTCAGGGCTACTCAGGCATGGTGTCCTGACTCCCAATGCATGCCAGGAAAGCTGCCATGCCTCTTGTCTGCAGACCTACATCCGGAGCATGGACAAGGACTTTGTAGCTGCCACCATCCAGGCCATCGGGCGCTGCGCCACGAACATCGGGAAGGTCCGAGACACCTGCCTGAATGGCCTTGTGCAGCTTCTCTCCAACAGGGATGGTGAGAGCCTGCGGCCCCGGGGCAGGGAGGGGCGACGGGGAGCTGTCCAGGGGCTGCCTACGGGAGATAGTGCTTTTCAGAGCTTGCAGTGGAAAATCAAGCAATGAGTGATGGCCACCAGCCTGAAACAAGCTCTGGCTGGTTTCGAGGAGGCCACGGGCTGGAAGAAGCTGGTGGAAGGGGTGCCCTGCGCTGGAACGTTCTTCTGGGAATTAAATGTCTGGTTGAGCAAATTCCCACAGCTGCGTGTTGTCAGCATCACAGCGTTCGATAGCACACCCCTGGCTGAGGCCCCTCATGCACTGAGATCCTGCACAGCCCCAGCAGGGTGGGGGGAGATACTGTTCACCCAGAGCTGGCTGTGGCTGAGTTCTGGCAGTGCAGGGGACGGAAACATCTCTGCTCTCATTGGTGGCTGGGGATCTCTGTTGCCCCCAGAACTAGTGGTGGCTGAGTCCGTGGTCGTCATTAAGAAGCTGCTGCAGATGCAGCCCTCTCAACACAGCGAGATCATCAAGCACATGGCCAAGCTCACCGACAACATCCAGGTATGTCTGGGCTCGGGGGGGCCCAGCTGTTCCCACTGCCAGAGGGGCTGGGGGCTCCAGCTGTATGGGGGCGAGTGTGAAGTGGGCTGTACCCACAGGAAGGAGTAGGGGCTAGTTCAAGGGGATCCTTAGTGTCCTGAGCTGCCCTTCCTGTGGAAGTGCTGCTGCCTGTTGCCCCCTTTCTCCCCTTTCCGGGCCCCTACCCCAAGGGGTGCTGCACTCACTGTCTGGTCCCCTGCTTCTGCAAAGCCCTGAGTTTGAATCCCCAGTGCCACCAGGGCTGGGACTCCTCTACCAGCGCTTGCCCCATGGGGCCTTCTGGAGTCAGCTGGAAGGGACCAGCCCAGCGGGAGGGACCGGCCATGCTTTTCAAACTGCCAGCGCAGCCGCAGCAGGACCCGCTTGCTCCCTGGTTTGGCTGCTGCAGTGGGTGGGCATTGCCAGGCTCCTAGCTGTGTATGTCCTGGAAGGGGCAGCGCTGTGCAGGCCTGCTGCTGTGGTTCCCAAGATGGACACAGGCAGGCACCCACCTAGGATGTGACCTCAGGAGACATCCCTGGAATGGAGTGGGGCCATCTTGTCCTCCCAGACCTCTTTGCCCTCTCCCTCCTCCCCAGGGTCTCCGTGCTTGGGTCCCAGAATTCCCTGTGTTGGGTGCCCCAGTGCAAAGAATCCTGGGATGTACTCGGTAATGCAGCAGCTGGGCCCTGACTGGGAGAAGGAACTGGTTGGGTTGGTGGGACTGGGGAACAGCGGGTGCATTGAACAGGACCAGCAAATCCTGACCTACGGAGTCCGCAGCATAGTGTCTGCAGGGTGTGGGCAGGTCTCCCATGGACTGCACTGCACTCGCTCCGGCTCTGGATGACACTCCTGGCTCCAGCCCCTCCCTTTGGAGCTTGCCCTGCGAGGGATTTTGGCAGAGCTGGGGTGCTGCCATGTACCTGTCTGCAGGTGCCCATGGCCCGGGCCAGCATCCTCTGGCTGATTGGCGAGTACTGCGAGCACGTGCCCAAGATTGCACCCGATGTGCTGCGCAAGATGTCCAAGTCCTTCACTGGCGAGGAGGACATCGTCAAGCTGCAGGTTATCAACCTGGCAGCCAAGCTCTACCTGACCAACTCCAAGCAGGTGAGCACCGACTGGCTGGGCGGCAGCATCTGCAGCTTCCCAGACCGGCTCCAAGACCCTGCTCTCGCCACACGGCTGGCTCTGCCCTGGCAGGCTCCGTGCAAAGCAGGCATTGCATAAGCAATTAGTGCAGGGCTGGCTGAGCCTGTGCCCCCTGCGCTGGCTTCCCCTGATGGCTGCCAGGAAACTGCGACCATCACAGCTGTGCCTGACTCCACCCCACAGTGCAGGGCCGCCTAGCTGGCCAGTCCCCATGGTGACAGTGCTGGGCACTCTGAGATGGGGTGCAGCTGTCTCTGAGTATGCTGGCCCCTACCGGGCAGTGGGGTGCTGTGTGAGGGCCAGGACACTTCCATCTGAAACATCCTGGCCAGCCAGCCAAGCTTGCAACCTGTGGGCCCAATCCTGTAAGTAGCTCTGTGCCAGCAGAAGCCAGGGGATATGGAGGGCACTCAGCACTTTGCTGGATTGGGCTCACAATCCCTGCACTTAGGGTTGCCCTGCCCAGTGAGGGATGTGTGGGCTGGGCTCAGGGAATCAGCAGAGCTGGGGTGGGTGCCAGTGGGCAAGTCCCTTCCACTCCCTGGGCCTCTGTTTCCCCATCTGTGTGGTGGGGAGGGGTTCTGCTCAGCACGATAGCCCTGTAAAGTCCCAGGGAAGATGCTGAGCTGCCAAACATCACCATAGAGCAAGCTGCTGACCCAGTACGTGCTGAACCTGGCCAAGTACGACCAGAACTACGACATCCGGGACCGGGCCCGCTTTATCCGCCAGCTCATCGTGCCCACCGAGAAGAGCGGTGCCCTTAACAAGTATGCCAAAAAGCTCTTCCTGGCACAGAAGCCCGCCCCTATCCTGGAGTCTTCCTTCAAAGGTACGGCAAGGTGCACGGGACCCAGGGGTCTCTGTCTGGCTGTGAGAGGGGAGCCCGTTCCTCCCAGTAAGAGCTGGGTTATGTGGAACATGGGCTGTGAGGCTGGAAGCCGCTAGGGTGGGGAGTGTGGCCAGGAGGGCTGCGCTCTGAATTCTCCCCTCCTGCTGCAGATCGGGACCATTTCCAGCTCGGCTCGCTCTCACACCTCCTCAACGCCAAGGCAGTGGGCTACCAGGAGCTCCCCGACTGGCCGGATGAGGCCCCCGACCCATCCGTGCGCAATGTGGAGGTACCATGCTAGCCGGGCTCTGGGGATGGGTCTCATGTTGTGCTCCATTTGTGTGATCCCGGGAAATGGTGTTCACCCACAGCCTTGGTGTCAGGGGACCCTGGGCTCTGGTGCCAAGCTCCTGGCAGCTGCTGAACCTTCCAGGTGTCCAGAGAAGTGGGTGGTTCCTGTCTTGATGCTTAAGGCAGGAGGAATGGGGTGCGGAGTGGAGGGGCTGGGGCAGACGGCCTACAGAGTCGCTCTGCTCCTATGACAGCAATCTCCCTCGTTTGCAGGAAGAAACCGCCTTCCTCATTGAAAGCCACATCGGGTTGCTGGGAGAGCTCAGAGAGGTGGCTCGTGTGTGTTTGTTATGGTGCCTTTCCCCTCTCTCTTGCTTTTAACTTCCAGCACTTGGGAATTTTGTGTGTGCGCATGTGTTGGCTTTTTTCTATAACACACATAAAGGATCTGACATCTCAGCAGAAAGTAAAGGACAGACCCACATCCCCATCCTCTGCACAAACGTGTGTGTAGATTAAACTCCTTTTAATCTCCCAGGGTTAAACTTGAGCCAGGCTGAGTGTGCGTTGCACATGCACAAGCACACACCTGTTTGGTAGCATAGCTCCCAGCCAGAGCCCTGCCATGCTGTCGATGGATCGGCCCCCAGCGCTTGCTGCTGAGTGATCCACCCACCATGGAGAAGGCTGGTGAGCATTATGCCATGAGGGTGGTGAGAAGAGAGATAGCGGCATGGTCCGTGCATCGCTGTGCGGTTCCCATGCCCCCTCCAGGACAGAGCCTCCATGGTACTGACCCTGGGGACATTTCCTGGGAATCAGCCTGTCCATCACTGCAGAATCCCGTTGGAAGGGCCTGGCCTCTGTGATCTCCACTCCTTGGGCCAGCTCTCTGCTGTGGGGGGGTTCACTAGGGATTGGCATGGTCCTCTCCATGGCTGGCGTGCGCCTCACCTCCTTTTCTGCTCCTGCGCAGGTTCCAGAATGGACCAAGTGCACCAGCCGGGAGAAGAGGAAAGAGAAGGTGGAGAAGCCATTCTACTCGGATTCAGAGGGAGAGTCTGGGCCCACGGAATCAGCAGACAGCGGTGCGGGACCTGGCCGTCTCTGTGCCGGGCAGCAGGGTGGCACTGCCCAGCCCTGGCAGTGCTTCCACAGCTGGAGGGCAGCAGGCTCCTGCGTTACCTGCCTGTGTAGTGCTGAGCGCTGGCGCCTGCTGCATGGGGATGGCAGTGCCATCCGCTCCCGTCTGCTGGTGATGTTCCCGATGGGTGGGGAGATAAGATGTATCTGAGGGGCAAAGGACCAACCCTTCCAAAGCTTCTCTGCTCTGTATCCCCCACCTTCTCTGCTGGCCCTGGCTGGGCTGCTAGCGGCCTGACTGCAAAGGGCTGTGAGCCCTTGGCCAGTGCCCAGATGACAGGGGGCTACGGAGCCCTTCCCACTTAATGCCAAGGAGCGTTCAGGGTCCTCAGGTTGGACTGACGCTCGCTCAGGAACCCTTCCTCCCTGGAAAAGGCCCAGGGCACAACGTGTTGTCTGAAGGGCCCATCCAGCCCTGCCTCCTCGCTATTTGTGGGAAGCAGGCACAGTCAGCGTCGCCCACATGGGACAGGGCGCATCTGTGTGCACATATGGGAATGATGTGATGACTCCCTTCCTTCCCCCTCCCCAGTGCACCAGCTGGGGGAACCCCTGGCCCAGCGACCATGGCAGTGCAAGGCCCCTGGAGGGAAGGATCAAGTGCAGGGGATGGCAGTATGGCGTGGCAGCCAGGGGGGACGCGAGGGGGCTGGGCAGGCTGACCTTGCAGATGGTGCCTGGCAAGGGCTGCCAACACTGAGATTTTCACTCTCTCTCTCTCTCCCAGACCCGGAATCTGTCAGTGAGTCGGAGAGCGAGAGCGGCAGCAGCAGCAGTGAGAGTGGCTCTGACTCAGGAAGCCGGGGCGAGGAGAGTGGAGACCAGTCAGAGGAGGAGGAGGAGGAGGAGGAGGAGGAGAAGAAGAAGAAGAAGGGAAAGGAAGGGCCCCGGAAAGCCTGCCCAGAGAGCGCTGGGAGGTATCACAGGCAGTGGCGGGGAGAGGGGGCAGGAGGTGCCACCAGCTGGGGACTGAGGAACACCCCCGGGGACGTGGGGGGACTACAGCCCATCCCACCATGTCTGTTTCTCATGCCTTTAACACCCAGCATCTTTGCCCATGCCCCCTCCTTTCGCTGACATCAGCCGGGTGCCAGGCAGAGATCCCAGGCTGACAGGCTGGGCCCAGCTGCTCCAGTGCCAGCAGGGGGACATGCAGGAGTGTTGGTGGGGGGGATGTCAGTTGCTCAGCCAGCAGGGGACAGCACAGGAGTGCTGGCGATGGGGTGGCTTGGGAGGGTGTCAGCCACCCAAGGTGTGTCACTGCTTGGGGTGACATCACCCCAACATCGGCACAATGTGATTGTCCTGCCGGAGAGGGTGAATCTAGCTCAGACGCATGGGCTCCAGCCATGGCTCTTGTCCAATGATTTCAAAGTATGTAAATTAGCCACTGGTAGCAGGTGCCCCTGGCAGTCATGGTGCCCAAGGGGCATGCGAGGTGTTGGTGGTGCTCTGTGCCTGACCCTCTCCTTCCCCCAGCGACCCCAGCGAGGAGGAGCAGGAGCAGGAGCAGGGGAAGAAGGGGAAGAAGAAGAAGCCGCAGGATGAAGGGAAAGGGGCTTCCGAGTCCTCGTGGGAGGAGGGCAGCGTCTCGGAGAGCAGCTCGTCCGAGTCGGACTCAGGCTCCGAGGCAGAGGAATCTCAGTCAGAGCCAGAGAGCAGGAGGAGAACCACGGTGAGGGGACGGGTGGGCAGCCAGGGAGGGGCTCGCTGCCGCTGAGCTCTGGCACCACCCACCTGCCCTGCAGAGAGGTGGGCCGGAGCTCGCATCCCCCCCATGCACGGGCCTAGGACTCAGCTCCTGCCCCTCTCTGAGCATCCTGCACCCAGGGCTCCCTGTGCCAGTGCTGGGCCGGGCCTTGCTGGGCCCTGTGCTCCTTTCCCAGCCCCCCTGCCCCCATCTGCTAGCAGTCATACTGCCCCAGTTCTGTCCTCTTTTGCAGCCTCCCAGCAGCAAACCTGCCCCAAAGGCCTCCAGGAAAGGGACCAAGGAGATCTCCTTGCTGGACCTGGATGACTGTGAGTCTCGCTGCCCCACAGCTCATCCCCACGGCTTATCCCCACTGCACTATGGGCTGGGGCAGGGCAGGGGAGAGAAGCAGGGAAACTTGTCTTGACACCTTCCCTCCATCTCCCCATCTCTCCCTTGGTTTGCTACCATTTCTCCTCCTCCCTGTTTGGATCTGTATCTTCCCTACCTGCCTGCTGCCTGGCTCTCAAGGAGGTCAGTGATGGCGTTTGTCCCATGGGGACCCCCTGAAAAGCTCAATTCTAGGGGCCCTACATGGAACTGGGAGGAAGATGGGGACAGTGGGGGACACAGGAGGTAGATCCCCCCCAGAGACTGTCCTATTCCCACCTCCCCCAACCTGTGCCTGGCTCCTGCTCCCAGCTGGGGCCTCTGCTGTCCAGGAGGCCCTGCTACTCAGGTCTGACTCCCCCTCTGTGTCCTCCCTGTGCTCCCCTGCCTGCTCGTGGGCTGCAGCATCCCTGCACTGACCCACCTCTGAGCACCCCTCACCGAGGCCTGGGACAAGGGGGAACAGATGTCCTGATTTTATAGGGACAGTCCCAATATTTGGGCTTTTTTCTTATATGGGCCTCTTATTACCTCCCACCTCCATCCCGATTTTTCACACTTGCTATCTGGTCACCCTACCTGGGACTGGCATGTGGCAGCTTGGAGGTTGCTCTGCAGGGGAGGGAAAGGGGCCGCCTGGCACTACCTGTGGGAGAGCACAGGGACTGGAGCCACTGGCAATGGCCTTCCGTCTGGTCCTCCAGGCATCAACTGTTCCTTCCTGCTCCCCACTGGGGTTTCTGCTGCTACACAGCTCCGGCTGACTCCAGGCAGAGTTGGAGCTGGGCAGCAGGGCCATCCTTATAGCAGAGCCACCAGCAGGGAGCCAAGTGGGGTATCTGATGCCCAGTGAGCTGAATGGAAGGCCCCTGTGGGCCAAATGTGGCTTTCAGGGGGCCCTCTGGGACTGCAAGGGGCAAGATGCCTAATGCCACCACTGCAGTGGGTTAGTCTGTTCTCACCCGCATGCTGAGTGTAACACCAGGGCCCCCCAGTGGTGTCTCGCTCGCATCCTGCACTGCCGTGTTGTGGGCTCAGCATCTTGTGTTCAGCCTGATGCATGGCCCTGGCATGGGTAATGCAGCATCACAAGTTAAAACCATTCTCTGGGCGAGGCAGCGCATGGCCCAGGTGCTAGGAGATCCTGCTTCCACGGCTGAGCCTGCAGGGCAGCCAGGGCCAGGGGCCTGGGGAGAGGGGTGTGCAGCAAAGACACAGGTACTCTCCTTGGGACAGACTTTGAGAACGGGAGCGGTGTCACACTTACTGTGTGCATAGGACCCTGGGTGTCCCTTATGGCCCGAGAGCCCTATAAGAGCAGGTGTCCTGGGAAATGTGGCTTCTTGGGGAAGGAGTGAGCAGGGGATGAGACGACCCCCTTCAGGAGCAGCCTGAGCTCAGTGTGGGGAAGGTGTGGGCTGAGACACAACTCTGAGGAATGCCCAAGAAGTTCTGGAGTGGCTTGGCTCTTTTGGGGGGGTCCTGTGTTTGGTGACAGAGTGAGCCCCAGGGGAGAGACCAAAAGGGACTTGGCCCAATGAGCACGACTAGATTTTGTAGCAGCATAGAATCATAGACTATTAGGGTTGAAAGGGACCTAAGGAGGTCATCTAGTCCAACCCCCTGCTCCAAGCAGGACCAATCCCCAGATTTTTACCCCAGTTCCCTTAATGGCCCCCTCAGGGATTGAACTCACAACCCTGGGTTTAGTAGGCCAATGCTCAAACCCCTGAGCTATCCCTCCCCCCCAGTCTAGTAATTAGAGAGGGACAGGGAGCCATGACTCCTGGGTTCCAATTTCTGCCTGTCATTACTTACAGTGCAACCATGGGCAAATTCCTCTGTCTGTTTCTCCATTTGTTGTTGTAATAATAACCCTTAATCCTAATACAGCACTTTCCATCCCTAGATCTCAAAGCACTTCAGAGAGGAGGGCAGTATCATTATCCCCTTTTACAGATGGGGAAACTGAGGCACAGGTCAGGGAAGTGACTTCCCAAGGTCGCCCAACAGAACAGTGACTGAGCTGGGAATAGTCCTCAGCTCTCCTTAGTCCACTGTGATATGTAACTAATGCCACCCTGGCATAATCATCATTGCCTGCAAAGCATTCTGGGACCCTTGCATGCTCTAAAGGGGCAGCACCTGTGTCATTGCACAGGGAGGGAGTGCTTATGCATGTAGTTCCCATGTCGCTATCGCTCCCACTGGGCTCATGAGCTGTCTGCTGATTGGTTCTTCATAGCTGTGTGATCTGTCCATGGTGCTGAGGGAGCCTTGACATTACCTTTATTATGTGGCTGCAGATGCTGGGAGTGTGTTCTTCTTCTGGTGCCTAGGTCTTGCCCAACCCTCTGCATAGGGGAATTTCACCTGGTGTCCCTTGTTCCCACCCTCCTTTCTCTCAGCATCAATGGGCACCTAGGATCCAGGCAGGAGAGAAACTCCACCCTTGGGAATTCACCCTCCAGGATCATGGAAAACTGTTCTTTATTTAAGGAGAAAAGAGCAGCGTTCTAAAATGAGTGAGCCAATCCCACATAAATAGCACAGGAGTCTAACACTGGCCCCATAACTGTGCTGTGTGGTGCTGGCCCACATAGGTCAGTTTGGGTTTGTCCCAGGATGTCCAGGGTGATGGAGAGTGGCCTGTAGAAAGTCTGACTAAAGTCTGAAGCTAAAGACTCTGACATTGCAGCTCTATGGGCCAGGGGCCACCTTTTGGTTCTGTGTTTGTGAAGCACCTAGCACTCCCAGGCTACAGAAGTACAACTAAATTACAGTAATTCTGATCTATGAAAAATGTTGGCACAAATAATTTTTGGTTTGGATTTAATCTAAATTGATAAAAAATGGAACTTTTTTGTGTGTTTTGGTTGCTGAGAATTGAAATTTCTGTGTAAACACAAAAAAAATTGGTTGCCAGAAACTGACAAATGAAGTTGTTTAGCGTTTATGACAAAAGCCCTATAGTTTTTGATGGAAATGGATTTTTTGTGTGTGAAAATGTCTGGTTTTGTCACCAAAGAAAAAGCTGTTTTCTCTCAAAGAAAAATATTTCAGTGAAAAGTTTTCAGCCAGTTCGAATTAACGATCCCCTGCTCCTCTCTGGCCAGGAATCTCAAAGCACTTTACAAATACTAATGAATCCTTCCCCAATCCCCCAGGGAGGCTTACAGGATAGGCCTGGGTTCTAGTCCTGGTTCTACACTGCTTTGCTCAATGACCTTGGACAAGTCTCGTCGCTCTGTGCCTCAGTTTTCCCATCTGTAAAATGGGGGTGATGCTACTGACCACCTTTGTTAAGTGCTTGGCTGAAAAGTGCCCCATTGAACTGATGGAGAAACAGGAAAATGTGATTTGCCCATGGTCAGCAGCAGAGCTGGGAATAGAGCCCAGGTCTCTTGGTTC
Source organism: Gopherus flavomarginatus (assembly GCF_025201925.1). Taxonomy (NCBI): domain Eukaryota; kingdom Metazoa; phylum Chordata; order Testudines; family Testudinidae; genus Gopherus; species Gopherus flavomarginatus. The sequence goes on from NC_066625.1 coordinate 50,989,023, forward strand.
CCCTGCTAGAGCTTTACCTACACAGCCACCCTCACTCTCAGTGGGGTGGTGAATCGGATCTCCACTCTATCTGTGTCCTCATCACAAAACCACTCTCCCTGCTGGCCTCTCACTAACTGCCCCCCTTGTTGTTGGGCAAGGGAGTGAGGCTGAGGAGTGAGCACACCCTGGAGATGGAGCTTCCCTCTCAGCCCTAGTGCCCCATCCAGGGCATGGCTGGGAGGCACAGCGGGCGCTATCCTTGCCACCTACTGTGCTGTGGCTGCTGGACTGGGCCTGGCACCTTTCAGCACCAGCAGAGGTAGCTTAGAACAAAACCAAAGGCTCTGGGCAGCGGCAGAGCGAGCAGCGCCCCGGGGCTGGGCTTGGGCCTTGGATGAGACCTGCCCAAGGAGGCACCGCACTCAGCTCTGTTCTGCGGTTGGTTGTCAGTTTCATAGTCTGTATTGAGGGCAGTGCCCCACCCCCATGCCCAGCGGTTTCCAGGCTCCCTACTACTTCCTGCAGTCTCTTCAGGTGACTGCCAGCCTACCTGGGCTGCCAGCAGGGGCAGCAGAAGGGTCTGCTGGGCGTTCCTGGGTGTCCCACTTTCCAAGCCACTGGGTGTGGGGTCGTGTCTTCCCCAGGCTCTGGGCAATACCTGCACAACCCCCACCACTGACGGGAGAACAAACCCCAGGTGTCAGGAGACTCATAACTGGTGACACCCTCCCTGCCCCTGTTTGTCTGGTACTGCCAGACTGGGCTGGGCTTTCGACAGTCCTGGCTATCACCTGTTCTTAACCCTTTGTTCCCCACTTGTCTCTGTCTCACAGTCACCCCTGCTCCACCCCAGCCAGCCTCCTCCCCCGCTATTGTCTCCACCAGCCTGGTGACAGACCTGGAGGGACTCACGCTGACCAACGCCTCGCTGGCTCCTACTGTGAGTGACCCTAGTTCTTCATGCTGGAATGGCGGCCCTGCCGCTGGATCCCTCCCTCCAGAGCAGTGGTCCCCAACCTTCTCGTCTGGCTGGCACCAGACGAAGGACCATGGCGGCGGTGGAGCACCTGCCGAAATGCTGCCAAATTTCTGCCGTATTTTGGCGGCGACACCTCTCAATAACATTACTCGTTGGCAATAAGTGGCATCATAGAGAGGCGTCACCACCGAAATGCCGCCGAAATTCGGCGGCATTTTGGCGGGTGCTCCACCGTTGGCCAGGATGTGGGCGCATTTAGATGCCCCTGCAGGTGCCATGACACCCGCAGGCACCGCGTTGGGGTCCCCTGTTCCAGAGCACCATGTAAGGAGGCCTAGAAAGCCACGGTGAGGCCTCCCCTGCGCTGCACTCTGCCAGGGGATCCCCCCCACGCCCCTTCTTGAGGAGGACTGGGAGTTAGTGATGGGGCAGCAGGTAGGCCCTGGGGTCCCTTCGGGAGAACGAAGCCACCCCAAGAGCATAGGCGCAGGCCCTTCCTGGCCACCGGCCCTGCGCCGCTGCCTGCCCTGCTGCTGCCAGGGGGGCTCCGCTGCCAGCCCCGGCTCCCGCTCGGCTGCCAGCCCCATGCCTGGGAGCTCCACTGCCATCCTGGGGTCCCGCTTGGCCCCCGGCCCCCAGGGCTCTGCTGCTGGCCCCAGGGTCCTGGCCTCCAGCCCCATGCCCAGGGCTCCACACCCGCCCCTAGCTGGCCCTAGCCTCTGCCACCATAGCCCTGTCTGCATCCCCCTCTCCCAGAGCCACGGCCCTGCTCCCGTCCCCAGTTCTAGGGGGTGGTGAGGGGCGTGGACAGGGGTAAGAGGGGTGCAGCTCAGCACCCCCACTCCAAAAACTGTTCCAGCGCCACAACTCAAGAAGGGGAAGGACTCGCAAGCCCGGCCCCGCCACCCAGAGTCCTGCTCCCCCAGCCCAGGGCCTCAGGCATCTGCGAGTAGCGATGGAGGTGGGACCTGCTCCTGAAGTGATTCCTTCACTTCCCCTGCCTTGGAGCATAGGGATCAGCTCATCGCCTCTCAACCCCAGCGTGTGCCAATGGCTTTTCTCTCTCCCTCTGCCCAGATGCTCAGTCCCGTGTTCAGCACCGTGAAGACCTACGAGCTGCTGCACCGCATGGCGGGCGAGGGGCTCTCGGTGGAGTACTACTTCAACCGGCAGCCCTTCCCCCCCGACCCCCACATGGTGGCCGTGCAGATCCAGTTTTCCAACAATACGGAGTCGGAGGTGAAGAACCTGCGGGTCAGCGAGCCCAAGCTGGTATCCGGGATGCGAATCCAGGAGTTCCAGGAGATCGGTAAAGCCGGCTTGGGCTGGGATGACGGGGCTCCCAAAGGCAGGCTCGCTCTCCAAGGGCTGCAGCCAGGGATGCTCATGCAGTGAGGCGGTGGTGAAGCCTGGCGCTGCCCACTGAGTGAGGCTCCCTGGTGTGGTGCACATTCTGGGCTTTGCAAGGATGCAGGCTTCATGCTGACCAGCAGGAGCCCAGGTGGCCGGCCCTTCCCACTGCCAGGGCTGGGCTGCAAGCCTCTCAGCTAGGCTATTGCCACCAAATGCTCTGTGTTGGGCAGCAGGGTCAGCTACTCAGTCGTGGACCAAAATCGGGGGGTAGGGCAGAAAAGCTGCCCTACGAAGCTGCCTGGCTGGGATATGATCTGGGCTCCTCTGCCTACGTGTGCTTCAGCTGCGATCTCCTAGGAGCCATTGAGGGGGCACTAGAATGGGGCCCTAATTGTCACCCAGGCACACTATATTTTGTGGGGGGCAGTCGGGGGGCAGCAGTGTCTTTACCTGCATCCCAGTTTGCCATGGGATGGGAGATGGATCCTCACCCCACTGGCACTGGCCTCTCGTAGGCTGATGGCCCCACCTGGGAGGTCCCAGCAGGAAGCCCCCAGTGAGCCATGCCTGCAGAACTGTCCCCCAAAATGAGCAACGTTCCTCCCCTGGGGGAGCTAGCTAAGGCCATTGCAGTTCATGCATCACAGGCTGGGATTCCCCTAGGCTGCCTTCCGAAGCCCACGGGGTTTCCATGATAGTGTGCATTGCCAGCCTGGTGGAGATAGCTATGTCTGCAGTCACATGCTATCCCTGTGCTTACAGAGTCGTTAGCACCTGGCGACACCGCCAGCGTAATTATGGGCATCGACTTCTGTGACTCCACCCAGGCGGCCAACTTCCAGCTGTGGTGAGTTCCCCTCCCTGCCCCCCATGGGCACAGGCAGGAGTTACCCCTCTTAGCAAGGCTCCAGGACCCTCGTCAGCGCTCAGCTGGGCTGGAGTGCATCCCTTCTGCAGGAGGTCGGATTCTTGGCCCCAGATCTGGCCTACCAGACATCACCTTGGGACCCCGGGGCAGGGCTGTGCCCCATTCATCTCAGTGGAGTGGTAGCTGTGGAGCCTAGTGGAAATCTAATGCCAGGCGTTCAGGCGTTACCAGCGCAGGGTGGCTTTGTTCCCCATGTGAGTCCACAGCGGAGCTGTTCCAGCCCAAGTGCAGCTGCTTTGATCGGAGAGGGGGCTCACAAATCGGCCCTACAGGATAGGGAAATGGAGAAGGGTTCTTGTTCCTGGCCCCATCAGTCAGTGACTCCCACACCGCCATGGATTCGCCCCATGACGCAGCTTGCAGGGCCTGCCTTCTCTTAGGCAGCAGTGGGCACGTAGCCTGTCACCTGGCACCGCCTGGCACTGAGCTGTTGGGCTGCCCCACTGCCTGATATGGCAGAGCGGGTGCTTAGGAATAGGGTGTCTAGTTGGGCGTGGATGAGCTCCTTCCTCCCTGCTGTCCAGAGAGCATCAAGAGCTGGGTGGTAACAAGCTGCTGCATTGGCTGCTGAGCGCTGGTGGGATATGCTTCTGACCCTCCCCCTGTGCCTCAATTTCCCCATCTCTATAGTGGGGCAGTGGCACCTTCCCCCTTTGCACAGGGCTTTGGAGCGCTCTTGGGAGGGAGGGGAGGGCAGCCGATGGTAAGCTGGGCCTGGCATGCAGGGCAGAGTATGGTGGGGACTGACACTTGCCCTCAACTCCCCAGAGTTAACTGGGCTGGGTCCTTCTCACTATGGCATGTTTCCTCCAGCACCCACTCGCGTCAGTTCTATGTCTCCATCCAGCCGCCGGTGGGAGAGCTCATGGCCCCAGTGTTCATGAGTGAGAACGAGTTCAAAAAGGAGCAAGGTGAGTGCTGAGCGAGCGTGCTGATTGCCTTAGCCCTCGTCCAGACTAACCCGCGGCATCGGCGGGTTAAAATCGATTGCTCGGGGATCGATATATCGCGTCTAGTCTGGACGCGGTGTATCGATCCCCGAGCGCGCTTACATCGATTCCGGAACTCCATCAATCCGAACGGAGTTCCGGAATCGACGCGGAGAGCCGCGGACATCGATGGCGCCCCGTCCAGACTGGTGAGTATCTCGATTTTAGAAATTCGACTTCAGCTACGTTATTCCCGTAGCTGAAGTTGCGTATCTAAAATCGATTTTAATTCCTAGTCTGGACGTGGCCTTAGAGTGTCTGCAAAGCTCACCCTGCCGTGGGCACCCAGAGCCCTGTGGACCACAATCCCAGCCTCCCTCCCTGCCCTGCCCAGCCCAAGCAGGGAGGTCTTCAGAGTCCAGCATCCCTGTTGCCTGGAGCAGGGTGAAAGACCTCGTGACCCCTTCCCTCCCCACCTGGCCACTGACAGGTCCAGGCCTCTGCATGTGACCCTGCCCATGGCCCCACTCCTTTCTGCCCTTTCCCCAGGGCCCCATGCCTGTTCCACCCAGGGTCCCCCTCATTCCACCCCTCCACTGCGGCCCCAAGTCTGGAGAAGCTCTGTCCCCCCACCACAGCCCCAGGCCGCAGTGAGGACTGAGAGCTCCCCCAGCCCTGAGGCTGCAGCAGGTAGCGAGAGCTCCTCCCATCCTGGGGCCACAGCAGGGGTCCTGGTGCTGCAGCTTCCCCTGCTGCCCCCCCAGCTTCTGCTGGGGAGCGGGGTAAGAAGGCAACCGCATCCAGTGTGAAATCCAAGTAGTGGGAGCGGGGGCAGGCAGGAGTTTCCCCCGACTGGCCGCCGGGGAGCATGGTCAAGAGGCACAGGGGTTTCCCCTAAGGCCCCACCTGCCCTGCCCTGCTGCCCACGAGCAGGGTCATGGTGTGGGAGCTTTCCCCACCTGCCCGGGGCTCCAGGGCCTCCCAGTTGCCCAGGGCCCCTGAGCACAGGCCCCGTAGGCCCAGTGGCTAATCCGCCACTGCCTGGTAGCACCTCTCAGTTGATGCTTGTGTGACTTCTAGCCTTCCTCACCCCCAGCAACTTAGCCCAGGTGGGGCTCCCTGCACTGCAGTCAGCAGGGCAGTGCCAGTGGCTGATGTTAACACCAATTTTATTCCCCTCTGCTTCCTTGCTTTCCTTAGCACAGCTGTTAAGGACAGGTGCGGGTAAGTCGCAGCTCCCGGAGTGACTCCCAAAGGAGGAGCTGCTGCTGCCCCCTTACCGCCCCCACTCCTCTTACCAGCCGTAGCATTAGCTCTGCTGCCAGCCCCATAGTGAGTCCATGGCTGTGAGCTGCTCTCTAGATCAGCAAGCTAGCACTGATTTAGCCCCCTCCCAGCCTAAGGCCTGGCCTTGGAGATTTGGGCAGGGCAGGGAGGACATGGCGCAGCACTGTCAGAGGGCTCAGGAGGAGATGGGTTCCCAGGGCCCCACTGAGCTCCCCTGGCAGTAAGGAGCATCAGACAGAATCCAGAGCGGGTCACAGTGTGGACCCGCCATATTGGGGGTCTCTTCTCCGGGGGGCTGTCTGGGATCAGACAACATGCTCCCAGCATGCAATGAGCTACCCTGGTATGAGCAGAGGGTGACAGAGCCGAGCCGAGCATTGCATGCTGGGACGTGTCTCTGCGGGTGCAGGGCTCCTGAGGCAGTGTCAGTGCGTGCTGGTGCTGTCAGCTCCACAGGCTGCTCTGCCACGTGAGACCAGGGCAGCTGCAGCCTGCATTGCAGTATCCAGGTTAAGCATGGCGTTGCAGCTCCTCACGGGGCTACAGGTGGGTGCCCTTGGTCAGCTCCTCTCCCGCCCCCATCTCCCTCTGCTCAGTGCACATGCCAGGCTGCTCAGGTCACCTCCCCCGACTGCATCACCCTCTCCCCCACCCTGGCTCTAGAATCACTGCCCCTCCTCCTCAAGGTGCACCCAGCCACTGCTCTGCCACCTCCCCTCCCTCCACAGGGCTCGCATCTTCCTCCCGTGCTGGCCTATAATGTGCAGCCTGCCCCTACTCCCTGCCCTGCCTAGTCTGGACCCTGGGTGCTGGCCCGTCTCCTCACCTCACTGTGCCTCATGGTTCTGGACTCTCCTGGTGACTCCCCTGGGTCCGTATGGGAGTGGCTGTGTGTGTGGTCATGGCTTGCCCTCTGGGCGGAGCCTATTGGAGTCAGTCCTCTAGGCCGAGGTCTGGGTCTTGGTGCTCAGGTGCCAGGTTCAGCCCCCAGTCCCGGTATTGGTATGTAAATGGCTGGGAAAGCAGACATATTCAGATACCACTGAGACGCTGCCCTGGTAGCATTCCCAATTCCCACCATCTCCCCACCCAAGCGTGCACTAGGGATGCTCCCAGCAACACTCTGCAGCCCCGCAAGGTTCAGAGGAGCAGCCAACATCCGGCATGAATGTTTGACCAGCCACCCTCCTGCATTGCAGCTTTCGGAGCTGTGCTCAGGTGCTGGGTCCCTGGTGTCCCTGGCACCATCCTTACCCTAAACACAATCCCTCAGTGCTGTGAGCTGGCCACACCGGGCCGGAGCCTGCATTGGCCCGTGACTGTGGCATGCACCTGGGCCTGTTCTGAGTGCTGTAACACGCCTCGGGCCCAACCATCCCCAGAGTCCAGCTCAGGGAGTTTGGGGAAGGTGGAAGAATTCTCCCCAAAGCAGCCTCGAGGGCTACTCCTGTCTAATGGCTCACCTGGAAACAGGTTACAGATCAGCTCTGAGCGCTCTCTGGAACAGGCCAGGCTGGGGATAGGGGAAGCTCTGTGGTCAGATTTGAATCTCCTGAGGCTGCAGAATCTGCCTGGCAGTCCCAGGAGCCCATCTGGCTGGCCAGGACCCCCCAGCACCTGACTGACTGCATTACAGCGGCCATGCTCAGGTCCCAGCCAGATCCTGAGAGCTGCAGGTGAGGGGAGCTCAGGTAACTATTCCACAATCCCCATACTGGGGATGGGAAAGATTTGGTGGCAGAGGGATCTTCCCTCCCCTGCTGCACCCAGTTAGGCACCATGCTCTAGCAGCAAGGAGTCCCCCGGGAGCCCAGTGCATGAAAGGGTTGCATTCCAATAGGTGTTTCTTGGCGCCCTCTGTTGGTGGCAGGTGGTAGAGCCACAACCTCTCATACCTGTGCTGCCATTATGGTGCCCCACTGCTGTGCATCATCAGTGCAATGTCAGGATCCCCAATCAACATGAAGCTTTACATGCCCTGCACCCAGGGCCCCCAGGGTGGTTTGTCTGCACATTGCAGGAGGGGCTTGGCCATGCCACCCAATCCCAACCTGCCAGGGTCCCACACTGGAAGCCATCATCCCTCAGGTTTCCATACCAACATGGCAACAGGGAGGCTGCTGGCATGTGCATTCCCAGGGCCTTTCTACTTGGTGAAGGGAGAGGCCCTTTGCTGAAGCATGGCCTTGCCAGCTGGATCATGGGGTGGGGGTGGGGTGATCCAGACTGGGTCATGGGCAGAGCTCCAGAGTGGCTGGTGTTGGGGGTACAGGGGCGCAGAGAGAAGCATTGGGAGCTAGAGAAGATTCATTTCATTGGTGCTGAGGTTCTGGGCGGGCAGCAACTCAGAGAGCCGTGGTAGGACATAGAGCGGTTTCCGTCCTCTGTGTATAGGCCTCATCCTGTGCCAGTCTGCCTCCCACTGCAGCTTCATCCGTGGGTTTGTGTGCCCAGGCCCAGTGCAGCCTCTGCCAGAGCTGAGTCTCATGGTTCCTGAGGTCATTGCTGGAGGCAGCTTTACAGCAATTTCCCCTAACGATCAATTCCCCAGCAGCCTTGGCACTGCAAGCATCACCCCCTCGGGCCTACCCCAGTCCAGCAGGCTAGAGCCAGACTCCCCTGGACTGTTTGGCAACTCCTGCATGGGGCTGGCTGCCTGCACTGTTCCACTGGCCCACTAGGCTTGTTACCCCCTCACTGGGAAGGGGTTTGCCTCTCTCCACAGGCAGGACTTGCTGGGTGATGTCAGAATCCTAGTCGTATGCAATGGGAAAGGCCTGCTGCCCTGTCCATCCCCTCTTCTGGGCCAGGGCCGGATTGGTCCCCAGCATTAGCACTGGACTACGTGAAACAAGCGAGGGGGCTCCTGCCAGTTCTCTTAGGCTGCCGCATTCGTCTCCCTAGGGCAAGTCCAGCCTCATGTCACCCCATTGTGCCAGCTGGGCCCTGCCTGTCCTGTCAAGAAGCCTCCTCAGTATCTGGCTGTAGCTGAGCTTGAGATATTTAACTACTTCTAGCTTTTTCTCCTGAACCAAATGGGTTTGTGGCCAATAGTGCCATGGCTGGCTCTGCTGCTGGCAGGCTAAGGTCAGACCTCCTGCAGCCACATGGGCTAAGCCAAGCGCTGCAGGGCCAGGGCAGAACTCCTGTCCCGTTGGACAGCAGTGGGCAGCTGGCTCAGTGTGTTAGGGGAGTTGTCTTTCTTGTGAGGAGCTGCTGGTGGCTATTGCAGGAGGCTGGACAAGAAGGGCCCATGGAACAACACTGCTCACGTGGAACGGGAGCATTTCACAGCCACCCTGCACTGGTTTAATGATGATCATTTGACTTGGGGCCAGAGTAGAGAGCCCTGGAGCCCTGTTAGCACAGGAATGTCTGCTTCCCCCGCCACACACACACACAAACACTATGGACAGTGCCCGTAAGACACAGTTGCACAAGCTCCGGTGAAGCTAATGGCCTTTGAGCCATTTCTTGTGCAGTGTCAGAGCACTCTATGAGGAGCAGTTACAGTTCAGTGGGATCGGAGCCTGCAGCAAAGCTCCCCACTACAAACACTGCACTGTGGGGACTGGAACCTGGACCTAGACCCGGCCTTAGGGGGCTGGGATTCAGCCGTCCCAGCGATGAGCTCATGCGGGGAGCCCCAGATGGGGTTCAGCTTTCTGACTTCATTCAATAACAGCTTGTGGCCAGCCAGTGCAGGAGGCCTAGCCGAGTGTCAGAACCAGCATGGGCAGGGCGTGGGGAATTGGTCTGCCCTGGGCAGGGTGTGACCACCCCCCAGCCAGTGCATGAAGTGCTCCTGGGCTCACCGCCACTCCTTCTCAACCACTGGGGGGTGGGGGTGGGTTCAGGCCTTTTAGGACCCCAGGGCTTGGAGTGAATTGGGAAGAGCCCCCAAGGGACTATCTCTCCCCACCCCTGTGAACAAGCACTCTGCGGCCCTCCTGGCTCTCGTCCCATGGATGTAATGCATAGGAATAGGGTAGTGTCCCTTTAAATAGTTTGTGGGCCTTCTAGTGGCACTCACTGTGTTGAGTGTTAGAAACCAGCTGGAGCAGCAGGGTGTGCCTTTAGGTCTGGCCCATGTATAGTTAGCACACACTATTCCTGGGCCTCTGATGTTTGACGTAAAAAGCAAGGCACAACAGGAGCTTGTTACCGTGCCACTAGAGGCAGCCCATTGGCCCTGCCTGGCACTGCTCTGCAGGCTTGGAGAGCCTGACGCTGACCTAGACAGCTACCCCCACCTGACTCCGAGCCTGAACCACCAGCCATGTTCTCGCAGGAGAATCTATTGGGGCAGTGCTGGCCCAGGCAGAAGAAGTCCACCTGGGTCCTCAGATGCTGGGCAGAGCTGGTGTCTGAAAGAGTCCTACGTGGATTGGTCCCTGGCACCGATTTGTTACCATACACACCCCCCATGTGGTTTTCGTCCTTGTTGCCAAAGGCCCAGCCCTGCCTCTGCCAGTCACTGCAGGGAGGGTGCTCGGGCAGCTCAGCCCTGTCATTCAAATCAGGGCAGGTGCCTGTCTCAGGAGGCTAGACGGCCCTGTCCACATCCATCCTTTAAACCAGATTAGCAGCACGGATAGCTCCGCCCAGCCCTTTGCAGAGCTGCCCCAGGCTTACCCCTCTCCAATCCCCTTTCCAGGCAAGCTGACAGGAATGAGTGAGATCACAGAGAAGCTGACACTGCCGGACAAATGCCAGACCGACCACACAATCGTCCAGCGAGTGACGGCGGCCGCCAACGTCAGCCGTGTGCCCTGCGGAGCAGACAATGAGTACAGGTGGGGGACCCCAATCTACACACATGTCCCAACTGCTGGAGCTGAAAGGAGCAGCCCTGGTAGCCCAGGCTGGAGCAGGTTCCTTCTGTGAGCCAGCCATCCCTTGGTGGAGACACTGAGGAGCTGTGGGTTACAGAGGGGGGGAGCCAGAGCCCCTGTTGCCCATTGGGAAGTAGGCAGGCACTGGCTATGGCAGGTCCATGTTCTACTCAGTGCCTTGCATTCACCCTCCCTGACCCTGCTGGTGTCGCTCTGGGACCTGCCGGCTCCTGGTGCCTTTGGCTGCCAGTTCCTGGGCTAGATTAGTACCAGGGGACACTGTTATAAAGTGGATGTGACGCTGGCACACTGCTTGTGACAGTCCCTTGCCCAGACAGGGGCCCCAGGCTGCGACCTAGCTCCCCTGTGGTTTGCAAGGCAGCTCTGTGGTCGGCAGGTCTGGCCACACCAGGTGGGTGAATGGAGCAGCTGGTGCTACGCAGGCACAGGGGATGACTAGAGGCCCAGTGCTGAGGTACAGGCTGTCACTGTCTCAAGGCCACCTCTCCCGGCACTGGGCTGCAGCCCTGGGGATCAGCTGGATGTTGCCCTAGGACAGCACCTTCATGCTCCCTCCTTTCCCACGGGCAGGTTCGCTGCCAAGACGGTGACCAGCGGGAGCCTCATCCTCATCACCTTGGAGCGGAAGGAAGGAGCCAGGGCCCACCTAACTGTTAACAGTGAGAAGATGGTGATTGGCACCATGCTGGTGCAGGACGTTAGCCAGGCCTTGGCACAGTGACCAGGAGGCTGCTGCTCCTCCCCATCCCCCCGCAGCCTGTGAACAGCACCCTGCCCATCTCCCCAATTAGATTCCCCCCTCCCCACCTTCTGTTGTCCACATCTCAGCCCCCTCTCCATTGGCTGGCAACAGTGATAGACAGACTTGCTCACACCCCTTTCCACAGCCTGGGAACCAGGACAGGGTGCTCTCTGCTGTCCATAGCCCCCCTTCTCCCCCCCAGGCACACAGCCACTGCCCTGGAGGATTTTGCTCCCCCTCTCCCCCCCGAGACCTGGCTGTGTCCCTGAGGAGCAGGGGGTGAGAGAGGGGAGCAGATGAAGCCTGCTGAGTTTGGGGGTGGGTACCAGGGCAGCAGCCAATGGAGGGTGAGCTCTGATGGCGCCCTGGCAGTGTGGCCTTGGGCTCCGTGCCGTGAAGTCGCTCCGTGCCGGTCTTGCTGTAGCTCTATTTATTATGACCAGGAACATCAATACAATCTCTTGGAAACTGTCCCGCTTCCCAGCTCTGCCTTGTGTGTGGAATTACTCCTCCAGCCCCCCGTGGGTCTACCCAGGTGCCCGTCCCACTCAGGCCCGGCAGCCTCTCCAGTCCCAGCTGGGGCTGGCAGCCGGCCCTGCAATGCAGGCCCCAGTCTAAGCCTTGCTGTGGGAGCAGGTGGGGGCCTTAGGGTCCTGATCTGTGAGAGCCAGCGTCTGAGGCCTGGCTGGCAAGCGCCCTGGAGGAGAAACGCCATGGAAATACCATGCTGCTTGGAGTGAGCCTAGCACAGGAGGGGAGGGAAGGTCCAGAGAGCCCCTCTGCCACCTCCCTGGGTTTGCAGAGGGTAGGAAGGGGGCAGCCAGCCCTAGATCAAAGCTCCCCACAGGTGATGCTGCTTTGGGGCGGTATTAGCCCCTCTGCCAGGAGGAGATGGAAGAGTCATCAGGCCTCCCTCTGCATAGGGAAGCTTTCTCTGCACTTTCTGCTTTGAAGAGCCCTGCCCCTCCGCTAGTGCAGCCGTCAAGCCTGCAGAGGGGGCCCAGGGAGGGAGGGGCAGGAATGCAGTGGGGAAGTGAGGCCTTGGCACTGCAGAGCTCAGGACAGGGGGGAGGGGGTAGAGCCCTTGTGTTTGCTAGCCCCCCTCACTGACATAGCCACTCAACTTGCCAGCCATACACCGAGGGCACCTCCCCCGACACTGCAGTTGCCTCTGGGGAGCAGGCTAGTAGCCTCTTAGCACCGTGCTGTGACACTACATGGCAGCTCCACACAGGGAACGGGGAATCTCCATTAACAGCATACTGCAGTGAGGGCCCCGCTCTTCACCAGGGAGCAGCCCCCTACTGCAGGGATCTCCATGAGGCCAAATGAAGGGCCCAGCTCAACCAAACTCCAGCTCACCCTGCCCAGGTCCCGCTCAGGCAGCCTGGCCTCAGTCCCTTCTGGCACTCTGGGGCAGCTTGTGGGCCACTCCCTGTGGAGGGCACTCAATGGCATGATGCCTGTTGCCCAGCTGCAGCCAAGGGGTGAGGCTAATCATCCTGCAGGTGGAGCAGGAGGACATCCCCCTGGAGGGGGCAGATATGTGGATCTGCTGCTACAGTCTTCTTCAGCACCACGATCGGGAGTATGGTGGTACAGTGCGAGGGGGGCTGGGCAGTCAGCACCCGTGGTGAGATGCCAGCCAACTTGAGCCCAGCTCAGCACCTCGAACCAACCCTGCCCCATGAAGCTGGGAGGGAGCCTGGGTCCTTTCTTAGGGGCTCTCAAGTGTGGGGCACCAGGCTGGCATGGGCTTACAGTGCCCCCAGCATGTTCCCAAGAGGTTGGCAGTGGGAGAGGGAATCTTTTACCTCAGCTCAGTGCTGAGTGTCCACATCACAGGCCTCCCCACTGCCCTGGGCCTTCCCTGGCTGGCTCAGGAGAAAGGCCAAGAACTGACGCTCTGACAGTGGACTGAGGTGCACTGCAGGAAGGGATGCCCTGCTGGGCTGCAGCCGAGGGCATCCTTCTCCACAGCAGCCTGTGGCCACCTCCATGATAGTACTGCCACCACCCAGATGCAGAAACCGGCCACCCCTTGCCACCAACAAACATTGGCACAGACCAGTCAGGCGCCAGCTCCTGGCCCTGGCCCAGGCTCCCTGCCCATCTCACACCTGGGGATGGGCTGGCTGTGGGAGCTGTGCCCATGGGAGGAAGCTCCTGCTTCCCTCACAGCCTGGCAGGCCAAGTGGCTCCTGTGGTGACTTGGCCTTTGGCCATAACACCAACCTGTGGGCTGGCCTTGGGCCCTGAGGGAGAAGGAAGGGCCAAGCCCATTAGCACCCAGACTAACACGTGCTGGGACCCTGAACTCAGCTACAGCCCTCACTGTGTTATAACAACACCTGCGTTTGGCTCCTCTCACTGAGGGAATGCAAATCCTTTACAAAGATAGGGAAACTGAGGCACAGATGGGCCAGGACTCACCCATGGTCACAGAGCCCAGTTCCCTGCTCTAACCACTAGACCAGGGATAGGCAACCTATGGCAAGCGTGCCGAAGCCGGCAAACAAGCTGTATTTCAGTGGCACTCACTCTGCCTGAGTCCTGGCCACCGGTCTGGGGGGCTCTGCATTTTAATTTAATTTTAAATGAAACTTCTTAAACATTTTAAAAACCTTATTTACTTTACATACAACAATAGTTTAGTTATATATTATAGACTTATAGAAAGAGACCTTCTGAAAACATTAAAATGTATCACTAGCACCTGAAACCTTAAATCAGAGTGACTAAATGAAGACTCGACCCAGCACTTCCGAAAGGTTGCTGACTCCTGCACTAGACCATACCCTACAGGTGCCCTTGCAGCAGCTTTCAACCGGACTCTTTAACAAGGGCCTGCATTCCCCAGAGCCCCCAGAATCTCACCCATCCAGGGGCCTGGATGGCAGCTCCCTTCATCTGCTCCCTCTGCAGCAGACCCATCCTGCTGCACCCAAGCCAGCCTGGAAACACACCGCGCCTCTCCCCCAGTACCTGCAGCTCTTCTCCGGTACGCTGTGTTTGTGGGCCCTGGGGCTGATGCCCTCAGTTCTTCCAGGGGACAGTTTGGCTGGGTATAGGCAGGTTTCCTTCATGCACCCTGTGGCCTTTGGGTAATACCCAGTGCGCCTGTTGCTCCTCTCCCCACCCCTTGTGGTTTCATGGTGCAGCAGCCCTGCTGGGTGGGAGGACTGGCCTGGGGGAACATGGGGTGTAGTGTTCAGTCACCCCAAGGTGGTACTGTGAAACAGTCAGCTTGAAGGACCTGGAGGGTCTCCCAGCCCCAGCTGGTGTCTGTGCCAGGAATGTGACCCGCTGCAGCGCAGCAACATTCCTCCTCATCAGACCAAGGCCTGTGCCACACAGCTCCCTGCCCCCCACAGGTGAAAACTAGCATCTGGACACTGCCCAGAGCTGCAGCTACCAGGGCTGCAATGGCCAGCTCTGGCAAGCTGCCAGGGGACAGCAGGAGTTATTTGATTGCATGTGTGGCCACAGCACCTTGGGTCCCCATCCCGGAGGGGTTTATTATTATTTGTATTACAGAATTGGCCCCAATAGCTCAGGTGCCTCCTGTGTCAGGTGCTGCCCTGAAGGGCTCATGATCTAATACGAGCACCAGGCACAGGGTGGGAGAGACCCGAAGAAGGGCAGAGGCAGCGTGTCCCAGGTGGACAGAGCTCTTTCTGGTCCAGGCCCACCTGTGCCTGGCTCAGCTCTCCGCCACAGCTGGGGACAGTTAGCACAGCCACAGGACAGGGAGCTACCACAGCTGAATCAGGCCCAGGCCGAGGGCTGACTCAGAAGCCTGCAGGGAGCCCAACAGGTAGTGAAGGTGTATCCAGCTTGAAGGAGGCCAGGCCAGGATTAAAGGGGAAGCTGAGCAGAGGCTGCAGCCAGCTGGAATGATCAGCAAAGACTCTGCAGGGCTGAGAGACTCTGGGTGCAGATGGGGCCACTTACTGGAGTTATCAGTCTCTCCCAGTTGCACTAAGGACTAAGCCAAGATGCTGTAAGAAACGAGAGCCCTCAGAGCCTGATCTTGTCTAGTGTGCCTGCATTGGGGCACCCAGCAGGGGAGGAGAAGGCAATGCATCTGCAGGGCCACAAAGTGCCCAGCCCTGCACCCAGGATCCAGCCCACCAGACCAGGTGGCTTTCCAAGTCAGCTCCCTTGGCTGGCCAGCATGGCTACATGGCCTGCAACCAGGCCAGAGATTTGGGTTTGAAACCCTTTATTTCAAGAACCTGGCTAGTTCCCTGGTGTACATGGAGCTTCTGACAAGGGGCTCAGCTCCCCCCATGCCATGGAGCCAGCAGGCTTTCACTGGCTCAGGGGAGCTGTTTATTCCCTATTAATCATGACTGTTGGGTTCTATTCCAGTAACAGCGAGAAGCCCCCGTTGTGATCAGGTCCGTGTTGCAAACACCCAGACGGAGGTTGTGCCTGCCTCAAGCAGCAATTCTTTAGATGAAGGAAGGATTATTAGCCCTGCTTCACAGAGGGGAAATTGAGGCACAGAGCTTCAACTGAAGCTAATCCAAGATAAATCTCATTAAACTGAAATAGAGGCATCCACACAAACTTTTGCACTGGTTTACCTAAATCATCTTAAAAGCCCACCTGGTGTGAAACTAGGGCATCTCTCTCTGTCAACACATCCTCAGCCAGTTTTATCTCACACCTTTTGTTGTTTGGGGGCAGGTCCCTGGGTGGACTGGATACCTATTTTGGATTAAGAGTGGCCTATTTCAATTGGTATACAAAAAAGAAAGATTAAAGTCCAATAGGACAGTCTTCATCCAAAATAAGGGTGTCCACACAGAGAGACTTTCACTGAAACAACAAAAGATGTGAAATAAAACAGATTTAGTTACTTCACTTCCAGTGGGGGTGTAGCCCAGCCCTAGTTATCTCCCTGCAAGTGTACGTGTAATCAGGCCCTAAGTGTGCCTGGCAATTAACCAGCAGGAGAGAAAAGAGAGCCTCACTGTCTGTGGCTGGCATCCCAACAGACTTGGGCCAGCAGAGAATACTGCATGCTAAAGCTGAAGGATGCAAAACACCCTCCATGTATGCGCCAAAGTACTTGATACAAAGCGTGGGTGGGTGGCTTAGCACTGAACTCGATATGCTTGAAAAAGCCAGCAATGGAAAACTGGAGAAGAGAGGACAGAATGACAGCTCACTCTATGACTCCAACAGGGAAGGGATGCTGCTGGGAGGAGAGATCATCTCTTAAAGGAAGCTGGAGTGAAGACCCCTGGATCCTGGTGCCACAAGTGGGTCATGGAATGGCTGGGAGGGACTGAGAGTGTATGAGCCCCACCAAGATCTTAGGCCAGAGCCGCAAGGAATTAATGGTGTTAAAGGGACTTTATTCCTGAGGGCACCTCACCTGCATTACTTCATCCTGCAGAACAAATACCAACAAAGTACAGTGCTTTGGAACCTGCCCCTTTGCTCCGTAGCCTGCCCCTTTGCTCCGTAGCCTCAAACAGCAGAATCCAGGGCAGGCTTTAATGAGCACAGGCCAACAGTCTGTTAGCGTTACATGCTCTGTGAGATAAACCAGTAATGTGGAGTCTGCCTTTCAATGAGCTCAGCACCCAGGTAGGCCCCCAAATAAGGGGCAGATCTCCCATGTGCTCAGCTCCCAGTGTGACACCAATGGTCTGATTTTCAAAATTGTTCACCACACAAAGTGCTCTTTGAAAGGCTGGCCCCTTATTTTGGTGCTCAGATAGATGCTGAGCTTTCCTCTGTCACTGACTGTCTTGTCTAATTTCAGAGGATGTCTGACATAATTCTGAGGTAGCTGCTCCACATAAGCTATGTTTGCTATCTGGGCTTTGTATTTATTACCCTCTGGATTTCCAGCAGTCTGGTCTTATACACTTTGGATTGTCTGCTCTGTACCAACAATTGGCAGGTGTTAAGTCTAAGAGGCAGCTGTCTACAACCTGGCTAAGACAGGAACAGAATTATGATGAAATGGAGAGAGAGATGAAAGGGTTTGTTGTCCAAAAGAGAGAGAAATCCTATCTTGGGATAATCCAGTAAAGTTCCCAACTCCCCTGAAGAGTTATCTAGGAAAGAAAATGAAACAAACTGAAATGGACAAGGTCTTTGACAACTTTTTATTTCTGAAAGCTGACAAAATGCTGGAATGCCTGCATTCCAGGAAGAATGATCTTTCAAGCTGTTTGATGGTTTGTAATTTTTTTTTAAAGTTAAAAAAAAATTAAAAAGAAAAATGAGCAGTGTGGGCTGGAAGATCACGATAATAAGCATGTTTTCCATCCCGCTAGTCAATTCCACAGCGCACACAACACAACAGTTTAGGACAGGAAGTGAAGAAGAATCCCACATTCCAACTGAAACTGCAGAAGGAATTTTAGGAAAAAGGAATGTGAATTAGGCTAAAACATCACTGTCTCCCAAGATCTATAATGACTGCACCATAGTCTCAGTCTCACTTTTGTCAGTTCCAAAGTATAGTTCTTTTCACTGCATAGTGCCCCCTAGCCTCACCCTGGAGCATTAGCACAGTACTGACACAGAGGAAACAGTGCCACCTATTGAATCAGCTACTCAATTTCTAACAGAACCTGAGTTTTCTCATCCAGGAGCTGACCTATCCTGCTCTGGCTTCTCTTGTAAAATGCTGTGAGCTCTCTGAGCAGGCACAGCCCAGGGGAACACAGCTGCTGGGCCCACCTCCTCTCACATGATGGGGGTAGGGCTCTGTGCTCTGCAGTGATCTATTAGCATCCTCTGGGTGATCTAGCAGGCAAGGTGGAGAAAGAGCAGCTTGGGATCTGCCAAGCAAAGGATTAGCTCAGGGGAAAAGGCTCCAGAATGAACCAGGTCCAAAAGTGCCCCGTGACCATGGCTGCCACGGTTCTGTGATCAGCTCCTCTCCTGTGGAAGATGTAGGTGCAGGATAGGCTGACAGAAGCCCCTCTGCACTGTGACTGCCCCTGTGCATTTAAAAATACTACTGTTGCCCCTTTGGCCCAAGCCCTTTGCCAGCATTTGGGGGCTGCAGGTTTGTTTCCGTTAGGAGGAGAAACTGATGCCACATGTCAGGTCTATTCTTTGGTGCAAGCCTGGTAATGAGGGCTGGCCACACAGTCCTGTTTCCCTAACGTATAGGAACAAACAACTGCAGGCAGCATGCTGGCTCAGAATCCCCCACCTCTGCCACTGCAGAATGCTCTGTGCCCAAGAAGGCCTGGCCCCCTGCTTCCTCTCCACCTTTGTCTTCACTGCAGACTTAAGGCTCTGACCCATGTTTTAGCCCAACCCTCTGCCATCCACACACAAACCCTCTTTAACCTGGGTTCATGCGTGCTTTGAGCCTCGGCTGGCTTGCAGGTTAGATCCCAGGTTTCATTTTAGCGCCACAGTGGGGGTGCAGCTGAAGCCCAGGTAATGGAACTCAGGTTGTGACAGACCTCCAATGCATTCCCACAATTCCCCAGAGGCTGGGGGGGTGGGGAGGGGGGAGCCTGTATTTTCCAGTCCTTCTGCAGCTCACTTCCCACTCACCTCCTATGCACTGGATGCCAATGTATATACACCCAGTTAGTGTTTAACACCTCATTCCACATGGCCTGCTCAATTTCTGCCCAGCTCAGTTCAGCCAGCGTGAGAAGATCATGGAGTTGCTTTCCCCAGCGCACAGCATACTGTCTGGAGGAGCACACCAGGGCTCTGCTTGCTGTGCAGTGTGAGTACACCCAGGAGCATGCTTTGGGGAGATGCCCCCAAAACCACCAACTGGCTAAGAGTATCTGCAAGAGGCTGGAGGAGGAGAGAAGCATGCAGACAGCAGTGCACCACATTCTACAGGCCGTTATCCTCTGACCCCACTGAGGAGTACCAAAAGAAACTGCACCATCTGCTCAAGAAAATCCCTGAAGAAACACAGGAGCAAATCTACACAGACACACTCCTAGAGCCCCAACTGGGGGTATTCTATCTGCTACCCAAGATCCATAAACCTGGGAATCTTGGATGCCCCATCATCTCAGGCATTGGCACCCTGACAGCAGGATTGTCTGGCTATGTGGACCCTCTCCTCAGACCCTATGCTACCAGCACTCCCAGCTATCTTTGAGACACCACTGACTGCCTGAGGAAACTACAATCCATTGGTGATCTTCCAGAAAACCATCCTAGCCACTATGGATGCAGAAACTCTCTACACCAATATTCCATACAAAGATGGACTACAAGCCATCAGGAACAGTATCTCCAATAATGTCATGGCAAATCTGGTGGCTGAGCTTTGTGACTTTGTCCTCATCCACAACTATTTCAGATTTGGGGACGATTTATACCTTAAAGTCAGTGGCACTGATCATATTCCTCTCCTCCAAGTGCTTCAAAATGGATTCTTTGAGGACCTGCTCCATGATTTTTCCAGGGACTGAGGTGACACTGACTGGTCTGTAGTTCCCCAGATTCTCTGTCTTCCCTTTTTTAAAGATGGGCACTATATTTGCCTTTTTCCAATCATCCGGGACCTCCCCTAATTGCCACAAGCTTTCAAAGATAACGGCCAATGTCTCTGCAATCATATCGACCAACCTCCTCAGCACCCTCAGATGCATTAGATCCGGACCCATGGACTTGTGCATGTCCAGCTTTTCTAAACAGTCCTTAACCTGTTCTTTCACCACTAAGGGCTGCTCACCTCCTCCCCATACTGTGCTGCCTGGGAGCTGACTTTGTGAAGACGGAGGCAAAAAAAGCATTGAGTACTTCAACTTTTTATCTGTCATTAGGTTGCCTCCCCCATTCAGTAAGGTTTCCACGCTTTCCCTGTACTACTTCTTGTTGCTAACAT
This sequence comes from Gopherus flavomarginatus, assembly GCF_025201925.1. Lineage (NCBI taxonomy): Eukaryota > Metazoa > Chordata > Testudines > Testudinidae > Gopherus > Gopherus flavomarginatus. Next base: position 51,008,927 of record NC_066625.1, read on the forward strand.
ACCTGTAGAAACCCTTCTTGTTACCCTTCACATCCCTTGCTAACTGAAACTCCAGTTGTGCTTTGGCCTTCCTGATTACACCCCTGCATGCCTTCTAGTCGATGGGGTCCCCTTCTGATCCCTTCCCTCAGATAAAAGGAAGGGGTTTTGAGGGGACATTGGCCCCCACTGCAGAAGTGGTCACCCCACATCTGCCTGCCCTGACCAGCAATTAATCCTGCTCTCCCACTAGCTAGGTCCCCATCAGCCTCCACCCTCACAGTTCAGCCCCCCCACCCCAATCCTCCCCTTTCCAGTCATCAGTCTCACCTCTGCTCCTCCTGGTATTCTTCTCCTCATTTTCCCAGGCTGGGAGGGCTGCAGCAGGGCCCCCATCCCCTTCTGGCCCTCCCTCAGCTGGGTGCTGCCTGGCGGCGGGGGGGGGAGGCAGAGGCACCATCCTGTCCTCGTTGCTCACAGGAGGGGAAAGGGGAGGGGGAGCAGAGCTTCTGGGGTCTTTGCTCCTCCTCCTCCCCCCCAATCCCCGTGAGAGCAGCGAGCACAGGGCAGATACTCTGCTGGTTTCTGGCAGGGTTGAGCTTCCGGAGGGCTGGAGCTTCTTGTGTATCACTAGATGAGTCCTGAAGCCCTGTGCAAGCCCATGCCTTGTGAAAGGCTTGTGAGCATTTGCAGTACTGCATACCCCAGGCAGGCGAGCCAGCCAGGCTCAAAGCACATATCAGCCTGGGTGTGGGGTCTGTGTGCAGATGGTACTGGGGTTTGGGCTGACCCCTGTGTAAGAGACCAGCTTCACTCTGCAGTGTAGACATAAAAGTGACTCGCTCAAGCTCAGAGAGTCTGTGTGAGGCCCGAGAACTGAGCCGCGTCCCCTGAACCTCAGGCCAGCACCTCTACCACAAACCCCCTCATCACCTTCTGAGTCCTTCTCTGCCAGCCAGCAGACAGCACCCCAGTCCTGTGGCCAGAGAGCAGCCGCACAATGTGCCAGGCAGGCAGCAGAGGGCTGATCGGACTCACAGGTTGTAACTTCACTCACAACTGACCTGCAGTTTCAATAAAGCCTAGGAGAGAGCTGTAGGTAGGGTTGCCAACTTTCTACTCCACAAAACCAAACACCCTTGCTCCGCCCCTCCTCCAAGGCCCCGCTCCTTCTCAGAGGCCCTGCTCAATCCATCACCCCTCCCTCTGTCACTTGCTCTCCCCACCCTCACTCACTCATTTTTCACCAGGATGGCTCAAGGGGTGCAGGAGGTGGTGAGGGCTCTGGCTGGGGGGTGCGGGCTCTGTAGTGGGGCCAGAAATTTGGAGTTCAGGGTGTGGGAAGGGGCTCTGGGCTGAGGTAGTGGGTTGGGATGTGGGAGTGGATGAGGGCTGGGGGTGCAGACTCTGGGGTGAGGCTGAGAATGAGAGGTTTGCGGTGGAGGAGGGTGCTCCAGACTGGGACTGAGGAGTGTGGACGGTGGGAGGGGGATCAGGGCTGGGGCAGGGGGTTGGGCCCGGGGGAGTGAGGGCTCTGGCTGGGAATGTGGGCTCTGGGGTAGGGTTGGGGATAAGGAGTTTGTGGTGCAGGAGGGGGCTCTGGCCTGGTGGTGGATCTGAGGGGTTTGGAGCAGCGGAGGGGGCTCCAGGCTGACACAAGGGGTTGGGGTGTGGGAGGGGGTACCATCTCTAGGCTGGGGGTGCAGGTTCCATGAATGGGGCCAGAAATGAGGGGTTTAGGGTGCAGGAGGGGGCTCTGCACTGGGTCAGGGGATTGGGGTGTGGGGAGAGTGAGGGCTCCAGCTGGGGGTCCAGGCTCTGGGGTGGGGGTGGGGATGAGGGGATTGGGGTGCAGGAGGGTTCTCCAGGCTAGGGATGAGGGGTTCGGAGCGTGGGAGGGGATCAGGGCTGGAGCAGGGAATTATGGCATGGGAGAGGGTCAGGGGTGCAGGCTCAGGGTGGCACTTACCTCAGGTGGCTCCCGGAAACAGCAGCATGTGCCCCCTCTCTGGCTCCTATGTGTAGGTGCAGACAGGTGGCCCTGCACACTACCCTGTCTGCAGGCACCGACACAGGTATGTTAAATCCCACTGAAGGTCACCATCGCCGTACAACTACCCAACCAGAACCTCCTTGCATCCCAACAGCTGCCATCCCCTGCTTCTAGAGCCTGCCCAGAAAGCAGCTGGCAGGAGGTGACACGTAGCTGCAGCAGGGGCTGGGATGTGGGGAGTACCTGACATGGAGCCCAGAACCCTGTGAAAGAGTGGGTGGCTGTTAAGAAGGAGGTGAGGAGAGGAAACCAGGCCCCTGCTTGGGAGTGTCTTCAAACAGCTACAGTGAAGGCTGGGAAGGTGGGATTGAGCTCACTGGGGGATCGGGGTGGGGAGGAACTGTGCTGGAGAGGGAGTGAGCCACACATGAGGGGCCCCATGATGCTCAGTGCAATGTTCTCAGAACATAAAAGGCGAAGTGGCAAAGGAACCATGAGGGCTATGAACAGATGGACAGTACAGGGGGGTAGCAAATCTCAGCTCTGGCACATGCCCCTCATACTCAGGTTAGTTGTTTCCTATCCACCCTAACAGGAATTTATAAAACAGAGCCAGGATGGTCATAGAATCTCAGGTTTGGAAGTGACCTCAGGAGGACATCTAGTCCCACCCCCTGCTCAAAGCAGGACCAATCCCCAACTAAATCATGGTCTTGTGACTAAATCACAGACTTTGGATTCAGGAGACTGGGTTCTGTCTCCATGTCTGTCAGTTAGTCTCTGTGGCCTTGAACAAGTCCTTTTTTCTCTCTTTGCCTCAGTTTTCCCATACGTACAATGAGGATGACAATAGCTCACATGAGGAGGGGTGATATGAGGTGTAGCTCATTGGCGCTTTGGGATCTTCAGACAGAAGGTGCTATAGTTGGGCAAAGTATTATACTATTATTATTATTATTATTATTATTATTAATTAAATGCCCAGCATAAAAATCTGCATATAAATTTAAGAGTGTAGGTGTGGACATGACAATATTAGAATCTTACATTCATACAACACTGTTCAATGGAAAGGTCTTCACAAACAGGTAAGCCAGCCAAGGATCTCTTTGTCTGCAGGTAACGTCCTGCCCGAAGTACAGACCTGCTTACTGTTGCTCAGTAATGCCATGGGCAGGAAGCAGAGGAGAATGCTAACTAGGGGATGGAATTTGCAAGCTCAAATTTGTCCATAGCACCCACACTCTTCTTGAAAGGGCTGGATATAAGTTAATGGTTTTAAACAGTCAGGACCTTAGTTTTATAGCTCACTCAATGCCCCCTGACACCAGGCTGTGGGGCATTCCTCCCTGCCAAAAAAAATAAAAGGAGTGCCCCCTCCTAAAACAGCAGCACCTTCCTGCAGCTACTAAGGGGTTCCTCCCAAGCACTGACCCAGTCTGATGTCACTGAGTTTGTAAGATTTCAGATGCTCTCAGCACCAAGTGGCATGTACAAACAGAACACAGAATGAGAGATGACAGGGCAGTGTTTTTAAACTGTCTTTTGATGCCTTTAGTTCTTACGTTGCACTGCATTTCTTGAGCAGCTTTTTGCTATTGCTCTGAAGTAAGCTCTGGGGAGACTTTTCTCCCCAGTGACTTCAGGGGGTTGGACCATGCTCGAGTGGCCTCTTTAACATGAACGATGGTGAGAATTCTCCTCTCTCTCCTTCTAGCAGCTGTTGACATGGCAGCAGACAGGCTCTGCCCTCAAATGATGCTCTTTCAGTAATGCCAATGAATGCTGTGCTCCTTCGCAGAGCAGACAACTCCCTGCTAACTTAAAGAGGGACTGTCACATCTGGACAACCTTGATATGAGAAACTATTCAGACATACTGCTGCTGAGTTCCTGGTTTTCCTCTGCAACCTCTGTGCTAGTAAAAGAGCCAGCCCCTCTCTCTCCCCAACTCAGCTTCTCTTTCTGCATCACTGCTTTGTGAAATCACAGGCCCTGTATTCAGGACATCACAGTTTGTGGCCATGAAATTAGGCTACTGGCAATTCCAGTCCTTGCAACTGCAGAATCAAGCAGGCTGTGAAGATGGGCTGCTCCCTTGTTCAACTGCCTTGGAGGTTTAGCAAAAGCACGAAGGGAGTTATTAGAAACAGGAAAAGTAAACAGCCTTTGGTTCTAAGAGATTGGGGAATTCTCTCCAGTGCCACTTTGAGACCAGGTGCTTCTTTTCACCTGGGGCCCTTTCCTGCTCCCATTGAAGTCAACAGTGTGACGGGTTGGATCACAGAAACCCCCTGGGAGCTGCCACTTGATGTGCCAAGACTAATTCTGCCCCCTGCTTCCCCTGCCAGCTCGGGACCCCAGCACCCTGTCTTGCTGAGCCAGACACTCCCATCTGCTCCAACAAGGACCCAGGGTCTGAATTACTTGCTCCAAATACTCAGATGCCCAACTCCCAATGGGGTCTAAACCCAAATAAATCCATTGTACCCTGTCTAAAGCTTATACGGGGCAAACTCATAAATTGTTCGCCCTCTATAACACTGATAGAGAGATATGCACGGTTGTTTGCTCCCCCAGGTATTAATACATACTTTGAGTTAATTAATAAGTAAAAAGTGATTTTATTAAATACAGAATGTAGGATTTAAGTGGTTCCAAGTAGTAACAGACAGAACAAAGTAAGTCACCAAGCAACATAAAATAAAATGTGCAAATCTATGTCTAATCAAACTAAATACAGACAAGATCCTCACCAGTTCCAGAATGCTCCCTTTTACAGACTAATTTCCTTTTAGCCTGGGTCCAGCAATCACGCACCCCCCTTGCAGTCACTGCCCTTTGTTCCAGTTTCTTCCAAGAATCCTAGGGAGTGGAGATGCTCTCTCTTTAGCCAGCTGAAGACCAAATGGAGGGGTCTCCCAGGGGTTTAGACTTTCTCTTGTGCGTGGAGACCCCCCTCCTCACTCCTACCCAAAGTCCAGATCCAAGATAGAGTTTTGGAGTCATCTGGGCAAGTCACATGTCCATGCATGACTCACAGTCTTTACAGGCAGAAGCCATTGCCCACATGGTATCTTGTATGTCTCCAGGAAGACTTCTTATGTGGATTGGAGCATTCCAAGATGCATTGTTCCCCAAGTGTTTCCTGATCAGGTACTTAACCTTGCAAATTCCTTCCTAAAGAAGCTGACCAAATGCTTCACAAAGCTTACTTAGAAATCAAGCAGGTATACAACCAATACTCTTAACCTCAAGTACCAAATGATATATGTGTACAAATAAAATGAATATATACAGCAGATCATAACCTTTACAGAGATATGTTACATGGCACAGGCAGCACAAAAAATATTCCAGTTATGTCATATTCCCATAAAGCATTATGGGGTACAGCATCTCAAACAGCAAAGGGTCAAATTAAGTCTCTTTGGAGTTTCGCTTCATCAGCGTCCCTAAGACAGCTACATCCTAGAAATCTCTACTTGGTAATGTAGAGGGCTCAGATTTGTAGATTCCGAGGCCAGAAGAGACCACCAATGTGATCTTCTAGTCTGACCTCCTGCATGAAACAGGCCAGATACCTGTTCCTGTTTGAACTAGAGCAGATCTTTTAGACAAACACCCAGTCCTGATTTACAAATTGCCAGTGATGGAGAATCCACCACAACCTTTGGTAAGTTGTTCCAATGATTAATTACCCTCACTGGTAAACATTTACACCTTATTAGGCTTGTTTCCAGACTAAATTGGTCCAGCTCCAACTTCTGGCCATTGGATTTTGTTACACCTTTGTCTGCTACATTAAAGAGGCCATTAACAAATAGTTGTTCCCCACATAGGTACTTATAAGAACATAAGAACAGCCATACTAGGTCAGACCAAAGGTCCATTTAGCCCAATATCTTGTATCTTGTCTTCCAACAGTGGCAAATTACAGGTGTCCCAGAGGGAATGAACAGAACAGGTAATCATCAAGTGATCCATCTCATTGCCCGTTCCCAGCTTCTGGCAAACAGAGGCCAGGGACACCATCCCTATGCATCCTGGCTAATAGCCATTGATGGACCTATCCTCCATGGATTTATCTAGTTCTTTTTGGAACCCTGTTATAGTCTTAGCCTTCACTACATTGTCTGGCAAGGAGTTGCACAGACTGACTGTGCGTGAAGAAATACTTCCTTTTGTTTGTTTTAAACCTGCTGCCTATTAATTTCATTTGGTGACTCCTAGTTCTTGGGTTATGAGGAGTAAATAACACTTCCTTATTTACTTTCTCCACACCAGTCATGATTTTATAGACCTCTATCATATTCCTCCTTAAATCATCTCTTTTCCAATCTGAAGAGTCCCAGTCTTATTAATCTCTCCTCAAATGGAAGCCATTCCATACCCCAATCATTTTTGTTGCCCTTTTCTGAACCTTTTCCAATTCCAATATATATCTTTTTTTGAGATGGGGCGACCACATCTGCATACAGTATGCAACATGTGGGCGTACCATGGATTTACATAGAGTAAATATGATATTTTCTTATTATCTATCCATTTCTTAATGATTCCCAGCATTCTGTTAGCTTTTTTGACTGCCGCTGCACATTGAGTGGATGTTTTCAGAGAACTATCCACAATGACTTCAAGATCTCTTTCTTGAGAGGTAACAGCTAATTTAGACCATCATTTTATATGTATAGTTGGGATTATGTTTTCCAATGTGCATTACTTTGCATTTACCAACACTGAATTTTAATTATAAACCGAGATCAAGTCACCCCTTAACCTTCCCTTTGCTATGCTAAATAGATTGAGCTCCTTGAGTTATCACTAAAACGCATGTTTTCTAATCCTTTAATCATTCTCCCTGGCTCTTCTCTAAATCATCTCCAATTATTCCACATCCTTCTTGAATTGTGGACATCAGAACTGGACACATTATTCCAGCAGCCACATCAGTGCCAAATACGGAAGTAAAATAACCTCTCCACTCCTACTCAAGATTCCCGTGTATGCACCTAAGAATCACATTAGTCCTTTTGGCTACAGTGTCGTACTGGGAGTTCATGTTCAGCTGATGGTCTACAATAACCTAATCTTTTTCAGTCTCTGCTTCCCAGGATGGAGTGCCCTATCTTGTAGGTATGGCCAACTTTCTTTGTTCCTAGCTGTATGACTTTACATTTGTCTGTATTAAATGCATATTGTTTGCTTGCCTTACCTAGCGATCCAGATCTCTCTGCCCTCTTCATTATCTACCACTCCCGGACAGCAAATTTTATCAGGGATAATTTTATGTTTTCTTCCAGGTCATTGACAAAAATGTTAAATAGCCAAGGGCCAAGAACTGATCCCTGCGGATCCCCATTAGAAACACACTCAGTCAGTGATGACTCCCTGTTTACAATTATATGTTGAGACCTGGCAGTTAGCTAGTTTTTAAGCCATTTATATGTGCCCTGTCAATTTTGTATTGTTCTAGTTTTGTCATCAAAATGTCATGCAGTACAAAGACAAATGTCTTACAGAAGTCTATTATAGCAACAGTACACATTTATCAACCAAACTGGTAATCTATGGGAAAAAATTGAGTTAATTTGATGGAATCTATTTCCATAAACCCATGTTGATTGGCATTAATCATATTATCCTCTCTTAATTCTTTATTAATCAAGTCCTGTATTAGCTAATTTATTATCTTCCCTAGGATCTACCAGGCTGACAAGCCTAACATTATCCATGTTGTCCCATTTACCCTTTTACAATATTGGTATATTAGCTTTCTTCCAGTTTTCCACAACTTCCCCAGTGTTCCAGAGTTATTCAAAATCAACATTAATGGTACAGCTGCTGAGCCAACTCTTTTAAAACTCTCCAATGCAAATTAGCCAAACCTCCCGATTTAAAAATGTCCAACACTGGTAGATGCTGTTAACATACTCCTGAGTTACTACTGGAGTGGAAAGTGTTTCATCATCATCCCAGGACATGACTATGTCATGCTTTTTCCCCAAATACTGAGCAGGAATATTATTGAATACTTCTGCCTTTTCTGCATTATTATTATTGATAATTCCGCCATTTCCAGCTAGAAATGGACCAATACCATTGTCAGGATTCTTTTTGTTCCTAATACATTTAAAAACTCTCTTACTGCCCTTAAATCTGCTGGCCACAGATTTCTCCTTTGAGCAATGTGGCAGTGTGGCGTACATGTTCGTGATGCCTTAAGTTCTTACTTTCCAGACTCTAATTCATTGCCCTCTGCCTAACCTCCCCAAATTCCCCCACATCTCTAGCTGATCAGGTTGCTGAGAGCCTTGAAAACCTGAACTAAGTGAAACTGATGCAGTGAAGTCTGCCTGGGGAACCACAAATAGCTCTGAGAGATGTGAACTACCTCTTTCATTTCACTAGTGGCTAACTCATACACCTAGTAATATATGTTGAATGTCAACATTGTGGACTATTTCACCACTCATTAAGGCATGCTAGAAAGGAGACGTAGGATGATAGTATGAAGATCTGCACAACCTCCTCTGAATGACAGCTCAGCCCCTCTCACCTATGGGGAAACGAAGGTCAAGAAGCCCAGTGGGCCGGGATATACCTGCCTCACTGAGCCCAAGATGGTGTTCTTGGATCCCAGTGAGGAGGAGCTGAGCACATGGAGACCAGACAGCCTGCAGGCATAATTGTAATTTGAACATCTGCACAAACTACAGATAGCAGCATATCATGTGGACAGAGTTCATTTTATGGGCAGAGCTTGGAAAAGCACCTGTTTTTCTCCACAATCTGACCCCTGCCTATACCATTCTCATTTCAGACATGTCTTGTTCATATTAAGAATTTTTTCCTAACATTTTTTAGTGGTTGTAGCAAAACTAGGAATGCTAGGTTACCAGTGGCTTTTTAAGCAGCATATTATGCAGATACACTTCTAGCTGAGTTGAATAGCATGGTACTTAAAATGCCTGTCTATACTGTTCTTGATGTTACTACCACCAGTGTTAGCAGTGAAATGAAATTTTAAAGAAAAGGGCGAAAAACAACCAGTGTACTTACAGTTAAATAGTAAGTTATATTAGGCATCTCCAGAAAGGCCCAAACAATCAAAACCAAATAAAAAAATATTTTCAACAAACCAGACCAAGAATAGTCAGTTAACTAACACAGTCAATGCACAGATACAATAGAGCACAGTATTACAACCTGGGCCCCAGTCCTGCGGATTTATTAACATGGTGCCAGACTCTCAGCTGGTGTGAATTGGCATTAGCTCCAGTGAAGTCTATTCCAGCTGAGATCCAGACCCTCAGAGTAATCTGATACACGACTACCCACAATGGGTTTGTAAAGTTACTTTTGTGCTTAAGACTTTGGAGGATTAGGGGACTGAAGTCAATGCTTGCTATATGTGCTTGCTAGGTTGGACTTTGAACACTTAACTGGCCATTTTCCTTAAACTTAAAAATATATTTTAGAGGCCACTCTACACTACACACCTATATTGGTACAACTATGTTGCTTAGGCATGTGAAAAATCCACAACCCTGACTGACATAGTTGTACTGACCTAACTCCTTGTGTAGACAGTGCTATGTCAACAGGAGAGCCTCCACCTCCCAGGGAGGTGGATTAACTATGCTGATGGGAGAAGCTCTCCCATCTGCATAGTAGCATCTACACGAAAGTGCTACAGCAGCACAGCTGCACTGGTACAGTTGCACCGCCGTAGCACTGTATGTGAAGACAAGCCTATAGTCACTGAGGGCTGACTCCTGCTATGGATCCATGCAGAATTCTCCTGCCTGCCCATTGGTTCAGGGCATTTTCCTCTGGCACCTGGCATCTTTGCAGGTTGCACTGTCATGTTAAAGATGAGCAAGAGTCATTGCAACTTGGCTGCATTTTATTGAAATAAAATTAGGTGGGGGGGGGCTCCTGCCACAATGGCCCTGTGATGCTGTGGATTTCTAAGCCATACAATGCAAATTCCTAGCAATCCTGATACTTCATGAGTACCCAGTGCCTCATTCAGCTTTCCCATGTGACTGCACACATAGCCCAGGCCACGATGTGAAGAACAAAGCACAGTGAGGGGTGACAGGGAATGGATTACGGAAGTCCTAGCTCCCAGCCCCCTCTAGAGCTGGCACAGACCCCAGGAGTCTTGAGTCCCAGGTCCCTTCTGCTAACCAATAGCTCCCACTCCCCTCCCTGAGCTAGGACAGAGCCCAGAAATCTGGGCTTACAGCCCCAACCACTAGGCAACACTCCCCTCCTCTCCCAGAGGCAGGGCACAACCCAGGAGTCTGAGCTCCTAGCCCCCAATCACTAGGTCCCGCTGCTCTCCCAGAGGCAGGGCAGAACCCAGGAGTCCGAGCTCCTAGCCCCCCAGTCACTAGGTCCCGCTGCTCTCCCAGAGGCAGGGCAGAACCCAGGAGTCCGAGCTCCTAGCCCCCCAGTCACTAGGTCCCGCTGCTCTCCCAGAGACAGGGCAGAACCCAGGAGTCCGAGCTCCTAGCCCCCCCAGTCACTAGGTCCCGCTGCTCTCCCAGAGGCAAGGCAGAACCCAGGAGTCCGAGCTCCTAGCCCCTCAGTCACTAGGTCCCGCTGCTCTCCCAGAGGCAGGGCAGAACCCAGGAGTCCGAGTTCCTAGCCCCTCAGTCACTAGGTCCCGCTGCTCTCCCAGAGGCAGGGCAGAACCCAGGAGTCTGAGCTCCCCCGCTGCGCAGCTGCCGAGCCAGGCCCAGGAACGCGCAGCGCTCCCTTTAACACTCCTTAAGGAGAGTCTGCAAACTCCCCGGGGCTGGGGCCCCGCGGCGGGCGCGACGGCTGTGGGCGGGCCGGCCGGCCCCGCCCTTTGGCGACGCCCCCTGGGCGCCGGGAAGCGGGCACCGCCTGCGCGGGCGGCTATAAAATCCTCCGGGGCCAAGCAGCGCCTGTTGCTGCTGGTGCGAGAGACCAGCCAGCCCCACCCGCCCCGCAGCGACCCCAGCCGCCCGGCCCCATGGCCTTCCCGCTGGTGAGTCCGCCGCGCCCCTCCCCCCGCCGAGCCCCGGGGGCGGGGCGGCACGTGCTGGCCGGCGCGGAACCGCGTGTTGGCTTTCGCGGGAGGGGGCGGGGCGCGAGACTCCTCGTGACGAAGTGTTGGCGGTAGGTACAAGGTGGGGGCGGCTGCTCCGGCGGGGTGAGGGGCAGACGTCACCCCCCCGCGGGGCTGTGTCTGAGCCCTGCCCAGCCCCCCTGGCTCGCGGCGGGCGGGACTGGCGAGGGGAGCGGGCCGCCCAGCGGCGGCAGGTCTCGAGCGCTGCGGGGCACCAGTGGCGCAGCCAGACCTGCTGGGCTCCGACCGCGGCAGTTTGCCGCTCTCGCTCTGCGGAAGTTTCTGCGGCCGGCCTGGAGCGGGGGGCGTGGGGTGCAATGGCCAGCAGGTGCCGGCGTCAGCGGCTCGCTGGGGCAGCGAGACCCGCCCTCTAGCTCCTCCTGCAGCCCGGCTGCGAGCTGTGGTGCTGGGCCGGTAGAGTGCGTGTGAGCTTCCACCCTCGCTGCGCAACGTCCAGTGGCCGGGCCCGGGCTCCCCTCTCCGCGGTGCCGCTGGCGTGGCGTGCACGGGCTGTGGGACCCGGCTGCGTGTCTGGGAGGGGAGCAGCCCGCCGCCCTGCCCGGCTCGCTCCAGCTCGCGAGTTTACGGGGCGCCTGGCTCGGGTGTCCTGGCGCCGGTTGGGGAGCAGGACGGCGCTAGCTTCCCGCAGCGGTGGGGCGGGGTCCTGGCGGGGCGCTCCGCGCTCGGCCCCTTTAAGGGCCGGTCCCTGCAGCGCCAGCCGGGCCGCCCCCCTCACGTGGTTTCACACGTTCGCGGAGGAGCCCGGAGCTGCAGCCGCGGCGGAGCCCCCGGCCGCCCCGGCGCTGACACGCCCGGCCCGGCCGGGACAGCGGCACCTGTTTGCGGCAGCAGGAGGGCGAGCCCGCCAGGTGAGGGCCGGTCGGGGCCGGAGGATGCTTGGTCATTGCTATGCCCCGAGGGCGCCGCGGCGGTGGGTGAGGGGCCCAGCCGGCGGGGCAGGGTGAGCCGCTCGCGAGTCCGGGCTCTCTGTGCCTCCCCCATCCGCGGCTGGGGAGGGCGCTGGGCCGGGCCGGGCCGGCAGCGCTGGCTGCGGGTCACTCACCCCTGCCGGGCGCCGCTCGGCAATGCGCACAGGCCCTGGGCTCAGACTGTCTCCAGCTTCTCGGGTGAGAGCAGCTGTCAGCGTGGGGCGGGGGAGCCCAGAGGCACCGCTCGGCGGGGAAGGCCGGTCCAGCGTGAGCCGCGGTTCCGTGCTGTTGCATTTGCTGCTGTGGGGTATGGGAGTGAGCACAGCGCTCTTCTTAGACTGACAGGAAAGGTGGTCGGAAAACCAAAGTTTGAATTAACTGGTTATGGTAAGGAATTGGCATGAGTACTTGGGCTCAGATCTCTTCTATCGTGTACCTTACTTTGCTATGATTTCTGCCAGCCCCCCTTCGGGCTTAGGCTGAATCTCTGCTCGTTTCCCTTATCCTGTCCTATTGTGAGCAAGGAGGCTAGCACTTGGTGCTTCACTGCCTGTTATTTTTCTTGGTTAACCTTTGGAGACTGATTGCAGAGAACCTCTCTACAAAGGTACAGCTCAATCTGAACATTGGGGGGCTTGTGAAGAAAACACTAAATCCCTTGGGAAGAAAGGTCTCCACACCGTAAGACGTTGTCAGATAAAAACACTGGGTAGTTTCAGTCTGCCATAGTTGCTGCTGCCTATTAGGGCACAAATGGCTAGGATGTCACCAGGGAAACCTTCAAGCAGACCTCTCAGGATTTGTTTTCCTGTAATGATCGCTGGCTAGAAGGTGTGTATTCAGACTGAGATTTGGAGAAGTACACAGAGGATATGGGTCCTCAATCCTTCACACATCATAATGAAAGCTGTTCTCAGCTCTTCTGAATTTAGAGCTTGTATAAAGAGCCAGATCCTTGCCCCTGGAGATGGAAGTACCTGTGCTTAAAACGGGAAGACAGTTGTGCAATCTTTCTCCACACCTAAGGGCTGTGAAGCCCCATTTAAAGGTGGGGGCAAATCTTCCCCCCCTTTACCATTCAGCTGCCCCTGACAACAGCCTGACCTCTTTGGCCCATGAACCTCTGCACCAGGGGTGTTCAATCTTTCTGAGCCCCCCGATGTGCTATAAAAATTGCATGGCACAGGTGGGCCATAGAATTTTTATAGCAACACTTTTTCTGCATGTCCAGTGGATTAAAAGCCAGGGTTGGCATTAGGGCAGGGGTAGCAAGCAGGGCAATTGCCCAGGGCCCTGCAAAGCGAAGTTGCTTGGGTTTTGGTTTCAGCCCCAAGCAGCAAGGCTTTCTACCCTGGGCTCCAGCAAGTCTAATGCCTGTCCTGCTCTCTTGTTTTATTTTCTGAAACCTCCTGGGCCCCTGATTGAGAGCCACTGCTCTACACAATCTGAGTGGCATTGCAACCTGGTGCATGGGATCAGCAGACATTCAGATTTGTTCTGTCCAAAAAGTGGTTGGTCCACAACCATGGTGCCCCTTAACTCCATTGCCTGTACCCACACCTACTTTTGAATGTGGGGGGGAGATGGAGGGTGATTATCTTCCAAACTTGTCTGAGTGAGTTTTAGTGCACATGATCAAAGTACAGTTGTGTGCTCTGAGAGCTGCTTGGCTGCTTAATTGGGAGTGGGGTAGAGGAGAGAGTGGTACAAAAATGCTCCCTTCTTGTGGCCTCAATTAGGTGTTGCTCACAAATTGTGCAGATCGGATCCCCACATTATTTAGGCATGAAATAGCTAACAGTTTTGAGATTTAAATTATTTAGCATGTGGGTTAACACCTTACTGATGAATGGGGCTGTTCAGACCTCTGTTGTTCCAGGCTGCCTGAAGAATCATCTGTCTCTACATTTGTTATACTGAGCTTGCTTTTGATGCTTTGTTCACAACCATAACATCTAGATATGCTTTTCAAAAACTGAAGAACAAGAGAGCTTCAGAAATGTGCCACTGTACTGCCATGTACTGCTCCAACCTGAACCATACCTTGGAGCCCTTACTTGTAGGAGCTACTCAACTTTGCTGAATGATGCTCCACATGAACTGAAGTTAGCAGTGGTCTCCCCAGCACTAGGCTGTATGCCACGCCAACTTGTCAAGCCACTTTTCAGTTACCTGATGACTGTTTGCTTAGCTGAGTGGCTCTGGTGATGCAATATAGTGGTCTAATTATAGCACAGCTTATTTGTCTTAGATAAGAAAGTGGGTAACCTAAAGCATTAAATGATATTGGGGATTCTGTCCAAAGTGCTGTAATGATATAATGTAGTGTTTAACAATAGCCAGGGGTGTTTATCTTGTCTCCCCCAAAGAACACTGTTGCATTAGATAGTCCAGGGTCAGACTAGGGGTGGGGTCAGATGCTTTGCTGCAGCAGCTGGAGAGACTCCCAGACAAAGGCCTGGTCTTGCATTTAAAAATTAAGTTGTAGCATGGCCCTCAGAGCTGTGAATGGCAGTGGAGCTATGCCAACCTAACCCCTGGTGTAGACATAGCTAGGTCAGTGGAAGAATTCTGTTGACCTAGCTACTGCTGCAGGATTACCAACAAGCCTGATCAGTTGAGATGACCTAACCCTGGCCTAGACTGCTCTAGGTCAATGAAAGGACTCTTCTATTGACCTAGCTACTACCTCTTGGGGAGGTGGATTACCTGTCCTACACCAATAGGATTAACACTTCACATAAATGTCTTGTTTATGCTTGAAATGCTACCACAGTAATGGAAGAACACCTTCCATTGCTGTAGAAAGTTTCAGCGCTACAGTGCACTGTGCTGTGGCTGTCCTACTGCAGTGTCTGTAGTGTAGTCAGGGCTGAACGCCATGGGGGGAGCTTCATAAGCCCCAACTTCCCTTGGCGCCAGTGGGCAGCAGCTCTGAGAACTGCCTCTTTGCTGCCACAGCTGAGGGCTGAGCTACTCTCCCAAACTAGGTCAACGTAGTAGTGTGGCTCAGGGATGTGAAACTCCCCCTGAGATGTAGTTAAGCCAGAGGTAGGCAAACTATGGTCTGCAGGCTACATCCAGCCCACAGGACTGTCCTGCCCAACCCTTGAGCTTCTGATGGGGGAGGCTAGCTCTTGGCCCCTCCCCCACTGTCCACCTCCCCAGCAGGCAGCGCATTGTGCAGTGAGGTGGTGTGCTCCTGCAGGGCAGAGCAGCAGCATATCTGGCTCTGGCCAGGCAGCATAGCTGCCAGACATGCTGCTCTGAGTGGCATGGTCAGGGAGTGTGGGGGAGGCTGGATTAAGGGGCAGGAGGTCCTGTCAGGGAGTGGAGATGGTTGGATGGGGTGGAGGTTCTAGGGTGGGGTGGTCAGGGGCGGGGGGGTTGGATAAGTGTGGGAGTACTGGGGGCCAGTTGGGGTGGGGGTGTGGATAGGGGTTGAGGCAGTCAAGGAGTGGGGTTGGATGAGGTGGGGTCTTGGGGGTGGTTGGACAAGGGGTGAGAGGTCCCAGAAGTGTGTGGTCAGGGGACAAGGAGCAGGGGGGTGCTGGATGCCTCAGAGGGTTCTGAGGGGGGCAGTCAGGGGTTGAAAAATGGGAGGGGGTCAGATAGGGGTGGAGGCCAGGCTGTTTGGGGAGGCACAGCCTTCCCTACCTGGCCCTCCATACAGTTTTGCTACCTTGATGTGGCCATCAGGCCAAAAAGTTTGCCCACTGCTGAGTTAAGCTGACTAGTCAGGACCAAAAGCCATGGGGGGGGAGCTCCATAAGCCCCAACTTCACTTGGCTCCAATGGGAAGCAGCTCTTAGAACTACCTCCTCTTTGCTGCTGGGCTGATGGAGTTCTTCCGTTGGCCTAGCTGCTGTCTGAGGTAACTTTACTTGCAGTAGTAAGCATCTAAGCTGCCATGGAACAGTTGCTGCTATGGCCTTACTAGTGTAGATACACCATGAGCTGGTAATTCTCAACCAGCAGTGTGCAGAGGTCTTCCAGGGGATACATCAAATCATCTTGGAGGGAGAGGGATAGCTCAGTAGTTTGACCATTGGCCTGCCTAAACCCAGGGTTGAGTTCAATCCTTTTGAGCAGGGGTTGGACTAGATGACCTCTTGAGATCCCTTCCAACCCTGATATTCTATTATGGTCTAGATATTTGCATAGTTTTATAACAGGCCACATGAAAAGCACTAGCAGAGTCAGTACAAACTAAAATTTCATACAACCCATGGCTTGTTTATACTACTTTAGATACTATACACTGAAATGTAAGTACTGTGTTTCTATTCCAATTGATTTTATAATGTGGTAAAATGAGAAAGGAAGCAATTTGTCAGTAACTGTGTGCTGTGACACTTATTTTTGTATAGAAGTAATTTTAAGTGAGTTGAAACTTGGAGTATGCAAGACAAATCACTCCTGAAAGTGGTACAGTAGTCTGGAAAGGATGAGCCACTGTCCTGAATTATACTGGCCATGATCTTTCCTGTGGCTGCTTTCAATTTAGATGCCATTGTGGACTTCTTTTAAATTGGTACCATTGGAATTTGTTTTCTTTTCCTAATCTGTTTTGTTCCATCACTAGTTACCTTACTAATCCAGTTTTCCTGCATTTGGCTCTTCTGAAGCAATGTCACAACTCCTTGCAATTCCTTTCAGACGGACCTGTAGTATAAAGTTCTTATTCTGTATCTTAGATATATGTATCAAGGGAATCCTGGGTCTCAAAATAAAAAATCCCAAGAAATGTTAAATACAGAGTATTGTAAGTTTCCACCCAACAAAACTTTCAGATCTGTTATGCCCATCTAGCTGTGAGGCTAGATTGAGCCTGGTCTCAGGCTGGCCTACAGAGGTGATCTTCCAGAGCTGCTGTGGATAGGCAGCTCTGATCTCAGATCAGTAATTGCCAGAATGGTTCATCTTGCTACCAGGAACGGTTTAACTTGGCTTCCTGGCTAGTATAGACAAGATTGAACTATGCAATAGAGTGTATCCTCCCTCTGATATATTACTCTTTTGTGCTGCCTCTGTTGGCCTGGGAAATGGTATTGAGCACTGTTAGAGCTACTTAAGACAGTTATGTCAAACGAGAGAGCAAATTCAGCTTACTTATGGTTTGGACTTGGGCATGAATATGGGAGTCCAGACTCCCTCCACCCATAAAGCCCAATAATGTTCATGGGAAATGTTCGTAAAGATCAAGAGTGGTGTCTGGCCTTTAATATTTACTATTCTACTGTCCACTATCCTGCTCCTCAGCCACTGTTTCTGCATTGTATCTCTTCCTTCTCCACCCTCCTGTCTGCTCATGTCCTCTGTTCTATATTGCCTTTCTTGCAGCAATTCCCAGTTCCTGGGCTTCTGCCTCACCCCTCTCCATTCCATTTGCTAAAATGCAGTGCAGTAGCTAATCTTGACACAGCAGTCTCATGCCTTTACACCCCAGTTTGTATGTCCCACAGGGCATCCAGAAAAATCAGCTAGGCAGGCTTAGGCCCATGGGTACAGACACCTTGGCTTAAAGATAGTTAAGGCAAATGGTCTTGCTTGGGTCCTGTCTACACTACAGAATCAGCCACATGAGGGGAAAGGGGAGGGTTGTCTAAATTGCACAGTAGTTAGTCCCATTTTGCAGTATAATGATACCACAGCGTGCCTTACCCATGTTTCCACAGTATAAAGGTTTTGGCCTAATGTTATGTGGGAATATTATAATCGTTTGTTTCACTTGGCTGGAACAATCATTGGGCTTGTGATTTGTCAGGGTTCCTATGTTCTAACCAGGCCCCTGACAGTTGACTTTGTCTGAAGCTGTAGGACTGCATACATAGCATGTGCTCCACAACACATTCTCTCAACCCTCTGGGCCACCTAATTGGTCATCACAAACTAGTATATCCTGAGAGGTAGGTCAAGATGATTGGGGTGAAAGGGGGATTGTCAGCCAGATGAACAAGGAAAGGTTGCCCTGTCCTCTACTCTATGAAGAAAGAGGTGAGGAAATGGGGAAACAGGAAGACTATGGGCAGGTCTGCATGTAAAATGCTGCCTGGGCACAGCTGCACTGCTTAAGTGAAGACAATCCTATGCTGGAGCTAATCTCCTGCAGAGGTGGTAGGAGAAGCTCTCCTGTCAGCATAGCACTGGCTACCCCAGGGTTTAGTAGGTCAGTAGAACTACATGGCTCGGGGATGTGGATTTTTCACTCCACCTCCCCCAAGCATGTAGTTATACAGATATAGGTCTGTAGTATAGACCTGGCCTCAGATGCACAGTGCTTAGGTGACTACTTAGACATGTTACTGGAGCTGTGGAAACTTTGACTCCTGAGTGCAGGGAGAGT
Source organism: Gopherus flavomarginatus (assembly GCF_025201925.1). Classification (NCBI taxonomy): domain Eukaryota; kingdom Metazoa; phylum Chordata; order Testudines; family Testudinidae; genus Gopherus; species Gopherus flavomarginatus. The sequence continues at coordinate 51,027,279 of NC_066625.1, forward strand.
GAGAACTGGGTCAGACTGCTTACTGACTGTAACTGGGTTAACAGGGCCAGTATTAATTGCTTTTTGCAGGGCCAGTCACTTTATTGTGGACTCTGCTCCCTGCATTTGGCAAGAATTAACTTGTTTGAAACCAGAGCAGCTGAAGCCAGCATGGCTCTTCCTTCTATCTGTGCACTAGCATGACAACATTGATGCTGTTAGGAATGTGCTGTGCACATCATTCCACAATTTGTATAGATATGGTGTTTGCTTGTGAACACTAATGAACACTCTCCCAGCCTGGGTTGCTGGGAGAGGCATTACCCAATGTAGTTCATGTTAACACCAAAATGGCAGCAGCTGGTTTTGGAGGGGAAGAAACAGTATGCAAAGCTGGCATCCATCAAGATTTTAGTAAGATTTTTAAGTTCAGGTCTGCTCACGTCTGAGCAGGTATGTGTTTCTCATTAATCTGTTTGTATTCCCTTAACTGGGTCTCAACACCAACACTTAGTTTCCAGTAAGAAATTATGGAAATGTCAGTGCTACAGTATCACATCATCCAGGAATTGGATTGATGCACTGTTCCCAGGAATGTAGTGCTCTTGTCCTTACTGTGATAGTATGTGAGGCTCCATTTAAACTTGGTGGTAGGAATTTAAGGAGGCCAAAGTAAAGTTCTTAGAGTGGCTTTTGTATGTCTCCAATCATTGGGCAGTGTCTGTGTAGAAACACCATAGCAACAGAAGATGGGGCCTTGAGCACTTTTTTCTCAGCTAGTCAGGGCTCAACTTGTGTTCCAGACTTATAACTTTCCACACAGTCAGCACCCCAGGAGAAGTGAAGTGTTTGACTCTAACAAGGCAGCTGGCAGTCATATTGGAAGCACTTTCTTCCATAACCTCATTAGGGGTTTGGTTGAATTTGCATTAGTTCCTTGGGAAAACATGGCTGTTTAGCTTTAAGGGCTGTACAGCTTTACGCCTTCACACCTTCAAAACTGTAAACTGCTCCTTTACTTACCACTTGTGAACTGAATTACAAGGCTGGAAAAGCTGTTGGTTGATGGAAGAAGGTCTTGCTACATGAACACTAGTGTCTAGGTCTCTTATCTAGCTAAGTGTTCTCCAAACTTTTTTGATTACACACCCTTACCAGTAAAAATTTGAGAGCACACCCCTGCTGCACCACAGGGCCAGCTCTACCATTTTTGCCACCAACTGCTGAAGTACAAAAAAGCTGCTTGGACTCCTGCCTGAACTGCCAAAGCAGTACTGGTCCGGTGGCACTCCTCATGCCGCACACCCTGAAGGATCCTCTTGTGCACCCCACTTTGGAGACCACTGATCTAGCTGACACTGAGATAAGAAAAGCCCTCTGAACAGCTACGGGCTAGTCTACACTGGCAATGTTAAAGCACTGCCGCAGCAATGCTTTACCATGGCTTGTGTAGTTGTGGCAGAGTGCTGGGAGAGCTCTCCCAGTGCTTTTAAAATAAAAAAACTAAAACCCACCTTCACAAGGGGTGTTGCTTCCATTGCTGGTGCACTGTTCTACACTGGCACTTTACAGTGCTGAAGCTTGCTGTGCTTGGAGGGGGTCTGCTCTCTGGCAGTCTGCATCTGAAACCAGTGTAGTTCCAGTTAGAGCTGTGCAGAGGATACAAGTTCCATTTTTGCAAAGGACTTTGAGATTGACATTTTGTGGTGGTCTAATTAGGACCAAAACCCAAAATTTTGAAATTCTCAATTTTTTGAAACATCACTTTGGGTGATCAAAATGTGGTGTTTTTGATGTCTGGCAAAATCAAAACTGTATCTTGATTTTACTCTTTATTAATGCAATACAAAAGTCAAAACAAGTCAAAATACTTGCTCTAAAACACAGCAAATGATATGTTTTGACATCAGCATGTTCCCTTTTTTCAAAGCAAAACTTTGGCAAAATCAACACAATTGCATGAAGTATTTCAACACCAAAGCTGTGTTCTCTGATAGAATGGTTCTGAGATTGTTCTGACCAGCTGTTTCCAGCCAAAGGATTTTCTAAAGGCCTGTCTACTCTAGATTGCAAGACTTCCCTCACTAGTTCACCTCCACTGGCATTAGAAACATTGAGATACCAGGTATCTTATGTTGAGTTAGACAGCTTAGGGCTTGTCTGCGCTAACTTATTTTGCTGCCTTAACTATGTCAGTGTGCTCAGGACTTAACAGTTTGCTTGGTAAGTGGGGAACAAACCTCACTGTGTTCTAGACCAGGTGGGGACCTAATCTAAACTTGGTTTTGCCTAGACTACCCTGGGTGACCACACCATGTTCTGTTTCCTTAAACTGTTCAAATCCCACTATAAAACTTCATGTTGCATTCTAAAAAAAAACATAGCTTTTCCAGCAAGGTTAGTTGGAGCCAGCTCAGGTTCCAGTGCTGAGAGCTTTGGTTAAAGGAAGTCCTGCATGAGTGGCATTAGTGCACAGTACCCCTGTACATCAGCATACTTCAGCCCCAAGTGAGACCCCACTCAGTCTCACTGGGCGTCTTGAAATGTGGTCTCAGCTGAAAAAGTCAGTAAAATCGTGAGTTCCAACTATGTCCACTTCACCTCTGAAGCCTCACAGCTGTCAGATGGTTTGGTCACTAACTCATGCTGGGCTTCAACTCTGGCTCACTGGTTCATGTCCTCAAACGAATCTTCTGAGTCATCGCTTCCATTGTCTTGAAGCCCCACTACTCATCTCTAGGTTGGATGAAAACCCTCTCACCATCCATCAGGACTGAGCCAGTGATCCAGCTTCCCTTTTGCTATGTCACTCTAGCACATCCTGTTTCTTCTTTCAGTAGTAGTTGTATGTAAGCACTTCAGGGAGCTTCATATGTCTAAATATATATATGTTCTTGGCTGTGACATGAGGCTGTTAACACTTCTGGTAAACTAAACAACCCTTGTAGTGGCTTGTTTAAGCCTCACCTGGTCAGCCTTTTATGTAATTTGGTTCTGGCCAATCAGTTGGAGACAACCCAGTACAGAAAGACCCCTCTCTGCAAAGACTAATGCTTCAGCAGTTCTCCATGCTGTCACTTCATTCTGCATCAGCACAGATGCTGCTTGTTGGTGCTGGTTCTCCAGACCTTTATTGATGCTTTAGTCTGAGTAGCCCAGTATCACTTTACCTTCATCACTGCTTCCTTGGTCTTGTACCAAAGCTTTTGGCAGCATCATAGAATATCAGGGTTGGAAGGAACCTCAGGAGGTCATCTAGTCCAACCCTCTGCTCAAAGCAGGACCAAGCCTCAATTAAATCATCCCAGCCAGGGTTAAGTCAAGCCTGGCCTTAAACCTCAAAGGAATGAGATTCCTCCACCTCCCTAGGTAACCCATTCCAGTGCTTCACTACCTTCCTAGTGAAAGTTTTTCCTGATATCCAACCTAAACCTCCTCCACTGCAACTTGAGACCATTACTCCTTGTTCTGTCATCCAGTACCACTGAACAGTCTAGATCCATCATCTTTGGAACCCCCTTTCAGGTAGTTGAAAGCAGCTATCAAATCCCCCCTCATTCTTCTGTAGACTAAACAATCCAAGTTCCCTCAGCCTTTCCTCAGAAGTCATGTGCTCCAGCCCCTAATCATTTTTGTTGCTCTCCGCTGGACTCTTTCCAATTTTTCTACATCCTTCTTCCAGTGTGGGGCCCAAAACTGGACACAATACTTCAGATGAGGCCTCACCAATGCTGAATAGAGGGGAATGATCACGTCCCACAGTCTGCTGACAATGCCCCTACTTATACAGCCCAAAATGCTGTTAGCTTTCTTGGCAACAAGGGCTCACAGACTCATGTCCAGGATCTCATCCACTGTAACCCCAGGTCCTTTTCTGCAGAACTGCTGCCTAGCCACTTGGTCCCTAGTCTGTAGCATGCATGGGATTCTTCCATCCTAAGTGCAGGACTCTGTACTTGTCCTTGTTGAATCTATCAGATTTCTTTTGGCCCAATCCTTTAACTTGTCAGGGGTCTCTGTATCCTATCCCTACCCTCTAGCATGTCTACCACTCCTCCCAGTTTAGTGTCATCTGCAAATCTGCTGAGGGTGCAGTCAACACCATCCTCCAGATCATTAATGAAAATATTGAACAAAACCAGCCCCAGGACTGACCTTTGGGGCACTCCGCTTGATACTGGCTGCCAACTAGACATGGAGTCATTGCTCACTACCTGAGCCTGATCTAGCCATTTTTCTATCCAGCTTATAGTCCATTTGTCCAGCCCATACTTTAACTTACTGGCAAGAATACTGTGGAAGACTTAACAGCAGCTTTGCTAAAGTCAAGGAATAATACATCCACTGCTTTTCCCCCATCACCAGAGCCAGTTATCATAGAATGCAGTTAGGTTAGTCAGGCATGACTTGCTCTTGGTGAATCCATGTTGACTGTTCCTGATCAGTTTCCTCTCCTTGAAGTGTTTCAGAACTGAGTCCTTGAGGACCTGCTCCATAATTTTTTCCAGGGACTGCAGTGAGGCTGACTGGCCTGTAGTTCCTTGGATCTTTCTTCCCTTTTTAAAGATGGGCACTACATTAGCCTTTTTCCAGTCATCCAGGACCTCCCTGATTAACATGAGTTTTCAAAGATATTGTCCCATGGCTGTGCAATCACACCAGCCAGCTCCTTTAGCACCCTCAGATGCAGTGCATCCAGACCCATGGACTTGTGCTTATCCAGCTCTTCTAAATAGTCCTGAACCACTTTTCTCCACAGAGGGCTGTTTTGCCCAGTACAGTAGTCTGGGAGCTGATCTTCATCATGAAGATGGGCAAAAAAATCATTGAGTATATTAGCTTTTTCCACACCCTGTCACTAGGTTGCCTCCTCCATTCAGTAAGGGGCCCACACTTTCTCTGACCACCTTGTTGCTAACATACTTGTAGAGACCCTTCTTGTTAGTCTTAACATCCCTTGCTAGTTGCAACTCCAAGTGTGATTTGACCTTCCTGACTTCACTCCTCCATGCCTGAGCAATGTTATACTCCCTGGTCATTTTTCCAAGCTCCCACTTCTTAAACACACAAATTTACAAGATCAGGAAGGATTTCACTGTTAAGCCAAGGTGGTTACCTGCCATATTTACTATTTCTACACAGCAGGATGGTTTGCTCCTGCTACCTTGATAAGGATGCTTTAAAATACAGCCAGCTGTCCAGGACTCCTTTTCCCCTCATGTTGTTCTCCCAGGGGATCCTGCCCATCAGTTCCCTGAGGAGTCAGTTGGCTTTTCTGAAGTCCAGGGTCTGTATTCTTCTGCTCTCCTTTTGTCAGGATCCTGAACTCAATCATCTCATGGTCACAGCCTCCCAGTTCCCATCCATTTTTACTTCCCCTACTAATTCTTTCCTGTTTGAGCAGCAGATCAAGAAGAGCTCTGCCTCTGGGTGGTTCTAGCACTTGTATTAGGAAATTGTCCCTCTGCAGTGATTTGAATCTTACCTCTTTATTTGGTAGGCTTTAGTAAACTAAACTACTTGTGCTAGTGATGTGTGGTCTTTATGCTACCAAGATCTAGAAAGCTATTATCTAATTTGCATGCAACTTTACATGTTCCTGGAGTTCCCATCACCATCGTGTCAATACTGGGTGGAAAAGTCTCTCCTGTCCATGACTCAAGGTCATGTTTCAAATATTCTAGGTGGGGGAGTCAAGGGAGATGCAAGGGGGAAATGTATAAACAGTCTACCTTTACTCTAAGGATTGTAGAGCTGTATGCAGTAACTTGCAAAACAGCTAGCTTTGTGGGTTGCAAGGCAAGGATTACTAGCACAGCTTCCCTGGAACCATAGTTTTGATGTCAAGCTCTCACTTGAGGTGACTTTGCCTTGAGGGACTGTAGGCTTGTATGGGAGACTGAAGCAATATTCATATTATGAATCTGAACAAAAGCTTGAACAAATGGAGCTTCTTGTGACTCTGCACATATTCTGGCATAGGCCTGGTCTACACTAGAATTCTAATCAGTATAGTTACATCTCATGGGGTATGAAATCCACACCACTGAGGGTATGTCTACACTACAGGATTATTCCAATTTTACATAAACCGGTTTTGTAAAACATTGTATAAAGTCGAGTGCACGCAGCCATACTAATAACATTAATTTGGCGGTGTGTCCATGTACCGAGGTTAGTGTTGATTTCCTGAGTATTGCACTGTGGGTAGCTATCCCATAGTTCCCACAGTCTCCCCCACCATTGGAATGCTGAGTTGAGATCCCAGTGCCTGATGGGGCAAAAAACATTGCATCTGGTGCTTCTGGGTACAGCCTCTCCCCTCCCTCTGTGAAAGCAGCAGCAGCCAACTGTTTCGCACCTTTTTTCCTGGGTGAACTGTGCAGATGCCATTCCACAGCAAGCATGGACTCTGCTGAGCTCAAGACAGCAATCATGGACATTTTAAACACCTCACGCATTCTCGTGCAGTCAGTGCTGAATCAGGACCTGCAAAGCCAGGCAAGGAGGCAGTGGCTACAGCAGAGCGGCGACGAGGGTGAGGACATGGACACAGAATTCTCTCAAACTGCAGGCCCTGGTGCGTTTGAGATCCTGCTGGTAATGGGGCAGGTTCTAGCCATTGAATGCTGATTTTTGGGGCCCAGAAAACAAGCACAGACTGGTGGGACTGCATAGTGTTGCAGCCACTGGGAATCGTCCCACACCTGCAAACTTTCGCATGCGTAAGGGCACTTTCATGGAACTTTGATTAGTTTCCCCTGCCCTGAAGTGCCAGAATACAAAGGTGAGAGCAGCCCTCACAGTTGAGAAGCAAGTGGCAATAGCCCTCTGGAAGCTTGCAATGCCAGACAGCTACTCATCAGCCAGGAATCAGTTTGGAGTGGGCAAATCTACTGTGGGGGCTGCTATGATGCAAGTAGCCAAAGCAGTCACTAAGCTGCTGCTATGAAAGGTTGTGACTCTGGGAAGTGTGCAGGTCATAGGGAATCCCATTGCAGCAAAGCCATCCACTGAGTGTGGTGGGGTGATAGATGGAACCCATATCCCTATCTTGGTGCCAGAGCACCAGGGCACCCAGTACATAAACCACAAGGGGTACTTTTCCATGGTGCCGCAAGCACTGGTAGATCACAAGGAACATTTCACCAACATCCACGTGGGATGGCCGGGAAGGGTTCATGACGCCCGCATCTTCAGGAACACTACTCTATTTAAACAGCTTCAGCAAGGGAATTACTTCCCAGACCAGAAAATAATTTAGGTATTTCAACATCCCCGTAGTTATCCTGGGTGACCCAGCCTAGCGCTTGATGCCATGGCTCATGAAGCCATACACAGGCAGCCTGGACAGTCAGGAGCTGTTCAACTACAGGCTAAGCAAGTGCAGAATGGTGGTAAAATGTGCATTTGGCCATTTAAAGGCACTCTGGCGCACATTACTGACTCGCTCAGACCTCAGCCAAACTAACGTCCCCGTTGTTGCTGCTTGCTGTGCTCCACAATCTCTGAGAGTAAGGGGGAGATCTTTATGGTGGGGTGGGAGGCTGAGGCAAATCACCTGGCTGCTGATTACGCACAGCCAGACGCCAGGGCTATTAGAGCACACTAGGAAGCAGTGCACATTAGAGAAGTTTTGAAAACCAGTTTCATCACTGGCCAGGGTACAGTGTGACTGTCTCCTTGATGAACCCCCCCCGATTGATTCATTCCCTGTAAGCCTCCCCCTTCAATCACAGCTTGCTTTCTAAGGAAATAAAGTCACTCATTTAAAAATGATGTATTTTTTATTACTTAATTATAAAAAGAGGAAGAGAACTGACAAGGTAGCCTGGGTGGGGTTTGGGAGGAGAATAGTAGGGAAGGAAAAGGCCACTAAAAATTTCATAATAATGAGCCTTTTGGTTGGGCTGTCCACTGGGGTGGAGTGGGCAGGTGCACAGAGCCTACCCCCACATGTTCTTACTCATCTGGCAGGTGAGGAGGCTGAGGCTAAGGAACATGGTGAGGGGGGAGGGTGGTTATACAGGGGCTGCAGCGGCACTCTGATCCTGCTGCAGTTCCTGAAGCTCCACCATACGCTGGAGCATGTCAGTTTGATCACGCAGCAGCCCCAGAGTTGCATCCCATCACCGCTGATCTTCCTGCTGCCACCTCTCATCTCAAGCATCCATCCTTTTCTCACATGCATCCCTCCTGTCGTCATGGTCACTGGCATCTTTCCTGTACTTTGCTACCACATCCTTCCACTCATTCAGATGAGCTCTTTCATTGCTGGTCACTTCCATGATTTCCAAAACCTTCTTATCTTTTTTTTCCATCACCTTATCTGAGAGTGCCTTCGGGACGGAGTAGGGAGGCTTGAAAAACTTGCAGCTGCATGAGGGAGGGGGGAAAAGGGACATTTTAGAGAACAATAGTCAAGTTCGTTTTTATGGTGAACAACACTATTCACCTTATATAGCACTACAAGGTTTTCACTACAAGGTCGCATTTTGCATCTTAATAGTGAGTGCCTGCAGCTTTGTTGCAGATCAGACGCAGGTCCGGGTAGCAGAATTCAGCTTGCATGTGGCCATGGTAAGCCATTGTCTTTCGTCTTCTGCAGCCTTCATCTATCCAGCACCCTCCTTTCCCAAATAGCAAGCAAAGCCTGTTGAGTGCTGCTTGTTTCCTGTTAATGTGCAGCAGCAGAAACCACCTCGTGGCTGGTATGGAAGATCACTGTTAAACACCCCCCTTTCCCTCCCCAACTGCGTGGCTGGTAGCAGGAAAGATCCCTGCTAGCCAAATGCAGAAAAGCTCAGCGCCAGTCACACCCCCCTTTCTCCCTGCTTGGCTACTTGCAGGGAAGGATTTCTCTTAAGCCACAGGCAAACAGCCCAGTAGGAATGGCCATCTGTCCCCTTACTTAAATTTCTGAATTTCAACCAGGTTACCATGAACAATATCACTCTCCTGAGGATAACACAGCGAGATAGAAGATGTTGCTTGAATGCCAGCAATCACTGGGACCATACGCAGCTAGGCTTATCATGCAACGATACCAGATTACTTGCTACGTGCATGGTGTGGTCAAGTGTCCTACCATGGAGGATGGAATGAAGGAGCGCTGCCCAGAAACCTGCAAAGGCTTTTGGAGTACCTCCAGGAGAGCTTCATAGAGATGTCCCTGGAGGATTTCCACTCCATCCCCAGACATGTTAACAGACTCTTCCAATAACTGTACTGGCTGAAAATGCATCCCAAGTCCTCAGGGCAAATTAATCATTAAATGCTTGCTTTTAAACCATGTCTTATATTTACAAGGTATGCTCATCAGAGGTCCCTTCCATGGCTTCATTGTCTGGGATGGTTGCTTGGGAGGGTAATTCCATCAGGGTGAGAGAGCCCCTGGCTGTTGGGGAGAACAGAGTGCTGTGCTCTCTACAAGGTCGTCATCCTCCTCTTCCTCATCTTCCCCATCCTCAGCCATGGCTGCGATTACCACCCCCACCTCAGGATCCACGGACGGGGTGGGATAGTGGTGGTGGATCCCCTTAGAATTGCATGCAGCTCAGCATAGAAGTGGCATGTTTTTGGCCCTGCCCTGGACTTTCCATTTTGCTTCTTTGGTTTTCTGGTAGGCTTGTCTGAGCTTCTTAACTTTCACATGGCACTGTACTGAGTCCCTGGTGTGGCCTCTCTGCATCATGGCCTTGAAATTTTTCAAATGTTTTTTCATTGTCTTTTGGAACAGAGTTCTGTTAGCACAGAATCCTCTCCCCATACAGCGATCAGTTCCAGTACCTCCTGTGCAGTCTGTGCTGGAGCTTCTTCAGTTCTCTGACTGCATTGTTACCTGTGCTGATGAGCTCTGCGTGGTCACCTGTGCTGATGAGCTCTCCACACTGGCCAAACAGGGAAATGAAATTCAAAAGTTTGCAGGGCTTTTCCTGTCTACCTGGCCAGTGCATCAGAGTTCAGATGGCTTTCCAGAGCATTCACAATGGTGCACTGTGGGAAAGCTCCCGGAGGCCAATGCTGTCAATTGCGGCCACACTAACCCTAATCCAATACTGATTTCAGTGCTACTCCCCTCGTCGGGGAGGAGTACAGAAATCGGTTTTAAGAGCTCTTAATAAAGGGCTTTGTTGTGTGGATGGGTGCAGCATAAAATCAGTTTAATGCTGCTAAATTCAGAATAAACGCGTAGTGTAGACCAGGTGTGAGATGTAGCTATACTGGTTTAACCCCTGGTGTAAACAGCACTAGGCTGATGGAAGAATTCTGTCAACCCAACTCTTCTCTTTTGAAGAGGTGGATTGCCTATGCTGACAGGAGAATCCTGTTGTAGGTAGTGTCTACGCTGAAGCACTAGTGGTACAGGTGAGCCACTGTAGTGTTAAGGGCTCATCTACACTTTAAACTTTAAAGTCGGATCATGTAAGTCATTCTAGCTGAACTTGAATCTTGAAGGTGACATCTAAGGAGAGAGTACCTTTTGTGCTGCTTTTGTATAAAGGCCTGGAAGTTGAGTTGGTTCTGCTTTTTGCTGTTCTGAATTGCCAGTCAGATCAGCATGGAAGCTGCTTTACTGAGAGCTTGTCTATACTTAAAACACTGTAGTGAGTCAGTGAAGACCCTACCTATGCTGATGCCAGGGGCTCTCCTGTCTATGTAGATTCTCCATCTTCCTAAGAGAGGAGTTAAGCTGACAGGAGAAGTCTCCTGTCTGCATTAGGATTAAGTTGGTTTAATGGCATCACTTTGGGATGTGGATTTTGTGTAGTTATACTAGCTTAATTTCCTAATGTAGACCAGATCTGACACTTTAAAGAGTCTTCCATATGCCCTACAGAATGGCCTTCTGCATGCTTCTGAACTTCCCACAATAGTTAAGCCTAGCTAGCACTAACATGGATTCCCTGCTTTCTACTTGTCCTTCCTCGGAGCTCCCTGGTCTCTGTATCCCTAGAGATAAAAATAGGGGAGTAAGTTTCGCTTTTTTATTCTACTCCACAGATTGAATCAAATTCAAGGTCTTTAATTTGGGAAAGAAACCACGGTCAAGCACCTGTCCTTGGACATAATGGAGCTGTCGGCTGCACTGGGGTTAAATAGGTGTTAACAGATTTTAGTTATGCTTATCATTTGCCGAGCTTTCACCTGGTACAGTAGGAGTTGACAAATCTGCAAGTTCTCAGGTATCATAATTGTTTGGGTTACAGAATACCTGTTTCTCTTCTAAAAACTAGAAGAAATATGGTGAAGGCTTGAAAGTTTTCAAAGTTATAACTGCCCTTGAAACTAAGCATCAGTACAACTTTCTCAGTTCTTTGCTTAAGTTAAAGTTAAATGTTTAAACAGGCACAAAAAACACTGCGGCTGGAGCCATTGTACTGAGGAGCCATGGGCATGTCCTTGGGTTTGGGTTAAAGTTGTAAAGACTTGTTTGTTCATACCTGCCAGGTGGATCCTGCCTTCTGAGCCAGTGGTAGCTGCATTGACAGGGGAGAACATCAACAGGGCTTCTAAAAATAAAATCAGTCCAGGATCCATCTCCTTGGTCTTTGCTTGATCTTGTGCTGATGTCGTGACTTCTGGCATGCAAGCCTTCCCATATGAACACTAGTCAGACTGCAACCACTGGGTGTAATAAGGGAGACTGTGTTATATGAAAGACTGTGCCCAAGATTCCTGAAGAGAGAATCTACCTTTTGCATAATTCTAAGTCAATATGTATTGACCAAGCACATGTTCCATCTTAAAGAGCTGAATGCTTCCCTGTCTTCCTTCTGTTTAATGGGAGCAGATTTTATGGCTAGTAGCTGCAACAGCCTGTTCTGTGCCAGCTTTGCTGCTGTTGATGCGTTAGTTCTGTTCTCATGCTAGGAATCTGGCTTTGTAGCCAGCTTGTTAAAGGCTGTGGAGTCCAGGGTTGCATAGTGAAAATGACTCCTTTACAATTCCTGCAGTCCTGACCTCTGGAATGACATCTTCCTGCCTCCATTTTAAAGCTTCACTGCAAGACTCAGTGATAGCTTTTGTGTGCCTGTGCATGGAACTTATCCAGATGCACCCCCACAGACTCATGGTTGCATTGGTACCTCAGTTGGATGACTGGGGCAAATATCACAGTGTGGATCAAGCATGGCACTTGCTCTTGGGTCACCAGGGGCTTGAGAATGTAGTCCTAACACTCCTGGACGGTGCCAGGGAGTACACTGCTCTCTAGTGACCCCTTCCATCTTCTAGAGGGTCACCATGAGGCAGGGCTTCTGGGGGGACAGGAAAAGCCCAAGACTTAGTTACGCTTTTCCTCCTTAAAGTCAAGCTAATGCTCAGCTTACTTTGGTTGTCATTCCAGTTAATAGCTGCTGACTGGAGTGATGGGTAGGGGACTAGCAAACAGTGCTGTCACATTGCTCTGCAGTGGCTAAAGAGCATGAGTGTCAACCTCCGGGCAGACTTAAGAACCAGCATGCAAGCACCAAATTGGCTGCAAGTTCTGTACATACATTTCACCAACCACTTACCAGGCATCAACTCCTCAGGTGCTATCAGCCTTAATGGGAAATCGGACATTCCCTTTGGGCACCCCAGTCTGTCTCTCCATCACCCAGGTGGATCTGTCTTTGTAATGGTCCCTTACACCATAAATCAAAGCAATATTCAGGATACTCCCAGTCCCAAAGGACCACTCACCCCAGGTCAGTTGAACTTTGGATCTCACACCATAGACTACTTGTAGCCAATCCTATAACAAACTATCTACCGGTTTATTATATAGGAAAAGAAAATGAGTTGCTTCAAACAGTGGTTCTCACTTTTTTATTTGTAGAAGCAAAAAAGTACACAACTCATACTTTAATATCAATAGTCTTACCTTTCTAATACAATGTGCTCTCTCCCTGGCAGCTGCAGCCCTGTAGCTGGGGAAGTCACCTCTTTCTCTGGCTGCTGTAGCCCTGCACATCCCAATTCCCCTCACCTCACTGCCACCTATCCCCATTCTCCCTAAGGCCACCACCTCACCTTACATGTGTCTTCTCCAGGGTCCAGGCACCTAATTAGTGGAGCCACACCTGCATGGCTCAACTATTAGGTGGGTGGCCCTTCATTCTGGGGAGTGTGGCCACCCAGGTGTGCACCTTACAGGGAACTATCCATGGACCACCGGAATGGAGCTCACAGACCACTGGTGAACCTCAGGCTCATCACTGGCATTCTCTTGTTATGCCTAGAAAACCTTACCCCCAGAGTCAAAGCAATAATGGTATAGTGCCTCCTTGATGATGGGTTTTGTTCCTGGCTTTGAGCTGCAAACTTAGTCAATGGGAGGAATTCACTTGCGAGACTCCTGTGTGAGATCTGATGAGTGGAATATTAGTCTGTCAATGGACCTTCCTTGTTGGGCAAGGCATAATGCCTTTTTTGTAGGGGACCAGCATTTCATTCTAGTTAATGCCTCTCTTCGGTCTGATTTACAGTTAGAGGCTTACAATGCAAGTGTTTGAACATTTCATTTATAACATCGTATTGTAAGGTAACTAATATATGCAGCATCTCATCAGCATTCCATAAAGTCTAAACACATTCATATAATTCTAATACCTATTTTAAGAGGTAAGCCAGACTGGTTCCAGCTCTGTATTTCAATATTCAACTGAGACATGGGAACCTTGGCAGGAGCTCACACCTGGTCTGCCAGGATCACAAGTGCTGCTTCCTCCCTTTCCCCACTTCCCTCCAAGTGAAACCATTCCTGTAGCTTTTGAGAGGTAACCATGAAGTCAGGTGTCACCACCCTTTTTCGCAAGGGAGTGACTCTCACTAACCCTACTGCTATGATTGCTGAGTTGGGCCGTAGTACCTGGAATTGCTGTCCTGAGCTCCATACCTGATAGTGAAAATCAAGCAGCTAGGGGGAAGCTTAGGCAGAGTCTGACTCAATGCATTGTTAGAAAATGCTAACAGTGATCAACAGCAAATTCCTGTTGAATGTGGGCAAGCATGGTTGTGGTTAATCTGTTAGTGGGGCATGGCTAGCCCTGGGAGATCCACTATAGACAAGGCATGTGAGCTTTGCTGCACCCCAAAATGTCCCAGGTTTCTTTTCCTTGCCTCTAACAAGTGGGAGTATGGACAGTCTCTTCAGAAGAAACAAGTGTTTATACAGGTAGTGTCTAGACTGGTGGGTCAGACTATCACCATGTGTGTGCAGTTAATGTTCAAGGCAGTGATGAAAGTGCTACTTCCCATAACTTAAAATCTATCTATGGGCAGCCCCCACCCCCAGACTATGCAGTGTAGACAAACTACAGAAGGGCATCTGTGTGGTGTGTGTTTGGAAAACATGTATTGGCTCAAATGTACCTGTACTTTGGATATACCAAATTCCAGGGCCTTGTCAAACCAGAGCTGGGTGGCCTCTTGCACATCCAGTGCTGAAAGGGTTCTCAGTAGCTATTGTGATATGATCATAGGACTGGTAGACAGGAACTGAGTCCCATATCCCAGTTATGCAGCTGACTTGTGCAGCCCCAGGCAAGACCCTGCTTGACTAGGTTCTCTCTCTTACAGAACAGGGTAAGACTTGAGGAGGGGTGTTCTGATTTCACTGGTCATTCTTTATACTAACAAACTTGCTCACTCATGTTCTTGACGCTCTTCTGACCCAAGGAACTGTACTGAGATGTGGCTCTAAGGGCTTGTCTACACTGACAATTAACAGTGCTGCAACTTTACAACCCTGTAAACAGTACCCTAGTGCTGGGAGCTGTGCCCCTTGTGGAGGTGGGTTTTTTCGAGTGCTGGGAGAGCTCTCTTTCCTAGTGCTGCGCCACGATCACAAAAGGCATGTTAAAGCACTACTGCGGCAGCACTTTAGTGTTGCCGGTGTAGACTAGCCCTGAGTCTAGAGGCCTAAAGGTAAAAGTAACCAAGCATTTGAATGTAAAATCAGACTATGGCTGGAAAAATACCTTGGTCAAAGTAGGCCATGTAAGTCAGATGTTAACTGGCAAGACACTAACACTTTCCCTTTCTGCCTAGAAGGAAGATATTGGAAGGACCACCAAAGACTGCTGGGAAAGCCCTGATGCACCTGCTCTCTCTACTTGCAGCAATGCAGATATCTTCCGCAGAATAAATGCCATGCTGGATAACTCTCTGGATTTCAGTGGAGTCTGCACGACACCCATTACAAAGGGAAGACGTGACCTTTTGCCAGGTGACTTGGTTGGCTAGTGCTCATAAGAGCACAGAGAGCAATGTCAGATGCCTGCAGTACAGGGATTCCATAGCTGGATATAATATGTAAACCTGTTTTGCTTATTTCTTAATGTCTCTTAAGAGTACTAACAAGTGGGATGTGTAATTAAAGATGACTTGTCATGGAAACCACTGTGTGTGTGCGCGCAGCCCTGTGATGCATGAGAGCCTGAGTCTTTCAACAGTTTCCTTCTGTTTCTGCCATAGAAATATCAAAAAGGTCAAGTCCCTTTTCCTGGTCTGGTCAGGGTCTTAATTCTGGTTTACACACACACTTGCATGGAAACAAAATAGTCTGTCACCTCTTGCAGTGGTGCTAATCTGCTTGGTGCAAGACTCATTTTGGGTTCAGTTGCCTACTTTTATGCTTTTTTAGGGCTCATCTTTGTGTACAGCAGTGCAGCTGCACCTGCGCAACACTTCAGTGAAGACACTACTACACTGATAGAGCTTCTTCCATTGGCGTAGTTAATCCATCTCCCCAAGAGGTGGTAGCTGTGTTAACAGGAGAAGCTTGCCTGTCAACATAGCACTACCTACTTTGGGGTTAGGTCAGTGTAACTACATAGCTCAGGGGTGTGGATTTTTCACACCCCTGAGTGATGTAGTTATACCAATATAGGTCTGTAGTGTAGATCTTGCCTTAGGCCTGGTCTTTCCTAAAATTTTGCCAACATAGCTATACTAGGAAAATGCTCCTAGTGAAGACTCAGCTTATGCTTGCAAGCCCCAAAGGGGAGTGGATGTCTGTTCATCCAGCCTGCTGCTAGTAAACCTCTTCTGGGTCCTTTCAGCCAGTGGATCCAAGTGTTCTATTTCAGGAACCATAGGTTTGGTTATGGATGTATCCTACTCCCCGGGCAGTGTGGAGCACAGTTGCCATAGCATGGTGTAAGCTAGAAACTAATTGGGCAGCTTTCATTTAATGGGCACGTCTGTTACTCAGCCCCGTTTTGAGTTCCAGGTTCTTTGTGGAGAGCCTTCATGATGACACAAGGGCAAACTATGGGACTTTGGCATAAGTTTGCCTTGATCAATACACTGGACTTAAAATATCCAAAATGTCAAATGTGACTGAAGAGACTTCCATTCCAAGCACTACGTAATTACAGTATGGAGGCAGTATTGTTCCCTGTCTACCACAGTATGCTGTGGTCTTCACTGGCTTCTCTTTCCAAAGTGGTTCTTGGATTGGCAAAAACCGTAACATGCTGACTGAATGAGAAAATATGTAAGGGGTCTCTCTACAACTGAGACCTGAGTAGTGTCATATCAGATCTCATTCTCTGCAACAGGAGGTTGAAATAAGGGGTGCAGTTCACTTAAGTACAGAGGATAACATTGCTGGACTGGTGTGTGGATAAAAACTAATATTTAATTAAAAATATGACTAATCCATGTCACCAAGAAGCCAGATTTATAGAGTGAAGCTTCCTAAGGTTTCTCCTGCATTCATGCAGCAGAAACATCTGGGATATGATGGGTCCAAAACCTCCATTCCCATCTTGTTAGAAACAGCTCAAAATACAGTAGTGCTGCAAAAGTTGGACATAACTGTTAGTGAAATGCCTAAAACAAAATGTTGAGCTGTTAACTTCAATTGCGTGGTGTGTGTTTCACCACTTTGTGCACTCCTTACACTTTTGCCCAGCTTGAACAATGAAAAGTAGGCTTGCTTTGCTTTTCATTCACTTTAACCATGTGGCTTTCATGCATCAGCAGAATGCTGCATGGTTTGGGTTGCAAAGCACTGCAGGACAATACTTAAAACCAAGCGGCATAAAATTGTAAGTGTCTGTTAGTGTTGGGTCAGTCTTTAAGCAATCTGAAGTTTAACCTAAACTTACTGACAGGCCCAACCAAGGGTTGGGGTTCTTTCTGCAGCAGCTACCCATCCTGAGCCAAAGGGACATGCTGCAGACTCTGAACTGCAGTTGATGGTGGAGTGGCAGTCCAGTGCTATGATCTTGTAGCAGTATATCACTTAGCTGAGTTCCTGGTAAAAAGGCTCGAGTCAGCACAGGCCATGTGATCTACACAGCATGGGCAGAGGGCCACAAGACCCAAGCTATCGGCAGCCACCTCAGTCAGTTTATGGATAGTGTGGCCACTTCACAAGCATGGGCAGCTTCAGTTACGTCTGTCCTCTTGGCAAAGAGGAAGATGCTTTTGCTGAAGGAGCCCTGCCTTATCTAGTTTATATTAGAACACTTACAGTGAACTGGGAGTTTCCATATTTTGGGAAATGCAGAGTCCTGTATCAGTGAGTGCACACTTGCATGGGGACAGGGCATTAGGTGGGGTCTAATCAGTACCAGTTCATGGTACTTAAGCTAGAAAAGAGAACTACATTAGTGTTCAGAGGGGTAGCCATGTTAGTCTGGGTCTGTAAAAAGCAGAGTCCTATGGCACCGTATATACTAACATGTATTGGAGCATAAGCTCTCATGGGTGAATACCCAATTCATTCAGATGCATGTTGTACAATTTGTCACTAGTCAAGAATGACAAAGCTCATGTTGTCCACATGATTCT
Source organism: Gopherus flavomarginatus (assembly GCF_025201925.1). Classification (NCBI taxonomy): domain Eukaryota; kingdom Metazoa; phylum Chordata; order Testudines; family Testudinidae; genus Gopherus; species Gopherus flavomarginatus. The sequence continues at coordinate 51,045,048 of NC_066625.1, forward strand.
AATTCTGCCCCTGTGCAGAAGCAGTAGGGTCAAGCTCATTTACTGTTTCTTGTGGAGTGTAGTCATAGCTGCTTTGTCCAAACCCTTAAGGACTGAAAAAGGCAGGATCCTGCAGGAACTGTTTGTCACTCACCATGCACCTGGGGCCTGATTCCCTTTTGCCATGTGTTTTGACACTAGTGCAAAGTGACTGCAAAATACCACTGTTTGGATTTGGTAGCATTGTGTACCCACTGTGCAGGGCAGTGGGGAGTTAGACCTCTTGTATTGGAAAGATTCCTGAGTTCCTTCTAGTATATAGTGCTAGAAGATGCTACATGTATCTGGCTGTAGAAAATCCTATAGTGCAGTTGTATAACTAAATGCTAGATCATAATTCACATACATAAAGGGCAGCATTATGGTTCCGCATGCATTCTCAAGTACTGCCTGTCTTCACTGGAGAGCTTAACTTGCAACTGTAAGAGTTAATGTAGCTTAATAGATAAAAACTGTAGTACTAAAGCTCCTGGGGGGGAAAGCTAGGAAAAGGACTTAACCCAGTAGGGGAATCATTCATGCTTTAATTTCTGTTGCCAATCTCCATTGACTTTCCCAGCCCAAAACAAAATCCAGGATGAGATGCCTCCACAATCTTTATTCTACATGGAGTGTAATCCTTTTATGCATGCTGAAAGGGGCTTGTGCCCTTTTACTACTACTTAAATAGTTGTCTAGTGCTATTGAGGAAGTACACAAATGCATGTAAAGACCCTTCACTTCAAGGGTGGAATGATGTGCAGACACAAGAAAGAGAACAACACTATCTAAGCTTGGTGGTCCTTCTGCAGATAAAGCTTCAAGCTTTCAATTGACTGGTGTATTTTATATGGCTGGAGAGTCATTTAGACTCTAAGTTTCACATGGAGGAAAAACTAATACCAGTGGGACTGAATGCTCCATACTAAGCCTACCAGTATGTCAGCCTTTTAAAAAAGGTCACTGTTTTCTTTGCGGTTAATCTTAACCGGTGTTAAGACAAACAGCTGAGTTTTATGGGGCTGTCCCTACTAACTGCACAGCTTCATAGGTTTAATGAATGAATAGCTCCAGAAGTTGTCCAAAGCTCAGTTTGTTAGTCACTAACAAACCAGGTTACAGATGTCCCATACAGCATTATATTGGTTGCTGGCAACACCTGCTCTAGCTGTAGAACATGGCTGATATACCTGCAAGTTCTGTGTTAGAGGCTAACACTCCTGAACATTTGCCGTTTAGTCTGCTGCCTGTGCTTAGTCTTAAAGGTGGCATTTTTGGAAAGACAGTGGCATGGGGGAGACCTGTGTGCTAGGAGCAGGGACTAAGTCTAAACTGCTCCAGTCCTTAATCTCAGATGAACTATTTATCCTCCATCTACAGATGGGGAATTAAGGCACAGAGATGAAGTGACTTGTCAAAGGCAGAGCCAGGAGTTTAACCCAGATCTCCTGAATTCCAGTCAGTGTCATACCCACAAGACCATTCCCCTTGAGCATAAGGAGAATGCCTTAAGCAACTCTTCTTTGGGGAGAGAAGAAAGTACACTTCCCATTATCTCAAATTAAACCCCAGTTCTGAGGGTCTGGAATTCGTAATGGGGCATAGTGCTAGTCCCTAAGGCAGTGGTGTCAAATGCCTACCTCACAAGAATTGATCTAGCCCATAAGGGTCATTCTGCAGGATCCAAGCTTTTATTTTAAGCTTCTTCTCAGTCACAAAAGTTAGAAGCTTATTAAAAACACTACAGATCACAACTCATACCATTCCCCACCTCATTCAGTCTGCAACTGCAAGGAAATATTCAACTAAAATGCCAGGTTGATTGGATTTCTTCACCTGCACTGAGTTTGGGCTCTTGAATACTTCTCCAGCATGTTGGTGTCAGTTCTGTATTTTGGGGCACTGCATCTATCTTGAAGCCTTAACCATAGTTCTGCAGGCTATAGCATGGATATCCTAGTTCGGACACAGGTAAGACTCAACAGTTGACGGTAACTTGTGACTTACCAGGGACTAGGCTAACATCAGGAAAGCTGAGAATTGTTACTTAACTTGCATAGTAAGAAATGCATACCATCTCAGATATCAGACTTTAAAGAGTGACTTTCTGTGTGGACTCCAGTAGCTGTTTCCAGCAGCTCAGTAAATTGGGTCTCCATCAAATCTGACTTGTCAGTGATTAGAAGCAGATCCCCTCTCAACTCTGGGTGGTCTAATAATCATCGTCTTAAGGCTTGTCTACAGTGTAGACAGTAACTTCCAAAGTAAGTTAACGTGTTGCCTATTGATGTGTGTGGATGCTGTTGGTGCACGTTAAAGCGCACTAGGGGATCTTTCATGTATTACCTGCAGTGCGCACCACCTGGTTCTACACTGACCAATTAATGTGTAACATGTTGGTGCAATTTAAAAATCACACCCCTGGTATAGGCAGGCACTGAGATGATAGCCCCTTCTCCACCAGCTGAGCTGGTAATGTCCTAGTATGTTTGCATTGTGTAGTGCTTAGCTGCAGCAGTGTTAGCTGGAATGGCTCCTCTAGCTGATGCAGACTTAAGATTCTCCTGCAGTGACTTCCTGACAGTTCTAGCTGTCAGTGAAATGGATTTGCATATGAGCTAGGCAAGTATGTCCTGTGGGGTCTGACTCCAACTTCCTCCTGCTGCAGAGCCAGGGTCAAAGAATGCCTTTCTTCTCTGTGGTTCTTGAAATTGAAAGGCCAGTGATTAATGACAGCTTACCTTGTTTGTGATTAACTGAAAACTCCCCCACTGGCTCTGAAGCAGTTAATATACCATTAGATGTCAAGTTTTGGCACTGTTCAGAGTATGTCTACACAGTAAAGAACCCTGTGGCTGCTCTGTGCCAGCTGGCTCCTGCTTGGGCTGCAGCCCATTTCATTGCTGTGTAGACTTCCAGGCTCAGGGACTGCCCTACCTCAATGGGTCCTAGAGCCAGGGCTCCAGCCTGAGACCAGACATCTACAAGCAATGAAGCAGCCTCAGCCAGAGCTGCACTGGCCAGCGGTGGGTTTTTGCTGTGTAGACATGCCCTCAGATTGAGAAAAGCAACACTTAACTGAAAGGCTTTAGGGCAGGGATGGCCAACCTGTGGCTCCAGAGCCCCAACTTTCCAGTATGCCAGGGGGTGCTCACTGCTCAAATCCTGGCTCTGCCACAGGCCCTGCCTGCACTCCATCCCTTCCTGCCCCCTCCACTGAGCTGGCTGTGCCCTTGCTCCTCCCCCTCTTTTTTTCCCCAGAGCCTCCTGCATGCCGCAGATGGGGAGGTGCTGACTGGCCAGGCTGCTGGTGAATGGGAGGTGCTGGGAGTGTGGGGTGGGCTGCTGACCTATTACTGTGGCTCTTTGGCAATGTACACGGTAAATTCTGGCTCCTGCTCAGGTTGGCCACCCTTGCTTAGAGTTTCTTGCCTGGTCCCTGGCTGCAGAAAGACCCACTAGCTACAAACAATACAAATCTCCAGGATTCCATGCTCTTAAACTAAGGGCTTGTCTACAGTTCATGGCAAACTGGAGTGCAGATCCACCCCCACTAGCATGCTAGGACTGTCCATGAGTACCCTGCTGAGTTAATGTGCTTTGACTTAGTCTCATTTCATTGAGGATTTGATATAAAGTGAGTTAATGAACTGTTAATGGTTTGAGTAGCAGCTGTTAGTCTGTATCCACAAAAGGAACAAGAGTACTTATGGCACCTTAGGCTAAAATTATTTGAGCATAAGCTTGTCACTAGCAGTCACCTTCAGCCCCCAACTAAAACCTCTCCTGCGCATCCAAGATCTACAACCTATCCTGAAAGACACTCCCTCACTCTCACAGATCTTGAGACAGACCAGTCCTAACTTACAGACAGCCCCCTAACCTGAAGCAAATACTCACCAGCAACCACACAACAAAAACATTAACCTAAACCTATCCTTGCAACAAAGCCCGATGCCAACTCTGTCCACACCTATTCAAGGGACACCATCATAAGACCTAATTACATCAGCCATGCCATCAGGGGCTCGTTCACCTGCACATCTGCCAATATGATATATGCCATCATTGGCCAATGTACATGGCAGAGGAGCATTGCTGGCACAACTGGACAGTCTCTATGCAAAAGAGTAAGTGGACACAAATCTGACATCAGGAATCACAACATTCAGAAACTAGTAGAACACTTCAACTTCTCTAGCCACTCAGTAACAGACTTAAAGGTGGCAGTTTTGAACAGAAAAGTTTCAAAAACGGACTCCAATGAGAAACTGAACTAGAATTAATTTGCAAACTAGATACCATTAATGTGGGCTTGAATGGAGACTGGGAGTGGCTGGGTCATTACACAAATGGAATTATTTCCCCATGTTAAGTATCCTCACACCTTCTTGTCAATTGTCTGGAATGAGCCATCTTGATTGTCACTACAAGTTTTTTCCTCTGCTGATAATAGCTCGTCATAATTAGCCTCTCAAAGTTGGTATGGCAACTTCTACCTTTTCATGATCTCTATATGTATATCTTATTACTATATGTTCACTTCTATGCATCTGATGAAGTGGGTGGTAGCCCACGAAAACTTATGCTCAAATTTGTTAGTCTCTAAGGTGCCACAAGTACTCCTATTCTCTTTGGACTGTTAATGTGTCAGCAGGGTCCATACAGTGGCAGGCTAGTGCAGGATGGATTCACACTGCAGTTTGCCATGAAGTAATTTGTGTAGACAAGCCCTTAGTGTGCTAAATGTGAATTCTTAGACACTAACATCCTTTGCTCCTAGTTCAGTTTCATTATGGGCAGAAACCCTTTAGCAAGTGAATTCTCATTCAGTGGCCTAAAATCATGAAAACCAGTGGCCTAAAAACCATCTGTGAAGTATAGAAATCTACACTCAGAGCTAGAGCCACAAAGGGATTTAGGTGCCTGGGTCCAAAATTTAGATCCTCAAAAACCCTGCCCAGCTGCTATCTAACCCTGCAGGTGCTTAGTCCCATGGCATTTAAATTGCCGCTGGATATGCACGCAGCCCCTTAGCCCTGGTACTTATCCGTGAACTGGGTGTGGGTCTCCTGCAAGCATGCCGGCTGCCTCATGCCTCTCCACAAAACACTGCCATCTGAGGAGGTGGCTCTGATTCTTAACCCAGTGGCTAGAGCACTCAGCCAGCATGTGAGGCCTGGTTCACTTTCCCCCTTAGCCTGATGGGGAGCAGGGGCTTGGACCTGGGTCTGACTTATTCTCTCTAGTAGAATGCATGGCTGAATCAGAGCAGAGGGAGATGCATGGGCATCACTAAAAATAGGGAGATGGATACCTGCATCAGCAGGAGAATCCCTCCTGGCAGCATAGGTCCTGCCTACAGTGAAGCATGACAGTGGCATAAACCTGAAGCCACCTGACTTCCTTTGAAGGGTGGGGTTACGCCACCCCCATTTCTTATTGGCTAGCCTAGGCTGCTCCCCACCCAGCTTGCTGGCTTCTGGGAGATCCATTCTTGGGTACCAGTGCTCTCATGCAGTGTCTATGGAGCCTAAAGCCAAACTTGAGGCTGTGGGTTTTGCTAGGTGGCAGGGTGTTGAGCATTGCAATGTGGCATCTAGAGACCAGCATGGATCTAAACCACAGGGTCTTACAAAGAACCTGAAACTTCTTACCTTCTGTGAAATGAGGGGCCTTCTAATGGAGGGTTAGCTAAAGATGCCTGCCTATAGCCTGTACCTCTGGATTTTAATGTTTGCTTGACTTGTGCTTCATGGGGTCACTTGGTTTGAAAGCTGGAACTTGGTAGGGATGCAGGAGTGTGCTTTGCTTGCCTCTTGACTCTGATTTGATGTGTGAAGGCAGCAGTTGGGGTTTGTATAACTGATCTGTTTGACTGGGTGCAGGTGGAGACATTTATAGAACTTAACAGTGTAGAAAAGGCCTTTTCTACACTTGTTAGGTCCTAATCACCTTAATCTTACTAGAAGGCTGAATACTGGAGAGCTAGGGAGGTAGTGTTCTCAAGCAGATTCTGGAAATTGTATTATCTAGCATTGTCCTGCATGACCTGTACCCATCTTTTGCAAAGCTGGGACCTCCTTAAAAGTAAAGCGCATGTGTCATACTAATTGTCCATCTATAGTGAATGGGTACAGGAAAGCTGTAGATGACCTGAATTGTCAGGCTTAAAAATAAATTAAAATTGGAGTGTTTCAGGCCTCTCTCATTATAGCAAGGAGGACACGAACTCATTCCTTCCTCTGCAGGTCACCTTAAGATGCCATTGGAAGTGTTAATTACTGGCAGCCTTTCTGCTGAAAATGTCTTGTGGTCTGTAGGGTGAGTTCACACCATACTGGCCCAGAGTGTGCAGAGTCTGACTTGAATATGCTCTCCAATGCAGTGGTTCTCTGCCTGGGATATGCAGAGGTCTTCCAATGGGTACATAAACTCATCTAGATATCTGACTAGTTTTACAATAGGCTACATAAAAAGCACCAGCAGAGTCTGTGCAAACTAAAATTTCATACAAACAATGACTTGTTTATACTGCTCTATGTACTAGATACTGAAATGTAAGTACAATATAATTATAAAATCAATTGGAATAGAAGTATGGTAAATGAGCCTTTTTCAGTAATAGTGTGAGACACGTATTTTTGTCCGATTTCTTTTTTTGTAAGCAAGTAAAGTGAGGTGAACCTTGAGGGCATGCAAGACAAATCAGACTACTAAGTGGTCTGGAAAGGTTGAGCACTGATCTAATGCATAGCACTCTTTTTCCTTCTGTTAAGCTTGGAGGTCAGGACAAGTTAGTCACTGTGGTGGTTTTAAAGCACAAGTCATCAGGGGAAAGATAATTCCCACAGACTTGGGCTGTGGCAGTCCCATAAATGGCATACGTAGAAATGTTGAATAATCATGAGGGCTGAGTTACGGTTGCTGTGGGAACAAACTCAATTGCCTGAACAGTGTGTAAACTCTTATGATGCTGTATTAAAGGTCTGTCAGGCCTCCTCTGAAAAGTTTCCCCTTCAACTATACTACTAGAACTGAAGTAGTTCCACACCCTAACGCAGGTATAGGTAGAACATAAGTGTTTCTTTGTAGCTTACTCCTGTGCAGGAAGGGGAATAAGCTGTACCAGTATTGCATGGAAAACTACACGAGACGATCATGCAGGTTGCAAAGGCAAGCACTCAAATTAGGAAATGCTAGGTTGCCTCTGCAATTTCAGCCCAGTTGCCTTATCATAAGGCATATGCATAGTCTTCAGCACAATCACATACTATCTCTTTTTTCCACAGGTCACATTTCAGTCAGTGCACAGAATGGCTAGTGCTCAGTGAATAAGTAGCTCTGTAATATTTTGTGTTCACTCTTCAGTGTAATTCTAGGCCTCATACTGCATGCTAGTCAACCCTGCTCTAAAGACAGTTATTTCCTCATGGGCTTGTTTGTGGTTCTCATCTCTACTGTTTGAGGCTTCAAACATTCCTGTGAGTTGAGGGAGTGGTGGGATCCCTATTCCCCAAGTTAAGGTCAGATGTACCTACTGATTTGGGGTGCCCAATTTGAAACCTCTACAACCTGACTTTGTTTCAGAATACTCAGCATTATTTAGCACTTCATTGTGTTTACAGCACAGCTCCAGTTTGAATTCATCTGCAGCCAAGAGTGGTCAGCACATGTGTAAATCAAACCAAAGGTTTTAAATTGGACACCCAGAAAATGAGGAACACTTAGTGACCCCCTATGAAGTTTTAAGTGATATGCCCAGCTTCACATAGAAATTTTGTGGAAGAGGCAAGGATAGGATTGAATTCCTCAGGAGCATTTAACTGCCATAACCATGAGACCCTCTGTCACAGGTCAGGAGTGCACAGCCTAGTGGCCAGAGTCCATCACTATCAAGGTGGGCCACCACCTCAGGTGGGGTGGCAGCCAAGATAGGGGGACCTGGGCTCTCCCTCTCCACTGGGTCCCAAACCAGATCCCTGTCAGTGGCAGGGTTGCCTGCCACCAGCTCAGCAGGGGTCTGGCTGAAACACTGAGCTAGCCTCTGGTTATCCCAACTCCCTGCAAAGACTCCTGGGATTACTTCCTACCCACTTCTCTGCATCTCATGGCTTCCTAGTTCCCTCTGTTCCTTCTCCCTCAATTGTGTCCAGTGCCTGGGAGTTGAGGATTGCTGTCAGCTGGCTGGCCTCTGCATCAGGGAGTGTCTTCAGCAGGGGCCAACAGTGCACCACCTTCCCCTATGATGGTCTGCCAAGATTGAGCCAGGCTACTCCCTCTTATACTGGTGTTGCACTTTGAGCGTGTCCAGTAGGGCCATGGGGGCATGGCTTCCTCAGCCCACAGTGCGGGGTTAACCCCTGCAGTCCCAGTGCAGACATGCATGCCCCATCACACCCTCCTTTCTCTTTCTGCAGTTGTCTGCCTCACTCATTACTCCTCTCCAACTTCTTTGACTAATGAGGCAGGGATCCTATAGGCTCCTTCACTAACAGCCCTGACCTGTCCCCACAGCAGCTGCATTTCATGCAGTGAATGAGGCAAGGTCTTGTAGAAAATGGTCTGTTAATGTGATGAGACTGTGGTAATACATGCAGGGGGGCTGAATTAAGGCAGCACCTGAATTCTGGCATTTCTGAACTCGAGTGCTTGACTTGGCAGTGTTCTCAAGATAGCTTTTGCATGTAACCACCTGGACTTTATTTGGTTTTTTTTTTAAAAACGTTGACATCTTGACACCCCATGGGTCCCAAGCTGGGTCAGAGCCTTTGGATCCATGTACTGACCTCTGCCAGTTGAGGGAACAGAGTAACTGACTGCAGTAGTACTGTCCTCTGCATGGAGCAGCAATAGTGGTGGAAGGGTCACCTTGCCAGATATTTGCTGGCAGCAGAGGAATAGAGACTTGGGAATTTCAGTTCTATTCCAGGTCCTGGAAGGGAATGTGCCCTTCTGCCCGTTCCCTCCAGTTGAACCCTTTGTGCCCCATACCCCTTTTACCTGTACAAGTTCTTTCCCCTCCCCAGCTTAATCCCAGCCCTATTCTTCCCACTTCAGGCTTCCAATCCCAGCCTGCTTGCCCAGTAAGTTTGTCACTGCTCCAAACTACTCCACTCCTAGTCTCCTTGCCCAGCCAGTTCCCAGTCCCTCCACTTGCCCTACCTCTTTCCCAGTCCCTGCCCCCACCCACATTCCCATCCCCACTAACTCCTCATCTCCCTCAGTTCTCCTAACTCCTTGTCCCAGTCTCCCCCATCTGATCACTGTTCCCCCTGCCTTGAAATGACTGCCTGGATGTCAGCTGAAGACAGGGACTCCATGCTCTGTTCAGTAGCCAGCCCTGCCTTGGCCCAGAGCAGCCATTATGGGGAGAGCCATGCTTCACCCAGTGGCATATGCTCTATTGGCCTGGTCAGCATTAGGAGCTATGAGACTGGAGCATGTGCAGGATGGAATCTTGTTTAACAGATCAAATCCCTGAAGTCTCTTCTCAGCATGTGCAGGCTACAGTTTTCAGAGGCTTATCATATGGGCGGAATCTACAGATGCATGGCGGCAACAGCAGCCGCCTTTAGGTCAGGGATGTGCCTTTTGCCAAATTCCAGGTTCCTTCTCCAAAGCATGGGGAGGCTAGAGCATTTCAAAGAGATTATCTCCAGAACTTTACAACGGGAGAAATAGCTCTTTTCCATAGCCTCACTCTTGGAAACAGCTGAATGCTTAGGCTTGTCTTCAGGGAAATGTCTATGGAGGCTGATAGGTGGCACAGAAAACTTCAGCCCCAATGGTTACAATTTGCCAAAGTTACATGTAACTTAAAATAGCCTCATTAAGGTTGCCCCAACCTTCCCATTATAGGCAGGACTACTAGCCCTGCCTATAATAAGCATCTTTACATCGTGTCCACATTAGAGGCTGTTCTAGTCTGACAATCATTTTAAAATGTACAGTGTTTGTAGACATTGGTCATGAGGGCAGTGGGGATGGAGTGCTGGCTTGCCAGCAGGTGTGGCTGCAGCATTACCATGTCATATCTCTGACCTGCAGGCCCCGACTTCCCACTGATCATCAGATACTGTATGTGATAGAAACTTTGGGGTTCCCAACTCCCTGTGAGGCTTAGGTAGGGCCTGTCTTCTACTGTAGCATAAACTTGGTTCTACCTTAAGGTATTTGATTGGTGTCAGCTTCTGGAGCTGTGCTAGGCATGTAGACCAGTAAATCACTTGGGATTCTGCTGTGGGGCTGGAAGGGAGGTCACAGGCCTGAGTACCAGACTGGTGATGCCTGGGGTGGCTCTAATTACATGTGACAAATGTGGCAAGCAGGAGTCACTGCAGCACCCTGCTGAAGAGGAAGGGGGCGGGGTGTTCACTGGATGGCATGCAATGGGAGGGGTTTGGGAGCAGCATGGAGGAGACTACTGTCATTCTGCTTGGGAGCTGGCTTACAAATGCCCTGCATGACTCAGATTTTTGGATAAGGTAGCTGAGCATCTTGTGGCTTAATCAACCCAACCCCCAGATCTTGCATCAAACTGGCATTCTCACAACAAACTGCCTGCATTTCTCTAGCATGCTGGCACAGACTCCTAAACTAAGGCAGGAATCCAGCCTCTTTAATAGCTCTGGTTTGTGACATCTCCCCTCCTCCCCCCATGGGAGGGGAATGGGGTGGGGAAGGATAGGTCAGTGAGCCATGAAAATTCCATTCTAAATGTGAATTGGGAATTCTGCTCTTTTCTGGCCAAGTTCCTTTCCCAGTGTGAGATGCAAACTCAGACTGGCCTGCAATATATGCACTTCTCTTCCTAGTGCTGAGGATTTTTTTGAAGGTTATCCATATTGAATAGTAAACAATGCAGAGTCAGGGAGGCACAGTGGCCAAGTTCTAGCAAATAGATTATGCTAGCAGAATTGTGAAGCTTTGTGTTGGGTGGCTGAATCGGGGCTGGAGCCAGCAGCTGGAGCCAGTCCAGGACTAAAGTGTTTTTGGGTTTGTGGGGGGAGGGGGAGGGGCAGGGACAGGAGCTGGATAGCACTGAACTAGTGGGTCTGAGCTGTCGCTGCTGCTGAGGATTGCTGTCTCGAGCCTCTTTTCCACTGTGCTGTAGCTCATGGCTTATTTGTGCTGTCTGCCTGTCTTGATTTACTGTAGCTGTGCCTTTTCCTTTCTGCATGCTGTCTCATCTTCCAGGGGAATCTATTCTCTATACCTCAATTCTGTAATAAATGATGCGGTTTTATTGCATGCCTGAGTGACGTCACTGTCAGCACAGTAAGCATCAGCAGGCTGATCACATGCTGGCCCAGTCAGTAATGCAGACGGGATAGGAAGGTGGAGGGGGGGCAGAGGAGGGAGGGGGCTAGTTCCTGGACATATGGCAGTCTTCCCCTTTGGGGTGTAGTTGTTAGTCTCAGTGGCTTCATCATAGGGCAGGGTCTGGCTTGAAGCTCTGGCAAACTCCTCCTAAAAATCTCTGAACTGTTCAGCTTGTGTTTGTTCCACCTGAGCAGACTTCCAGGACTCTGAAGGAGCAGTGGCAAGCAGGATGCTTTTTCCCAGTTCTGCGCAAGAGTCTCCCCGTGGCCTCCCGGACACAAACGACCTGTGCCTTGGCCTGCAGTCTCTCAATCTGACAGGGTGGGACAGACCATGGAGCACTCAGGACTCTGATACTGCAGCACAGACCAGCACACAGTCTGGTGAGTCGCTCTCTGCTTACGCACAGCAACAGTTGTTGATTTGCTTTTTTAAAAAAGTAAACCTATTGCCCAGAAAGTGGCTGTTACAGAAGCAGGTTGTGACTGGTTGAGGGATTTCTCTTAACCTTATAAATACTGAATGTAATGGGATGGTGAGTTCGGGGGACAGAATAAGGGGAGGTTTTGGTTCTGAATGTTCTGCAACTATCCAGTCTTGGCTGGTGAAACAGGAAACAACTTACAAATACCCAGGCTTCTCCTGATCCTGTGATGTCTGGGGAGGGATTAATGTGCTGATGGGCAAGAGACTTTATTAAAAAATCTGCTCATACCTTCCTTCCAAGAGGGTTAGGGTATATTTGAAGATGAGCTAAATGCCTACGCTGAATGCCACTGCGTTGTGGAAGTGGTGTTAAACTTGCTCTGCTCCAGATAAATCTAGCAAATTGCTACCTGGGCAAAATAGGGTGTGCTGGCAGAAAGCTCTGGGGGCAGGGGGCACTGCTTGCTTGCAGAGGGACCTCCTGCCTGGCAGCAAATGCTGCCGTAGCACACAAGCTTAGGCTGTTGCAGTCTCTGGGTCTGCTGCCTACACTCTTCATATGGGGTGTGGACTGAGCTCCAAGTACCAAACTCAGCCAGAAGGTTCCCAGCTCTGTAAAAGGGCTCGGCAGGACTTTCTCCAGTCTCAAACTAAAACAAATCATGTTCTGGGGGATGGCACTTCATCTGCAAGAGTTAAAAAGTCTCTGCTGCCATGCCCTCACTCTGCTCGTGGGGGGAAAGTATTGGCTTCTTTTGCCCTTTTCCCCCTTCCAAACTCTGTTTACCCTGGCTTTCAGCTGGCATCTCGCTCAGAGCACCAGCTGTATGGAGTGCTTTAGGTCTGGGCACTAGTTTTCTCTATAGAAATTGAAGTGAAGAGCAATGTTGTACCTCTGTCTTCTAGACCAGGATTTAGTGATATGGTTGGGTAGGGTGCAGGAGGGGGATGTGGACTATCTTTCAGGTCCTTATAGTAAAGATCTGGAAAGAACAATCTCACAGATGGTGTTACATTTACTGAAGTATCAGTCCATGGCAATATCTCCTGCTTCAGCAGAGTTTGCACAAGTTCAGCCTGGTTGCTACAGAAACTCCTCCTTTTTATAGAAGCAACCTGCTGCTTTGTTAAAAGGCTAGTGCATCTTTGTGCATTGATGGGGATGACATTGAAGGCCCCAGGCATATAGCAGGTGCTGACAAGAATGTGGGTTGCAGTGTCTTCTCACTCTCCATGGGGGTGGCCATTCAGGGGTGGTTATGGAGGAGTGGAAGTGACCCTACTTAGGGAAGGTAGTAGTGATGTGAAGTGTTGCAGGCTGCTCTACTGGGAAGCTTCATGCCAAAGCTCATGATTTGTGGGAGCATGTCTCCCTTCCCACTAATGCCTGTCACTTGGTTGTAGCAGTGGATCATAATCTGCCAAGGGCAGCACCAAATGTTACTTCACATACTGCAAAACTGGTCTGCATGGTACCCTGAGCAGGCCTCCTGCAGCTTCCTCCCATGGCTGGGGGTAGGACTTGTCAGGTGACTGTTGCAGAAGCAAAGTAGCCATGCAGGGAGGGAGCAATGAGTACTAAACAGGCTTATGCACAGACCCCTGGAAAGAACTTCCTGTTGAGGGGTCTTCCTAGGAGCCATTGGCACTCGAGTAGGCTTGGATTCCTGCACTCCTGTGCAGTCCAAAAAAAATCCAGCTGGCTTCCCCTGGTGACCTGTAAATCCTCCATGTAGCACTGAAGGGACAGTTCTTCCCAGGCAGCAGTTGTGCCTGATCTTCTCCTACCTTTGCTAATGTCTTGTCTGTCTGGCCCTTGCCAGTGAAGCTGGGAATAGGAAGCTGATGGCTGACTTTTCATAACTCAAACAGTCCTCCAAAATGGGGGCGGGGGAGATGTGAGTTATTAATCGGAGCTGAAAGGAGCAGCAGCCTTGGATAATTAATTGCATACAACATATTGGGAAGTGTCTTATAGGCACCTGGGTACTGAATCTGGATTATGGAAGCTTAACTAGGGCCCTGTGAACAGCACAGTTGTACATAAGTGCTGGAACTGAGGGTGCTGCTATACCCCTTGGATTGAAGTGGCTTCAGTCAGATACAGGGTTTACAGTTTGGTTAAATGGCTCTCTGCACCCCTGCAGTTGTAACCAAGCCAGCAACATCCAGGTCTGACGGAACTTTCTAGCATTGTTACAGCCATAATGTGTATAAGACATAATGCACAATGGCGGTGCAAAGCAGTTTTGTGACAGCCTCTTGCTGCTGCTCTGGGCCCCACCTGATCAGCTGTAGCAGTCTCGAATGTTCTTTCTCAGCCAACATCCTGCCTGGCCATTTTGACACAGCCTCCACTCTCACTAGCTACTGACACATGCTATTCAGTGGGATGAAATAATACATTACTCTTTGGAAGACCTTTAAAACTGTGAATTTGCATGCTGAGGAAGCAGCAAATTTTAAATTGCTATTTATGCAACACAGATCACACCCCCCACTAGGGACTTCATATGAATTCAGATCGTACAGAGCAAAATAACCTCTGAATCAATAGAAAATTCAACTGGAAACTAGTCTGGGGTACTCCAGTGACCTTCCTGCAAATCCTTCCTGATCACTTAATTATTTTGGTGTCTGTAGAACACATCCTTCACAAATAAGGTACTGAACTTCCTAAAGCTCTGTAGGGCATCACATATTTGAGTTCCTCATTTAATAGGCTCACAAAACTCGGTGGAACTGATGGCAGTGAAGAACTAAGTACTTGTGATACTAAAATACTCAGGAGCACATGCTTCCTGAATGCAAGGGCTAAGCATCTTGCAGAGGTGAAACACCCTGTTTGAGGCTGAGGACACGGAATTAAAGCCTCAAAGGCTTGCAGTCCTCCTGCTGTCCAATCACTATCCATTGTGGGACTTCTACCCCTGTAATCTAGGGGAAGGGAGTTTGTTTTGACAGCACATAGACCCCTGTGCAAACTTGCCATCTAAAACATGGGGGAACATGGTGTACAGGAGCCATATTCATATACCCAGAGCCATTTGGTTGGCAGTGCCATTGCAGTCACCATAGTCTCTCCACTCTTGCAGAATGTGCTGGCTACATTCTGTCTGCCCTGCTTGGTGCAGGAGACTAAATGAAGAGGCAGGAGAAGTGGCACTTGAATGGGTGACCGTAGCTTGCCTTGTTGTGGGTATGGCATATGCTTGGCTCAAGAATTGAAATGCTGGCATTGGTGTGCAGCTGTTACATTGTTTGTCTGCACCTCCCACATCTGCAGAGTCTTGTCCCTCCCTCCTTAGGACCAGGGAGTTGCCATGAAAAGCTTTGTGGGAAGTAGGGGTGAGGGGGATTCAGACCATGTCTGGAGCGCTTTGGGAAGTGCTATGTGAAATGGCTTCTCTTCTGTTTGTGAGGGCGGGGCATGGGGGGGGCGCTTTCCCTGCTTGAGACCTTCACAAGTCTTCAGAGGGGCCAGCAGGTATGGTTAGCTGGTATTATCTGGCCATGCCTTGTGTAGCAAAGGCAGAAAGCAGCATGTGAACAGACAGTCTAGTGCCTGTCAGTAATCTCTGGCACTACAGTGATGCAGGTATTGATTCCCAGCTGGCTACCCCAGTCACTCGGTGCTGCAGCTGGCATTTCAGCACTGACCCAGGGTGATCAGAATCAGGAAATCCTGACTGCAGATGCACTGGGCTCAGCATTGGGTTGTCTGTCTCTAGAGCCTGGCTGGGAGGGGCAGGTGCTGCCAGCAAACAGCAGTTGGGATGGTTCTAGCAGTGACTCCGCTGCATAAATCCACAGGGAGCTGGCCAGGAGGAAGGAAGTGCAAAAAGTTATCAGTCTAAAATTATGATGGCTGATCCGGTTTCCTGCAGTGCTAGTGCTTGAGCATTGATGAGCTGGAATTTGGGTGCTCTAATCTGCAGGACTTTCCCTAAATCTGCATACAGCTCCTGCCAGGTGCTGTCTGTAGCTTAGCTTGAAAAGGAGTATCTGGCAATAGGGAGACTCTACAGGTGTCACCTTATGCCTCCTGTGGAACTGGTGTACAGATATGCTTTATATTGCAGTTGTGTACAAGGCTCCAGTCAGGATAACAGTCCCATTATGCCAGACACAGCAGACTAGGCAAAAATGCTGCTTTTGTTTTGCAACACCAAGGAGTTTTCTCTTGCAGTCAGACGGCTGCTTCATGCTTCCCCAGGGGCTGGGAAGCTGCTCAGTCCTAAGACATGGGACTTGTAGAGTCAGCAGGAAAATGCACTGCTACATTGTAGAGGAGACAATCCACCTTTGAGAGAGTGGAAGAAACTTTGCCCCTCTGCCATGGAGCACCTTTGCTCCTGAAGCTGCTGTCTTGCCTGGGGAGAAGAGCCCCTATTAGTGATAGTGACTGCTGCAGTCCAGAATTGCTGCATCTGTTGGCTATAGGATTTAACTGCTGTCTTGTGGCAGGAGAACACTAAACCCACTGCTGCCACTAAAACTGTGTCAGACTAGAAATATTGACTCAAGTCCCAGAAACCTGTTCTCTTGGAAATAAAATTCTGGCCTTGGATGCTTCCAGCTAAGCATCTCCTGTAATGCAGTATTCCTTTCCCAATTTAACAGTAAATATGCAGTGTTCATAGCATCCAGGGCGCCTGTTTCTCCTTGGGGGAGGTAAAAGGACACTTGTATCAGGACAGTGGAGGAAGGAGACTCAAGTGCTGGTTTAGTTTGTATGCCTGCATAATTGATAACAGTAGCACACAAGGAGATGTGAGGTAGAGCCCTGCAAGGGGCTACTTTTTAAATCCTGCTTCCACCCACAAAAACCTTAGATCATGCAAGAGACAGCTTCCCTCACTACTTAAAAGAACCAGTTGGCTAATATATAATGGAATTCAGATACAATTTTTACCATTAAAAGAATAAAATCTTGCTTAAATCATGCAAAAATATTTAACTCCTGTCATAATAAACATAAAATCTCCATCCCTGTCCTAAATTTAAGAAATAAAGGTTTTAATACTTAGAGAAACAAGCTGTACATTGTTGAAATTGTTTGAAAAACTGAGACTGTTTTCCCACAAATTACTGCAATTTGGTTGTATTTATTCCCCCATGCAAGCCCGACTGTACCAAAGCACATTTTACCCTCTCCTGCTATTATGGCAGCAGGTCCTGTGGGATCCCAGTTGGGCTGCAAGCTTCTGATGGGAGGTTTAACATGTGCTCAGTCTCTCTACTCTCACTGGATGGTATGAAGCCTGTATACTGTTAACTCGGTACCTGGCATGAGTATGAATGCCAGTATTGCCATACTGGATCAGACCACTGACTAATCTATCCCAGTATCTGCTCTCTAGCTCTAAAAAGTACATCTGACTCCAGATGGACAAAGAGTGACCAGTTCATGGAGAAATTCTTAAACACTGTTAGCAGTGATTGCTTATGCCCTGTATCATAGGGTCTGTCTTTTAGTCTAGTTTGGATAACCAGATGTTATCCATATAGCTGATTAGCAGGATTAAAATAAACACTTGGCCTCTTCTTGTGGCAGTGTGTTCCATAGGTTGACTGTGCATAGCTTCCTTTTATCCATTTCAGACATTGCTTTGTTTCCTTAATTGTCCCCTGGTAAAGAGGAGTG
Source organism: Gopherus flavomarginatus (assembly GCF_025201925.1). Lineage (NCBI taxonomy): Eukaryota > Metazoa > Chordata > Testudines > Testudinidae > Gopherus > Gopherus flavomarginatus. The sequence continues at coordinate 51,062,464 of NC_066625.1, forward strand.
CCCGACTACCTTCCCGAATGCTTGCTTTATATACACTATCCTCTCTCTTCCTGTTCCATTAATATGTCCCCTTCCAGAAGCTCTCTACAGCTCTGACTCTCTCATTCCCAGTCTCTAGCCATGTTCTCTCCCATCAGGTTTTGCCACTCCCACAACTGGGCTTCCCCCTGTGCTGCAGTTGACTGGGTCTCATTGCCAGTCAGACTTGGCTGAGGAGGGCTCTGAGTGACTACAGGGAATTCTTATTCGGGTGTCTGCCTGGTGGCTTTTGTCCACATGCTCAGAGTCTAACTGATTGCCATATAGGAGATCAGAAAAGAACTTTCCATCCAGTCAGATTGGCAGAGACCATAGGTTTTTTGCCTTCCTCTGCAACGTGGGGCATGGGTCACTTTCATGTTTAAACTAGTATAAATGGTGAATTCTGTGTAACTTGAAGTATAACTAAAACTGTCAAGCAACTAAAAACAATTGTGACTAATTGCATGTAAACAATAGAATCTATTTAAATATTTTTGAATGTTTTCTAAATTTTCAAATACATTGTATTCTGTGTTGATTTCAGTTACAAAGTGTACGGTGCTCACTTTATATTTTGGTGTGGTGATTTAGTTGGTGTTGGTCCTCCTTTGAGCAGGCGGTTGGACTAGATGACCTCCTGAGGTCTCTTCCAATCCTAATCTTCTATGATTCTGATTTTTGATTACAAGTATTTGCACTGTAAAATAAATAGTAGTTTTCAGTTCAATCAGTACAAGTAATATAATGCAATCTTTATCATGAACGTGCAATTTACAAATGTAGAAGTATGTACAAAACTTGTTGTTTGAATGCAGTGTAAAACTTCAGAGCCTGCTAGTACTCAGTCCTACTTCTCATTCAGCCAATTCTTCAGACAAGTTTGTTTACATTTACAGAAGCTAATGCTTCCCTCTTTCATTTATGATGTCACCAGAAAGTGAGAACAGGCATTTGTATGGCACTGTTGTAGCCAGTGTCGCAAGATATATTTACGTGGCAGATGCGCTAAAGATTAATGTCCCTTCATGCTTCAACCACCATCCCAGGGGCCATGCGTCCATGCTGATGACTGACTGGTTCTGCTCAATAACCATCCAAAAGCATTGTAGACCGGCATATGTTCACTTTCATCATTGAGTCAGATGCTACCAGCAGAAGGTTGACTTTTCTTTTCTGGTGGTTCAGGTTCTGTAGTTTCTGCATCGGAGTGTTGGTCTTTTAAGACTTCTGAAAGTATGCTCCACACCTCATCCCTTTCAGACTTCGGAAGGCACCCCAAATTCTTAAAAACCTCGGGCTGAGTGCTGTAGCTATCTTTAGAAATCTGACAAAACAGAGGTACCAATGATATCTGCACCAAGTGTTCTTAAAACAAACGTGCTGGGTCATCATCCGAGACTCCTATAACACGAAATACATGGCAGAATGCCTGTAAAACAGAGCGTAGGGGATGTACAATTTTCCCGCATGGAGTTCAGTCACAAATTTAACACATTTTTAACAAGCATCAGCATGGAAGCATGTCCTCTGGAATGGTGGGCAAAACATGAAGCATACAAATGTTTAGCATATATGGCATGTACCTTGCAAGGCTGGCTACAACAGTGCCATGCAAATACCTATTCTCACTTTCTGGTGACATTGTAAATAAGAGGGTAGCATTATCTCCTGTAAATGTAAACTTTTTGGCTGAACGAGAAGCAGGACTGAGTGGACTAGCAGGCTCCAAACTTTTACATTGTTTTATTTTGAAGGCAGTTTTTTGTACATAATTCTACATTTGTAAGTTGTACTTCCATGATAGAGATTGCACTACAGTACTTGTATAAGATGAATTAAATAGTATTTTTCTAGTGCAAATATTGGAAATAAAAATATACACTGATTTCAATTACAATACAGAATACAGTAGATGAAAATGTAGAAAAACATCCAAAATATTTAAATTGCTGTTTTAATCACTTAATAGAATATAAACTGAAATCTATTAATCACAATTTAGTTTTTGAGTTAACTGCAATTAATCAAGAGCCCTAATCTGATGTTCGTCCATCGTTGTCGATGAAGACCTCAACTCATTCGTTCTATGACTGACTCTGTGCGTCCGAAGATGACTGATCAGTCTGATTCGGGCGTGGAACATTCTGTCACATATCGGGCAGACATGTGATGGCACTGTCGATGTGCGGGCAGCTCTGGACTTGCGCAGCTCACGCTTTCTTTCAGCCTCAGCAGTGCACCTCGCCTCAGAGGTATTACTGCCTGTGTGAATGAGGCTGCGCCATGCTGGACGGTTCAGTGCAAGGGTTTCCCATGTGGAGGTGTTGATCTCGAGGGACTTCAGAGGGGTCTTCAGCATGTCCTTGAACTGCTGCTTTTGTCCCCCATGGGAGCACTTTCCCTGGGTGAGTTCTCCATAGAAGAGTTTAGGAATGCACTCGTCTGACATTCTCACGACATGTCCGGCCCATCTGGTCTGGGCTCTCATCAGCAGTGTGTGAACTGACAGCAGACTGGTTCTGGTAAGAACTTCAGTATTGGGCACTTTGTCCTGCCATCTGATTTTTAGAAGCTTTTGCGGACAGGAAATGTGGAAGTGATTGAGTCTTTGTGCATGACTCCAGTAAACAGTCCACGTCTCTCAAGCGTACAGCAGAGTTGGAAGCACCACTGCTTGGTAGACCTTCACCTGCATTGGTAGGTTGATTTCCCCAACATTGGAGCGCAATCAGCCAAATGTGGAGCTGGCTTTAGCAATTCAGCAGTTTACTTCATGATCAATGGACACTGCACGGGAAAGGGTACTGCCCACGTACATGAAGTGGTCCACTGCCTGAAGCCTCTGTCCATTTACAGTGATGGACGGTTCGAGTACGGAGCGTGGGGATCTGGCTGGTACATGACCTCAGTCATCTTGATGTTAATGGTGAGACCAAAGTTGTTGCATGCAGATGAAAACTTGTCCATACTGGCTTGCATTTCTGGCTCTGTACTAGCATTCCAAGCACAATCAGCAGAGTCTCGAAGTAGTTTCCTTCACCTTGGTGATTCATAGATTCATAGACTTTAGGACTAGAAGGGACCTCAGAGGTCATCGAGTCCAGTCCCCTGCCCTCATGGCAGGACCAAATACTGTCTAGACCATCCCTGATAGACATTTATCTAACCTACTCTTAAATATCTCTAGAGATAGAGATTCCACACCTCCCTAGGCAATTTTATTCCAGTGTTTAACTACCCTGACAGTTAGGAACTTTTTCCTAATGTCCAACCTAAATCTCCCTTGCTGCAGTTTAAGCCCATTGCTTCTTCTATCATTAGAGGCTAAGGTCAACAAGTTTTCTCCCTCCTCCTGATGACACCCTTTTAGATACCTGAAAACTGCTGTCATGTCCCCTCTCAGTCTTCTCTTTTCCAAACTAAATAAACCCAATTCTTTCAGCCTTCCTTCATAGGTCATGTTCTCAAGACCTTTAATCATTCTTGTTGCTCTTCTCTGGACCCTCTCCAATTTCTCCATCTTTCTTGAAATGCGGTGCCCAGAACTGGACACAATACTCCAGTTGAGGCCTAACCAGCACAGAGTAGAGCGGAAGAATGACTTCTCGTGTCTTGTTTACAACACACCTGTTAATGCATCCCAGAATCACGTTTGCTTTTTTGCAACAGTATCACACTGGTAACTCATATTTAGCTTGTGGTCCACTATGACCCCTAGATCTTTCTGCCATACTCCTTCCTAGACAGTATCTTCCCATTCTGTATGTATGAAACTGATTGTTCCTTCCTCAGTGGAGCACTTTGCATTTGTCTTTATTGAACTTCATCCGGTTTACCTCAGACCATTTCTCCAATTTGTCCAGATCATTTTGAATTTTGACCCTGTCCTCCAAAGCAGTTGCAATCCCTCCCAGTTTGGTATTGTCTGCAAACTTAAGCGTACTTTCTATGCCAACATCTAAGTCGTTGATGAAGATATTGAACAGAGCTGGTCCCAAAACAGACGCCTGCGGAATCCCACTTGTTATACCTTTCCAGCAGGATTGGGAGCCATTAACTGCTGAGTACGGTTATCCAGCCAGTTATGCACCCACCTTATAGTAGCTCCATCTAAATTATATTTGCCTAGTTTATTGATAAGGCATTTGATATGGTCTTGCATGATATCCTTACTAAAGTCTAGGTATACCACATCCACCGCTTCTCCCTTATCCACAAGACTCGTTATCCTATCAAAGACAGCTATCAGATTGGTTTGACATTTGTTCTTTACAAATCCATGCTGGCTATTCCCTATCACCTTACCACCTTCCAAGTGTTTGCAGATTTCTTCAATTACTTGCTCCATTATCTTCCCTGGCACAGAAGTTAAACTAACTGGTCTGTAGCCTCCTGGGTTGTTTTTATTTCCCTTTTTATAGATGGGCACTATATTTGCCCTTTTTCCAGTCTTCTGGAATCTCTCCCGTCTCCCATGACTTTCCAAAGATAATAGCTAGAAGCTCAGATACCTCCTCTAACTCCTTGAGTATTCTAGGATGCATTTCATCAGCCCCTGGTGACTTGCAGGCATCTAACTTTTCTAAGTGATTTTTAACTTGCTCTTTATGGCACACAGTTGCCTCAGATTGAATAGTTTCCCATCGGCATAATTTAAACCATGATTTGAGGACTTCTGTGACAGACCCCTAATCTTTGGCTGAGTTACTGGAGTCTGTGGGTAAGGTCTTGTGACCTGTGATGTGCAAGTGGTCAGACTAGGTGAAAGGGACCATCGTGATCTAAAGTCTGTCGTCTTCAGTAAAAAGAATCTCCAGTCTCTGTCCTGCTAAGAGCTGGCTTCCTCCGCTGCTGCCCAACCAACCCAAAAAAGTAACTTGTCTTAAATGAATGTATCCGGAGAAAATCAAACCCTATCCTTTACAGGATAAAATCTGATTGGGAGAGGTGCCAAGGACTGAACTGTATGACCTCTCAAGGTCCCTTCCAGTCCTGTGATTCTAGCTCTTGACTATACCTGGAAGACAGATACCACAGCAATAGGTGGCAGTATGTAGAGACAGTGTAGGAAAATTCTTGCTTGTTAAGAAGGGGGCTTAGGTAACAGACATCACATTAAGTGCATCTCTGGAGGTTCAGTGCTCCCCAGTGTGGCAATCTCTGCTGCTCTGGGTTTTGGGGGAACTTGCTCCAGGGCATACAGCAGTTGCCCTTTCCCCAGAGCCAGAGGGAGCAGACAAGCCAGTTAGTGCTCCCCTTGCTGCTAGCGTTAGGCATGCATCTTGTGTGCCCAAGAGTAGCCAATACTATCTTGCACCAGTAACTTGGGGAAGAGACTTCAGCTCTCTGCTACTGGCTTGGCAGCACAGCCCTTGAAGGATTGAGTTCCTGTCCCATCTTTGCATCACAACAGTAGTGGCACAACTGTCTGCTTATGGGGCCTTTCTGGCAGTTGTCACTTCCACATGTGGTATGTGAACTGGGGATGCTAACTATGGTGTCTCAGAACAGGCCCTTCTATAGTGAGCAGGTAGAGCTGCCTTTCTACCCAGACTTGGTTCTAAAAGTTACTGCTGCTCAACAGAGTTCAGGATTCTCCTTCCTGGAAAAAACCAAACCTCTTCAACCCTGGAACATGCAGACTCCCATAGCTGTTAGTCTGACTGAATTTAAGAAATAGGAAGGTTTGATGCCTTTTACTACTGGGCAATACAGAAGAGACCTCTAATGCACTGAATGCTAGATGGTTGTGCTGAGGCATCCAAGACAAAAATAGAAGCCTATCACCAGGTCATGACTTCCTGGACTAAAACCTTTTGCATCAGAAGAGATCTGCAAAGCAGCAGATTGGTCTTCAACTTGTACAATTGTCAGACCCTTCTAGCTACAGCCCCAATGCAGAAAAGCGCTGAAGCATGGGCTTACATGCTATTCTTAATAGGGATGTTTCCTGAAGTGAAGCCTAGATATACAAGTGTTGGCAGACCCAGCCTCTGGTAGGAAGGTACTGCATGTTGTGGTGCTCTGGAAATCCACTAAAGCAAACTGCCATAAACACCTGTGGGAAGGTGTTAATCCCAGTAACAGGGATGGCTAGCATGGATCCAGAAGTTGAATTCCTGATCCTGTCAAGTATCCAAGCTCACCTTCCTGGACCATCCACTAACTGAATGTGTAAGATCAGTCCGTTGACCACTGTAGGTGTGCTTTATTTCAGAGGAAGCAACTAATGCTGTTAGAAACAGTCTTCTAGTTTAAGAAGCAACTGTTGGCCTTCCTGGAGGAGCTAAGCCTCCTGCCTTGTCATTATTCAATTGCAAAGCAAAGACAAAACCCACTGGTAGGAATGGAATCTGGGTAAGCAGAGAAATGTATGGGATATCAGTCTTCATTGGCTACGTCTTGAGATGTGGGTTGCAAAAGTTGAACTCTGTATCCAAAGCGGGGACCTACCCCCAGCTGATACAATGGCATAATATTTCTTGGTATTCTCCATCCCACTTTTTATGCATCTCTGTACATTTGCTTTCTTGACAGCTACTGCACCTTAAGTTTCATCAAACTGTTTGCAGTGTCCCCCAGGCCTTTCCCAAGTAGGTACAGCTGACTCCAAAATAAGCAATGTGTAGCAGTGGATGGGAACTTTTTTGATGTCTCTTACAATGCATTTGGCAGAGAAGGTTCTGTGACACCAGGCTAGAATAAACTCTAGATTTATCCTGATTCAGAAAGAGGTCTAGCTTGTCAAAGTTCTCCAGTACTATCACTGTAGTATCCTAAATGAGCCCTTCTCTGGGTTTAAGTGAAAGGGAGACATCTGAGATCATGCCAGTAACCCTGGGGGAAAGGATTAGGAAATCTTTACCCACCATGAACAAGGAGGAAAAAGTTTGTCCTCTTGTTAGTGCTTAGGTCAGATCGTGACCTAAGTCTTAATCTCAATACTTGCTGCAGGTGGTCTTAACTGTCTTCCCTTCTCCCCCCCCCTTAGCCCAGCAGCTACCTCCAAGTTCTGGATGGAGGCCATGTCTGTCTATATAAGTGCAATTACAGTGGTGCAGACTTAATAGAGATGTGTTGCATCAGTGCTAACCTGGGCTTGCTTACATTGCTGCAGTGTGAGTGAGCCCCATGTAGTGGCTTTGCTGCATGCACAGGGACCAACACTGTAGTGCTGAAAGGAAGGACCATTAGTCCTGAGTGCTGGAATCCACAACTTCCCTCTCGCTATGGGGTTCTGTGCTGCAGCTGCACTTCTGTAAACAGCCTTGCACAAGCACTTGCCCCATCCCACCAGTAATACCTACATTAGCGCTGTTCTAAAACACTGAGCACAAAAGAGGCATTAAACAATTCCTTGAACGTGTTTGGCTGTCCAATTACAGGGCTACTCAAATTCAGTTCTGACAGTCAAAACAGTTAAGCTTAGACCTAGTGCCTGGTAGCTGCCATCTGGGCTTGTGATGCCATCTTGGATTCTTAACAGAACCAAATCATGTCTAATATGCATACATGTGCTAAAACTGTTAATGGTGGCTTTGTCAGTGCCTTCTTTCAATGGAAGTGGAATTCAGTCCTGCTATACCTAAAAACCTGTAATCTTAGCCCTCTCCTCTTTTGAGACCAGTCATTTGACTGACTTGGATTGATGTAACAGGATACCTATTGCAGCAAAATACATAGGTGCTTGAGTGAACATACCAGTGATATCAGATCTGCTGGTTGGGTTCCAGTTCAGGTGAGATGTCATTTACTCTGATCTTGCACAAGAGAAGTTTGTGAAAGCACATAGCACAGAAAACCATCCTTCAAGAGCTTCTTTCTCTAAATGGTCTCTGCTGGGAAATCCCACTGCATTGGTATCTTAAAGCTGTCCTGGTAAAATGTAGCCACTGTTAGTGCTGACCCTGCCGTTGGTCTGTAACTGTACAGTGCCATTTGGAGATGGTAATGGCTCATATACTAGGGTAGAGAACTTTATGGCTTCCTCACTCTCTGCTCAGAGCAAGGTCAGGCGTGATGATCATATGAATGCTTGGACAGTCCCTTATCCTGATGTATGACAGTGATTTGCCATTGTAGCTGCATGGAGTGGACATAATAGTCAGTCCATTATGAATGCACCTGTTGATCACAGAACCTGAAGTTTGTGATTTTGGGGGCAGTGACATAGCCAAGTTCTGCTATTGGTGCGACTTTATAGGGTATAGATTGACTGGCAGGCTTCATGCTTAGCATCTCAAAGTTGAACCAGCCTATAGTCTGATGGAGAAGAACCTCTGCATTCTGAGCCTGCTCCAGTAGCTCTGAACAGCCTTGACCTGCTAATCGCTTACAGATTAGGCTCCCTCATCTGTCTGCTCTGCATTGCCAGTACTCAAGGTGGCAGCATGGCATGGAGCACAGCTTCTCAAACTCACACTTCTGTACTGGGGCTGAAGTCTTGTTTGGACTCATCCAAACTCCCTTCCACTTGGACAGTGTTACCCCCAGTCCTGATATCTGGTGGGACCATACTGCTGCACACTTATCTCAGGCTCACAAGAGGTGGAATGCACACTTCCATAGATTCCAGAGCCAGAAGGGCCCACTGATCATCTAGTCTGGACTGTACAGTGCAGGCTGGGAATTATTTCAGGGAAATTCTTAGCAGTCTTGGTGGAAAACCATCCGATCTTGGTACACTAGCCCTGGTGACTGAAGCAAGCAGAGGTAAAAGTCCATATGTGCAACCTGGTCACTATAACATAGTAAACCTGTGGAGGAGGCTCTGTCATGCTGGCTGTTCCTGGCCCCTCAAGCCTTCATTCAGAACTGTTAATATTTCTGTTGGGGTCTGTACCAGACCAGTCTGTTACAGCAGTGATCTGTGTCTTCTGATATCAGCAGACAGGGATGAGCGCTCTGACATGTGCTGCGTCCACTATCCATGATTTAAATAGGATTGGTGGGTTCAGATTGTTTGCTGCAGCAAATAGACCTCAGCTCTTCAGTATTATGCTGCATTGCACCTGGCCATAATAGCCTGGTGTTTGGCATAACTAGGCCATATATTGCATGATGCTGCAGAATGATGGTCACAGCTGTGCCAGTGGGGCTAAAGCCAATTGGTGGGGAATGATGCACATGCACTGCCAGCAGAAGAGCAACTGTAGCTGGTCTGTTCAGACAGACGAGTCCCAGGTAGTGGGCTCCTTTTACAGACTGCACACCTAACTGCTCAGGATCAGATGGACCAGGATCCATGCTTGTCTTTACAACACTGTTGCAAAGAGATTAATTGCATGCTCTGCACAAGGGGATGCTCTGCAAGGGTTGCAGTCAGGGTGTACCTGCATGACCTTAAACTTGTGAGATTTCTCAAGTCTGTCCCCAAATATCTGGGAATGAACAGGTCTCTGCACAGAAAAAGGGACAAATTGAAGGGAGTTTCTTCTAGGGAAGCTGTAGTGGGTATTCCTGAGCCACCTCAGTGCAGAGTCAGTGGGGAAGAGGCATAGTCTTACTGGGTCTCTGCTGTGACAAAAGCACTTTCAGAACTGAGCTGAAATGCCAGGAGCAACCGTGAATGCTTTTGGGGCTCCCTGTTTGTCTGGTGTGGAGACCTATTAAGGGCAGGTCCTAGCTAACCAAGTGGTAGGATCGGTGATTATAACAGACTCAGCCCACGTTAGTGGACTTGAGCTTGATTAGGGGAGTTGGTTAGAACACACTTGGTCTCCTCTGTATTGCATATCTTGATGTGTAACACTATCAGGGGGTAGCGATTGTTAGTTTGTATCCACACAAACAAGGAGTCCGGTGGCACCCTGAAGGCAAACAGATTTATTTGGGCACAAGCTTTTATGGGTAAACTTGTTTTGATGTGTAACTGAGTCCCTGGACTCCTTTGTCTTCCTAGTGTGGCTGGACCCATAAGTGACACAACAGCTGACTCAAGTGATGCGATGGCTGAGCTGCTGCCAATTTTGGAGAGGCAGCTCTCAGGCAAGGCCAACAGAGTCATCCTTTTAGAGAACCCCAGGACTTCACAGCCTCCCTCCTGCTAAAATGCTCTCCTCCATGGAGTATTGAATAGAAAAGGGTGGAATGGAAAGTAAAGTTGAGTAGAGAATACCCTAAATCATGTGGCAGACAAGTCACTGCAGGGCTTGTGGTCAGCCATTTTATCATGTAGTATCAGAATCAACTCCTGGGTTAAAATACATGTTCCTGGGGCCAGGATTCTAAGTGGAAGGAAGAGGGCTGAGATCTTAACCTTGAGTGCTTTCCTTTTGCAGTGGAAGCTTGTTTGCTTTGTCAGGGGGACTAGATTCTGGTGTCTGGCTCAGATTAGTTGCAAATGGACTTGAACCAGTCTGGCAATATCTTACAAGCCTGTTTAAATTTTGATGCCTGTTTTCAGATGCATTTAAGTTGCTTTTTCTTGCAGTCAAGCATCTAGCTTAAAGGTGCATGGCCAAGCAAACCCATGTTTTCAGACTTGTCCTGCATTATGAGAACACCATTAGATTAAAAATTCTCTATAACTAGGCACTTATCTAGGCTGCATATATAACTGGATAGTGGAAATGACTCTGCTTCCCCTGTTCTTGCATATATCAGTCTCTAGTTTGCACCCTAAGCATTGCAGCAGACACTTGTGAGGGAGTGTCTAATTGATTCTTTATATATAGAAATGTGTGTTCCTGGGCTTTGCAAAACAGCAAATGTATCACATTTGACCTGGCAGTTTTTGCTTTTAAATCTTGGCTGCTGGAACTGATGCTAATGCACAGTGAACACAATGCCATGCTGCATATTTGTCCCACTCTAAAAATAAGCATGCAATTGTGCATGCAGTCTCAAGTTACCTACTTGTGTACATGCTAGGCCTGAAGACATCTGAACCCTTGGCAGACACTTGCAAATCTTGCCTATTTCCATAAACTCCATTCTGTCTAGTCTTGAATCCTGACCATCCTTTCTGTCCCTATCCACAATATCCTGGCAAGTGTCTAGACAGCCTCTTGGTCAAGGCATGACTTGGGCCAAGAATTCAGGCCTGCCTCTTGCACCTCACCCACTTGGAACTCTTCTGTAACTCCTTTTATGCTGTCCATACAAGGGTCTGCTTCCAAACACTGAGCTCAGCCTATTAACACCTGAGGCAAGAATGCAATTCCTGCTTGTAAAATGGAGTGGAGGTGCTCTGGTAAAGTGACTCACCATGATGTCTGAATTGGTGCTAGAGCAGGAATAGAACCCAGGAGTCCTGACTTGCTCTGTAACTACTGGCTTATGATCCTTCCATACTTCCTCCTGATGTTCTGAGCGAGAATGCAGATGGCCACCTGACATCATAGTGCCTCATTTCAAAAATAAACATCCACACTGTTGGATGTTAGTTTTTTACAATAAAAAAAGCTAACAACCTTAAAACCTAAGGCCAAACACCTATTCAGGTGTTAAGGCTGGTCCTATTAGCAGGGAAGAAAGCAAAGCAAAAGCTCCAAAACAACTCTCAGGTAAATATCTATAAATCCAGGGCACTTTCTCACTCTCAAAATGCTTAACTGTGTGCTCAGCATTGTGCAAAACTCAACCTGTGTTGAGACAGTCTAAAATGTCAGGCTATGTGGACAGGTGTGTATGGCTGTTACCAGAGAACTTTGCATAATAAGTAAAACCAGTGTTTAAATCAGGTGCTTCACCACTGAAATAATTGGGAGTGAGCTTTCCATAGCTGTTGAAAGTAATCTGCTCCCTGCAGGGAGCTGGAGCATTCCACAGCCCCCGAAAGGCTAATTCATGTGCTAACAGTATATTTGTACAGTTACATCAATGCTCAAACATCTTTAAAATTTGTCTTCTGCAGGAAGATAGGAGGCAGAATTGTAGGTGGCCTGGTGCTGTTTGCTAGGCTGCCAGAGTGAGTTCCCATCCCTGCATCTGGTTCTACTTTGTGGAGCAGACTTGGTGATGCTAGCTTGATACCCCTTCTAAGGCTGGGATTTTGGGAACAGTTGGATGCCATTTGTCTTGCAGATGCTTTCCTTATGCCATTTCTCTAAAGATCGAGGGGTGCTTCCTGTCACTTTTTTGGCTGACTATAAATATACAAGCTGCTCTTACCTGGCTGAATGGTGAAAACAGTGGGTGAGCTTTCTCTGGAACTGGAGTAGGCTGTTCAGGATATCTGGCTCTCTGCAAGCTTGATCCCACAACAGAGAAGAAACTGCACTGTGTCCAATATTCAGGGCCCCAGACACATTGCCCTCCCCAAAACATGTGCAACTGATGCTTGGCTTCCCTTGTATCAGTTCTGTACATTCCTGGAGCATTGCAGTGCAATTCCAGGGAGCAGCAGGCATAGTTCTGAGACTGCATGGGCACTAGTCTCCATGTCTGGCAACAATGTTGCACCTTTGTATGAACCATCTTCTATGTCCATCTCGCTTGATAAACTGACTCCGTACTACCCCTGTTCTGAGTAGAGTGCAGTTATCACAGCTGGCTTGTCGTTGTACATGGTCCCCTGCTATGCTCAAACATCTAGAGGCACAGCACTGCTGTCAGACCCACTCTGGGTTCTGTGTGCTGCAGTAAGCAGAGATGCACCTCTTTCTAAATGGGCATGGTAAATCTCAGTGGTGCCTCTTGTTCCTCTCAGCGTGCCTGGGACACTTAGAATTTGGAAGTTTTCCCTGTTGTCATAGAAACAGGTGACCTCTACCTTTCCAATTCTAGTTCTTGAGGGGCACCACCGGGACAGCTGTCTCCTTGCTGAACTGAGCAAGGAGCTGTAAGAGATCCTGACTTCACTGGCTGTTGGTCTTGGTGGGGGATGGGAGGCTTTGGCAGTCTGCTCTGTGCACCAAGTACTCTTGTTCCAGGGTCTCTCTCCCTCTGTCAGGAGACTAGAATGTCCTTTTATATCTAATTTTGGTACAAGTTGTTGGCCAGCAAACAGATTGTTCAAATGTCTGGGCTTTGCGGACTTGTAAGTGCAAGCCCCATAGCTCCTGCAAACAGTAGTTCCCTGCATAGCTGTAGGAAGCCTCTTCCAGGAAGGAGCAAAAATGCATTCAGAGCCTGACTCTCAAAACAAATGTCTGCACATTAAGTACCACAGCCAGGCATAGAGTGCGTACCCACTACCAGCAACAGGTCTGCCTGGTCGCTCACATGCCTCATATCTGAATGTAGCCCACTGAGGTTCTGAACCTGCTCCCTGTCTCAGAAGTTGCAGACATCTTTCCATGGGGTATGCATGTGAAATACATTAATCCCTGAGTTGCATGTGCCTCAACTTCTAAGGAAGCTGAATATGAAGTGCAGGTGGTACACCCTCTGGCCAACACTGAGTCCAATTATCTTGGGGGCTGGAGAGAGCATTAAAGGGAGCAGAAGCTTTTGGGTCACCCAAACTTGAGTTCTTAGTTCTGCACTAGAGATGCAGTTTCTTTTCTGAATATAATTTTTACTGGGGTCTCCTATATAACTACAAAGAAAGTTGCTGATTCCTGTGATAAGCTGGTCAACAGATGAATTGGTTCCTTTGCTGGGCAGACGTCTTCCATAAATTCAGTACATGTGACTAGTCTTTAAAAAGACTTCTCTAAAGCGTAGTTCGGAAAAGCAAGTTTCTCACCACTAGTATTTCCCCAAATTAACTAGGCTAGAAGTCCATGTATGATCCCTTTTCTTCAGTGTCTCCTGAGTCTGTCTCAAGCAGTCTTTTTGAGGAAATAGAAGCAGGTTCAGTTCTTGTGTGTATTTTGACTTGGGTAGTAAGATGGCTATGTTTCCATTCCAAATGCCTTTCTTGAGCTTACACAAGGATCAGCTCAGTGTCCCATCCTCAAACGTGTGCCATTGCTCTTCCTAGACAGGCTTGGTAATGCCAACAAATCCTATAGTGATAGGGTGGTGGTGGGTGGTCTGCTACTTCAGGCCATCTTCCTTCCCTTATGAACTTGGGTGTGCCAAGCAAACTTTTGACAATCTCATGCTTCAGATTTAAATGAAAGCTGAAATGGCCTTCCAACTGCTTTTCTATGTCTACAGGGGAATTCCAGCCATCAACAGGAGGCTGCTGGTATAGCTGAAATAGTGTAGACAGGGTAAACAGCTATAATCTGCACTTACTGCAACAGTGAAAACACTTGCTTGAACCCAGGTGCAAATCAACTGTGCCTGTTCTATGGTTTGCAATGTTGGTCACCACATCCAATTTTGGGTCAGATCCCCGATGTGGACTAGAGCTAAGGAGAGTTCATTTTGATAGCCACCCCTCATGTCCACAGTTCTGGCTCCTTCCATCACACAGTCTCTACTGGCATAGCTGTGTTCTCAAATGTTCAGGGGCACTAGCCTGGGTGTGATACCTTAGCATGGCTTGTCTGTTTGAGAGATGTGCAGTATCTGCTAAGGTTCCTATGATGATCCCATGTAAGGGATAACCTCCTGCAGTGAACAATGTCTGGGCATGAGGCCACTAGGAAAAGTTTGAGGTAGAGGAAGCTGGTTCTAGAGCATCACTCTTCTATGAAATGGACTGCTGCTGAATACAGGCAGACTGGAAGAGTCTCTCGCTGGCTCATGCTGGAGGGCGGCTCCATAAAACTCCTAAACCTCAGACCTTGTCTCATGTTACTTCTGTATGTTCTGAAATTGCAGGCGTGACTCTGGCTACAGCTGTAAGTTTGAAATCTGCTTCTCTTGCTCCTCTACCAAGGAGAACTGGCTTGTGCCTCTCTCACTGCTATATGCTGAGTGAAGACCTGAGAAATCTTCCAGAAGTCTTCCACAAGCTTGAAATATCAGCACATTGGCTCCTCCCTTGTGTCTACTGGAGGATCTATAAATGGGGAGCTTCCTCATCACCTTAACACTTCAGTCAGGGATAAATCTTTCTCAGACCTCTGAAGTGATTGTAAGACCACTTAGTTTTAAAATACTTTTTACAAATTGCCCCCCCCCCCCCAAAAAAAAGTTACATTACATGGCTTTTATAGTCCTGTTAATTCGTCAGCTGTCCATAGTCTGAAGGAACTGATAGACAAGATGTGCTCTTCTGACATTGGAAGGCCAGCCTTTGACATATATCCTAGGCTACTGAAAGCTTTGAGGAACTAAAGTACTCAATTAACGGGGAGGGAGCAAAGTCAGACTTGGCAGAACTTTATTTTGCATTCCTAATGTGGCTTTTCCTACTTGGTTAGTGATTGAGAGGATATCGGTTTCCAGGTGAATAACTCCATTTGGAGAACTTTTGGCTTGGTGTCATTCATCCATTGAAAGCTGTCTTTTTTGCACTGTAGGCACACCTACTTCCTGTGAGATCCTTCTCTCCTGGAGGTTTGGCACATGGGTCTCCTGTTTCCAAGCTGGGAACAATGTCTGAAATGTGAGCTGCTTGTGAAACAAGATCTACTCTCTCAGGAACAGTAATGTTTCCTAGGCTGCCTTTGAAGAGTCTCTGCAACAAATGCAAACTGGTCATTGTAAGCTTGAAATGGTGACCAAATGTTAGAGCTCCTACCTAAGCAGCTGGCAGTGTGTGTCTCTCTCTCCTCCCCTGCTTGTCTGCCTCAGCTGTTCTCAAAGGCAGTCTCCCACCCAAATGTTCTCCTCGGTGCTAGCTAAGGAGAATGTATTTAGGTGGAAGGAGAGCATGGGTGCCAGGAAGCAGCACTTCTTCACAGTTGCCTTTGAAGGCAAATGGGATGGCTGTAAAGGCCCAAGTTCATACAGAAACTCATAAAATGGGCAGGATCTGGCTTGATGCAGTTTTAAAACAACTCACTTTGATCCAGTCACCCTTCCCAGGGCACTGCAGGTCTGCTGAGAGGAGCTACTGCTGTAGCGCTTCCATTGTTTGTGATGTAGCAGAGGTGTCAAGGGCTTTCCCTGGAGTTCTGAATCATGAGGTGGAGTCAGTCTCTGGAAACAGAGCCCCATCAAACCTGGAACCATGGAGTCAGGCTGGCAGCTGGATAGGCCGCCAGAGTTAACTTCATTGAGGTCTCAAGTACGGTGCAGCTTGTATCATAAGCAAGCTTGGGAGTCCCCAGGGTGGTGGTCTCTTATGGGCTCCACCCACAGAGCTGGGAGCTCTAGAGTACTGCTCAGGTAGGGCTAAAGAGAAAGCAGGAAACCTTTAGACTGAATAGCTTCATACAGTCAACACAAATGACTTAAAGTCTAGGGCCTGCAAACATCTTTCAAACACTGTTGGTTTAGTGTTTAGCAAGTCCCATGGACCTTGGTGGAACAATGCTCATAATGAGTTTGCAGGATCGGGCCCTCAGCTTTTAACTCAAAGGCTTCCACTTAACACTGTCTTGAAGGAAAATATTCTCAACCCCACTTGAAAATTAGCATTGCTCCAGCCACTCATCACTATACAGTCCTTGCTAACCTGCTAATGTAGCTAGGCACCAACTTAATCTGCCTATACCTGCTTCCCAGTTCAGTAAGCCCAGCCCAACTGCAGAGATAATTGGGCAGTCCACAAACAAATGAGGCAAGTATCTAGTATCCCTTCCCCACCCACCCCATACTGTTCTGCCAGGCTTCCACATAGCCTAGAGCTGTTAACCTGAACTTTGGTTTAACTCTGTCACACTGGTTCTCTACCTGCAGAGATGGCTCTAACTCAGAACACTAGATGTAGGCAGCTGCTAGTGTGTTGGTATGGCTATGTTCAGGCAGCATAATGCTGGCTGTGGGATTTACATACGGCCCACAAGTAGCAAAACTCTCCCTAGTTTTGTTCGTCAAGGAGAGGTCAGCAGTGGTGCATTTGGCAGCTCTGAGGCTTGGGTGGCAGGACCAGCCTGCTATGCATCAGAGCTTGTTATGGTCAGTGACTAATCAGTTTTTAGACTCTCAAATTCAGCTCTCTTCCTTGAACAATACACTCGCTGTATTGCTTTCAAACATGCCACATGACTTCAGAGAAGCCTGAAACCATGCTTGCTCCATCTTGAACAGAATGTCTCCCAAACCATACAACAAACCTGTACTCTGGAAAGGGGCCAGTCTCCCCTCATCCCCAAGCTGTTGACACTAGCTTTTCCTTAATGCTTGATCTGCCAGTGCAGCTCCACCAGCTGTAGCAACAGTCAGCACTAGTACAGAGAAGGCTTCGTTGGGCTGCTCAGGCTGGTGGCAGGCACCTGGTCTGTGCTAGTACTCCTGCTGTTCCTCTAGCTAGAGCTGAGCTCGTGTTTGCAGTGAAGGAAAGTCCTGGTAGACAAGTCTGTAGCCTAGGGCAGATTGGGAATTGAAGGGGAATTAAGAGTAGCAAAAACTGACACTTGCTTATACTCTAAAAGGGAAAAGTTAAGCTAGTGCTGTGCAGTACCTGGCCTCCAGTGTCCTGAGAAACCAGAGCTGCAGACTGGCAGGTTTCTGTGCCATAGGCCAGAAGTTGTTAACCCTGGGTATGCAGAAGTCTTCCAGGGGGTGTGTCAACTCCCCTAGATCAGCTTCGCAACCTAGGGGTTGAGCCTTGAAGGGTGGGGATGGGTTTAGGGGGATTGCTAGTGCAGGGATGGCAAGCAGGGCAGTTGCTTGGGGCCCCACACCACAGGAAGCCCCATGAAGGTAAGTTACATGCTTCAATCCCAGGCTGTGGGCTCAGGCTGATCCTGGAAGGGGTATGGAAGTCTAGAAGGGTTGGAAAACCACTGCCATGGGGATCGTCCATGTGCTGTGGACACAAGTGGGAAGGAATCCTACTCTAAATCTGTGAGTGGTGCTTGCTGTTGCTGACTGTACAGCCCAGATTCTGTGCTTGGTGGGTGAGGATAATTAAGCATTGGAATGCTCCAGCATGCCACTAAGGTTTGTCTTAAATAGCCATAATGCCTCCATCAGCAACTGCTAGCAGTCTCTTGCCATTCACCGTTGAAGCTGCAAGTAGGCACTGTGTGGTGCTGAGGTACATAAATTCTGCATTTCGTGCTTGTAAGGAGGTGCCTCTGGCCTTGGCTTGACAGGGATTTGAAGGTAGATGCTGGAACATGCTTGCCAATGTGTTCAGACTCTAGTATAGGAAAAATGAGTCTAGTTTGCTCTAGAACTATAGACCACATTAGCCAATGTTTTCTGTAACCCCTCTAGGTCCTAGTCCTGGCATAAGGAAGGGGTGGGGTGATGGCCACTTGACCAATGTTGAGCTCTCATGAAGGCTGCCTTTCTGAAAACCTCCTCCTCAGACTAACTAGGCATTGGCTTTGAAGCTACCGCAGACTTTAGACTAGCTATAAATGGTCTTCTAAATCATTCAGCCTGCTGCAGAACTGTCCCCCTGCACAGGTCAGGGCCCTGCAGAGCCTGCCCTGGGTGGTAAGACAGTGTTCGATCACGTGCTTGTGCAAGGGAAGTCTCCTCTATTTGAGTGGGAGGGGCACATGTCCAAGGCTTAAATCTACAGGTGTGGTTCTGGACCAGGTGCTGGCAGCAGTTTCAGCAGGCTGCTGACAGGAGAGGCTCTGGTAAGGCTTGGCATTGGATTGCAGCGGTACAGTCTGAAATGGCACTGGGAGGGAATGCTCTGCAGCACACATGCTGCTGTGGGAGGAATGACGTCAGGAGTGTCTTGCCTCTCCAGAGGTGGAAACACAAAGGCAATGGACAATTTCCTGAGAACATCAGAAGATGATGTGCCCTTGAGTCTGTGGGCTGGCTTCTGGGCATGGGCCTGTTGATGTGTTTATCAGCACACTCTGGTCGTGTTGGTAGCCATGGCAGCTACATATACACGTCTAGCTGCAACTAGTTCAGGATATCACTTCCAGTGTTCATGGCCATTCCTATATACCTGTTGTAACCAGTCCTTGTTCCTTCCAGCTCTGTGCAGTAGGATGTCCCATAGTGCATTGCCCCACATGGCACTAGGGTGGTGTGTGTGCCCTACAAGCACTTGATTCCTTGCTGACACAGTAAGGGATAGCTGCCCAGACTTTGTCAGCATGCACTTGTGCAACATGTCTGACACTGGGAGCAGAACTCTGCTTTTGCAGCCAGTGCTAATGGGGCCTTAGCACTCGGTTCCTCTGCTCTCCCTCTGCTAGGAGGGCAGCTAATGAGGTAGATAGTATTAAACATCCATCTGGCCACTCAGGCTGGCATTGCTGACTCTGCACATTAACCATGATGCTGTTGCATCTGTGTTTCAGAGTGGTCAAGCATTATTTTCAGGAACCCACTAGCTTCCAGACACAGCCTGGCCAAAGGAGGTTGGACAGAAGTTAGACACGTGCTTTCTCCAACAAACCTCCCCGCCAGACCAAGCCTCCTCGATGCTGCCTGATACCAGAGCTTTTTGGAAGTGCGGGTGGGGAAATGGGTCCAATATGCTAATGAGGGGGGTTTCTCTGTTCTAGTTCTCAGCATGCTCAGTAGCCCTCTGGGGAATGTTTTGGGCAAGCCCCCTCTGGGCTTCCTGCCTCTGGACCCAATTGGCTCGGACTTGGGAGAGAAGTTTCCCACGCAGACTCTGAGGAGCTCCCGCCTGGACAGTCGTGCTCTCCTGGATTCCCGCTCCAGCAGCCCCTCGGACTCTGATACCAGTGGATTCAGCTCAGGATCTGATCATCTCTCTGATTTAATTGTAAGATGGTTTTGTTTTCCTAACCTCAGTCTTTGCATTGCCCCTCTTAGGTCAAACACTCAACTCTTGGCACCTTAAGAGAACAGCGTTGTGCTGCAGAACACCGTGACTCTATCCTGAGACAGTAAAAAGGAATTAATTGCTCCATTGTTCTTTCAGTAGCTCCTAGCCTGAAATTAAGTGTTGCTTCCCTTCTGGATCTGCCTTCATCCAGGATTTGGAAGATAGACTGGCTTACCCAGCATCACCCACCCAGGGTGAGGGGAGCTGACCATTGTGCCAATTTTTCCTTAAACAATGGACACTAAAGGGGTAATTTACTATTGAGACCTCTTTTATGGCATTACTCATTAGAGTACTTCAAATTCAGTCACTCCATAAAAGTTCCAGAACAAACACACTTGCCCTACAATCCCCATGCTAACTGAGGTGACTTCAGTCAGTTCTCATGTTTAGATACTTTGGTAAGGCTCAAACAGCTAGAGCAGCAGTTCAAACTGGGGGTTGGGACCCCCTTTGAATGGAGTCACCAGGGCTGGCTTAGATTTGCTGGGGCCTGGGGCTGAAGCCCAACCCCCACTAGACAGGGTGGAAGTCAAAGCCCGAGGGCTTCAGCCCTGGGTGTCCGGACTCAAGTTGCAGGCTCCCTGCCTGGAGCAGAAGTCCTTGATCTTCAGCTTTGGCCCCTGTCCTGGGGTTGTGAAGTAATTTTTGTTAAAAGCGGGTCATAGTATTATGATTGAGAACCCCTGAGCTAGGAGGAGGGGGCGGTGAATTGACATGGGGAGTGGAAGGATGCCATCAGTTGTTGAAAGCAAATAGAGTAGTCAGGTATGTCTTTTACCTGTCACTTAGTGTTGTGCCTGTTACAAATACCCTTCAGAAGTGTTCTCAAAGTTGCCAGTGTCCTTTAAATCTGACCCAAATCTTAAACTGCATTAAACAAGGCTTTAAAACTGAAGGCTGATTACACTTCCCCATGTCTTTCACCAGTTCAGAAGGAAACAGGGCTCCAAAATTTAATTGCAGTTGATTTATTTTGATAGTACTTGCCATGTGCTTTCCAAACAAATAGCCCCTGCCCTCATTTAGCTAGTTAAAGGAAAGGCCAAATACTTATTTCCCATGTTAGAGCAGTAAGTATTCTAGGATATAGGTTATTGCCTGTGGCATGGCTGGCTGGCTAGTTTCTTTTGTAGCAAACTTGGAGGAAGGATTTGCAACTCAAAAACTGCAGCACTGAAAGTAAAACTGATAGCCTCACCAAACTGAGGAAAATGCAAAAAGCAAAATCGAGTTAACTTTCACTAATGTGGAGTGCTAGTAACTTGGGAAAGAACTCTTTAATTTTCAGAAGGGACAACAAAATTAGTCTGGGTTGTAGTTCTCAAGCAGGGCTCAGAGGCTAGATGTCACTGGGGAAAGTAAACAAAACAGTCTTGCTTCTCATGTTCTGTAAGGGTAGCTTTCACATTGAGTCTCTGCTGCTTATTTTTTTATCACACTCATACACCTGACTTGCAGGGCTTAAAATGTAAAGTCTTTCCTAGTGTGTGCTAACAGGATTTGTGGGAAAGTCTCTCTCCCCCTCACCCTCTCCCTCACCCACCCCATGCTGGGCACTCAGATGCCACAACCAAATGTTGATCTTCATTCTCCACCTCTGCTTTTGGTGACCCTCACAGGACTGTGACACTAAACAAACTTCGCAGAAAAGCGGATTGGCAAGAACATCAGTTCTATGGACCTCTAATTGTATGTTTTGCGCATGTTGCTCAAAGCTAATTGTTGCTTCCTCATCTGGTGGTCAGGGCCCATGTACTTACTATCCACAACATGCAGCCAGCTATACAGTGTTCTCCTAATGCACTTGGTTCACAGCTGTGAACCTTGGATTCTAGATTAGCAGGTCAGGGATGGCTAGATATCTTCAAATGCTAGTCTGTTAAATACTAAACCCATTTATCCTTGGAGAATCACTTGCATGATTCTGAGCAGCTCCTGAGACTCATTAACTTTGGGTTTCATATACAAACTCCTCCAAGCCTGTCAGCACCATGCAATGGCTCTGCTGTGGTGTGCAGCTTGCAGTTCTCGCCCACCTCACTTCTCAGACCTCTTCTCCGCATACCTACTTTTTCTGCCACAAGCAGTTTTACTATTCAGGCTAGCAGAGCAGTATGTCATACAAGTTTCCTGTCCCCTTCTGAGGTGTCGCTGGAGCTCCCTGTGAGCAGCACTTCCTTGCAGCCTCTGTTTAGCCTAAGCTGCTCTGGGTTTTTCAGACTGGGTGTTCAGAGCATCCCTGTAGCCAAACCCAAAGGAGACCTGCAAGCTACAGTACACCTGCCCAAGACTTTCTCCCCTGAGCCACAGAGGGAAATGGTGCAAAATCCAGCAACAGTAGGTACTCCAGAAGGTCAGGCTCTCCCTGGACTCCAAATAGTCTGTTCAGATGACCTTTAGTCCTTGGAAGATTTATTCACATGCTCAAGAGCAACTGATGACCATGAGGGATGGGGAAGGAATTTCCCCCAAATCAGAATGGCAATGATCTCAGGGAGGTTTTCACCTTCCCCTGCAGTGTGTGGTTGGGGGGTGGGCGTCACTTAATCATTTCTGCCATTGCAGGGGCACTGGTATACCTCTGTCCCTCCTATTCTCTGCCTGTGTCACATCATAGTCCAGCCTTCCATGGCCTATAATACTACTTGCTAATTTTAGAGACAAGGTAGGAGATCTAATCTATTAGACCAACTTCAAACTGGATTCAGTATGCAGGTGCTAGGTGACATCAATGGCCTGAGACACAGGAGGTCAGACTAATCTGCTGGTCCCTAAGCTGTAAATACTGACGTAGATCTCTACAAGTGACCTGGCCTGGTTGCTGTAGAGCAACCTTGCCTGAGACCAGTAGAGGAATTAATCTGAGAAGAGAGCGTTTGTGTTCAACTCTCTTCCATTTGGAGTGAACTTTGACTCCTTATGGACAAGACGTGCAGCATCCAGAGCATTACTTCTAGCCAGAGTGTATTGATGATCCCTGTGCCCGGCGTGCTTTGCCTGAAAGCATTCTACTCTAGCTGGTATGTTAGAGCTCGGTCTCCTGGATCAAAATGCAGCTTCCCCTCAGCATTGGAGTCTGAAATGGACTTCTGTAGGACCTTCCGTAGAGCTCTAGGTACTCAGGAAGGAAGGGGGTGGATCAGAGTGACACCTGGAATCTCACACACCAGGTGCCAGTTGCAGGCCTGTCACCTGCCTCACAGAGTAGCCTGCTGTGGAGAAGCAGTGTCTGGAACCCATGCTTGTCTAGCTGAAGAGGAGCTGGCATAGCTCGCCCCGCTGAATACTGAAAGGCAGTCTAATGTCAGTAGGACTCTGGATTGCACTCAGCCAGTCTGGCCGTCATTTGGTTCCCTCTGGCACAAATACTTGCCCCTCTGCAGCCAGCCTAAGTGTCAGTGACCACTTTGCACTGATCAGTGGTAGATGCTGTGTAGGAACCTGCCCCAGGCCTGACAGACTAGTATTAGGGTAACCAGGCTTGCCCCATGTGGGTACCAGGAGGAACTCCTCATCCCCTCAGTGGGCAGCATTTCCAGTTTCTACATTCTTAGTGCAGATGTGCCTGTTGAGATGGCCACACAGCAGCCAGAGTGTTAATGCTACACTGGGTCTCTCTCCCACCCCAGTGGAATCATGACTTAGCAGATTTCCTACTTGATGGTTAATTGCAGATTTACAGACCAGATGTGCTGGCCACCTTGAGTAGCTTTGCCACATGGCAGGCAAGGCACAGACTTGCATGCTAGCAGTTCTCCCCTCTGCTGCTGTCAGCACCTATAAGACTCAGCTATCCAAACACCACAGCCTTGAGTGCCTGCCCACTTTCTGTGTTGCATTGTGGTAGCACGTAGAGGCCACGATGGAGGCCAGGCTTCAGCATGCAACTTGCTGTGCACACAGTCTGACTCCAGTATCAATGACAAGACAAACCTAAAAGGAGGAGGAATCTGCCTCCTGCAGATGGAACACAGCCCCAGATTAAATGGGAAACATCCCAGACTAATGACTTAACAATGCGATTACTTTTCAATAGACGTAAACCTGCAAGGACCCTGCCTTTTGGCTTGCATAATTGGACAGGAACACTTGCTCCTCTACAGTCAAGTAGGAGGGCTGCCATGCAGCAGTTCAGGCTGTCTTGGGCGTCCCTTTGGACTAGTAATTACAGAGCACTTTGTTTCTTGCAGTCAAGCCTTCGAATCTCCCCACCTCTTCCCTTCCTGCCCCTCAGTGGTGTGTCAAGGGACCCCTTAAAGATGGGTGTGGGGTCACGACTGGATCAAGATCAAGCTACACTGGCTGCAGTAACTTCCTCCCCAGCTAGTGCATCTAAAAGATGGCCTGGGGCATCTGTGTGGCCTTCCTGGGACCTGCTGGACTCACCAGAGGACCCTTTCAGCATTGAAAGAGAGGCCAGGCTTCATAGGCAAGCAGCAGGTAAGTCAGGGCTCAGGGTCTCATCACTTATTTTTCATTACTATGGGCCCAGTCTCAGACCACAGCTGTACTGTGCTAAGAGCTGTACAGACAGCAGGAAGATGGTCTTGGCCCCAAGGACCTTAGTCCAAGTTGGCAGCGTGCTCCATAAAGTCACCTAACTGCTGACCCTCACTTTTGGGAGAAGAGACTGGCCTTGATGCAGGGAGTGGTGCTGGGAGGTGACAATACTGTTAGCAGTTCTGGGTCTGCCACCACCAGCAATCTGGGTCCGGTAGGCTCGCAGGAAAGTAGCCTTGTATGGACAAGTGTGCCTACTCTTGACTATGAGAAGCTGTATCCTTGTTTGTGTGTGACAGCCTCCTGAAACCATATCGGACTAGGGAGCTAGGCAGAAACTTATCCATAGCTTGAAAATGGTGCCAAATGATCCTATAAAGCTACTTTTGCATCTGTTTTAAGCTGTGAACGAGGCAACCTGCACCTGGAGCGGGCAGCTCCCTCCCCGAAACTACAAGAACCCAGTCTATTCCTGCAAAGTCTTTCTGGGAGGTGTTCCATGGGATATCACGGAAGGTAAGTGGCCTCCTGCACTCTCTGGGCTGCAGACCTCTACAAGAGCCAGTCCTGAAGCTGTCACTAAGGTGCATCGGGAAGGGCCCAACACTTGAACACTTCTCTACACCCCTTCGCTGCTGCCAGCTCTCTCCACACTAGGGCAGGTAGTCTCCATGCACCCAGGGTGTTTAACCCAACTGGTCTAGGCTAAATACAGAGGGCTTTCTGTACACAACTTGGCAGCTAGCAACAACTGGATGTCTCCAAAGGAGTCTCTGAAACAGCTTCCCCAAACCTGCCAGGGCTGGTGTGGGGAGGGTATTAAAGGCTCACTATCTTCTCTCCCCACCCCCATACCCAGAAAAATGTCTCTAGTGAAGAGCTCTAAACCCAGTGTTCCCTCTCAGCACAGTACTCAAAACACTTAACTCTGAGCATGTGACTCACTGAAGTGGCTGGCCTCTGCCTAAAAACCTAGTGCTCGTTGGGGGCCCTGGCTCAGCACCAAACTCTTCCTCCTTGGCCATAGCACAGCTCCATTCAGTCCCTCCTCTAAGAGGCGGGTTAGTCATGCATGCAGGCATTTGCCCCTGGGGAAGGGATGGCTCCAGAGATCAGTTCTTGCATTTCCAGGGTGGGCTCTCCTGCTGCCTCTGAATGAAACTTTCTTTGTGTGCAGCTGGACTGATCAACACCTTCCGTGTGTTTGGCTCACTGAGTGTGGAGTGGCCTGGTAAGGATGGCAAACACCCTCGCTGCCCTCCCAAAGGTAATATGCCTAAAGGTAATAGAGACATGGTAGGCCTACTTTTTTCCCATGCTATGTTACAGCACTGATGCTGGGATGGCACGGCTGCATGCTGGTGACTAGATGGGACAGAGCACTGTAGGGTAAACACTGCGTGTTTTCACTGTTCTGCGCAAGGGTAGCACGGTTTTTTCTCTTACTAAAATTCTGCTAACCTGTCCAGAGCGAGGCAGTGCGTATGTAGACTGTCTAGAAAGCACACGGGGAACTTCTGCCCAGAGCTAAGCTGGTGCTGCAGAACTCAGATATGGGACTGAATTGCCAGTCACATTAGTGTGTAAGCATCCCACACTGGCACACACCAGGCACTTAAATACAGTGTTGTATTTAAGTGCCTTGTGTGTACCAGTGTGGGATGCTACATGGCTACTCGTTATAAGCAATGTTACAGTTAATCTACAGCAAGCTGAATTCTGTTCCCTTGGACTGTCTGCCCAAGAGCAGAGTCAAACTAACCAGACTAATGGGTAACTGTTAATCATGAATGGATTGGTTAGATGCCTAGTGACCTGGCTCAGTGTATTAGTAGTCTGGGGGTCCAGCCACTAGCACTTAATGAAACACTTCTGTGCTGTCCTCAGTAAACTTAAAGCTCTGGATTGATGCATCATAGCAGTGAAGCCAAGAATGCTAGTATGTTGGTAGCATGTTGTGGCCAGAATAGTTACACCCATCACTTGTGACTCTGATACCATCATTCTGTGCCAATCCCAACTACCTAGCTGATAGGGAGGTGTTGAAATGGATTCCGTTGAACATAGTGATGGTACAGGTGGAAGGATGAAGCACAGAGCTGAGTGCTAGCTGTTCCTTTGATCTCATTCCGTGCAGAGGAAGACTAAAGTGGATGCAGTTCAAATAGGATGGCTGGGAGGCCTTTAAAAAGGCTTGGGATAGGGGTGATCCCCTCTTGTGAGTGCTGCTGTTGTAACTCTGCGCTCTTCCCCCTGCATCCCCCAGGGTACGTCTACCTGGTGTTTGAGTCAGAGAAGTCTGTGCGGGCCCTGCTGCAGGCTTGCTCCCAAGACCTGCTGAGCCCTGATGGCCTGAGCGAATACTACTTCAAGATGTCCAGCCGCAGGATGCGCTGTAAGGAGGTCAGTGGACTTGCTTGCTCTCCAGCTCAACTAAAACAAGACATTGCTGAGTTCGTGCTTGATGTGTCTAGAACTAGGGTCGGTGGCTGCCTATGGTGCAGCAGTGTCCATGGAACTGCCTTGCTAAGAGGCTGAAATCTGTAACTTATTGGTAAGGAAGCCCTCGGAGAGCAACCTGTCTGCAGAGAATACTTGGCTGATACAGTCTGCCAGCCTCCTGCCCTCACCTGCTAATCTGGATGTTAATGCAGAGCGGCAGCATGGCCTATAGAAAAGGTCCTCAGATGCTCTCCACTCAACCTCCACCCTTGGTCCCATGAGCCTCCTGCTCCACAGCAAGAAGCCATGGCTGGGTGAAGTCTGTGGGAGGGTGCTAGGAGTTGGGGTGGTTATCCTGCTTCAGGGAAGCACTGCTTAGACATGGAGCTGGCTGAGCATGGAGCAGCAAGGGTCAGTCAGGCAGCTGGCTCCTGGCTACCTTTCTGCAGTGCTTTCCTCCAGCAGAGGCAGTGTGGGCAGAGAGGATGGGAAGGAAAGGTGAGCAGTGGCAGCACAGAAGAGCAGAGCTGCTTAGTCTTTAACCAAAGGCTGGCAGCTCCTAGGATTTCCCTGCTGTATCCTGCTCCCATGTGACTCATGGAGGTTGGGGAACCCTCACTTGTGGGCTGGTGGATTGAGCAGGGACCTCTTTGGCAAATCCAGAATCATGGACTCTGGCCTCATGCCAGCAGCTGATCTTCTGTTTCAGCATGTATAGAATGAGAGCCACTTACCACCTCAGAGAGCCGTGGTTATTTTTACACTGCTCTGTGGGGAGAGGGGCTTGGCTCTCTGGCTTTTCCATCAAGCCTGCCTGCCGCTTTCAGAACGAATGGCCTTCATGCATAATGCATATTGTTACAACTGTGGATGTGCTTGGTCCCAGATGTAGTCTAGACTGCCTGTCTCAATCTAGGGGCTGGTGATCTTAGGCCTGGCGAAAGGTGCCAGATTGGAATTCCTGAGACAGGAGCCCCCTCTGACTACAGGGCAGGTGCAGTCTGGACAGCAGCTGTACAAGTTTGCATGGTTACAGAATTGAGATTCTGCTCTAATCTGGACAGGAACAGCATTGTGCTCCAGACAGCTCTTCTGTTTGGCCACTGGTAGCACCTTCAGGCTTGGTGATTTAGCTCTGAACCCTCTATCAGCTGTCTAGCAGATGGAAGCTCCTGTAGAAATTGACAGCAGGTGGGATGTTGCATTGAGCTGTTCCAACAATAGATCTCTGCAAGGGGATGTGACTGGGCAGTGAATATAGGTACAGACAGTAGGTAAAATCAATCTTGCCTGGCTAGTCCCTGGCTGTCTGCCCCAAGGGACTTATGCTTTTGATTCCAGCCTAGCACTGCAGTGTTGTGATGGGGTACCGCTCCAACTGATGGGACTGTTCCCATGGCGTGTGGTGGCTGCAGCCATGACAATTGAGCTCAAGGCACTAATGGAACTGGCTGCTCAAGGGGCAGAAACATTTCTTGCTGGAATAGTACCTCTTGCCTGCCAGCAGCTCTGCTGGCTTAGGACAGGTGTGCGAGCCCAGTTAGCACTGGGGGAAATGGAAAACCCAGTGGAGATGTAGGGGGCCATTACCTCTTGGTGGGGCAGTCTTTTGGCACTCCCTTAGAATGGTGCTGTGCAGAGTGGGGTGAGCAGAGCACTGTAGCTTGTGATAATGGGCAAGACCTACACCATGCAGGGATCTCTAGACTCCAAAGGCAGCAGGTGATGGGTGGGCAGGGCCAAGCTATGAGGCCAGAGTGACAAGGCTGCTGAGAGGCCAGAGTCTGTCTGCAATGGACTCTACTAACCCATTGAGATTAGTATTGGGCAGCCCCAGGTTTTAGCTTGCCAGGCTCTAGCTCACAGGTGACTTACCTGCTCATGGGTGGTTCCAGGTACAGGTGATCCCCTGGGTCCTGGCAGACAGCAACTTCGTGCGAAGCCCATCTCAGCGGCTTGATCCCAGTAAGACTGTCTTCGTGGGGGCCCTGCATGGGATGTTGAATGCGGAGGCCCTAGCAGCTATCATGAATGACCTGTTCGGAGGGGTTGTCTATGCTGGTATTGACACGGACAAGCACAAGTATCCTATTGGTAAGTGTCAGCCCTTCATCTCCTAGGGCTGCATGTAAACATCCCCTTGATGCTTCTGGCAGGGCCCTGCCCACTCTGAGGGGCAGAGAGCAGACCAGCCACTCTGCAAACAAGGACGCACCCTTGCCCCAATGGCTGGACTGTGCAGGGGAAGGGAAGAAGGTGAAAAAGGCTATCTGGCTTCCCAGGGCAGAGTCCTGGCAGTGTGTGAATGTGGGAACTGAGCTGCACTCAGTCAGAATCAGGTGTGCAGCTAGGAAAGCTGGTGGGACCCATGACAGGCCTGCAGCCCCTACCAAAAGGGCTGTTCTAAACTGTGTCCATCCCTCTTCCCTGGGAGGAAGGGTGCCACAGCACTCTTACTTCACTCCTCCTCTGCTTTCTGGGACTAATCTCAGCTGTTCCACCACAGTGGATGAGTCATTCTCTAATTAGCATTTGCTTGATGCTGCTTAGGGCTGACTGGAATGAATTGTGCTATTAGCCCCAGGGGCTATATCCCCTGAAAAGGCATTTCTTTGGGCTGAGGTCCACAGTGCTGTTACAGTGGGCACTGTAGGTTGCTGGGGGCAGAACCAGTCCTGGCTGGCTGTCAGAATGCCCCATCTCCTGATGTTCCCTCTAGCTTTCTGCCTCCTGCTGTCCTCCCTGCTGTGGTTCTAGACATTCCAACAGCTGGTTACACTGCCTGTTCCCAGCTGAGTCCTGGGGCTATGTTTACGCTTTGGGAGATGGTCCCTTCAGTTCTGCTCCCGCTGCAAAGATGTTGGCAGCAGCTGGTGCCATGTCAGACTCGGGGAGTGAGGCTGACTGAGAACCTGAGGCCAAAGGAAGTCTTGTCTTCTGCCTGACTCCAGGGCAGGTGGCTCCACCTCCAGAAGGGGAGTGATGCCAGAAGGGCAGCATGGCAGGTGGAAGATGGCATCTGAATCCCTGTCACTCACAGTATCTGCACCTCTGACTGCAGAGCTCAGCCACTCCTTCCCTGCAGATCATGGCTGTAGAGCACCTGATGCTAGTGCAGTAAGGTGCCTTCACACCCAGCTCCCTCTCCCTCAGACAGCCCCCCTGAGATCCCTGCTCAATCTGACTGAACTCCATGGGGAAACAGCCCTACCTGCCCCTGTGGATCCTGTGCGTAGGTGCTGAGCTTCTGCAGTGCCTTTCCTTGATATCTTGCCACGGCTGGCACTTGGGGGAGGGGAGACTAAGCCTCCAGCCTCTGAGATCACTAGCCATGGGAAGTGTTTTGGCGCAAACCAAGCCCAGTCTTGTTCCCCTGTGAAGCTGGATTATGGGGACAAACTCCCAAAGGGGAAATGTGTGATCAAACCAGGGCTGGATTCCCACCTTCACGGAGTGCAGCAGGGCAGATTGATGCAGAAAAGACCACGTGTGGACCTGCTGCTTGTGTTAGGTGTGCAGGGACACAGGGAATTCTTCCTAGGGGGAGAAGGGCCAGTATCCTGAACCAGAGTTTGAGAATCAAGTAGTGAAAAACCAGGGATGACTGAGCAAGAGTGTAAGGACTACTGTGAACTATGCCTGGAGTCTGCAGCTGTGCTGGAGGAGAAAGCTTTCAGTCCTTGCACACTTTTCCAGACTGCAGGATTGGAATAGGGATTTCCTGCCATTCCTAAGACTGGGAAGTGTTGGGCTGTTCCTAGCTGCCAGTGTGGGGCACAGTGTCTTAGAGTCCTGGCTTTCTCCAGCTTCTGTTTCAGGTTGCTGTGCCTCACCACAACCTCCACCTCCTACCCCAGCACATGGCAATTGGGTGATGAGTAGCAGCTTGGATATGGAGGAACCAGCAGGCAGTAAAGGGCTGCTAGGCCTACCGTTTCTTCCACCCCAGGTTGCATTCTGTAGGAACTGCAGGATTCTCATTATGTACCAGTCAGCTTGTCTCTGGTGGTGATCCCAGGACATGTGCCTATCTTCATGGACTCATACCTGAAAGTTGCCTCCTTGCTTTACTGGCCCTTCACAGACAGCCAAGTCCTGAGAGGTCTCATCTTAGCCCCTTCCTTCCAGCATGTGAGCTGTCATCTGCCCCCCTCTGGGCTCCTGCATGCTGTCACAAGCAGTGATACCATGGGTATATGGGCCCCTCTCAACCTATAAATCACATGGCCTGAGGGGGTCTCTATGGCAAAAGTGGGATTCAGATCAGTTTCATGCTGGTATACTGGGCTTTGGTCCTTGGATCAGAGGCTCAGGCAGCTGGGAACTCTATCCTAGTGATACAATGGGGAAGTGTTATAGAAAACTGAGGCTATTCAGAGTAATCAGAAAAGGCAATTTCAATCCTGACTCCCGCGAGATGCATAGAGGAATTCAGGTCACATGGCAAGCTGGAGCTATCTGTGAAGTACAACAGGAGAGAATACCTATTCACAAGTCTTAGCTAGAACAAGTGCCAGGTCAGTAGCTGCCCTCTGATGCCAGTCTCTTTGACAGCAAAAAGCCTGCCTATAGTGTTGATCAAATGAGGTCTGTGCTCACTGCCCAGAGGAGGCACTTGCTGGGTCTGGGCAAAAATTTCAGAGCCAGCTTTGTCCCAGCCCCCGTCTCAGCACCCTGTGGAAACATCACAACATGAACGAAATCAGCTATTCTAGATTTCAGATCACAGCATTACAACCCACTCCCAATGCTGTTCCGAGCCTCTGCACATGGGAGAGAAGTAGAACAGGACCCTATCTGAAACATGCAAGTTCCTAATGGAAGCTTATCTTCAGAGCATTCCCATTTTACCATCCTCTGACAACTTTTGTTTTGCAGACCAGTGGAAGCCACCTTTTCTTAACTTTGATTGCTACCATTTGATCGTGCATGTGCTCCCAGGGACTCTCCCCAGCATCCTAGTGGCGGTAACATTGGCTTTAGGGAAGAAGGAAATTCACTTTGGTCATGGACAGTTTCTGATCAGGATTCTGTATGGAGGAAAGCTGAAGCGAACACTCTAGGAACCATCCCACTGTATCTTGGATTCAGGACAAACATGTGGTACCAAGGGAATTTGGTTACAGGATTCATCCTCATCTCAAGCCTGCAAGTACAAGCACTCTTAAAGAACATGAATGGAAGATGGAGATGCCTACTATGAAAAACCAGTTGGTGTCACAAACGAAAGGCCAGTCTGTGGTGCGCCTACTGGGAATTCTGATCTTGTATGGCCACAGCCCATAGTGCTTTACCATTTTGCTTGGACAACTCCTATCCATAGCAGTCTCATGTATTGAGAACTGCTAAACAGCCACATAGCCGTCAGTACATAAGTTCACAAAGTTCTGCATGTTGGTCATCCAGTTTCTTCCAAAAAAGTACACGGTGTTGGCAGAACACTGCTCCTTGCCTTAGTGCATCCATGGAGACTTGCATAGAAAAACCCCTTGTTTTGGATCATCCTGCTTCCTACCCTGGAGGCACACTATGAAAATCCCATTGTAATGGATCCATGGACCTGAGCTCAAAGACTGGAGAAATATATCCATGTATGTCTGAACTTTCTTCATGGATCTGACCCACTCTGGAGACAAATGGATTATCCAGCATAGATGGAAACTTGGCATTGGAGTATTTGGGTTTGTCGCTAGGTAGAACTTGCCTTGCTTTGCAGTAGAAACTTTCTCTGAGTACAGTTAGGCTTGGCAGGACTTGACTTTTATTTTTTCTCTGATAGAATAGTGATGGGCATTTACCAATCTTTAAATTCCCACAATTGTGGGATGTGGAGGGGTCAAACAACTAACAGATGACAGTTCTAAAGCTTTAACTTTTGAATCTCGACAACGTCACTTGTCAAAACATGCAAACTCATTCTCAAACTGTTCCTTATTGTGCCTGTCTGTAAATCATGGTTATCATTAGAAACATTATTTCCTCGGTTTGTGCACACAGTGAAATTGTTGACTTATACTGATAACAAACCCTTCCAAGCCCTTGCATGGTTAATGCACCTAGTTTAGCAGAAAAGACTTGAATGATTGTGGCTGCAGAAGCTGTCTCAACTGGAAGG
This sequence comes from Gopherus flavomarginatus, assembly GCF_025201925.1. Classification (NCBI taxonomy): domain Eukaryota; kingdom Metazoa; phylum Chordata; order Testudines; family Testudinidae; genus Gopherus; species Gopherus flavomarginatus. The sequence goes on from NC_066625.1 coordinate 51,095,214, forward strand.
AAGTCCAGGAGGCTGGGTATCCTGACTGCCAGTGACTGGTCTGCTTCTGCCCCCAAGCAGGCAGTGTACCCAATGTATCCTCCCTGCAGAACCAACACTGGAACGGACTTTACCATAAACCACATTGAACGCTTATGCTGTGCTTCCATGTGTTTCCATGAGTTTGGAAGAGGGGGAGGCATAGCCACACAGCCTTGATATTCTTCTGGTGGAACATGCGCTAACTGCCTCATACTAGGAGAATTAGCCTTCCTGCCATGGGGGCTTTTCCTTGGGCCTGGAAGAGCAGAGCCTGGAGATGCTGCAGTTCAGTTTTTGGGGTGGTTCTGGGATTAGCTTAGTGGCAGCTCACCCTGCAGGTTCTCTCCCAGCCTCTGCTTAGTTTCCTCTTGGCGTTGCACTAATGGTCTGGCTCATTTCAGGATCTGGCCGTGTTACCTTTAACAACCAGCGCAGTTACCTGAAGGCAGTCAGTGCTGCGTTTGTGGAGATCAAAACCACCAAGTTCACTAAAAAGGTAAGTGCCTGGCCTGGTGCGGCAAATGGCAGCAGGCTCTACTTCTGGGCGCTCTGTCTGATACCGTTAGTCTGCTGGCTTCCCATGGCCCAGCCTCCGGCCCTCTGCAGAGGAAACCAAACAGGGGGACTGCCAGCTCCATGCTCTAGTCAGTCCAGTCTGTTCCTTGGACTCATCCACTGTAACAGTCATCTGTCCAGAGGCCTGGTTGGGATCCTCTCAGGGGTTGCTGATGCCTGTCAGAAGCGTGTGGTGGGGTGGAAAGGACGAGCAGCGCTCAAGCCTGCCTCCGGATCTCTGTTCCTGTCTCTCATGGCAGCTTGATCACCTGGCAGTCAAGCTGGGCCTTGGGGTCCTGAGAACAAATTGCGTTTAGGCTACAGGATGTAGCCGTGACTGCATCATCAGGGGTCATCCACACCCTAAGCGTGCTGGGAACACTGACGCTGGGCCCTCTGCTGTCAGGGTTTGCTCCTGAAGGGCTCCTTGTGTCTGGCAGTGTCTGCACTCCAGCACAACTCCAGAGGTGTTGGTCAGTGCTCCAACTCCAGTACAAGCCCTGGGCTGTCTGCACTAAGTGGTTGAGGTTAGGTCAAGGTTACCCTGCCTAATGACCAGCCCTGAGATTTCCAGCTGGAGGCAAGTGAGACAGGATGTCTGCCAGTGCCAGGAATGCTGCGGGGAGATGTCTGAGAGGCTGTGCTCCTGGAAATGTCCTGTCAGTGCTGCTCCAGAGTGCCAGTGAGAGAACAAATACCAGAAATGCTGTCCCTGTGTCTGTCCCTGGGAGTCCCTCTTGAGTAGGAAAACTACTATAGAGCTGGTTCTAACTGCAGGGACCCAGGTTGCTCACTCAGTCAGTGTGGGGGAAGTGGGACTGCCAGCGGTCCTGCTGTGGGTGGGTGCTGGTAACTGTCTCAGGAGCTGGGTGAGTTTGGCAGGTGGGGTGCTTAGGCAGTCTTTCCCCACTCCCTCAAGCTGTCACTCTGCCTCCTGTTAGACAGTAGCGCTGCTCAGCCCATGCCTGTGCCAAGAGCTCTGGCCCAGGGACAAGCAAAAGCTGCCTAGTGTGGGGAAGGGACCCTGCAGCTGGGATTGGCCTCCAGGCCTCACTGGGGCCCATGGGTCAGTGGTGGCCCAAGAGGTTTTCCACTCAAACAGCTGCAGTCTGCCCTGCCTGCAGAGGTGCCTTTGATGTGCCTAGGGCACATGCATAGGGCCTCCTGCCCCCTCTTAAATGACACCTGTGTTGGGAGGGGAGCACAGCCTATCCTCCAGTGCCATCCACACTGCTGCAGCATGGCATGTACCCTTAGGATCATCTGGCCTCTTCACCCTGGGGTGAGTGGTGAACCTGAGAGCTGGGTGATCAGGCAGGTTCCCCATCTGCAGGCACCTAATATCCCTCATGACCCTGCGCTAGAGCAGCCACTACCCATGGCCTGGGGAGCGAGCATCTCCAGAGACTATTGGTCAGGACATATCTGCTCTCAGGGGCAGCCTGGTACATGGGCACTGAGTGCAGTGGGTACCAGCCAGATCTTCCTTGACCTCTTAAGACAGGCCACCTGACTTGAGCAGAGGTTGCAGAGGAAGATGGAGGCTTTGCTTCCTATAAATGGGGTTTCTGGGACTCCCCATACAGCAGTCTGGGAATCTGACCCCCACTTGTGTTACAGGATGGCCTTGGCTATGTCACCTGAGCCTGATGGTTACTGGCCTCTCTGAAGGTCAAGAGCTTGCCAGGTTCTGAGCTGTGCTTGAGATTTCTTCAGTTTGTCCCTGGGGCCCTCAGCACAGGGTGGTTTGGGCCCTTTCGCTCTGCCCAGAGAAGAGTGACTCCAGCCCCCTGCCACAGTTGGTTAGGTACCCTCTGTAGGGAGCTGCTGCTCCTGGATTGTCTGCCCCAGTCAGTCCAACAGGGAACAGGTCCCCCAGTCCAGCCTAGATGGGCTTCTGGAGAAGTGACAGTTATTCCTTTGATCACCCTGGGGTCCCCAGAGCTGAACTTGAGTGGTCTGTTTGCAGAGGACAAGCTCTCAACACACCTGGTCTGAGCCTGTCTGGAAATAGTACTCAGAACTGGATCCCCCTGGAGCCCTGCCAGTCACACTGTCCCACAGTGCACATAACCTTCTCCAAACATAGCAATACCTAAACAATCACCCTCGCTGCAGAGCTGTTGCTGCACCACCACAGGTCCAGCCAGGTGCGAGCTGCAGCCAGAGCAGTGCTGCTCCTGACATGGCCTGACCTGCCCAGTGTCCTGATTTCAGCCTGATCGACTCTCCTTGCCCTTGTGCAGGTTCAGATTGACCCATATCTAGAAGATTCCATGTGTCAAGTCTGCAGTGCCCAGCCAGGTCCTTTCTTCTGCAGAGATCAGGTAACTCTGCCTTCGGTGGGAATCATACCTTACCAGCTAGCTATGCTCCAGTCCACGAGCAGGAACTTCACATGCAGCATGTCCTTGAGTAGACCGGGGTCTGCCCCCACAGCTCCTGGGCAACACAGCGGCAAAGGGGTGCACAGAGGGTGCTAGCATGCTTGGCATTTAGAGGTCTGCCACAGAATAAGCATTCCCAGTGCCAATGCACATCTCACTCCCGGTCAGGTGCCTCAGACAACTCCTTTGGGAGATCCAGATGCCTTCCCAGCCTGCATAGTTAGAGGACACTAGCCAGGGCTCGGGGATGGGGATGAATATGCACTTAGGGGCAGGACAGCCCCTTGGTACAGCACATTGGGGCAGGCAAGATGCCATCTTTTGAGGGTTTTTTCATGCAGAATGAGGAACAAGTTTACTGGCCGTGGGTGGAGGCAATAACTAGGACGATTGCGCAATGTGATCATGCCCACTTAACACCAAGTCCTGGGAGTGTCTGGTCTGCAGGTAGCCAGGGACTGCAGACTGGAGCCCTACAGCCTGCTGCATCTGGCTCTGAGCCAGATAAAGTGGCCCTGCTGAGCTAAGTCAGTGATGTATTTGAGGTCTGATATGCAAGCCACCAGGGCTAGAAACAGACATAAGCTACCTGCATGTGAGGACTAAAACAATATCTGTATTGAAGTGGGGTCTGGAGGCAAGAAGCAAGGTAGGAACAGAAGAGCCTTAATGCAGGGCTCACTCTGTCGTGTTCAGTGTCTTGAGACCATTTCGTAGTTGCACAGTTTGAAATGTTTCCAGATTGAAACAAGCTCAGCCAGGGAACATCTTCTGGACCCTTCATCAGGGGAGGATCCAGCAGCCAGGTGCCACCACTAACCTAAACTGAGTGGTGACAAATTTGTGAGGCTGATGCAAAAACATGGTTCACTCCACTGTTTGACTGGGATGCTAGTACTCCCCTGGAAGGAACAACTCACATGTGGTAGAATGGGGGGATCAAGCTGCCTTGAGCTCTCTAGGAGAGGAGACCATAGTCTAGAAACACTGATCTACAAGCCTTGTACAATACCTGTTTGTGAATGTGAACATGTGGTCACTAACACCTACTGTACCACTATGAAATAGGCATGGCCTGTGCTGCAAGCTGCAGTCCATGGATGTAGGCAGCTGGGCGCTTGGAGGTGCTTTCCACCCCAGAATTAAGGAGTGCACTCAGATGAGCTTCTGTATTCTACACTTTTTATTTCCTTTTATTGAAGGGGGGCAGATTTCATTTGGGAATGGAACTAACTGCTCAAGAAAGCTGAATTCAGCAGTTACTTTAACTGTAGCCCCCTCTCAAAGTAGTACACCTCCGGGATGTAAAGGTTTCCTGACCAGGGAGAAGACTGGCTTTTTTTTAAGTCTTCAAACTCACAGACTGGAACCTCTCCAATGTGGCCTGCAGGCTCCAGCAGTTTTGGGGCCAGGTCTCTCTTGGCTCCACCTGCCACCCCCAGGCCATTTAAAATGGCCTGGGGGGCCAGCAGCACAGCAGAGCTGAGTGGCATCTGCCTGCTTGCTCCATGTGTCTGCTGGTCCCTCCCTGTGGCCCCAGGGCAGGGCTTTGCCTCTCCATGCTGCCACTGCCCCGAACACCCCTGCAGCCAATGGGAAGCTGCAGGGGCAGTGCTGAGGGCAGCAGCATGCAGAGGCCCCATGCCCACCCCACCTTGGAGCCCCAGGTAAGCACCACACCCCGCAACTCCCTCCCAGAGCCTTGAACAGGTGGGGGGTGGAGTGTTGGGGGGGGCAGGTCCTGGGCAGCATGAGTGACATTATTGGCCCACCGGGAGAATTTGAGGACTGGCACTGGTCCAAAGGTAAATTGAGTGAGACTCCTGCTTTAAACCCTCACTTAAATACTACCAGTGCAAGGGGCCAGCGTAATGACCCTGGAGACTGATGTCCCCTCGCTACGCACATACTGAAGCAGCATCACAACGTTCCCTTTGGCCAGAAGTGAAAATAGGCCGGTACAGTCCAGTATGGCATACTGGCAAGAGCAGTATGCTGTGCCAGATTGGACCGGCTTCTGTGGTGGTGATTTAAAGGGCCCGGGGCTCCAGCTGCTGCAGGGGAGTTCCAGCAGCCGGGATCCCATGGTGATTTAAAAGGCCCAGAGCTCCCCCTGCAGCAGCCAGAGCCCTGGGCCCTTTAACTTGCCCCAGGGCTCCCAGCTGCCTCTACAGCTGGTAGCTCTAGAGTGATTTAAAGGCCCTGGGGCCCCCAGCCACAGCTGGACCCCCAATGCCTTTAAATCTTGAAAGGCCCCTCCTCTTCTGGTTGAGGCCATGTCCCCTGCTCAGGACTCTGGCATACCAGTAAGTCCTCTAAGTTACTTTCACCCGGCTTCTAGCTGTGACCCCTCTGAAACTCAGTCTCTGTTCAATCCATGCTCTGAATTCCGTCAGGAGCAAAGGCCTTGTCTATTGACACCAAAGAGATGATTGTAGATGCTGGATCACTCCTGGCATGCTCCAGTTAACTGGTTGGTAGAGGCAAGATGGCTTATCCCATAAACCAGTCTCTCTCCTTTCAAAAGACTGAGCTGCTTGCAGCAGTATTCCCCCACCCCCCAGCTCTGCTGTGAACCCCTTCAGTAATCCCTGCCTATTTCTCCCCACAGGTCTGCTTCAAGTACTTCTGTCGCTCCTGCTGGCACTGGCAACATTCCATGGAGGTCCTGCGTCACCACCGCCCACTGATGCGCAACCAGAAGAACAGAGACTCCAGCTAGAGAGGCAGCAGATGCACCAGGACCTGCCGCAGTTACAGGAGAAAGTTCTTTTGTTAACCTGCCAAGTGGAGAGAGCACGAGCGTGCCTGCCAGTGCCAGACCCAGACTGGGAACGCGCTTCCTGAGGACTAATGGGGAAATCTTACATTCACGTTTGCACTTGCTGGTCTTTATTTGTTTCTGCACTAATGCACAGTGAATTTTGTCGGGTTTTGTTTGGGGTTTTTTTGAGGGGGGAAGGGCCCCTCAAACAATTCTGCAGTTCCCAGACTTTGGTTCCTCGTTTGCTGACAAGAAGCAAAAAGGACCATGTTTTGAGAAGGTGTCTATGCAGATGCCTTCACCTAGGTTTTTTATTTATTAAAGGCGCTTTTTTACATTCCTTGCAATACTGATGGTAATAATGCAGGTCTCATTGGCTCCATTTTTTGCAGTTGCCATACAGTGCCTTTCCATTCATTTAACCCCCATCTGAACGGCATAAACTGAATGTTCAGCTGGCGTTTTTTACTGTAACAACAAAGGAGACTTTGCTCTTCATTTAAACCAAATCATATTTCATATTTTACGCTCGAGGGTTTTTACCAGTTCCTTTTTACACTCTTAAAACGGTTTTTAAGTCGTTTGAAACAAGAATTTTTCTTTCCTGGCAGCTTTTAACATTATTGCAATTTGTGTCTGGGGCTGCTGGTTAGAAGACAAGTTTCACAGTTGTGAATCAAGGGGTTTGCAACAAGAAAAGGACAGGATTTTTGGATTTGAAACTGGACCGGATAAACGATCTCTGAGCTGCTGTATATAGTTTTAAATAGTTTGTTTGCACTTTTTTAAGTTGCACTTAAGGGGGGTTGATAGAGGTTTTTAATCACAGTCACAGGACTTAATTTTCTTTTGTAACTGAGCTAAAAGGGCTGCGTCTTGGTGGGCAGACAAAGGTTCATAGGAGCCCTTTCTCTTAGAGGGGACAAGTACCTTTCCCTTTGTTTAAGAAATGTAAAAAGCAACAGTGCAGTCAACTGAATGCTGCTGGGATTTGAGAACTTTATAATTTATTTTTTACTTTCCCCTCTATTGGAAGCTGTGTGCCAAAGAACCAGTGTCATATTTTTTTTCCCTTTTTCCTGCTGAGCTGATGTTGTATATCCCAGCTGCTCTTTGTGGGGTTTTTGTGAAGCTGTGTGTGAAGTCTCTACCTCATTGTAGTATATGCAGGCAAGACTGCACTCTCCTACAGATGCGTGGAGTAAGCTGTGGTGTAGTTTTTGGCACATAATAAACACGTTGCAGCAGTTCTTAGTCTCTCTTTAATGGGGATGTGCAGGGAGGTGGAAGGAGCTGCATGGGAGAGCACTGGGGAAACTTCCCTGTTGAACAGTAGTTCTGTGCACAGGAACTAAGGCCTTGTCTGCACTGAAGTAGTAGGAAAACTGACTGTGGGCTGTTACTGGTGTAGGTGCTTCTACCAGAATTCTGGTTATTCTGGTTCAGCTGAGCTACACTACTTTACAGTGCCTACTACTAGAACAACAGCATAATAATCTAGCCCAGAACTAGGGCTTGTTGACCTAGCTGTGTCTCCCATGGTGTGAGACTTGCACATACTGAGAGAAGTAGTTGAGCTGACTAACCACCAGTGTAGATGCTGCTAGGTGGATGATAAGTCTTCTGTTGACCTAGCTATCACCTCTTCAGAGCACAACTTTATTTCAGTGATTGGGGATTGAGGGGGGGGAGCCCTTCGGTTGTGGTAGCAAGCATTTACACCACAGCACTCTGTGCTGCTGCAGTCCTTTCGTGAGGATGTAGCCTGAGTTTTTTCCATGCAAAACCCAATTAGCAGATGTTTTACTGTTCTGAGTGCAGCCCAGGCCTTAGGAGCTTTGATCACTGCTCTTTCCTGTCCTTACACAAAACCCACTCCTGAGTCTACAAGTGGGTCCCAGAACAGCTGGGGAAGGATATGGGTAGGCATGAACTCCACATTCCTCCCCACAGGGCCCAGCTGACTAGCTGGGCTCTGAAGTTGGCTTTCCTCTGTGGCAGTTCATTGCAAGTCACAAGGCTAGGTCCGCCATGCTTCCCTTCACCAATTTTAGCTGGGTCTGACCTGATGGCTTCAGTCACAGACACCCTCTTGGGACTGTCACCTGATGTGCTGAAACTACATCTGAGCCTGTTTTCTTTGTCAGCTTGGGACTCCAGAACCTTACCTTGTTGAGCCAGACGTGCTAGTTTGCTGCAAAACAGACCCAGGGTCTGAACCACACCCCCAAAGCTGCAGACTTCACTGAAAACAGCTCAGCAAGTACTCTGTCTCCGGCACCCAGACACTCTGCTCCCAATGAGATCCAAACCCCAAATCAGTTTTACTCTGTAAAAAGCTTATACAGGATAAACTCATAAATCGTCTGCCCTCTATAACACTGATAGAAATGCACAGCTGTTTGCTGCCCCAGGTATAAATCACTTAATCATTTTATTAACCCTGAGTAAGTATAAAAAGTAGGATTTAAGTGGTTTCAAGTAATACCAGACAGAACAAAGTTACCAAGCAAAATAAAACATGCAAGTCTAAGCCTAATATATTAAGAAACTGACTATTAAATCTGACGCTCAGATGTTCCAATAAACTTCTTTCACAGACTAGATGACTCCTTAATCTGGGCCCGATCCTTTCCCTGGTACAGTCTTATTAGTTCCAGCTTAGGTGGTAACTTGGATTTCTCATGACTAGCAGCCCCCTTTCAGTTCCACCCCCTTTATAGCTTTGGCCCTAGGTGGTGTGGAAGCAAGGAAAGAGGGTTTAAGGGCAGCCATTTAAGTGTCAGAGACAGAGCAACTGTTCTGTCAGCAGGAATCCTTTGTCTCTTTGGCTTCCCACCCCTCCTTCTAAATGTAAAAGCAACAGGTTTAAAATAGATTCCAGTATCATGTGACAGGATCACATGTCCTGTGAGACCCCTAGTCTCCATTCTGTGCTGGTCAGCCTTGGAAGTACCCTGGAAGTTTGGCAAGTAAACAGCCATTTACAAGTGACCTGATTCTGAAGCACCCCTAATGGCTTCTACTTACTCTTGTATTACTGACATAAATGTTCTTTTCTTAACTCCAGACAGAGAAATAATACATGCAAACAAATGGGATGAACATACTCAGATCATAAGCTTTGTAGGGATACCTTACAAGAGACCTTTTGCATAAAGCATATTCCAGTTATATTATATTCACTCATAAGCATATTTCCATAAACATATGGAGTGTAATGTCACATTGGCCCTTAATTACATCTCCTACATGGAGGAATCAGCTCCCTGCTTGTGATAGAGCATGACCCAGGAGCTACTTCCTATGGGCCAGTGCTGTGGCTGCCAGAAGAGATCAGCTGCAGCTCCTTGCAGAGCTGCATTTCAATTCAAACCATGAATGCAGCAGTGAGTGATGGGTAGGATGAGGGGTGCTCAGCCCAAAGGAAAAACAATGGGGAGTCCCTGTGGCACTTCAGAGACTAACACATTTGGCAAACATTTAGCCTCTGACAATTACCTGCCAAATGTCCCTCTGCCATGATGGAGGAAGGATGGGGGTAGACAAGATGATCCTGGATCAATGTGCTGTCTCTTGGGAAAGATAGCCTGTAACCCTGCGTTGCATAGCATAACATCTTGTGATGTTTGCAGTGTTTTTGTCCCAGCATATTAGAGGGACAAGGTGGGTGAGGTAGTTGTTTAGTTGGTCCAATAAAAGATCTCGCCCACCTTGTCTCAGGTCATTTCAAATGCTGACTCAATAGAACTTGTCTGGTGAAAGTACAAGGTACGTAGATCAGGTGAGGATAATTGCTGGAGGAAATAGTGGAAGAGGAGACTTTATCCATATATGATGGACATGTCCCCTATTATATTGGATGTGATATCCTAATCAGTTAGTAACTCTTGCATACAGATTACCAAATGGTGATTTTTGGAAATTCTCCTGTCCTCTTTCTAGCAGAAACAGCTGTGCTCAAAGAAACTAAGAATTGACCTGACTTGCTAGCTGGTTGGTAGCCTTATTGGGTAAAGAAATTGAGAGGAACAGTTTTTTAATAATTAAAAAAAACAACCAAAAAAAAAAACCTAGTTGCCCTTGGAGAAAAAAATGGTATCAAGCAAGCTAGACATATGCCAAATACAGACTTAAACTTTTAGTCACCATTTACCCACGCAGCAGAGTGCCCTGGCCTGTACAATTCCATTGTTTAAGTCTTCAATGATAGGTTTGACAGTCTGGATTTGTGAATATGAACTGACATGTTTGTATCAAGCCTGCTATAACATAGAATCATAGAAGATTAGGGTTGGAAGAGACCTCAGGAGGTCATCTAGTCCAACCCCCTGCTCAAAGCAGGACCAATCCTCAACTAAATCATCCCAGCCAGGGATTTGTCAAGCCAGGCCTTAAAAACCTCTTAGGATAGAGAATCCACCACCTCCCTAGATAACCCATTTCCGTGACTCTTTGGAACCCTCAGGTAATTGAAGGTCTGCTATCAAATCCCCCCTCACTCTTCTCTTCTGTGGACTAAATAAGCATAGTTCCCTCAGCCTCTTCTCATAAGTCATGTGCCCCAGCCCCCTAAACATTTTCATTGCCCTCTGCTGGACTCTCTCCAATTTGTCCACATCCTTTCTGTAGTGGGGGGAACAAAACTGAATGTAATACTCCAGATGTGGCCTCACCAGTGCCACAGAGGGGAATAATCACTTCCTTTGTTCTGCCGGCAATTCTCCAACTAATACAGTCCAATATGCCATTAGCCTTCTTGGCAACAAGAGCACACTGCTGACTCATATCTAGCTTCTCATCCACTGGAAACCCCTGGTCCTTTTCTGCAGAACTGCTGCTCAGCCAGTCATGAGCCAGAGTATCAATTCCTGCTGCTGCTTCCCTCCTCTGCATAGGTCATAGATTCCAAGGCAAGCAGGGACCACTGTAATCATCTAGTCTGATCTAATGTATCGCACAGGCCCAAGAACTTTCTCAGATAATTCCTAGAGCAGATCTGGTCTCCATCTGCTGGAACCACCAGCACTATTCTGCAGGGAAAGGATTTGGGTGGGACCAAGCCCTGGTCTGACCCAGATCATCACCTGCCAGATCTCTGCTGGTATCAGCCTCAGGGCTGCTGCTGTGAGGAGACCAGTGTGTACTGCCCTGGAGCAGGCTGCATCTGCCCACGGAGAAGCATTGCTACAAGTTGGAGCTTTTGTCATTAACCCTGACTGAGCTGAAACTGCCCCCCCCCCGCAGAAAAAAAAATCTCGCACCTCCTGCTCTACCCTGAATGTGCCTGTCCCACAGCCCTCCTCCAGCTGGAACAATGCAGCCCACGTGCCTGCACAGCACACCTTGGCCTGTTCTGACATCTGGACACTTTTAGCTCTGACCAAAACTAAGGCTGACTGGCCAAATCGTGATTCCCTCAAGATAACCAGCATTTTAGAATGAAAAGCCAGGCTCCCTCCCTCTCACTTCCCCCTTTGCTGGATTTAATTCTCACAAACTATCTCAGATATTTCTATTACTGTCTAGATCAGTGGTTTTCAATCTTTTTAGGCTTGGGACCCATTTGCAAATGTTTACAGCCAATAAATAGTCAGGGGGTGGAGGCTCTGGGGTGATTTCAGTCAAGTCCTGCCCAGCACTCACCCCACTGTGATGGCTCCTGCAGCTCCTCTGCTGTGGGGCTGGCTGGGCTTGGCTCTTTGCTCCAGGGTTGCAGCACAGCTTAGGTTTGGCCTGACTGGACCAAATTTATGCAAGTGGAGTTGTGACCGGGAGTTGTCACTCACATTTCTTACCTGGACTCCTGTCATCATGGCAGCTGGGCCAAACCAGAGTGGTGCTGGGACCCCAGAGGTTGAAGTGCCTGGAGCAGTGAGGGACAGGTGCTGCCAAGTGACCCTTTGAAACATTCTGGTGACCCCAGTTTCGGGTCCTGACCTATGGCTTGAGAAACCCTGGTTTACAGGATCTAACCGCCCTTACTGCAGTAAACTCATTGCTTCTTGTCCTATCCTCCAAGATTAACTAGAACAATTTCTCCCTCCTCCTTGTAACAACCCTCTATGTACTTGAAAACTGTTATCGTGTCCCCTCTTCTCTTTTCCAGACTAAACAAACCCAGTTCTTTCAATCTTCCCTCATAGGTCATGTTTTCTAGACCTTTAATCCTTTCTTTTGCTCTTCTCTAGACTTTCTCCAATTTGTCCACATCTTTCCTGAAATGTGGCACCCAGAACTGGGCATAATATTCCAGCTGAGGCCTAATCAGTGCAGAGTAGAGGAGAAGAATTACTTCTCGTGTCTTGCTTACAACACTCCTGCTTATACATTCCAGAATGATGCTGGGTTTTTTTTTTTTGCATTAGTGTTACACTATTGACTCATATTTAGCTTGTGATCCACTATGACCCCCAGATCCCTTTCCGCAGTGCTCCTTCCTAGGTAGTCATTTCCCATTTTGTATGTGTGCAACTGATTGGTCCTTCCTAAGTGGAGTACTTTGCATTTGTCCTTATTGAATTTCATCCTATTTATTTCAGACCATTTCTCCAGTTTGTCCAGATCATTTTGAATTTTAATCCTATCCTACAAAGCACTTGCACTGTCTCCTAGCTTGGTATTGTTGACAAACTTTTTAAGTGTACTCTCTATGCCATTATCTAAATCATTGATAAAGATATCGAACAGAACTGGACCCAGAACTGATCCCTGCGGGACCCCACTCGTTATGCCCTTCCAGCAGGACTGTGAACCACTGATCAGTCCTCTCTGGGAATGTTTTTCCAACCAGTTATGCACCCCTTTATAGTAGCTCCATCTAGGTTGTAGTTCCTTAGTTGGTTTATGAGATCATACAATACAGTATCAAAAGTCTTACTAAAGTCAAGATAGACCACATTTTACTGCTTCCCACCTCCTTCACAAGGCTCGTTACCCAGTCAAAGAGAGCTATTAGGTTGGTTTGACACAATTTGTTCTTGACAAATCAGTGCTTACTTATCGCTTTATTATCTTCTAGGTGTCTGCAAATTGATTGCTTCATTATTTGCTCCATTATCTTTCTGGGTACAGAAGTTAAGCTGACTGGTCTATAATTCCCCAGGTTGTCCTCTTCCCCCTTTTTATAGATGGGCACTATATTTGCCCTTTTCCAGTCCTCTGGAATCTCTCCCGTCTTCCATGACTTTTTGAAGATATTCAGTAATGGTTCAGATATCTCCTCAGCCAGCTTCTTGAGTATTCTAGGATGCATTTCGTCAGGGCCTGGTGCCTTGAAGGCATCTAACTTGTCTTAAGTAATTTTTAACTTGTCCTTTCCTTATTTTAGTGTCTGATCCTACCTCATTTTCACTGGCATTCACAATGTTAGACGTTCAATCACTACTAACTTTTTGGTGAAAACAGAAGCACTTCTGCCATTTCCACATTTTCTGTTATTGTTTCCCCATCTCATTGAGTAGTGGGCCTACCCTGTGAATGTACATTGTTGTTAAAGAAATTATCCATATATATGGATCCTATGGCCTTATTTTATAGGGTTTCTCTCTGTGTTTTGGGAGGCAGATGACACGTTCGTTCCGAGACAGTTTCTGCCAGGCCCCTCCAGTGCCTCCCCCGTGTCTCAGTGTCTCCAGTAGCAGCCAGTTATCTGTCCCTGAGGGAGGATCTGACAGCATTTTGCAGACTGGTTTAATTGCTCCTCACCACACCCTAGGGCGACAGGTCCCTGTGATGACCCTGCTTGTTCAGATAGAGGCACAGAGCGGGGGAATGACACATGCATCGTGGCACAGCTGGGAATAGACCCGGGTGGCATGAGTAACTAAAACCCTGGTGAAGCCAGTTAGCAGTCACACAATGCATAACCTTCGTTAGTCACCAATGCTCCATTGTGGCTTCATCCCCATGGGGTTTATCTGCAGAGGGTTTAATTGGAAACTTTCCTCTTAAGGCTGCAGCTCGTTTTTAGCAGAAGGAGAATAATTTATAAAGTTCACTGTGGAAAAGTGAATAGAATAGGAGCTGCAGGCGGCCATGGCAATGAACACATGATCAGCGGGAGGCAGCTCGCCCTGGCTCCCAGGAGGAACCACAGGAAGCCAGGTGAACTCAGCATGGGAAATGCTTCTTACTGGGAATCAGCTGTGACAGATGCAGGGACTGTCGTGGTTTGGGAGGGACTGGCCCTGCCCAGAACGGAGCTCCCCTCAATTCTGCAGCATTTGCTTTGAGCCCATCTCTAGTTACCAGTGGCTTTTCTGCACCTCCTGCTGGTGACCCCAGTAATAACACCCAGTCAACCCCCCGTGTCTGGGCCTGCTTTCCCAGGGTCTGGTTAGCTTCGTGAGGATTTTAGAGAAACAAAAATCAGCTGCCACAAAAGGTGCGTGTTAATTATAGATATCTGTGTGACAGTGAATCTAGTGGTTAGAGTGACGGCTGGGTGGCAGGACGCCTGGGTCCTCATCCCAGCTCTGGGCAAGAGTGTGATCTAGTGGTTAGATGAGAGGCCTCCTGGTTCTTTTCCTGGTTCTATCACTGACTCACTGTGTGACTCTACGAGCAATTCACGGTGCTGCCTCGTGCCTCAGTTTTCCCCTCTGTCACATGACTAGTCCCAGTGTCCCGAGGGTGCAGGGAGGCATGGCTAATGTGCTGGGGGAAACATGCCAAGCACCTCAGGTGCTATGTGCCCAGCTGCCTGTATGCACTCACTAGCTCTGGCAGCACAGAGTGCCAGCTGGAAGCCGGGAACAGGGCTCATAGTGCCAAAGTCACCAGCTCCACTTGGCCCTATGTAGGTCATCAGCAGCTGCTTGAGCCCTGTGTCACAGGTGGGAGCAGGAGCCAGTCAGGAGGCTTCTCTCCAGCCTGCGTCTCTCCAGCCATGTCTGGCTTCAAAGGGCAATGACCTGTGGGTGGATGGGTGCTGTCTGCCTGTGGGACCCAGAGCCCATGGCCAGCCGCAGGGGACTCTGACAAGACCCTCCTGCTCTGCTGCTAGGACCAGATTTTCAACAGCCTTCCAGATAGGTTGGCAAAGCCCTAGGGGAACCTGAGCCTCTCTTGGGGTGTCTGCACTCAGTGCCCTGGGCTTGGAACCAGGTAGAGCCTAGGGCTCAGGTGAAACTTGACCATCCCCAGAGAAACCTTTGGTCGGGGCCTGTCTCGATCAGCCATGAAGAGAGGTTAGGACCCAGGGGAACAGTCAGTCCCTGCTTCCACCTGGGTTACCTGAACCTCAGCGTCAGCTGGGCTGTGTTTCCTTTGCTCTCCTTGCCTCCTGCACTTGCTAATAGCCAAGCCTCCGAGCTGGATAGTCCAGCCCCATGTCCTGAGGTTACCAGCCCATCTTACCTGCTGCAAGCAGGTACCTGCAGGAGAAATGGGACAAGGCAGCCTATCGCCAGCACAGGAGCAAGGTATGGGAGTGGGCGCAGTAGGATGGGGCTGAATGAGGTAGGAGCAAGGAGCCCTGGCCCTTTGTCTGGAAGTTCGGGGCATGCCAGGGATATGTGATCAGGCCCTAGAGAATCTACTCTGTGTGTGTAGCTGGAGATGGGGAATCTAGTGGGTCTTTGTGGAAATTTCTACAAGGGGCTGCGTGGTCCAATGGAGCAGGTACTGGCCTGGAGCCCAAAGACCTGGGTTCTTGGCCTTTCCTGTCCACACACCTGAGCTGCTGCGTGAACTTAAGCAGCGAGCCCTAGCTTTGCATTAACCCAGGTTTGTAACTGCACTCACCAGCCGCTGTTAAATATCTCTGGCAGAGATGTGGAGCAGAGCCATGTGTGTGCTGGTCTCTGTTGAAAGCTGTCAGGTTTGCTAGAGCCAGTTAGCCTGCTCCGTGCACTGCTGTGGCCTGCTGAGCAAACATTCTGATGGTGCCTGCCACACGGATGGCTGCCTGAGTCTGCAGAAAGCCTGAAGCAGAGTCTCACAAGGCAGGACACCCTGACCATTAGTAACCTCTCTGGGTGGCAGCTCTAATGGCCAGTGGAGACATTTCAGTGGCACCATGAACAATGGCACTGATGATCATTTCAGCGCATGGCATGAGGCAGGGGAGGGAGTGGAGCCTGGGGGTGGAAACGGGGAGCTGCTCCAGGGCAGGAAATGCAGCAGGAAGAAAAGAGGAAGGACAGCAGTTTGGGGATGGGCACAGGAAGCGGCAGGGAGAGGAGGCTGGGCAAGGAAGTGGGAGCTGCCTACTCAGCACTGCTCAGGGTGACAGTGAGATGGGGACAAGTAGAGAGGAACCCTGAGTGCAGAGGGCAGCTTGGCCCTGGCTGGCTGTGCATCCCTGCCTGGGCCAGTAGGGGGAGCCCTACAGTGCACTGGCGGGGAGCAAGCCCTCAATGCCGATTCTGGTCCATACCCCAGGATTAATCATGTCTAAGGCTAAGATTTAGTCATGGATATTTTTAGTAAAAGTCAGGGACAGGTCACAGGCAATAATGAAAAAACCATGGAAGCCCGTGACCTGTCCCTGACTTTTACTAAAAATACTCCTGGGGGCTCTCAGTTCCAGGGTCCCCCTTAGCTGCGAGGTTCCCTCCTTATGCCCATGGGAGCCTGAAGCTGTGGGGGTTCCCCCTGTCACCAGCAGCTGCCAGGAACTCTGGGGCTCCCCCTGCTGCCAGGGTGGACAGGAGAAGCAGGAGTCCCCCCTGCCATCTGTGGGGAGTTTCCCCTGCCGGCTGTGGTGGCTAGGAGCTGCAGAAGGCTCCCGCCGCCTGAGGCAGCTGGTGTACCCCACAGTTCCCAGCCTCCGCAAACAGCAGGGGATCCTGCAGCTCCCAGCCCACACTGGCTTACATCACAGAGGTCTTTGGACATCATGGATTCCGTGACCTCCATGACTAAATCGCAGCCTTAATCATGGCATTTGCTGGGGCCTGTGTGCAGGAGCTGGGGAGCTGTTCCCAGCGCTTGGGGGCAGAGCTGTGGCTGGCAGCACCCACCTTGGGGCACCTAGGGCAAAGGGCTTCAACTCTTCATTAAAGAGCCACCGCTACTAGGCAGCCCTGCTCCCACTCCCTAGGTGGCCATGACCCACTGAGGGGGAGGTGGTGGTGGTTGGGAATTATCCCTGCATTGTTTCGGGGGTGGGGGTCAGCAATCCAGCACAGAGCGTCCCATGAGAAAGAGGCTGATCAGAGGGGCTCTGACTGTGCGATGTGCTGGTGCTCACTTTGGGCACAAGCAACAAAGGGGCCCATTTGCGGCTCCCGAATGCCGGGCATTGTTCCAGGCCAGAAGTGAGTGGCATGGCTCAGGGCTGCCGTGGGGCCAGCAGGAGCTGAGGGCTGGTCCTGCACTGTGAAAGCTGGGGTGAGCCTGGGCTCTAGCTGCCAGCGCTCCCGGAGCTGGCTCTGTGTACCCAGCCCTGCAGCCCTTGTGACTCTCTGGTCCACAGGTGGATTCGGCTTCCCCAGCCGTGGATACCCAAGGGCCGCAGCCGCCCCAGCCACCTGCAGCTCAACCTGAAAAGAATGCAGGTGAGCAGCCTCTGGGGCAGCATGTGGGCTGGCTGCTCTGGCAGGCGGGCGTTGCTGGGGAGCCCAGTGAAGCTGGAGGGAGGTGTTTTGGGGAAGACCCATCCCCAAGGATTTGCTGCTGCAGCCCAGGGCTCGCCGGAGTAGGGCCGAACAGAAGGCCTCAGCCTGAAGGCCTGACATTGTCAGACTCCCACTGATATCAGGATGGGGCCCTTTCAAGGACACAGCCCCTTACCAAAGGAGACCCCCCCAGTGGGCCCTTGGTACTGGCCCCAGAAACTCCTGATGGCAACCCTGGCAGGGGATTTCCTGGCCTGGGCCTCGAGATGGGAGGGGCACAGGGAGCTCCCTTTCATCTCCTCCACCTCACTGCTCATCGTGCTCAAAGCCCCACCTGGCAGGGGGTTGGCCATGGCCTTCCACCTGCCTTTTGCATGCGAGTGATGTAATCACCCAGACATGGGCATTGGTGATCCAGCAGGGGGTGCTATTCCCTCAGGGTCACTACTGACCCAGTGCCCCGGCATGGCGTTAGGGTGCTGTGCTGCTGGAGGGCCCTTCTGCTGGCTGCTCCTGTCACATGTGATCATTAAAGATCCCCTGGCACATTTCCCAAGGCTGCTGTGTTAGCTCTGGGGGCCTGGGCAATTCCAGCTCAAGGGCTGCCAGCAGGTTCAGTCTGATATATTAGTCCACTTCCATTCCCCTCCTAAGCCCCAGAGCTGGTTGCATTGCACTGGAGCCTCATCCTGAGACGGTTTGTAATGTGCTTTGTTGTGAGAGGGGCAGAGAACTGGCAGAGCTGATGGGGTGACTGACTGATGACGTGATCTGTTACTTGCCTCAAGGAGAGGGCAGCTTTACGCTCTGGATTTTGTCCCTCTCTAGACTAGACAGAGCGCCAACAGAGAGAAAGAGACAACTGCATTCGCTCTGCCAGGCTGGTCACCATTGTGCAGTCCAGGGGGGCACATGGACAACTGGAACAGCTACAGTGTACGTAGGTCTGTGCCGCTGGCAGGGCATGTGGCTGGCAGTGAGAGTTGGGAACGGCTGGCGGGGGGCAGGATCCACGGGACAAAGGGACCCCTGAGTGAGGAGGAGCCAGCCAGTTCCCCCACCCCGTAACATCATCTCAGCCCCTTCCTTGGGTCTGCTTGGACAAGGAAGCGGCCCATGAGCCAGGACTGACTGCAGATGCTGACTAGACCCATAGTGGGCCACAGCCCCTCTGGCCTTAACTTACTCTAACATATCTGGATCTTTCAGTCCCTGTGACAGGGGTCCTGAGTTAGCCAGGAAATCTGGGGCAGAGCAGGGGACAGCCTGCAAGAGCAGCTCAGCGCCTGAGGACACGCTCCAATCGGCCCGGGGAAGCCCCGTAGGCTGGGACACTTAAAACTAGATCGGCTGAAGCTACAGCTGAAGTGCTGGAGGGTGAAAGTCCCACCCATCCCAGGCCTCTCTGGGGCCTGGGTCGTGTGAGCCCAACAGACAGGTCTCCAGGCCTCTCCCAAGCGGCAGCATGTGGGGAGAGATGGGCCTGAGCCAGGACCCCAGGTTGGGACCGCTATGCGCTACAGGGATTTGTCATCCACAGCCAGGCTCTGGTGTGACTCAGACCCATCGCTGCTCTGGAGGGGGCAGATAGGAGCAAGCTGGGCAGAACATTCAGGAATCCCTGCAGCGAGTGCTGAATGCAGAGGGATCCCATTGCTCTGCTCCATACGCCCCATCCACCCTCTCCCCGGCTGCCCTACACCATTCCCTAAAGGAGACCCTTCAATGTCTTAGTGCTTCTCAGGCCAGCCACAGTAGTGCCTGTCCTGCTGTCTGCCCAGCCTCTACTGCATTTATAACATCCACCAGATACAAAACCACAACTGACCCTAGAATCGGCCATGAAAGGTCTGATCCACCCCTTTCTTCTTTCCTCCACATCCTCCTCCTCTGTCCCTGTCCAGGCTCCTTCCCTGGCTGCTTGGGAAGGGGTGTGTGAAGAGGTGAGAACTTCTGGGGTTGGTCTGATTCCCTGCAGCAGGGAGTTCCACCGCTGGAGCCACCCACTGGCCATATTCCACCCCCTGGCTCCCAGCTGTCTGATGGGCCACAGCTGGAGAGAGTGGGGTGCAGGGCCTGATTCCAGCCCACAGGACCCCAGGGTGCAGGGCCAGCTTTAAGCCGATTCACCTGATTCCCCGGAATTGGGCCTGGCGCCTAAGGGGGCCCCGCTCCAGGGGTCTTCGGCACCATTTCAGTGGTGGGAGGTACTTCAGTGCCACGGAAAAGCTGGAGCTGACCTCCTGCTGCCGAGTATTCCAATCAGGCCCCCGCAGGTCATAAAGCCGGTCCTGCCCAGGTGAGGAGCAGGATGATGGAGCATGGGCAGCACCGGGGCAGTCCGTGTGGGATGAACAGAGCTCCATTTGCCCCAGCTGGGCTTCCTGGAGCTGAGGGAGGGCCTGGAGAAATGGGGGATGGGAGATGGGGCCTACGGGTCCCAGCTGGCAGTGGATGGATTGATTGATCTTCCCCCCTGCTCATCTCAGCCCAGCAAAGGGCGAGGGGCAGGAGAACCCTGCATCAGGGAGAATGCTGAGCCGCTGCTGGCCCAGTAGCATTGGGGAGGGACCTCAAGGTGGTGGCTCCTGCAGAGAGGGCTGGGCCCAGGAGGGAAGGTTAAAAGGGCAGCACGGCCCCTCCACTTGTTCTCTGCCCGCAGCCTGAGCAGTGAGAGGCATCGCCGGGAGCTGGCACAGATTGGGGTGGAAAACCAGCGGCTAGTGGGGCGGCTGAGGCAGCAGCAGTCGGAGTACGCCCGGGAGCCCTGGGAGCGTCACTGGGAGAGGGTGAAGCTCATCCGCAACGACATCGCCCGCTACCCTCGCAGCATGCGGGCCCTGCAGGCAATAGGCTGCCAGGGAGGCCAGGGGGCAGGAAGGGTCGCTGCTGCCTCACGCCAGCGCCTAGGGACAGCCTGGGCCGAGCAGTGGCTGAGTCGCTGCTGGGCTGGGAGGGCAGGGAGATCCTGAGAGCCACTGCTGTTCATTCCCTGACATCGCCCGCTTTGCCGTCCCACTTGCTCCCTCCCTGTGGTGCCCACACTCCCTTCCCTCCCCTGCCGTGCTCCCTTCTGGCCCCTCCACTTTCCCTCCCTGACTCATCCCCACACTCCCAGTGCTCTCCATCTCAGCACCCCTCTCCTGTCCTAGGGAGGGGAGAGCCCTGGTCCAAGGCTGCTTGTCCCAGCTGGGTTGTACATGCTCCATTGGGGTCGGGTGGGGCTAGAGACACACAGGCACAGATACGCTGGATCCTCTGAGGTGGGGAGCACCCACAATTCCCATTGGCTCCAGCTGGAGCTGTGTGCTCAGTTGGAAACGCAGCCCCTGAGAACGCAGGGGCAGGGGACAGGTGGGGCAGAAATTCATAGATTTCACATCAGACAGGCCCACAGTGACCTACTCTGGCCTCCTGCATAGTGCAGGCCAGAGAGCCTCCCCCAGGAGCCCAGAGGAAAGACACCCAGTCTTGACTTTGAGATCTCGAGTGATGAGGAACCCACCCTGGCCCTAGGGCCTCTGTCCCAAGGGTCGATTCCCTTCACTGTAAGAACATCTCACTTCGTGTCAGCCCAGCCCCACAAGTGCCCTAGAGTGCCCAGGCCCTGTCCCACTGAGCGCTGACAGAATTCACAGCTCTGCTGCCCCCAAGGAACACTGCACACCAGATTGCAAGCTACACCGCAGACTCCCCGCTCACAGCACGTGGATACGTTTGTAGTCAAAACAAAAGAGGATCATTTAACAGAGAGCAGAGATTCGAGAAGAAGCAAGTCAATTTAATGGCACCAAACGGTTACACATTATGGTTCCCTCCCCACTTTGAATTATAGGGACCCATATGAAAGACCCCCTATGCTTATTTTTACCAGCTTAGGTTACAAACTTTCCCAAGGCACACATTTCTTCTTGTCCTTGGACAGTTTGCTGCCACCGCCAAGTGAGTTAGACAAAGATTCAGGAAAAGGACCACTTGGAGTTCCTGTTTTCCCCAAATATCCTCCCAAGCCCCTCCACCCCCTTTCCTGGGGAGGCTTGAGAGTAACCAAAGTGAGCACAGACCAGACCCTTGGGTTCTTGGGACACTAAAACCCCAAACAGATTCTTAAAAACAGAACTTTTATTATAAGCGGGGAAAAAGTAAAAGAAGCACTTCTGTAAAATCGGGATGAAAGGTAATTTTACAGGGTAATAGAGTTAAAACACGGAGGATTTTCCTCTAGGCAAAACTTTACAGTTACAAAAAAACAGGAATAAACCTGCCTCTTAGCAAAGGGAAAATTTACAAGCTAAAACAAAAGATACTCAACACATTTCCTTGCTGTTACTCACTGTTTCTGTAACACTAGATGTATCATTTCAGTAGGAGCTGGGTTACTTGCTTGATCTCTCCCTTTGTCTCCGGAGAGAACACCCACAGAGCACAAAACAAAGCCCCATCCCCCTGATTTGAAAGTATCTTCTTTCCCCATTGGTCCTTCTGGTCAGGTGCCAACCAGGTTATCTGAGCTTCTTAACTCTTTACAGGGTGTTGATTATTTTCCTTGCTGTTGTCTCTGGAGGACTAATATCTGGCTGATTCCCCAACTTACAGCATGTTTTAGTGACAATCATACAACACAATTCTCAACACTACATATGCATTAATGATATACATATATGGATAGAGAAATGACTTTCAGCAGATCATAACCCTTCCCCTGATACCTTACAAAGCATGCTTTATATGCCTTTATATGTCATATAGAAATGGGGAATATGGGGGTTACAGGGCGCTCCTCCAAGGTACAGAATGTCACAGCCTCCATTGAGAAATAGACAGCGTACTCAATCTACGCACACCCAGGCTAGTAGAGAAGTGTCTCCTGCCTGAAAGAAACTTGTTGAACACTTCCTGGTGCCCAGCCCCATGTCGCAGTGTGAAGAACATGATCCCCAGTATAGATACATAACTCCAATATAGAAAGAAAGAAGAAAACTCTTCAATGAACTTTAACCTGTATTTACAAAACATTCTGAATAAAAAACACTCTGTGGTCTTAAAACATGACTTTCCTTGCTTTAAGTTTTGAAAATTCAGTCACTAGTTCTTTTAGATCCAGTTTCCCAGCTATTTCATGCTCTATTGACATTGTGGCAAGTCCAACAAATCTCTCTTGCACCATTGTTCAACGCAGATATGTTTTTATCAATTTTAACTTTGAGAAGCTACGTTCCCCACTAGCTACAGAAACTGGCAAAGTTAAAAGAATGCACAGAGCTATAAAAATGTTTGGAAAACAGTCTGTGAGTTTATTTTCACAAACAAACTTCAGTACTTCTTCAGGAGTGGAATGTTTCTTAAGTCGTCTTGAAAAAGCCTGAAGCTCACTACACAAATCTGTAGCATCAATGTCTTTTGAATTTTCATGACTCAATGCCGACTTCAGGTTTATACAAAATTCTCTTACCTGTTTTGCTGTTTTCTTTTGCAAGCTGTGGATATCATATAGAAAGCCAAATACTGATTCTAGCTGCTGCATCTGATGAAATCTTTCAGCAACCAAGTGAATAGCAGTATCAAGGACTGCAAAGTAGAAATTCACTTTGAACCTTTGTTTTGGGTTCTGAATGGGTGTGTCTCATCCTTCATATGAAAACTGCTGCTTCTTTTGCAGAATGCAAACTGTCTCTGGTTCAAATTCTGTCAGAAAGTCTATTTCTTCAGCAAGCTCAAGAGAATCTACAAGTGTACTTTTGAACCCTTCATCACTTCTGAATTCCTCCAGAATATTTTTAGTTTGCTGCAGTTTTTGAACAGCAGTTCAAGTTCTTTTCCTGAAGCTGCTTACTAGTGAGGTTAATCTCAAAAAGGATATTATACCACAAAATGAGTGAAGTCACAAATTTGAACTTGGAAAGGCCATTTGCAAGAGCTTCTGCATCTGAATGTGCTGTATTGCCAGATGATCCAATAAAGGTGGTATCATCAGAAATTTCAATTAGGGCATCTTAAATGTTTCCAAGTTCATAGTGAAGAGGCTTCAAAGTATCAGTGCGACTCTACCATCTTGTCTAAGTGGTTTCACAGTTAGAGAATTCACATGGTGAGTCAGAATCTCCCAACGGCGTGTTGAGCCTGAGAAAAACACATAAACACATTGCAGCAGGTCAAAGAAACTGCTTGCCTCTAAACAACATCTAGCAGCATCATTGATAACCAAATTCAGAGACTGCACACTGCAAGGAATGAAAAAGGCCCTAGGATTGATTTTCCATTATTCTCCTTTGCACACCATTGTCTTTACCCTTCATATTACTCACATTATCGTAGCCTTGGCCACATCAGTTTTCAACAGATAATGACATTGTTTCAAGCTCTTGTAGAATAGTTTCAGTCATAAATGCTCCAGTCGTCTCCTTCAGTGGTACGAAACCCAAAAAATATTCCTTTATGAGCACTTCAACATTATCTTAATCGGCAGACTTTTCCATATCCACAAAATGAATGATCACTGTCATTTGTTTAACATGACTCACATCTGGTGTACGGCCCAGTATCATTGAAAAGTATTTTGCAGAATGGGCAGCTTCTACAATTTTCTTTCTCATGGCATTTGCTAGGATTTGAACCAGTTCATTCTGCATATTTTTTCCTAAGTAATGAACCTGTGTTTCATGATCAGTAATTTTACGTAGATGCTCCTTCATGACTGGATCAAACACTGCTAGGTATTCAACAAATTTTAAAAGTTTCCTTTACCTGGAGTGTATAATTTTTCATTTCTGCCATGGCCACAGAATGCTAAATTTTGCCCACCGAAAACTCTCACTAAGCAACCAGATGCTCTAATATTTGTTGCCAATACTCTTCTTTTTCCTTGATCACACGCAAATTTTCTTCATCGAGAGATTTTCCTTTTTTCAGTCATAATTCAAGTTTTTTTCCAATTTTGAAAACATTCGAAATGTTCTGTACTTCTTTCATGTGAAGAGAGAATTGAAATGTTTTCCAGTCCTTCGAACCATTTTCAGTAATTGATGTACCAGTTGCTTGATTCCTAAACAACTTGCAGCAAAAACAAAACACAGAGTCCTTCGACACTGATTATTGTAATCAACTCTGATTAATTTCTTCACCATTAATGAGGTTCCTCTTGTAATGCTGAGTAGAGAAGTTTCTTTTATTTCCATCCTTAGGGAAGGGAAATTCACAAACTTGTTCAGGTTCATGTTCCACAAGAATTTGCTGTACGCTGTCATCACATCTGGGCCATGAAGCTGGGTCCCCATACTGTAACTTGTTTGTAACTTCCTCATCCTTTCTTCCTTCTACTTCATTTGCTTGAATTTCTGCATGTGTTTCTGAAGGTGAATAAATTTTCTTCACTTCCATTATCAGTCTGATGCTGTGAACTGCCTTCATCTAGAAGTAAGTTTCCATCATCTTGAGTTTCCAAACTGCTTTTTTGTGGATCTGAGCTACCCTCATCTCAAATAATGTACCTTCATCTTGATATTTCACATGTGGATGTGAGCTAACCTCCTCTCCAAGTAAAATTCCTTCACCTGGATGCTGTAAACTGCTTCCATCTTTATTTGGATTAAACAGAAGATATTTCAGGAAGGATCCCTGCTGTTTTGCTTGGTCCTTTTCCTTCTCAGCCTTTCATTTATGATACTCAGCCAGGGCCGCCCAGAGGGTGGGGAAAGAGGGGCAATATGCCCCAGGCCCCGCAGGGCTCCCACGAGAGTTTTTTGGAGCCCCTGGAGTGGGATCCTTCACTCACTCCAGGAGGCCCGGAAAACTCTCGCAGGGCCTGGGGCCCTGGAGCTTCTTCTACTCCAGGTCATCGTCGGCAATTCGGTGGCGGGGGGGTCTTTCCACCCTGGGACCTGCCGTCAAAGTGCCCCGAGGACCCGCAGTGGCGGTCCTTCCTGCACTTTGGTGGTGGGTCCAGGGGCGAGTCTTTGTTGGCAATTCGTGGCGCAGGGTCCTTCTGCCCCGGGACCCGCCATCGAAGTGCTGAAGACCCCAGGCCTCCTGAATCCTCTGGGCGGCCCTGTACTCAGCTCCTGAGGATTTTCTTTTTCCTCTTTCTGCCATGGGGCATTTGAATATTGTTATGTACTGTCCTCCCGACTGCCACCATTATAGCGTTAAGGATGACAGTCACAGCCATCAAATGGCTGGCGATTTAAACCACATTCCAGCCATTCCAACACATCTTTTCACTGCTTAAAAGTTCAATGATTAGTAACATACACTCACTTACCTATTAAAACAGTTAGTTACAGCATTTCCAAGGAAACACAATGACCTTTTTTGACATTATAACCCAACACTGGTTGTTTGGAAAGTAATCCCCTTCCTCATGGTTACCTGCTAGGAGTGTGACATCATCGCTTTCATAGTCTGTTAAGCGTTAACACTGTTACTTTTCTTTTATGGACCTTATTTATTACATGTGAACCAGTTATAACAAAGGAAAGTTCATAATTACACAGCCTGATAATAATGCTACAGTTTAATAACGCTTAAAGATATTCACATTTTGGATTTATAATGCTGAAAGACATTATTCTTTGGCATCAAGAAACACAATTCTCCACAGTATTCGCTCAATTCTTAACCATCTACCTGCGATGTGTGTTGATATGACCATTTGACATGTGTCAGCTCGTGATATCTCCACTCTACTTGAATTTCCGGCTATGCGACCTTGATGTATATTCGAGTTAGGTGTCATTAGCATTGCAGCTCTTGCCGTCAGCAGATGTGTTTTCATTGTGGCTGAGTTATTGCATATCAAAATTGCGGAGTAGGTCATCTTGACCCTATGTGGCAAATTGAAAATAAAATCGCTAAAATTATTTATTTTTGCAGTAAATAAAAGATTTGACATATTAATAAATTCTCAGAAATGTAGAGAAATTAATTATAATTCATATTCCCTCCGTACACGCATGGAAATTGAAATAATGACATCTTTGTTTTTTCATTTGTATTATTTTTCCATCTTTTTCTTTTTTTTTCTTTAATTTGATTTTTTCTCCCCTCAAATTTGACGCCCCATTTAACTTGTCACCCTAGGTGACCAGTTGGTTCCCCTATGTAGAAGGGCTGCCCCTGAGGCTCAGGGCATCTCTATAACCCTGCACCCTCTTCCTTCTGGCACCAAGATGCCCTTGGATCACAGCAGTCCTCGCACATCTCTGGGGGTCCCAGCTGGTCAGCAGAACCTAAAGTTTCCTTGATTGAACTCAGGCGTCCAGATGCTCCAGTGAGGGAAACACATCACTTTGTGCCAGGCCAGGCTTTAGGGGGTGCTGTGCTGCCTGGTAGCAGGCTTTGAAGGGCAGGGTGGCTAGTTTTTAATTACATCTCCTGGGAAAAAGGCCCAGGGGAGTTGTGCTTTTGACTTCAACAAAGCCAGGATTTTGCCCTGTGGGTTGAATGGCAGGAAGGCGGAGGCTCAAAGACCCCCTCCCCCGAATAGTGGGAGAGATTCACAGAACCTGGCCGGCCCTCCTTGGCTCTGCATCTCTGGGAGACCCAAGTAGGGTTGCCAACTTTCTACTCGCACAAAACCAAACACCCTTGCCCTGCCCCTCCTCTGAGACCCCGCCCCTACCCCATGCCTTCTCTGAGGCCCTGCCCCTTGCTCACTCCATCCCCCCTCCCTATGTCGCTTGCTCTCCCCACCCTCATGCACTCGCTCATTTTCACCAAGCTGGCTCAGAGGGTTGGGGTGTGGGAGAGGGTATGGGCTCTGGGCTGGGGCTGCCGACTCCGGGGTGGGGCCAGAAATGGGCAATTCAGGGTGTGGAAGGACGCTCCAGGCTGTGGCAGGGGGGCTAAGGGCTCCAGCTGGGGATGCAGGTTCTGGGGTGGGGCTGGGGATGAGGGGTTTGGGGTGCAGGAGGGTGCTCCAGGCTGGGATCGAGGGATTCAGAAGCCGGGATGAGGATCAGGGCTGGGGGTTCGGTCACAGGAGGGGGTCAGGGTCAGGGCTGACCTTACCATAGGGCAAACTGAGGCAGATGCCTCAGGTGCCAGACTGGGGGGCGGTGGGGGCCGCCACTAGAACCCAGAGTATAGAAAATTGTGTCTGCTGCTGGTGCACCTGTATTCTCTCTGCTCTAGATGCACAGAGATGGTGGAGTGCTGTGCTGGAGGAAGGAGGGCACAAGAGACATAACAGGCAGGCAGGAGAAAAGGTGAGAGGGAATAACAGAAAGCAGCAGAGCTGCAGGGAGAGAGAGGAGGAGGAGCCTCTTATGTACCTCTCTAGCACCCCAGGGAGCCTGGACTGATTAACACCAGCTTCTCAGGGAGCTTCCTGTTTCCTGCTGCTTCCCTGAACCCACTTGAGGAGAACAGGCAGTCAACTGAAGTGGTAGGAGCCAGTTAGGCCCTTAAGACGCTGATATCTTCCTTCACTCAGGCCCTGCTACCAGTCTGCTTATTTGTCTCCTTCAACTGAGTGTTGAGAGCCACTATACTGGCACAGAACAGCAGTAATGAGTGAAAGAAGAAAATGCCCTCTGGGGCAGCATTCAGAAAAAGAAAGCAATCAAAGGAAGCTTTTCTATCTAAGCAGGAAGGAGCTTTCATGTTATACATAGATACAAATGTTCACGGTGAGCCTTCCAGCCCCAGTGAGGATGTGAGTGGTGAAGAGATGCCTGATCTTCCAGTTACTCAGAGTGCAGGTGACCTGGCAGCTACCGCGGCATCCATATCTCCATCTCAAATGGATGTAACCATGCACATTCCTGAAGAAAAGTGTAGATCAGAGAAGAGTGTGGTGGAGGCACAAGAAACAGCGGCTGCTGAGTTTAGTTACTTAAGTCTAGATGATCCAGAACTGTGGACCCACTTGAGCAGTAGCCTGAAGGACTTCCTTGTACTGCATGGGCTACACCAAGTGAAAACCTTCATGTTCCCCAAAGACAATGAAAAGAGAAGTTTCCATCCAAGACGTTACTGGCATGGAATCCCCAACAGCGACAAAGTGAAGAGGCTATGGCTTATGTACCCAAAAACCCAGAATGCTGCATACTGTTTTTGTTGCAAACTCTTCCAGTCTAATGTTCCAGCCACATGGAGTTCTACAGAAACAAAGCACTGGAAAAATCTGGCTAGAAATCTGGCATGCTATGAGAAGGCAGCAAATCACGAGAGAGGAAAGAGCTTGAGATGAGACTCAGGTTAAAGGATCACCATAGATGATCAGCATCACGAGAAGATTGCATCAGAGTCTCTTTCCTGGCAAAATGTTCTGAAAAGGCTCCTTGGCATTGTGAGAATGCTTGCTACCCAAAACCTAGAACTGTGTGGCACTTCAGATCAACCTTATGTGCCAAACAATGGAACCTTCCTTAAAATTGTGGAGCTGATGGCTGAATTTGATGCTGTACTCCAGGAGAATCTAAGAAGAGTCACCACTCAAGAAATGTAC
Organism: Gopherus flavomarginatus; assembly: GCF_025201925.1. Taxonomy (NCBI): domain Eukaryota; kingdom Metazoa; phylum Chordata; order Testudines; family Testudinidae; genus Gopherus; species Gopherus flavomarginatus. Next base: position 51,123,951 of record NC_066625.1, read on the forward strand.
ACACACCACTACCTTGGAAAAACATTTCAAAATGAGATCATACAGTTATTGGCAACAAAAGTCAAACAGAAGATTGTGGCAGATCTGAAGTCAGCAAGATATTACTCTGTTATTCTGGACTGCACACCTGACATCAGCCATACGGAAAAATGACTTTAATGGTGCATTTTGTAACAACAACAGAACCTAGTGAAAATGTCCCTGCAATGGTGACTGTCAGAGACCATTTTCTAGAATTTATTGACATTGGTGATACTACAGGAGTTGGTATGACAAATGTGCTTCTTAAAAAGCTGGAAGATATGGAAATTGCGATAGCTGACATGAGAGGTCAGGGCTATGATAATGGTGCCAACACGAGAGGAAAGAACAGAGGAGTGCAGACACAGATCCGAGAGTTAAACCCTCGAGTTTTTTTTGTCCCATGCAGTTCTCTTTCACTGAACTTGGTGGTCAGTGATGCAGCATCAGCTTCTAGTGAGGCTGCTGAATTTTTTAATGTAATTCAAAGCATCTATTTATTTTTCTCTGCATCAACTCTTCGATGGCAAATTTTGAAGCAACATCTGGGAACATCCTCTCTGACACTGAACCCACTGAGTGCCACATGATGGGAAACTCGAGTGGAGGCGATACTTCCTAATTTGGTGTTTGATAGGCTTTATCAGAGGGGTAGCCGTGTTAGTCTGGATCTGTAAAAGCAGCAGAGAGTCCTGTGGCCTCTTATAGACTAACAGACGTTTTGGAGCATGAGCTTTCGTGGGTGAATACCCACTTCGTCAGATGCATGTCATCCGACGAGTGGGTATTCAACCATGAAAGCTCATGCTCCAAAATGTCTGTTAGTCTATAAGGGGCCACAGGACTCTCTGCTGCTTTTACAAATTGGGAAGATAGATGATGCCATAGTTGCCATTATGGAGGATAATGCTATGACAGGAACTGTTCATGAGAGAAGAGTAGCAGAGAGAAATGGAATCATCAGAAACATACATAACTTCAAATTTCTGTGTGGCTTAGTGTTGTGGCATGACATACCGTTTGACCTTGATATATCTGGAGCAATGGAACCGGACAAAGCAAAGTCATACCTACAGTCTTATCAGTGGGGGATTTCAAAACATTCTGAAGAGTGCATAGAAGTTGGCAGAGGAACTTCACACTGAAGCTATTTTCCCACCCATTCAAGAATACAAAAGTCACCGAAGAAGAAGACATTTTGATTAAGAGGCATGGAATAATCCCACAAGAAACCCCAAACAACAATTCAAAGTTGAATTCTTTAACCAGGTGCTAGATTGTGCTATACAATCAGGTGAAGAACGTTTAATGCAGCTCAAGGAACACAGCAGTATATTTGGGAACTTTTATGATATTCCAAAACTCCTCACCATACCTGAAGAAGACCTACACCAGCAATGCAGGGCACCAGAGACAGTGTTGACACATGATGACATATGCAATATTGATGCAAGTGATCTAGGTGATGAACTGAAAGCCCTTTCAAGATACATTTCAGCAGGATCAACTCCAAAGGCTGTTCTGGAATATATGTGCACAAATAAGATGACTATCTTCTTTCCAAATGCATTTGTTGCTCTGCACATACTTCTAACACTTCCTGTAACAGCTGCCAGTGGAGAACGCAGCTTCTCCAAGCTGAAGTTAATAAAAACACATCTATGCTCCACAATGACACAGAAGAGGCTGGTCGGCCTTGCAACTATCTCAATAAAGCATGAGCCGGCCCAGACTGTGGACCTTCAGGAAGCAATTCAAATCTTTGCAACCAAGAAGGCACGGAAAGCACCACTTTGATTATTCAAACAGATAAAAATGCCAGTGTTTACTATGCAGACAAGAAAAGTTACATTTGCTGTTCAGGCATTTGAAAGTTAAGTGTTACTTAAAATTTTGGAACAAGGCATTTTAAGTTGTTTGTTCTCCTTTATTGGGGTAGGGAGCAGAGCAGTACCATGAGAGGAGAAGAACAGGAAGAAGCAGAATTGAGACCTTTCAAAGTTTTGGCCCAAGTGAGGATGCATAGGGGAATCATTTGAGTTCCCTGCCTCAGATGCCAAAGTGTTGTGGGCCGACCCTGGTCAGGTGCAGGCTTCAGGTGGTGCTTACCTCAAGCAGCTTCTGGAAGCAGCATGTTCCCCCTCCAGCTCCTATGCAGAGGCACGGCCAGGCAGCTCTGTGCGCTGGCTTGTCCGCAGGCGCCACTCTCACAGCTCCCATTGGCTGTGGTTCCCAGCCACTGGGAGCTGCAGAGCCGGTGCTTGGGGAAGGGGCAGCATGCGGAGCCCCCTGGCTGCCCCTACATATAGGAGACGGAGGGGGAACATGCTGCTCCTTCCAGGAGCCACATGGAGCCACAGCAGGCAGAGGTGCCTGCCTTAGCCCTGCTGTGCCACCGACCGGCCTTCTAATGGCCCGATCAGCAGCACTGACCAGAGCTGCCAGGATCCCTTTTCAACTGGGCATTCCTGTGAAAACCCGACACCTGGCAACCCTAGATCCAAGCCCATGGCAGGCCTGTAGTGGCTGAGCAGGGTAGGGCTGGGCTTACTGCATGCTCTCCCCAGACAGGGCCCAAGGAACACAGGCAGGAAGCTCTGAGCAGCAGGTTCCCCTCTTCGGGAGAGGCGGAGGATGAATGCCGTGCCCCTGAGGATGGTGAAAGGAGCAGCCATGCCACACCAAGGGGCTCCTGGCGATGTGGGGCCATCTTCTCGGCAGAGGCCAGGGGAGCTGTGGAGACCTTGTCTTCAGTGATTGGCTTAGTGGGAAGGGACCGTCCCAGCCAGCGGGGCACCTCAGGGCTCTGGAGCCTCAGCCCAACAAACCACCACAGCAGCTGTGCTGTCACCAATAGGACTGGCCAGGTCGGCCGGAGCCATTGCAGGCAGGGGTACTGGGGGCTCATTGGCTGGTGGGCCACAGCCCTTTGAGCCTGTTGTGAGACATCAGGCTGCAGCTGGGAAACCCAGCGGCTCTTTGCAGCTCTAGAAACGCAGACAGAAGGCCCCGGTGCCCTTGTCCAGGGAAATGGAGCAGAGCCTGGCTCTTCCAGGCAGGTGGGTGCAGAGGAGCCGGTGGGTGCAGACGAACCGTGACCACCATCCAAGGGAGGCTGAGCAGAACGCACCCGTTCCATCCTGAAACTTTGAAAGGCGGCCACACCTCTCCCCCATGGAGTGGGGCAGGAGCCTCCATCTCTGCTCCAGAAGGTCTCAGAAGAGCCTGGAGCCCTCCCCGAAATGCTCAACCAGGGAGCCACAGAGCAGTTCCTCTCTTCCAGCTAAGGTGTCCGAGGGGAGTTCTGTGCCCTCAGCCTGGGCCTCGGAGCTCACTGCCCCAGATTCCTAGGGCTGTGGAGATGGTGTCCCTGCTGCGTAATGCCCATATCTTTGTGGTGCAAGGGACACTGGGCACACAGGGCTTCCCCTGGGACCCTGTCTGGAACCGAGTACTTCCCTCCATTGCCTTTTAGCGCTCCCTCCAATAGCAGCCTTTTCCCCTGATGGGAGGAGAGCGGAGTGGGTGTTACCTGGAGTGCTTGCCAGGGCTGGTGTCTAAGTCTATTTCCAGGGCACTGGCTCAGTCACCAGCAGGCACTGGTTTTGTGCCCCATTGTCTCCGTGCTTTGAACTGGTGGCTCTTTGAGGATGGGGGTGAGTGAGGAGTGGAGGCTGAAACCCCTTGGGGCATCTGCTATGGAGCCATCCGGGTAAACTAATCCCTTTGCCTTCTTGGCCCAGCTGTGGTCCCTAACCAGGTAGCTGAATGTTACTGTTCGGAAGGTTCAGGTGCACAAGATGCGTCTCCAGGAGCAATGAACCGGATGTGCTGTGAGGCAGAAGAAAGAGCCTGGGTGGTGCGTTCCGCAGGCTGCAGAGTGAGTGCAGCGAGCGGCATAGGGGCAGGTACAGTACCAAGACACAACACTGATCCTGTTCTTCTCCAGGGGATGGAGCAGAGCAGCAGGAAGATTCCCAGCTGGGTTCAAGCCCTTCCCTGCTGGCCAAGATAGCAGCATGGGCCCCCAGAACCCAAGGGTTGGGAGCATGGTGGGGAACGGGAAACCTGTGGGCCTGTCGCTGCTGATCGTGTCTGTCCCTTCTCTCTTAAGCCCCCACCCCCACTGGAGAGGGGGGAAATGGAAGTGCTTGCTCTGGGTTCCAGTATCCCTGGGACACCTGGTGTCTGAGTTAACTTGTGTTCCTTTCTCCTCTGGCTCTGCAGAAGTTGCTTTAATGGCTCAAAAGTCCTGGAGCAAGTAGGAATTTCTCATGCGTCTGGGGGTGAGCTCCAGCGAGGCTACAAAAGCTGGGAGAGAGTCTTGACACCAAGTCAATCTGACTGTCCAGTCAGGGTCGGCTCCAGCTTTTTTGCTGCCCCAAGTGGCGGTGAAGGGGGGAAAAAAAAAACAAAAAATGATTGTGCGGCTGCCAAAAAGGAAGTGAAGGACTGATGGACCCAACGCCAAATTCCCACCACAGTCCCGAACGTGACGCCCCAACAATGGACGGACTGCCGCCCCTTTCTGTTGGCTGCCCCAGTCACTTGCTTCCTTCGCTGGTGCCTGGAGCCGGCCCTGTGTCCAGTGCACCATAATCCTTCCTTTGCCAGCCCCCCTTTGCCAGCCCATGCCTCGTTCCTGCCTGGGGCCTTTGCCCTCATTATGGGCCAGGGGCTGCTTTCTACACTTTCTACACTTCCTCATGCCCAGACCTGCCTGCAGTGACCAGCTGGAGCTATGCCAGGCCCTTGTGGCTATTGGTGGCTCTCAGACAAAGGGGCTGTCCAAGGCCCAGGGGCTCTCAGGGCTGGTTTTACACTGTGTATTTGATTACAAAATCAATTAAACCTTTTCATTAAAAGGCCAGAGTAGGCTTCTAGTCTTGGCTCTGTCTAAGCCCCTCCCGAGCTCTTTATGGGAAGGTTGCCTGAAGAAGAGGCCACCCATCGGAGGAAGACCTTAGAGAGCTCACCTCACTCCGAAGCATGTGAAAGGGGTGGTAAGGCTTAGCGATGGGGTGTTGTCAGGAGCTGAATGGCTGGGGAGGCTCACCCCTATGGCTCAGATCTAGCCCGGTGGTGTGGAAGACCTGGCAGGAGACTGAAACAGCATGGCTGAAATTTAACCACTCCCAGAATCAAACCTAGTGCCTGTAATGGTTCCTGCTGTCACTGTGCTGGGGGTGGGCTGGGGCGAGCCCCACAGAATTGCAGGGAGACTTTGCAGGTGGGAGAAGCTCAGCAACAGAAATGGCAGATGACTATTGGAATGACTATGCGGGAGCGAGGGGTGTTCAGATGTGGAACGGGGAAGGTTTCCCTGCCTTTCTCATCCCATTTCACACACACACACACCCAGGGGTGGCTCTAGGTATTTGGCCGCCCCAAGCACGGCAGGCAGGCTGCCTTTGGTGGCTTGCCTGCGAGAGGTCCCCCAGTCCTGCGGATTCGGCAATACGCCTGCGGGAGGTCCGCCAAAGCCGCGGGACCAGCGGAACCTCCGCAGGCATGTCGCCCTCGTGGTGACCGGCAGATCGCCCCCCGTAGCTTGCCACCCCAGGCATGTGCTTGGCGTGCTGGTGCCTGGAGCCGCCCCTGCACACACCCCAGGTGCCTGGTGCAGGAAAGCTGGGGTGTGGTTGGGCTGGGGTGACCCCAGGCACTCTGACCAGAAAGCGGTGCCTGCAGGGGCAATGTCTAGGTATACCTTAGTACCAGCCACACACCACCTGAGCCAGGCCCCAGCAACTCCTGCTCATAGGGGTAATGACCAGGGGGCTTTTCATGGGCCTCTGCCCTACTAGGGGCCCTGTTCTATAGCTGTTCTGTGCGCCCATGTGCACGGTAATGGGCTAAAGTGAACGCTGAGGCTCCGGGGCTGGTTCCAATCACAACACGGGCACTGGAGTGGCGACGCTGGTGTTCCCATGGGGCGGGCGTGCTGGTGCTGGTGCTGGTGCTGGTGCTGGTGCTGGTGCTGCTGTGCCGCCAAGCCATAGCCCAGCTGCAGGGGCAGGACAGCTCTGCCAGCCCTCCCTGGGGGACAGTTACTATGGTTACAAACCTGCTCCTAGCTCGCCTGGAGCTGGGTGGCGCTGTTCACAGCTGGGCACAGCCCCTAACTCTGCCTGCAGCACCCCCCGGCGTTACTCTGGGCTTAGGGCGGCGATATTCCGCCTCCTGGCCACGGCGTGGCGCTGTGGACTCCCCGCAGTCTCTGCTGTGCATCCACCTAGCCGCTGGGTGGCGCTGTGGGCCGCCGGCGCGCTCTCCCTGGACTCACAGCGCCCGTCTGGCCGCGCCTGCGTTATAGCTCTTTTCCCGGCATCCTTTGCCCTCTTCAGCGGCCGCTGCCAATATGGTGGGTGCCGGGCGTGGCTCGTTCCCGCTCCTCAATCGGCCGCCATCCGCCCCGGGCCGGGGTTGCCGGGGCCTGGGCCGCGGTGGGAGGCCGCTGCTGCCGCCGGGGAGCGGGACGAGGCCCGTGGGGCGGGGCGGGGCGGGCAGGCGGTGCTCGTGCTCGGTGATCCTGGGGGGCCCCGGGGCTTTGGGCTCACCCAGGCCGGCTGCCCGTGTGGGGGCCGGGCCCTGCTGGGATCCCGTCGGAGGGGCTGGGGGAGGGAACGAGCCGTGGTGGCTCTGGGCGCTGCGCGGGGTTTGCGCCTAGTGCCTTAGGAGCGGCCCGCTGCGGTGTGAGGCTCCCTGGCCCAGGCCTGTCTGCCTCCCCGGGTCTCACCCTGCCAGCAGCAGTTTCCGGAGAAGTCTTGGCTCCCCGAAATGGGAGGTTTTTACCCATTCAGAGTGTGGGTATGGGGGCAGGGCCTCTAAAAATACCCCTCGCCATCGCTGCCTGCGCAAGGAGTTTGGGGGCTTGAGAGTGAATAGAGAAGCCGGAGCTCCTGAGGCCTGGGATTCCTCGGGCTTCTGGGTACTTAGACACAGAAAGCTGCAGTTTTCTGTGTATGAGGGCAGGCTTAGCATGCATGCTCGGGTCATGTTAGCCTGCTATCTACAGGTTTGCATGTAATTAGCTGCATATGTCAGGCTCATGAGTTTAGTTTTCTGAAGGAAAGTTGCTCTCTGTTACAGGGCAAAGGGCTAATGCCACCTTAGTGGCTCTTTAGGAGCTCAGCAGGAGCACTTTGAGCTGGAAGCAGAAACAGATGGGTAGGTTTTGCTGTTTCACGCTGTGATGATTTGTTCTTCAAATCTTCTAGGGACGCGTGCGAACAAAGACCGTGAAAAAGGCTGCCCGGGTTATCATTGAAAAGTACTACACGCGGCTAGGGAACGACTTCCACACGAACAAACGGGTGTGTGAAGAGATTGCTATCATCCCTAGTAAGAAACTGCGCAACAAGATAGCTGGGTAAGGCAGCCCTGGGATTTGCTGTGCTCTTGTATGAAGGTTCAGCTTCACACATCCTAGCTTTGGGGTGGTGAATATCATTCTCAGTCTGAGGGGTGAGAAGAAACTGCCATTCTGTTACAAAGGTATTAATCTATGTACATTTAGATAATGTCAGTAAATGCATCTGGAATCTGAATGTCCCAGTCATTGCTCTGACACTGGAGCCATGGATTAAGGCTTTTGGAGTGCTGAAACATCCCTAGTGAGCTAGGAAGGCGTAGATTTTAATATATCAGGGGTAGCCGTCTTAGTCTGCATCCACAAAAACAACGAGGTGTCTGATGGCACCCCTTAAAGACTAACAGATTTATTCGGGCATAAGCTTTCATGCGCATGGAGTGAAAATTACAGATATAGACATAAATATCATGTGGCATTTATGCACCTGTATATGAAATTTTCACTCCATGTGTCTGAAGAAGGGGATTTGGTTTTGTGTTTTTTTCAACTCAAGAAAACTTATGCCCAAATAAATGTTAGTCTAAGGGGTGCCACCAGACTTCTTGTTTTTGTAGATTTTTGTGAATTTTGAAGGATAGTTTCCACGTGGTTAAGTCGCTTAAATTTTTACACTGGCAAATTGACATTTGTTTGTAATATCACTAGATGAATCATATCTTTAGAAATACAATTTCTATAGAATATTTAAGCATCATGGAGTACTGCCTTATTTGGTAGATTAAGTAACATATGATCTTTAGACCTTACCCAGCATCTTAAAAACATTGAACTTCTGGATAACTTGTCCCTTGGCTTTTGGGTGGCAGGAGCAATTGATGCTTACCTATACTTACTAATTACAACTCAATCCCTGCTTAATGTAAGTGTGCTTATAGAATCGTCCTTAGGTTTGAACTCTGTTTCTGATAGACTAAAATTTCTTTATTTCTCTCCCCTAGTAGCACTTCGGAGTGTCAGTCCCTTTTAGTGTAGCTGTTTCATTACTGTTTTGCTTTAAAAGATTTTAACAAGTCTTGGCTCAGGCTCTGTGTATCTCAACTAACAAATACACAGAATTGCATGGAAATCTTTTTCTCCTTTTGTTCTGGTCTCTAGCAGGCAGCTGCCTGGTTAGCTAGTCAGACTTCCCTAGACACCGAGGCCTAGATCCTCAGAGGTATTTAGGTGCCTCTCTCATTGATTTTAAACAGAAGTTATCCACCTAAATACCTCAGGAGATCTGAGCTTGAATTACTTGGTGTTCTGGAAGTGCTAAGATGTACTTTGACATTTTAATCTCTTATGAACTCTATTTCACTGCCTTTCTGGTCAGAGCTTGCTGTATTCGTTTTCCTTGGGGCAAATCCAGTATGGGAGTGGGTGAGCTTTTACTTTGTGCTGCGATTAGTGTTGGTCACTTGCATTGCTGCAGGCTCAGGATCCCTGTACCACCTGTCTTTATCGGGGGTTGTAGAGAGAGGCTTGGAAATTAACAGAGCTGCAGTTCTCCAGCAGGCAAAGTCAGAAGTGTCAAGTTATCCTCTTGCGTACCTCTGGGAGAGAGGTATACTGAAATCAGGTGGGTCCTGGAGGCCTGCTGCTGTTTGACTTGCCTCTGCCAGCCTCATGTGTGCATTTGCAGCTGCATTGAATTGGAGCTTGAAGGAAATACCCTGGTGTCTAAGTTGGGTTGTTTATAACCAGCCTCCAAAGGCTTCAGTCACTGAACTAGGAGAGATTATGTGCTCAGCTTACTTGCTTTGAAACCTGCATTGGAAAGTGATTCTGGTCTTGTCTGTGACCTGGTCATTGATTGTGCAGGGAGAGGAACTTGTGAAAGCTTTTCCCGTGTTTGGAGGATTCATCCTCATTCCTACCAAACCCTGTAACTTTCAGACATTGCTGCTGGTCTCTTTGTTCCCTTCCTCCACCACTCCCAGAAGGCAGGACAGGAAGACCTTCTGCTGTCAGGTTATTGTGGTCTCTGGCTGTGAAATGGCAGGGTAGATATGAGCAGCTATAGGGGTTTAAATGAGACAGATACAAGGTCTCTAGTGACCCACCTCTTCCAGTATTACAGAGAGCCAGGGCTTCCAATGGGTGGGTTGAAGCTGTTGTCAGGGTGAGATATGGAAGAAAATGGGGTGCTAGTTGACCAGTTTCCGGATTCTCCCTGCAGGTATGTCACGCATCTGATGAAGCGTATTCAGAGGGGGCCTGTCAGAGGTATCTCCATCAAACTGCAGGAAGAGGAAAGAGAGAGAAGGGATAACTATGTCCCTGAGGTAAGGTTTCTAACTATACTTGGGTGTATCTCCGGCCTCTTCTGCCAGGTAGAGTGGCTCATCCTGACATGCTGGTATCCAGCTTCTGCACAGCTAACAAAGGGGCTTCCATTCTGCTTATCACATCAGCAACCAGGAGATCTCTCCTTTCCTTTCCTGAGAAATGTGACCACGACCAGGTAGCCTGAGTTAGCTGCACAGGGCTGGGATTTATGAGAAGGATCCAGGATGATAGACTGATGACTTGTCCTGAAAAATCCCCAGGGACATAGAGAGCCAGGAACTTCTGATTTCTAATCTCAGCTGTACTGCTGACTTATGTTGTGGAGCAAATAATCTCTGCCTCCATTTTCGGATCTGTCCGATGTGGAGAATTTACACCAGGGGAGTAATGTGTGAAAGCTGCGATGTATGTTGTTGTGAATCACACTGAAATTCAAGTATCCGACAAACTCCTGCACTTATCTCTGGAGCATCCGGAATGGGACAGGGCTTTCCTGAACTCTCACTTGGACAGGCAGCAGGAGAGCAAGTTGTTGCTCACTTGTCATTGCTTCAGTTCAGTTCATCCAGAAATCTTATGGCCTTACTAGCATCTCTCCCCTTCCACCCCCACTTCCACTCCTCAGCTGGGTTTAAAGGGCTCTCATCCTGAACCTGCATTCAAAAGTGATTCTGGTCTTGCCTGTGACCTGGTCATTGATAGTGCAGGGAGAGGAGCTTGTGAAAGCTTTTTCCCGTGTTTGGGGGGCTCATTCCTATCCCTACCAAACCGTGTAACTTTCAGACACTACCTCCTGCCCTCATCTCCAGTCCAGTGTGGTGGGTGCGGTAGGTGACCTCAAATTGGCTTCCAGCAAAATTATTTTTGCAGCATCGTGCAAAAGTGGCAAACAGCAACAAGCCAGCTTCAGGACTTGTCTTTAATGTGCACTTAATCCAAAGGTTGGCACTCTGTTGTGACCACAGGTTTGGTTCTGTGGCTGATCCTGTGTGTAGAGTTCAGTTGTCACTAGAAGTTTTATGAAAAACAAATGTGACGCCAGTGAATGTAATGGGAGCTTTGATGTCACTGGGTGGGCTGAGGTTGTTCCCTTCTTGATACCTGGCTTGCAGATCTCCGCTTTCCCTGGAAATGGGGAGTCACTACTGATCTGCTCCAGTCAATGATGTGCTGGCTGGGTAACACGTGGTGTAAATGCAGGAAGACTGTGCCTGTTCTTGCCTCCTTCCTGATAGTGTATGTTAGGCTGACTCCCCCACAGCTACCACCCATCATAGGACTGGAAGGGGCCTCTGGGTCATTGAGTCCAGGCCCCTGCTGTTACTGGCAATCCCATCCCTCTCATGTCTACCTGTGAGGTGTCTGCATTCTCACAAAAGTTCTAGCCAGCTCTGAGAACTTGGCACGCTAGCAACATAGGATAGCCATACTGAATCCCAGCTCCATCTCTCCCAGTGCCCTGCCTCTGGCAATGGCCAGCCCTGGAGGAAGGTGCATGTACCCTGCAGTAGGCAGATGGGGGAAGGATCATGCCTCCACCTTCCTTTTATTCTCTATGCACAAAATGTCTGGCTGCTAGCATAATGCAGCTAGTGACCTGTTACTGTCTGCGCTTCAAGGACAGGACTTGCTGTTATCAGCTGAAAGGGAGAGCCCTAATGTAGCTGTCTTCCCATAGTGTCACTGAGCGGAGAAATAACTCCTTTGTACTCCTGTGGCAGGCAAGGGAGTTTGGTTGTGGGTCACTGTTGCAGTAAGAAACTCTAAAATAGCCTTTTGGCAGAACCGCTTGCAAAACAGTAAAACTAGGCAGATTTCTTGCTCCCTTTATCAGACAAATGCCTGCAATTGTCATTTAGTGGCAGATGAAAAATCACTATTTACCCAGAGCCCTTAAATATGAAGCATGTACAGGAACTCATGGCAAATTATTGGCTGACTCCTGCCAGCTCCTGCACTGGGGGTTTTGGATAGTCAGTGATAAATGCTTGAACTCTGGAGCAAGAGAGAGTCTTCTTGGCCCACTGTACTACGTCTCCTGCTTCCTTAGGCCATAGGGATGCTGTTAGAACTTGGAGATGACCAAGGTTCATATATGCTGTGATCCTGCCGCAAGGGCAAGATCAAACAGTTACAACAGGACAAGTAAAGCTTGTAGTGTAAGCAGATATTTGCAAAGGATCCAAGGTGGGTGAGCTCTGGAGAGGAGAGATTTAAATCAGGTTCAGACTTTGTCAAACTAGGAAATTTCTACTATTTATTACCATTTTAATTTAAAATGTGATTAGTTATAAAAGGTCCATGCTGTGGTGTTCTTTTGAAGTGACTCTTCTGATGGGGTAACTTATGGGATTTCACAAAAATGCCATAGGCAGAAAACAAACTATTGAAAATGAAGGCCTTGGTATGTAATTTAACTCTCACTAATGATCCCACTGACCTCAGTGGGGCGATTCATGGAAGGTCAAACATGTACATAAGGGTCTGCAGCATCAGGGACTGAAATTGTATTTTTATTTAATGTTTCTATTATGCAAGAACATAACTGCCAGTATCCAGTATCCAGCAGTGGCCAGTATCAGAGCTTCAGGGGGAGTGTACTGAACAAGGCAGTTGGAGTGATTCACCCCTTTGTCACTTCAAAACAGACTCACTCCAGTGTTAACAGTGAAAAGTTATTTAGACTGTTGATACACTGAAAAGCTTCCCAGTACCTGTTATGCACGCAGGCCAAAAGCTTGACTACTGAGCTCCTTGATGTCTGAACACCTGGGGCTTTTGGACAAAATCACACCCTCAAGTCACTTAGGCACATCAGTCCCATTGACTTCGAATGGCAAACTGTGAAGGGAGGAGCGTAGCTAGTGGAGGTGGTTCAAATATAGCCTGGGCTTATCGTTGTGTCGGAGTTTGTGGTGCCATCACAACGGTGATAATGAAGCGTGGCACGTGTCTCTCTCAGCTCAGAGGAGTACTTTAAATGAGACTGCTCAGCAGTCTCATAAAATTCTGGGAACAATTGAGAAACCTGACTAAAGCGGGTGCCGTCTTTCTGAACTAAAATACTAAATTTAACCAATGTTAAGAATGGGGGTAAAAAGATCTGGAGCCACCTTGTAAGAATGCAGGAGTGTTAAAGGCCTCATTCTTGAAATCTGGACACCAAATACTTTTTCAAGCTTTTTCTTGTGGCCTGCGGCTGGTTACTCTGCTATTCACTGGTTCTGAACTGAGTGATGTGATTCCGGTGACTGCTATGGCTCCTGGCAGCCAGCAGGATGTGGTGATAGAAGCAAGGCTGGTGACATCCAGAGTTAAGTCAGTAGGTGTAGCCAAAGGTGAAGGCCCCAGACTCCTTGTGTGGCACAGGCAAACACTCTCCTGTCATGCAGTAACTACCTGCTGCCTACACTGCCCTGGGGAGGGAGCAGTCTGGATTGGCTATAGAGAGATGAATTCAGTCTCAGCCCTCTACAGGAGACTGGTTTGCTGCTGCATGGGAATTGTGAGGGCAGTATCCTAGACACAGCTGGAGTTGCGAAGGTCCCATATGCTTTAGGGAAGATGGCGGAAGGCAGAAGAGACTGTCCATGCTGAGATCTCCTGCTCTGCTCCCTTAAAGTGTTTTATGGCTGGATTCTTAGTGCACTTCGCAGCTCTCCCCACAGTATTTATGGGGCAAGTGGAGCATCCCCAGCAGTGGAATGTGAGGGCAATGAGCTGTGGTGGAGGCTTGTCCCTGCAGAGGTGGCTGTTCGTGAATGAGAAGCATTTGTCTTAGCTCAGGGCTTCTCAAACCCTTCATTCCTGTTTGGTGATGTGAGTTTAGCAACTGGCCTCAGGGAGTCGGCGCCATGTTAGCAGGCAACTCCCTGGATTGGCTGGGAACTCGCAGGCTTTGTCTGTAGGGACCCACTCCAGCTTCTGACCATCTCTGAGTGGAGTCTGAGTAATGCTAGACTCCCAGAGCTCTGTGTGTGATGTTTAACACAGTGCATCCATGTTCTTTTTTCCCTCTGCAGGTCTCTGCCCTTGACCAGGAGATCATTGAAGTTGACCCAGATACTAAGGAAATGCTGAAACTGCTGGTGAGTGTGGTCTCTTCAGAGAGATTGGCTTGTGCCTTCACTCTTCTGGAGGTGGAATCTCATGGCCATCATAGCTCAGTGCAGACTGAAGGCCTTGTTCAGGCACCAGGGAGAGCCTCCTAGCAACAGCTGTTTGGAGGACTTTGTTATGGGCAGGTTTCCAGACTGGCCTCTGTAGCACGATTATTATGAATTGTCCGGGAAAAAAATCCCTCCCCCCACCCCCCAACAGTGGCTGGAAAAGCTTTGCTAGAAGTCTGCCAGCAACAGCATTCTGACCCTGCTAGCATGGCTTTCAACTGCGATACAGCTAGGCAGTTCTTCGCCTACATCTCAGGGAGTCAGAAACCCCCAGTCAGCACCTGAGGGCCTCTGTGTGTCCCTGTCTGTAAAGCGGGTAACAGTGCTCACCCACCTCTGTGCAGAGCCCTGGGGCCAGTGGGGATGATGTATTAGTTATACCAGGGTGGTGCTGGGGCTTCTGAATTGAAATATGTTATAGCCAGCACCCCTGAGCACGATCAAGGGCCACAACCCTGCTAGAAATCCCCGCTCCAGCAGCATGAAAGGGGGAGGGGCAGGCTGCTTGGAAAGGACTTTGCCGTGGACTCACTAATGGTGACGAACACACATGTTCTCTTCCTTCCCTGCCCACCCCCAGTCTCTTCTGTACCAGCCTCTAGGACTCAGTGTTTGGTGCAGTTTTCCCCAAGCTCTCGTTCCCACTCAGAGTTGCTTTTAGCTGCACAAGAGCCTAGAAGCCTGTTTTTGTTTTGGGTCTCCCCTTCTCCACTGGGACATGTGCGCTGATACCAGAGCTGTGCTCAAGGCCTCCTGCCCCTGGTTAGAACACAACCCCTACAGAAGCAACTGAACCATGGGTGAGCCTGTGAAGTCCAGATTCCAGCCCAGCTGCTGGCATGTTAACTGTGTAACTTTCACAATTGGGTGCATCTCCTGCTCCAGTCCAGTGAATGCTCAGCCAAGCTGGTCCCTAAGTCCCCACCCTCCTGTGTGTCACACTTGCAAGCCTGTTGGGACTCACTGCTGTGTTGTGACATAGACTCCCCCTCCCTGTCTCTGCAGCACGGCCTCCTGTCTACGGACAGGCTGGAGGACTCGCCCTCTGTTCTCACTGGAATTCAGGGTAGATGTTTGCGTGTTGGGAGGGAGAGGTTGGGCAGAGCCTGCTGTGCTTTGATCTGGGCCCCCTGCCAGCAGAGAGGAAGGGGTAGGCTGGCATGCTGAGTGTAACCTGGTCTGTTTCCGTATGTCTTCCAGGACTTTGGCAGTCTGTCCAACCTGCAGGTCACGCAGCCCACTGTGGGAATGAACTTCAAAACCCCAAGAGGAGCTATCTGAATCCATTGCTGCGCTGTCACTTTTCCAATAAACGTGGGAAACCAAACCTGTCCCCTCTTCCGCTAGTGCTAGGGTGACGTCTGGGGTGGGGAACGCTAGACTGGCCCTTATTGCGGGAAGGAGTGTCACAGGAGCGGGAGGTCCATGAACAGTGATGTGGGCTCGGGGTGGGGTCATTCACTACTGTTTTGGTATATGGGGAATGATCTTTCTCTGCTGGACACCCACAGTTGCTTTGTTTGTGAATGCAGTACCTAGCCACCAGAGGGTGATAAACACAATGTATTGTTCTCCGAGCCTAGCAGAGTAGTTCTGGGCTCCTGGAAGGATGGTAGCTGTGCCCTGTCCCCCTGGGAAGCGGCTGCTGGACCCCTCTGAAGCTCAGCAGTTGGTCCTGAACGCTGTGTTAGTCACCAGGATGAATGTGCTGAGCAGTGGCCTGAGGGCTGTCAACAGAGGGAAGGTCTATTGTTGTAAGTGACAGTGTGTTTAAACTGTGCTAGTTCTACCCATGTAACCCCCACATGGACACTTGCATATTCCAGCACCAGAGAGTTACCCTGGGATATCTAGGTTGGTTAAATGCACTGATTTAATCATACCAGTAACTGGTAAAACTGTCCTGTGTGGACAAGCTCTAATTCCTGCCCAGCGGGTGTGGCTGTGAGCTTGCCAGCTCTCCCTTACTGTGTATCACCAGGGTGGAGGTGAGAGTCTCAGCCCAGCAGACCCCCAATACCACACTGTCTCCTTAGATCTTGGTGTTGCTCTCTGGTTCTGTGGGCTTTGTCTCCTCTAGGTCAGTGGTCTCCGCACATGAGCTGCAAGTACCACGTCATGCAGTTCCATCCATGCTGAGGCACATGCTGTTTGATGCATTACCGGATGGGAGGCATCACAGTGTGTTCATGGGAAGTGCAGACATGCCTTGTGCTAGCATGCTTAGGACTTTGACCTACCCACCATGCGGAGGGGCACACACCTTTCCCATACTCTGGGGCAGGTGTAGAGGTAGCACCCTGCATGCATTGAATAGTACTCCATTCCCAGTTCCAGTCAACCATGGTAGATTAGCAAACTAGGAACACCGCGGTGGCAGTGTGTGCTCTGAGGCCTGACATTGCAGCATGGGGGCACTTTACCTTCTGTGAGTCTCAAGAGCTTGCAGCGAGGCAGGGGGAAGCCCAGAGGAGTTGTGGCACTACATGAACGCAGCACTTTCTGTAATAATTTGTTCAGTTACACCCTTGCTTTCAGAATGCAGAAGTGCGGTCGCTAGAGTTACTGAATTGGAGAGGTTCTGCTGGGAGTTTCTTTCCCTGATGCTCTCTGGACTAAATCTCCCTTGCAGCCTCCGTAGTGAAATGTGGCCTGGCCTGGGCTGTACCAGCATGCCTGTGGCTATGTGGGGTTTGAAAAGTCCGAGATTCAGCCCATTGTATGTGCTGTCAGTTTCTCTGAAATAAGCTGGTGAGTCCCAGTATGTGAGCCCTGCTTTCCACTCCAAATAAACCACCTTCCCTGGGCAGTCACTGCACAATCTGTCCCCTTCCAATAGCCCCAGCTAGATGGCCCGTGTCCATGGTGGCAGGGCCACTGAGGCATCCTCAGGGCTGGGGAGGAGCAGAGGAAATGAGCTGCACTGGGTTCTCTGCCTGGTGGTTGTATTTCTGCTCTGGACAGTTAAGTAAAAATGGAAGTCTTCAATCGAGTCCCTTTTGAAATGTGGGCTTCCCGTGTGCCTGAGGTGGGGGTGTAAAGATGCCCTCAGAGAGGTGTGTTCTGAGCTCTGAGTCACTGTAAAGCTCTTAGCTGCTTGGGTAGGAGATATGCAAAATAGAAGCACTTGAGATCTGACAAGGGAAACTGACTAGATCCATTTCCCAAGGGAGGGGGAACATGGTATCAATAGCACAAAGGACACAGTATCTGTAATGTCCATAGTAATCTCAGGTGTGACTAGTAATTGGGCTAATTCATGGGGTCCAAAGCCAGAAGGGACTGTTATGACCATCAAGCCTTTGCAGAATTAATTTCCAGTTTAAATATAGAGATATACCTATCTCATAGAACTGGAAGGGACCCTGAAAGGTTGTTGAGTCCAGTCCCCTGCCTTCACTAGCAGGACCAAGTACTGATTTTTGCCCCAGATCCCTAAGTGACCCCCTCAAGGATTGAACTCACAACCCTAGGTTTAGCAGGCCCATGCTCAAACCACTGAGCTATTCCTCCCCCCATTGCACTAGAGCATAACTTAAAAAAAAAAAAATCCACTCCATCTAAAAATAGCCAGTGATGGAGAATCCACTGTGACTGCTGGTAAATTTGTTCTGATGGTTAATTCCCCTCGCTATTAAACATTTACACTTATTTCCAGTCTGAATTTGTCTAGCTTCAGCGTCCACCCACTGGATGGTGTCAGACCGTTCTTTGCTAGACTGACTTATAGAGTGAGCAGCATCCCAACTGTTGGCCAGTTACCTGACCATGCCTCTTCGCAGAGCTGCTTGGTGGTGGCTGAGTTTTGCTGTAAGTTTAGGGTATTCCCAAGTAAATTCCAGTTAAAGGAGGTTTGGATTCCCTGGTGAAAACCTCCACCACTGCCAACCTGATCACTAGTGATGGGGCCAGGTAAGTAACAGCGGCTAAGGCCTGGGTGTAGGTGATTTTCCATTTCCTCCTTCCGTAGAAGCTGGGGGGTGTGCGCGCTCTCCCCTGGAGACTGTTACTAAACACCTGTTTATAGTAACCATTGTGAGCATCAGGCTGGAAAATATCCCCACAGTGCGACACTCAGTCAATAGCAGCCGATGCTGAGCTCCAGGCAGGTGAGTGACTTCTAAGCATAGGACTTTTTCCACTCGGTGTGTTGCCCCTTATACTTTCTCTCCAGCTACTGCATGTCTGTGAGGTTCACAAATCTCATGAGTCTAATGCTCTGGCACAGGCTAGGCTATGCCGACAGGCCATAGCTATCTAATGCACAGCCTCTCCAGTGACTGTGGGCTTCTCTAGGAGCTATGGCCTCGCTGCAGGAATCCCTGGGTGAGATTCCCTGGCCTGTGCTGTGCAGGAGGCTAGATTAGATCATCGCAGTGATCCCTTAACACCTGTGCAGAGCCCCACTGTATGCTGGGGGGTCTGTCACTGGAATGGCCCAGCCACTCTCCCTCCCACTCAGCTGGACAAGGCAATGAAACGCCCAGAGGTGGTGTGACTGCTGTGGTGTGTGAGGAGTGGGAGCGCTGAGCACGTTGCTCCCGCAGCTCCAGTAACCTGCCAAAGCAAGATCGGGGTGTCTGTTCCCAACCCTTGAGCATGGGCCAGAGCTACATTGGTTGTGAACTGCCTGGCTGTGAGCTCATCAATCTCTGCCCCTTGGTGCTGTGTTAACAAGAAGGGTGAGGGGGTGACTCTGGTGTAAACAGCAAATCCAGCGCCCTGCATGCCACATGATGCAACACTGCCCACCCCACCCCACCCCCAGGCTTAGGAGCCAGCTTATGGAGCAGCTAGTGGTGGGTCAGTGAGGGACCCAGCCCCATAACCAGCCTCCTGGACTGTGCTGTGTGTATAGGAGGGGCCACCTGTGGAAGAGAGGAGAAAAGGAAGATCTGGATTCTCTCAGAGCTGGGCTGAGAGAAACCCCAAAGCCAAGGAACCAAATTACGTGGGCTGTGAGCAGACACTCCCACTGCATCACCCCTGTCTCCTGCCCAGGCTGGCTGCCATGGAGACCAGCTGGGACAGCAGCCTCCACAGCTGGGCCGGGCCAGCCCCAGCTGTGATCCAAGCCACCATGTACTCCAAGGCAGTGCGGCAGGCTGAGGAAACCAGGGAAGAGCTGGAAAAGATCCGGGCGCGGATTGACCATGTGAGCAAACAGCATTTCCATACACCCATCCTTGTCGAGCTGCAAACTGCCTCTGAACAGGGATCCCGTTTTATTCCCTGCTGGAGCCCTGACCCAAGTGTGGCACAGCTTCCAGCCATAGGAGGGGTGGAGGGAGCACTGCTGCTAAAGGGAGGACTTTGTAGCCCACGTGGTTGTGAAAGGAAGCTGCTGCAGGGATATCTGCCTGAGGCTGCAGAGAGCCTAAGCCAATAGCTCAGAGAGGGCCAAGCTGCCTCACCCATCTCTACAGCAGAGAAAAGGGGCATGCAGGCCTCGCTCCCTACACATCACCCTCTGCTCCCTTCCCTCTCCTATCCTGCACCCCAGTTCAGCAGAGATGCTCCTGCTCTCCTTACTGGCTCTGCTCATCCCCATAGGTGAGGGGCAGGCAGCCACCTTCCTGGCACTTTCCCTGCCTGCTCAAGCTGGGATGCTCTCCCCAACCTTAGCAACGGGCCTTGGGCCTGTTGGGGGGGATGGGGGGTGAAGTGGGTCATACCTGGCAGTGCTCCTGGCCTTTGCTGATTAACCCTTTCACTTCCTATCAGGTGATCCAGGCCTACGAGCACAGTGAGCAGGTCTCGTCTGCCCCGCAAGCAGCCACAGAGATTGTGGAGGATGTGGTAGGTTCAACAGGGCACAGTGCCTCTCCCCGGGCCTGTTCCACAGCCCCTTGCCCCACAGGGAGAGGGTGAAACAGCTGCCAGGGCTGGGCTGTTGCAAGGAGAGGCCACTGCCCCTGCATGGGGCATAGGCGGCGGATTATATGGGCTCGAGGCGCCCGGGCTCCAGGAATATTCAGGGCTGGGGGCCATGTTCCAGCAATATTTGGAGCTGGGTCTCCCCCCACCGCGTCCCTGCCTGAATCGGGTCCCAGCCCCGGCCCCTGCAGGTCTCCCCCCACCGCATCCCTGCCTGGATCGGGTCCCGGCCTCCGCTTTCCACCCTTCCCTCTGCGTCCCCCCTCCGCCGCGTCCCTGCCTGCTCCTGCTGCCCAAGTAGAGCGGCTCCCAGCAGAACTGCTGTCTGCTGCCCCAGGGTCGTAGCGCCTGCCATCCACTAATGGCAAGGCAGGCTGCCCTTACCCTGCTCTTCTGCCCTAGCCCTGAGCCTCTCCAACGTCCCAAACCCTCATCCCTCTGCACTCTGATCCTCATCCCCAGCCAGAGCCCTCATCCCTCCGCATCATGAACCCCTCATCCCCAGCCAGAGCCCTCATCCCCCTGCATCTGAATCCTCTGCCCCAGCCCTGAGCCCCCCCCCGCAGCACAAACCCCTCAGCCCCAACCCTCATTCCCCTGCAGCCTGATCCTCTGCCCCAGCGTGCACCACCTCCACCCCCAGCCGAGCCTGCACCCAAACTCCGTCCCAAAGCCTGCACCCCTCACCCCCTCCTACACACCCACCCCCTGCCCTAGCCCAGAGCCTGCACCCAGCACCCAAACTCCCTTCCAGAGCCTGCACCCCTCACCCCTTCCTACACCCCCACCACCAGCCCAGAGCCTGTACCCAAACTCCGTCCCAAAGTCTGCAGCCCTCACCCCCTCCTGCTCACCCACCCCCTGCACCCAGCACCCAAACTTTTTCCCAAAGCCTGCACCCCTCTTGCACCCTAATCCCCAGCCCAGGACCTGCACCCCAGATCTCCCCCCTGAAACCCCGCCCAGAGCCTTAGGCAGGTAGAGGCGGAGTTTGAGGGGGCGGAGTTGGGCAGGTTCTGGGCACCACCAAAATTTCTACAGACTTGCTTCCCAAGTGGGGTAGTTTCTGTCAGGGGAGGGATGGGGAGCAGAGGCAGGACTGAAATGGTGGGGAGGCTAAGGGCAGTGTAGTAACCAATCAGGTTGGAGGCTAATTGCAGCCCTAAGGAGCCCTCCCACTGCATCCCGCCCCTCCCCCTGACCCCCAGCTCCATGCACAAAGGGCTTCAGTCTCCTGCCCCCCCAGCTCCATGCACTCAAGTCTCCAGTGTCGTCCCCGCCCTGCCCACCCCACCCATGCACACAGGGCTCCACTGTTCTCTTCCCCTCTGGCACAGCTGGTGATGATGCAACCCCAGGGCTGGGAGCTCTGGCTAGAGGGTGCCAGGGCGGCTGGTGCCGAATGTACAGAAGCAGAGCCAGGCTGTGTGGCCCTTGGCTTGCGCCCCGAGTGCTGCCAGCGGAACCCCTTTGCGGGCACCTCGCTGACTCCTCAGGGCAGATTAGCAGCAAACTGTTACATGGGGATGTTTGTGCATCCTGATAGTTCAAGTGAAAGTGTTCAACTAGGAAAATCCCCACCTTGGCAGGAGTTTTGTGAGTGGTAGGTCCTGGTGAGATGCAAATTGGGCTGGATCACCTTAGTGAATAACAAGACCCCTGTGAATTGTGGGGAGTCCATGCCACTGATTTGGGTGGGTTTTTAGCTCTTTGCCCAGCATTGTTGCAGGAGGTAGTGTGTCCTAGTGGAAGGAGCACCGCAGTGGGTTTCAGGAGACCTGGCTTCTAGGCCTGGCTCTCTCCTGGCCTGCTGGGTGACACTGGGCAAGTCATAGCCCCTTGCTGTGCCTCAGTTTCCCCATATGGACATAATGACACCAACCTCCTCTGTAAAGGGCTTTGAGCCCAGCTGATGGGAGGTGCTGTAAGAACCAGGGGTTGTTATGTTTGTAACACTCCCATGCTTGGGCCACCTTGATGCTGTATGGCAGAGATGCCAGACACCCGCCTGGACGCTACACGGAACATACCCATTTGCTAAAGGCTTGTACTGGCAAGCAAGGAAAGCCAAAGGCTCACACCCTGGGCTAGCCTAGTCTGGGGAGAGGGCAGAAGGAGGAGTCTGGGCCACATGCCACAGTCCACCTTGTCCAAACAGCTTTTGCAGGCTGAGGGGGTGGGGCGTCTCCCAACATGCAAACGCCCCTGCTGGGTGAGCTCTGGAGATCTGAGTGAGGCAGAACTGGCTCCGAGCAGCCTTAGGGGAGAGCCAGGGGTGTGTATTCGTCATACACCCCGAGCATGGGAAGGGGCACACTATTCCAGTCTCCGTGAGCCCAGAATTTCTCTCCTGGATGCCCAGGAGCAGCTGGTAGCAGTCCTGGGGGACCCCGTGAAGAAGAGGCGATACCAGCAGCAAGTGACTGTCTTCATTGTGGGATACCAGGAGTCCTGTGGGCAGCGCAGCAGCCTCCTGAGCCAGCTTCAGGAGGTCAGAGGGGTGTATGGTGTGCGGGGGTCAGGGGAGAACCTGGGGGGCCCAGAGGCAAACACCATACGCGTGGCAATGCCTCTGTGCAGAGATGCAGGCTCCAGGTTGAAATGGGCACACCTGGGGCTCACCCAGTTGGGCCTTGGTGAGCAGATGTTCCCTCTGGCCCAGGACGCAGGCTGGACTCTGACCTGTGGTTCTCTCCCTTGCAGTTCTTCAGCTGCTCTGCGGAGCTGGGGCTGGGGGAGGAGAGCCACAGCCTGCCCGACGACTTCCCCGTGCACATGGGTGACGTGGCTGGCATGGTAATACCCGGCAGGCTGGAGCCACTTTGCTGTCCCTGGGGCTGAGTGACTGGTACAGCAATGCCATGACCCCAGAGCCCACAATGCGCCCTGTCCAGTCCCACGTAGCCACTCGCCAGCTAGACAACTCCTATTTATTGGCTCTTGGAAGTGTCATTCCACTGGTTTGCTTTGGACCTGCCCACCAGCCCAGACTCCTGCGGGCCAGTTGCTCTGGGCTGGTGATGCCCCTGGGGCACTGGGAGAGATTAACCAAGCAGGACCCAACCAGGAGAAGCCAAGTCAAAGGAGGAGGGAGGCGGAGACTCCAGGGGCTTCTCCCATCATGCTGCTGCTTAGTGCTAGCTGGGGGCAGACCATCAAATGTGGGCCCTGGGCTGCGCCCTCCCCCAGCCCATTTCACCCAGGGCAATTGGCAGCCTGCAGTTACTTGTGGGCACTGTCCCTAGGCCCCTGCCCCTGCTAGAGGCTGTCTCAGGGGCTGCCCATCTCTGCCGCCAGGTGACAGCGGCTCTGAGCTCGGCAGAGGCAGCTATGTCCCGCCTGGTGGATCTGAACAAGGACATTGTCAGCTATGTGACCAGCGCCCTGGCCACACCCAGCCCCAAAAGGTACCCGCTGGGCAGGCAGCTGTGTCCACTGCAGCCTCCCTGCCTGCTGCTATGTCCTTCACCCTTATCATGTGCTGCTCCTGGCACCTGCTATCAGCCATGCTCCTGGGGTGGGTTGAGGAGACAGATTGCAGCAGAGCTGAGACCTCCAGGCTCAGGTCTCCCCCACATACAGCAACTGTGTCTGGCTGACAGAACTGTATTTCCTAGGGAGAGAGAAAGTAATGGAAGACAGAAAGGTCAGATTGCCCTATGTCACGCTGTGCCCTGGGCTGGGGGGAGGGAGTCTGGGCCTCCTGGATCTAACAGCTAAACCCTCAGGCCTGTTAGCTGAGGCCAGCAGGCTCCTGAACAACTAGCCCAAACAACTCACGGGAGACCAGTCCCATGCTGAGTGGGACCCATACAGCAGAGCAGCGCCCCTTCGGAGCAAGCTAGGTTTGACCCCAAAAGGAGCAGTGGCTGTAGCTGCAGGGCCGGGGACAGTGCAGGATTTGCGCCATCCACAACAACCAGCTGGTCCCAGAGACAGGCTGCGAATGTGACACCCCTCTGCCAAAATGGGGCTGGGTGCAGGGCAGGACAGCCAGGCTGAAGAGCTGGGCTCTGTGCTGAGGCCCCTTGAAACAGGCTCTCTGCCCTGCACGTGTGGTCCTAGTTACTCTACCCTGGAGGTTCCCCCATCTGCAGCTGGGCAGGGGCTGGCCTGGGGCACAGGCAGTGATCGAGTGAGATGGGGTTTGTCCTTCAGGAGCCACAGGAAGCAAGTGGAGAAGGCTGTAGACAAGGCTAAGGAAGAGGTGGTCCAGATCAAACGCAGGCTCCTGCAGGCTCAGGCAGGTGAGGGGCTGTGTCCCACCCCCTGTGACATGGGTATAAGGGCCCGGGCTGCACTGGGCTCTCCAGCATTGAATCTTGTGGCTGCAGCTCTCCACCATGCGTCGTGGCCCCCAGCCTGGCCACGTGCAGGCCCTGCAGCATGGCCTCTGGCAGGTGCATGAGCTGCAGTCTCCAGACCAGCCATTATGCGAGTGATGCCAGCATCGGAGCCCAGGGTGCCCTGTGAGTCCCAGCACTCAGCTTTCCTGGCCCTCCCACCCACTAGCCTCTGCAGTGGGGCTCTGGATGACCCCCGGCCTGGGGTCTTTGCTGGCAGCAGGCGGTCCCTGCTTGGGGTCCCTTGGGGACACTGCCCTGCACTGCCACCCAAGGGCCTGACAGAAGTGCCGTCTCATGCCTGGCGGCTGTCGGTCTCTTCCAGACCTGGAGATCAAGGAACGACAGCTGAAGGACCTGCAGCAGCTGAGTGAGATGAGGGCGAAGGAGAGCCGGCTCTTCCGAGCCCAGCTGGAGAGCACCCAGGTGGGCAGGGGGGAGGGATGGAGAGCCGGCTTCTGGCACTGCTGCAGCCCACCAAAGTCCTGGGGGGGGAGGGACTGTCTTCTCCCTGCTGCTGTTGCTGCCCCACCATCCCCTGGGCCCGGGTGCCCTGCTAACCAGCCCTGCCATCCCTGCCCATGCAGAGACACCTGCAAGGCCTGGAGCAGGAGAGTGGGGCTCAGCGGGCCCACCTGGAAGCCGAGCTGAGGAGCCGGGACTCGTGCATCGCGGAGCTGGATGGGTTCCTGCAGGAGAAGGCGTGGTTGCGGAGGGATGCGGCCACCCAGGTGAGGGGCCCAGCTAGCCCAGGAGAGGAGTTGGCTCCATAGGCTCTGCACCTGGCTGTGCTCGCAGGGCGACATCCTGGCATTGCACGCTGGCCCGGCGGATGGGGAGGAGGGACTCAGTGCCAGGACTAACCCCGCTCCTTCTGTCCCAGTGCAGTGACTGTGCCCTGTCCAACCCTGCTGCATGCCCAGGGGGGCTGCTCCCCTCCGGCGCGGGGGCTGCTGAGGAGGGGCCACCAGCAGGAAGGGAGCTCGGGGAAGGACTGGCAGAGTCCATGGTGCGACCTGAAGAGGGGTTCCCGAACCCAGAGGTGAGTCCCCCTGCAATGCTCGATGCCCTCGGCCTGGCCACACTGCAGACTCTCCCCAAAACTGAGGATCCACCCTGGGTGGGATGGCCGAGCTGCCCCCGTGCAGGCTGTAGAAGGGCTCGTGAGTTTGGACAGTGGCTTCTAGTGTCCTCCCTGCATGAGCTCGAGGCTTCTGCCCCTCTGCACCCCCGGAGCATTACTCCCCCTACTCTCAGCCCCCACATGGGTATTACCCCCTGCTCCTAGCCCCCCTGCCCCGTGTGAGTTACTTACCCCCATGCTCCAGCAGATCCAGGTCTCTGGTCCCACTGCCTGTCTCCCTCTATCACTCCCTCTCTCCCTCCCTACAACTCTCCCCACCCCCTTCTCTCCCTGCTCAGGACACCCCGGGGCTGGGGGCCCTGGGTGGGCCAGCCAGAGGGCTCAGGGAAGCTGGAAAGGAAGAGGAAGATGCTGAAGGGGAGCCAGCCACACACCCTGCAGGTACCTGCTGTCCAGGGCTGCTCAGCCCAGCCCCAGCTCACCTTGTGGGGAGGGGAGGCATGTGGTGAGTAGCAGCCCCTAGAAGGGCAGCTCTGGGCTGGATCCCTGAACAAGAGGCCGGAAGTGCCAGGGGATCCTAACAGCAGCTGCCTTCTCCCCAAGACCCCATTCCCCAGGGGCCTGGCTGCCGATCTGCGTGGCAGGATCTGGGAGCCAATCTGGGCGTGGGGGAGGATGTGCAAAGGCCTGGGGGATGGTACCAGAGAGGTGACGAGATCAGCACAGGGATCAGGCCCAGAGACTCACTGGGCCGGGGGGATGTGACTGAGTGTGCCCAGCCCTGCCCTGTGTGCCCTGGGCTGCATCAGTGCCAGGATGGGCAGCCTCTCCTCTAGCTGGAGGGGTTCAAGGTCATGTCCCCCGGGCAGAGGGGGCAGGGCTCCAGGAAACGCCCAGGCTGCCCTTCCTGCTGCCCTGTGCTGTTCCTGCTGGCAGAGTACCCAGGGAGCCCAGCACGCCAGGCCTGCATTGGCCCAGCCTGTGGATTGGTGCTCCCTGGGTGAGCACATAGTTGGGGAGGAAAATTTCACAGCTGGGAGGGGCTGGCACTGCAGGGAGATGCCCTCTGTGCATCAGCTGCCCAGGCTGGGTGACTCGAAACCAGTGGGAGTTAAGCACCTAAATACTTTTATTTTGTGCCTGTCTCTGCAGGGGGTGAGAGGAGCCCCAGCTGGGGCACTGCAGTAGGGAATGGAGCAGTGCAAACACCAGAGGCCTCGGCTACCTGTGAGGTGGGTGCCCTGCTGTCAGGGGGAGGGGAGAGGAGATTGGCCTGATGGGACCTCTCAGGACGGCTCTTTCTTTCCCTTCTTGCTCCTGATTTCCTGAGGATTGGGCCTGGGCCCGCACTGCCATAAGAGTGAACTGGCACCTGATTGGGGGCTGGCACCTCCTCAGGATGGAGATGGGCAGGGGCATGGTGGAGACGGGGAGAGCCAGGCAAGGGAGCTTGGCCTGCAGTTGAGTCTCGGTCTAAGTGCTGGCTTGTGTCTTCCAGCTCCTGGCCCGGCGCCTGGCTGCCCTGGAGGCAGAGTTAGCTGCAGCCCAACTGCAAAGCTGTGAGGATGCCGAGCACTGGGAGAGGCGCTGCAGGACCATGGCAGCCAAGTGGGAGGAGGTGGGTGTTTGCAGGGCCTGGCATGATGGGGGATGGGGTCTGGTTCAGGGGGCACAAGATCGCCTCGGGGAAGAGATGAGATTTCAGATTCTCCTGAGTCGCTGCCTGTAACGTTAAGGAGTGTCCAAGCTCCATGGGGCTTTCCAGGATCTGTAGGTCCAGGGGGGCTCATTGCTTGGATGCTGGGTGTGTGACAGGGCTGGGCATGGCCTGGGCAAGCCCTCCGAGCTGGGCATGCTCCCGTGGGCACGCATTGCCAGGATTATCCTCGCCAGGGCAGCTGTGTGGCCAAAATCAGCGCCTGCCCTGTGTGCGGAAGGTCAGGCTGGGGAGGCCTGGGACCTGCCCTGTGTGCGGAAGGTCAGGCTGGGGAGGCCTGGGACCTGCCCTGTGTGCGGAAGGTCAGTGCTGGGGTGGGGTCATCTCTCCTGTGCTCTAGGAGAGGCAGAGATTATGGCAGCACACATGGCACCCAGTGGAGGAGGCGCAGCACCTGGAGACGATGCGCTCAGCAGAGATGGCGCAGCACCTGGAGAC
This sequence comes from Gopherus flavomarginatus, assembly GCF_025201925.1. Lineage (NCBI taxonomy): Eukaryota > Metazoa > Chordata > Testudines > Testudinidae > Gopherus > Gopherus flavomarginatus. Next base: position 51,151,243 of record NC_066625.1, read on the forward strand.
ATCCCAGACAGGGCATCCCATGAAGCAGGTGGCCGTGGTGCAGCCAGCGCAGGGAGGGGAGACAGCTCAGCAGGTGGAGACTCTAGTGCTGCAGAACCTGCCAGTGCAGCCAATGCAGCAAGGGGTGCTGGTGCAACTGGTGCAGCCAGTGGAGCTGGTGCAGCAGACACAGCCGGTGCCACAGGAGCAGCTGGTTGAGCGAGTGGAGACAGCCCCAAAGGTGAAGTGACATCGCATGCATGGTGGTGGGGGGGGTGCAGCAGTTCAGGGCCACCGGGGGGAGGGGGCAAGTGGGGCAATTTGCCCCAGGCCCCACAGGGGCCCCCACAAGAATATAGTATTCTATAGTATTGCAACTTTTTTTTATGGAAGGGGCCCCCGAAATTGCTTTGCCCCAGGCCCCCTGAATCCTGTGGATGGCCCTGCAGCAACTGTCTGGCAGAGTGGAGGGGGCAGGGCAGTGACTTGGTATGAGCTGATCAGAGGAGCAGCATGAGGCTGAGGTGGGGGTAGGGGAGACAGGGACAGAGCAATGGGCTAGGAAGGGGATTTCAGCAGCATTTTGAATGGGGCTGGGCAAAGCGAGGGGGTGGCTGGGAGCCTGGCACCGTCACTGCCCTTTCCGGTGTCCCGGGGTGGGCACTGCTGCTGCCATGGTGACTTTGAGGATTCTTGGTCTGATTTCCAGATGTTTGCAGCTGGATCGCAGTTTACGTTGCAGGCCAGAGGTTTCCCCGAGCTGACTCTGCCCCCCACCCCTGCTGGAATAGCTGCTCCTTCCCCAGGGCCCACCAGGCATGGGGGTGCTCCCAGAGCAGGTGAGTGGGACATACTGCAGGCAGCCTTCACCAGCCCAGGCCAGGCAGGCACTAAGGGTGATGCTAGAGAGGGACAAGGACACCTGGCACAGGCATGCTGGGGGGCAATGCCCTCAGCTGATGTCGCTGGGGGTCTGCCTGAGACTGCAGGGTAGGGCCCATCATGCCCATGGCTTGCCTTGGGAAGCCAGCTCTGCCCGTGTATTGTAGGGTGGGTGGTGCTCCCTTGGCGTCCCATGCTGTGTCTCTGGGCATGTTGTCTTGTTGCAGCAAGGCCCCTGGGGGTGAAGGGATTGCTACTGCCAGCAGCGAAGGGAGCCGACCTCCTTGGGCTTGGGCAGCAGACAGCAGAGGCCTGTCTTTGGGGAGCAGACCGGTGGGAGTTCTAGGCCCTGCTCCCCAAGTGCCTGGGTGGCATTTGCAGGGCAGGGCAGGGGGTGTTGTCTACAGCAGAAGAATTTGCTCTGCCATGCCCAGACAATGCCCCCGTGATCACAGCCTCTGCTTGGCACCGTGAAGAGAAGGGGATGTGCCCAGCCAACTGGGGGTCCCTAGCCCCCCCCCCCCACTGGCACTCATGCGGGTATGCCTGGAGAGGAGCCCTGCTGTGCGCTGCTGCCTGGAACGGTGCCCACCCAGTCCCTGCCCTTCCATGGCCAGGAGTGACCCTGTCTCCACCTGACCCAGGTGCTTCCCCAGATGCCCTGTCCCAGGGCGGGGCAACCCCAGCGCCTGCAGAGGGACGCCGTGGAGCTGACAGCCGCGTGGTGGCCTTCATAGAGTCCTTGCGGGCAGGGCTTATGGCTAAAGGTAAAGCTACCGGGAACGGGGGGAAGGGCAGCAGCAGCCCCCTGCGCAGTGCGCTCCTTATCCAGCGGGCAGAGGCCCTAGAGTTAGAGGGAGCAGCCTGTTCCTGGGGCCCTGCCGCCCCACCAGGCTAGTCCTGCCTGGTCCTGATCTGCCCCATCTCTATTCGATGTATTTACCCTCACAGCCTGGGGCAGGGCCCTGGTCAGCTGTAGGCTACGTAGACAGTGTAGTGGGTGAGCTATTGGTAAATCCACTGACAGTAATGCAGGGAGCAGAGTCATAGTTACTGCAGGGCAATGGGCACCAGAACTCCTGGGTTCCAGCCCTGGCTGTGCCATGTGCTGCCTGTAGACCCCAGCCAAGTCACTGCCCCACTGTGTGGCCCAGGGGTGGTGAGGCTGAGCTGGTGCATGCACAAGAAGCACTTTGGGTGCTCCCGTAGCCTGTAGCTTGCTGCCTCCGCCTCTGGTGGCCAGACCATTTGAGTCAGCTGGGCCTTGGAGCTGCTGGCCCTGCCCTTCAGCTCAGGCAGCAGGGGCTGTGGTTTTGGATCCAGCGGGTCTGGGCGCGGTCCCTGCTGCTGCCCCATGTGCTGGTGCCCTCTGCTGAAAGGTGGCTTGCAATGCTCGTTCCTGAGCAGCTGACTCGTTAGTGCTTGGATTGCAGAGCTCCACGTGCTGGCTCGGCTCCTGGACAGCCCGTGTGGCGGGCTGATGACAGCGACCCCTGAGGACACAGCAGGAGCTGAAATCCACACGCTGCTTGGGAACGCTACCCTAGGTATGGGACTCGCTGGGCCTGAGACTCCCAGCCCGGCATGGCAAGGCTGCCCCAGGGCTCTACAGACCTGGGTGCGGTCTCCGGAGCAGCTGACTGTGAAGCTGGGCCGCTTCTCTTCCTTTCCTGGATCACATTCCTGCCAACATGATCTTGGGTGGCCTTGATTGCTCCCAGCTCTCCCAAGCAGACCTCTGAGTTTGAAATTGCTGGCATCCTCCTAGCATTGCTCCCTGCAGCCCCCTGGTACTCCTGCCCAGGCTTGCAGGAGAGGCCCATTTGTACAGCAGCTGGGCAGTTGTGCCAGGTCCAGGTGGTAAAAGCAGCAAATACACAGCTAGTGATCCAGAGCTATCAGAGATGCACTAGGATATTCCGAGGTATCTCGGTTTTGTGACACCCAGAAAGTGGAACGTCCGGCTGGAGTTCCCGCTTCACTGCCCACATTGGCACCCCAGCCAGTGCCTGTGGAACCTCCAGCCACTGCAGACCTGAGCTGTCCCCTTACAAGCTGCTGGGCTGACATCAGCTCCTAGCACCAGTGTCTGGTCCCTGCTGGGTGCAATGATCATCCGATCAGTAAAGCCCCGACTGGTCTGAGATCCCTCCCGCCTGGTGCTGCTGCTGCCTGCATTTGGATGCTGCACATTCACCCCTGGGCTCTCTCATGCGAGCATCTTGCTTTAGGATTCACTCCCCTGGGTGACCTCATAGACTCAGACTTTAGGGTCAGAAGGGACCAATATGATCATCTCGTCTGACCTCCTGCACAAAGCAGGCCACAGAACCCTACCCATCCACTTCTATAACAAAACTTTAACCTATGTCCGAGTTACTGAAGTCTTCAAATTATGGTTTGAAGACCTCAAGATGCAGAGAATCCACCAGCAAGTGACACATGCCCCACGCTGCAGAGGAAGGCGAAAAACCTCCAGGGCCTCTGCCAATCTGCCCCGGAGGAAAATTCCTTCCCAACCCCAAATATGGCGATCAGCTAAACCCTGAGCATGTGGGCAAGACTCACCAGCCAGCACTCAGAAAAGAATTCTCTGCAGTAACTCAGATCCCATCCCATCACAGACCACTGGGCATACTTATCTGCTGATAATTTTGGCAGTTGATCTTTGATTAAGCTATCCCATCATACCATCCCTTCCATAAACTTATCAAGCTTAGTCTTAAAGCCAGATATGTCTTTTGCCCCCACTACTCCCCTTGGAAGGCTGTTCCAGAACTTCACTCCTCTAATGGTTAGAAACCTTTGTCTAATTTCAAGTCTAAACTTCCTAGTGTCCAGTTTATACCCATTTGTTCTTGTGTCTACATTGGTACTAAGCTTAAATAATTCCTCTCCCTCCCTGATATTAATCTCTCTGATATATTTATAAAGAGCAAGCATATCCCCCCTCAGCCTTCTTTTGGCTAGGCTAAACAAGCCACGCTCTTTGAGTCTCCTTTCATAAGGCAGGTTTTCCCATTCCTCGGATCATCCTAGTAGCCTGTCTCTGAACCTGTTCCAGTTTGAATTCATCCTTCTTAAACATGGGAGACCAGAACTGCACACCGTATTCCAGGTGAGGTCTCACCAGCGCCTTATATAATGGTACTAACACCTCCTTATCTTTGCTGGAAATACCTCGCCTGATGCATCCTAAAACTGCATTAGCTTTTTTAATGGCCGTATCACATTGGCGGCTCATAGTCATCCTGTGATCAACCAATACTCCAAGGTCCTTCTCCTCCTCTGTTGCTTCTAACTGATGTGTCCCCAATGTATATCTAAAATTCTTATTATTAATCTCTAAGTGCATGACCTTGCACTTCTCACTATTAAATTTCATCCTATTACTATTACTCCAGTTTACAAGGTCATCCAGATCTTCCTGTAGGATATCCCGGTCCTTCTCTGTGTTAGCAATACCCCCCAGCTTTGTGTCATCCGCAGACTTTATTAGCACATTCCCGCTTTTTGTGCCAAGGTCATTAATAAAAAGGTTAAATAAGATTGGTCCCAAAACTGATCCTTGAGGAACTCCTCTAGTAACCTCCTTCCAGCCTGACAGTTCACCCTTCAGTACGACCCGTTGGAGTCTCCCCTTTAACCAGTTCCTTATCCACCTTTAAATTTTCATATTGATCCCCATAGTTTCCAATTTAACTAATAATTCCCCATGTGGAACCGTGTCAAATGCCTTACTGAAATCGAGGTAAATTAGGTCTACTGCATTTCCTTTGTCTAAATAATCCGTCACCTTCTCAAAGAAGGAGATCAGGTTGGTTTGGCACAATCTACCTTTAGTAAAACCATGTTGTAACTTGTCCCAATTACCATTGACCTCAATGTCCTTTACTTTCTCCTTCAAAATTTTTTCCAAGACCTTACATACTACAGATGTCAAACTAACAGGCCTATAGTTACTCGGCTCACGTTTTTTCCCTTAAAGATAGGAACTATGTTAGCAATTCTCCAGTCGTACGGTACAACCCCTGAGTTTACCGATTCATTAAAAATTCTTGCTAACGGGCTTGCAATTTCATGTGCCAGTTCCTTTAATATTCTTGGATGAAGATTATCTGGGCCCTCTGATTTTGTCCCATTAAGCTGTTCAAGTTTGGCTTCTACCTCAGATGTGGTAATATCCACCTCCATATCCTCATTCCCGTTTGTCATCCTTCCATTATCCCCAAGCTCCTCATTAGCCTTATTAAAGACTGAGGCAAAGTATTTATTCAGATATTGGGCCATGCCTAGTTTATCCTTAACCTCCATTCCATCCTCAGTGTTTAGTGGTCCCACTTCTTCTTTGTTTGTTTTCTTCTTATTTATATGGCTATAGAACCTTTTACTATTGGTTTTAATTCCCTTTGCAAGGTCCAACTCTACTTGGCTTTTAGCCTTTCTCGCTTTATCCCTACATGTTCTGACCTCACTAAGGTAGCTTTCCTTGCTAATCCCACCCTTCTTCCACTCCTTGTAGGCTTTCTGCTTTTTCTTAATCACCTCTCTGAGATGCTTGCTCATCCAGCTTGGTCTACAACTCCTGCCTATGGTTTTTTTCCCCCTTTCTTGGGATGCAGGCTTCTGATAGTTTCTGCAGCTGCGACTTAAAGTAATTCCAGGCCTCCTCCGCATTTAGATCCACAAGTTCTTCAGTCCAATCCACTTCCCTGACTAATTTCCTTACTTCTTTAAAGTTAGCCCTTGAGAAGTCAAAAACCCTAGTCCCAGATCTTTTTTTGTTTATCCTTCCATCTAGTTTGAACTGAATTAGCTCATGATCACTCGAACCAAGGTTGTCTCCTACAAGCATTTCTTCTATGAGGTCCTCACTACTCACCAAAACCAAATCTAAAATGGCATCCCCTCTTGCTGGTTCTTCAACTACTTGGTGAAGAAATCCATCTGCTATCACATCCAGAAAAATCTGAGCGCTACTATTCTTGCTAGCACTTGTCCTCCCAGTCTATATCTGGGAAGTTAAAGTCTCCCATGATCACACATTTCCCATTAGCGTTTACTTTATTAAAAACATTGAAGAGGTCTCTATCCATATCCAAATCAGATCCTGGCGGTCTGTAGCACACCCCAAGCACTATCTCAGGGAAGGCTCTAGTAGCTTTCTTTCCCAGTGTTGTTTTTGCCCAGACAGACTCTGTCTTGTCCATTCCATCACTTCTTATTTCTTTACAGTTAACCTCCTCATTGATGTACAATGCTGCTACACCACCTTTGCCTTTATTTCTGTCTTTCCTAAACAGCATATAGCCTTCAATACCTGTACTCCTGACCTGCCCAACCTCAACTCATGGCACCAAGATACTGTTGCCATGGGGACTTAGTGTTAATGATCCTGGTATGGAGATACCTAAGGGCTTTAGAAACACAGCCAACTCCCGTACAACACCTAGTACAATGTGCTTGGTGCTGTGTCATTGCCATGGCGACCAGTGCTAGTGCAGTGCTCCAGCAACAGAAGAAGGGGTTTTTCCATCAGGGGTGCTGGGGATGGAGGGAGAGCAACAGACAAGATCAGCTTCCACGGCTTTCAGTTTTTTACAGCTTGCTTGAAGGTATAAGCGATAATGACAAGATGCTGCCCCAGCCCCAGGACATGTCAGATCAAGGGGGAGCTGCGGCACCAGCACTGGGAAAAGGCATTGCCGTGGGTGGAGCAGGGTAAGTGGTTGGGGGGCGTCGTCTCAGTTCCCGAGCTCCCTACTGCCGGGCACACAGCCCAGCTCCCCAGTGCTCCGTGGGACCAGGTGCCTAACTGCTTACCCAGATCTTCTCCCCTTCATTTCAGCCCGTTGGCTCTGGACCAGCACCTTGTAGGAGGCCACAGCTCCCATGCTGTCCCGGTAAGGGAGCTTGGGAGGCCGGGCTGGGCAGTACAGGCCTTGGACTGGCTGAGCTGCCCTTGGCGCGAGTCAGTGCAGGGAGCTGAGGTGGCATGACGCCTCTCAAGCTGCGATGAGCAGTGTGGGTCTGAACACCCAGCATCCATCCCCAGGTCTCTGAGTGCCCAGCCACAGAGGCAGCCAGACAGCTAGCGATGCCTGTTGGTCACTAGCTGGCCAGCTCTTGTGCTCAGGATGGGCACTCCAGTGTATGTTCTGGGGCATGGCTCAGCACTGGTGGAGGGAAGAGCGCCCCCGTGTTGATTCACCATTGGCTGCAGTGGAGCTGCACACACCCTGCTGGGGGAACTAGGCCTGGGGGCTAACCAGGGCTGGCTCTAGGTTTTTTGCCGTCCCAAGCAAAAAAGATGACAACCTCCGAGAGCGCAACTGCCAAAGTGTGTGTGTGTGTGTGTGTGTGTGTTTTTTGTTTTTGTTTTTAAAAAGAGAGGTGGCTGGAATTGTGCCGCCCCAACCACGTGCTCAGTTTGCTGGTGCCTAGAGCCAGTCCTGGGGCTAACCGTCTCCTGCCATTCTTCTCCAGCTAACCCAAGGCCAGCTGATGAGCACAGGAGGGGGGCTGAGTCCCAGGTCCGAGCCTGGCAGCGCCAGGGCCAAGAGAAGAGCCCCCAGGGTCCTGTTTACTCAGCAGGATGAGCAGCACAACAGACAGGTGCTGAACCAAGGTGTATGCAGAGGCCAGGTGCCATGGGGCCTGTACCAGGTAGGTGAGCCTGCTCTGAGACACCAGCCAAGCCTGGAGGAATGGCTGAAATCACCTGCTGGCACCTCCCCTGGCATCCCTCTGCTTCCTGCATGGCACTGAGCTGCTTTTACTCATGGCCTCTAACCATTGGCAACGGGGGGGGGGGGGGGCATTTTCCCTTCATCTGGGAGATGGGGTGGCTGGAGATGCCCACCATTTAAATGGGGGGGAGGAGGAATGTCAAACTGCTCACGCTCAGATCTGAGTGTGATAATCTCTCCGGGCAGCTCCCTGCCTTGAGTCAATGGCATTGCACCAAATGGCAGATGAGTGAATGGGGCCCATCAGCTCAGAGAGGCTAGTCTAGAATGTGTCTCACCCTTTTGTCGGAGTGTCTCCAAATACCTTCCAAATCCTCACGCCTCCAAGGAGACAGATGAGTCCTAGAAGTCACATTTTACAGATGGAGAAACTGAGGTACAGCGAGGCCACCTCAGGAGTCCATGGCACTTTCCACTCCCTGCCCTGTGCTCTGACCACTAGACCCATGCTGCTTCAAGCAGGAAATGAGCTAAGAGAGCCCTGTGCCGCACCCGGCTCCGGAGAAGGCCAAGCTACGTTTAGCCCATGAGGGCTCTGCCATGATTCCTGAGTGGGCTGCCTAGAACAGCATCTGAGCTGACTACTGGGGTCTACTGCAGACCACAGGGAGGGTGTAATGGAGTGCCTGGGAACCCCAGTGTAGAGACAACAGGACCATACCTGGCTGCAGTGGTGCTCTGCTCAAGGACCATCTTTCCCCGCAGGACGCCAGCCTGTTGATGGGGAGCTTCCGATGGCTTCGCCGCCAGAGGTTCGAGGGCCTGGTGAGGGGTTACCTGGCCCATGTCCGCATGAAGGAGGCAGAAGAAACCTTGGAGCAACTTCAGGGCAGTTGTGGCTGTGTGAAGGCGCAGAGTGCGCTGGGGCGACTCCAAGCGCTGAGGCAGCAGGTAAGGCTGGCTGGGACAGCTCTGCAGCCCCAATCCCTTCGCTCCCTGGCTGGAGCCCAGAGGCGCTTTGCTCTGAGCGGGTGGGTCTGTGGCCAGAGGCAGCTAGCAGGGTGTGGATGAGCTGGGGGTCCCTTTGGAGCGTGGGGGTGCTGGGGGCATGTGTCTGCATGTGCTGGGGGCATGCTGGGTGGTTGGGGTGCTGGCACTCTGTGCTCTCCACACTGACCCCAGTTTGGTTTCCTCCATATCCCTGGCAGAGGCTCCAGCGCTGGCAGGTCGAGCGGTGCCGCAGCTGGGCAAGGCAGCTGCAGCTGGCAGAGCTGCTCAGTGAGACGCTGACGCACGTGGAGGAGCATTCAGGGCTGTTTCTGATCCAGCCTGTGCTGCCGTGGGCTGGCCGGTAATGCCCACTCACACCCAGATGGGGGGGGCAGGGCAGGGATCGGCCCAAGGGATCCCCCTGTCTGTTGGCATTGCTGGCTCTGGCAGCAGGGAGTGGGGCAGCTGTGGGCCCTCATCCTGCCCACTGTCCTCCTCTGGGCAGCTCCCACTTCCAAACCAACCCTCCGGAGCCCCTCTTATTCCAGCCTCCCTTGAGATCCCAGACCCTCCCCAGTCTCCTTCAACCCTCCCCCCATTGCAGCCCCCTGGAAGGTGGGTAGGTCTGGGCACCTGGATCATCCCCCAGCCCCCTCCCCTCCTGACAGCCTCCCCGGGGCTTTTTCCCGTCTGCTCCAGGCCGACAGCACTAATCCCTCCTGGAAGGAGCCACACGCGGCCCCAACCCGCTCCCAAGATGCTGATGCCAGTGCTGATGGGACAGGTAGGGTCTTGGCCAGCTACGACCCCTCCCCTGCCCCGGACTAGGCTGGGTGATGTCTGGAGGGGCTAGGGCTATCAGTGGGCTACCCCTGAGAGGTTCCTCGCCCTGGGGGGCCCAGCACAGCCTGGGCACATCGAGGGTTTAGGGTCCCTCTGCCCCTAGGGGGAGGGTGCTGCCTGCATTGCCACTGGCCTGTCTGGGCCACATTCATCCTTGAGGTAAGTGCAGGAGTTTGGTGTTGCTCCCCCAGATCCAGGCATGGGGCAGAAACGCAGAGCCCAGAGGGAGAGACAGTGTTGCCCACACAGGATGGAACTGGCAAACTCAAGAGGCTACAGCTCCCCTGTCTGCCCTCCGGCCTTTTCTGCCCCAGTTGTTCCTCACAGGGTCCCCTTGCCACAGCCCTTCCATGGGGGCGAAGGGAGAGGCGGGAAGCTCTCTGCCCTGGAGCAGCAGTGAGGTGCCTGTGTCTGACTGCAGGAAGTGAGCAGCCCCCTGGCCATGCAGGGTCTCCGGCTGCACGGCCCAAGGGAGGCAGGGCCCCCCAAGCTGTGGAGCTTCCCGGCACTGGGGAGCAGCGGGGCTTGGCCAGAGCGGGACTTGGAACGGCCAAGCCCACTGGTGATCACCCCACGGCTACTGGAGATGGACCTCAATGGCTACCTGCTGCAGGAGCGCCAGGTGAGGTAGGCAAAAGAAAGAACTGCACCCCCAGGCATTCCTCAATGAGCCCAGAGCCACCACTCCTCCCCTGCAATGTCCCCTGCCTCAAGGGTCTCAGGCTACCATGCTCTCTCTCCCTCACCCCCAAGGAGCCTGGAGGCTGTCCTCCCCCCTACAGTGCTGTCTTCCCATTGCCAAGAGCTGAGCGGGGACTCCATTGCCCTGACTGCACCCCCAGAGCTGAGTTGGAAATGTGCCCCCAGGTAGCCCGGGGGCGTCTGCACATGACTCAGGCCAATGGGCAGCTTGCTCTGGATGCCAACGCGCCCCCAGGGGCTGGGCTGCTCGGCCTGTCACAGGTTTGGCTTGATGCCCCAGTGGGCGTTGCAGGAGGTTCTGGCATCTGCTGGGGTGCAAGCAGAGCCCCCTGCCCTGTCCCACGAGCACCGAGTGACCGGAGTGTGTCACTAACACTCCGGCCACAGCTAAAACTGGGCAGCGTCCTGCTTGGCCCAGGCTGGGTCCCTGTATGTCCTGTGAGCTAGGACCCTGCTGTCCATGCCCCCAGCCGCAGAGCCTCGTGCTGCTCTCAATGCTCGTCCCATTCTCCCCATGCCTTGCAGCAGGAGGAGCCAGCCTGGCCCAGGCCCAGGCCCAGCCAGTCCCAGAGCCAGGCCCTTTGCAGCCTCGCTGAGGAGTTTCCTTCCCATCCGACGTGGCGTGGCCCTGATAGGCCCCAGTCTCTCGGAGAGGCCGTGAACACCCAGCTGTGGCTCCAAATCAGTTCGTGATCCCGTGGGCACATTCCAGACTCCAGGACACAGTTGGAGAAACCATGTATTGGAAATCAGCTGGCTGGGGAAGGATCCCAGCCAATCACAATCCAGAATCGCCCCCAGCCCTGACCTCTGCGCACACGCACACGCGCACACACACACAACCCCCAGCCCTGACCCCTGCACACCCTCCTGCCCTGTGCCCTGCCCCCTCTCACACACACTCAGCCATTCCCTGCACCCTCCCACACACACCCAGCCCCTTGCCCTGAGCCCTGCACTCCCCATCTCCCTGCTGACGCCTGCACCCCCTCACAGCCCCCTGCCCCCACACAGCCCCTGCCCTGATTCCACCCCATCTCCCTGAACCCCCCTCACACACACCCAGCCCTCTGCCCTGACCCCTGCACTCCCCACACCTCCCCAGCCCCCTGCCCTGACTCCTCCATCCCCCCTCACACACCCAGCCCCCTGCCCTGACTCCCACAGCCCCCTGCCCTGACTTCTGCACACACCCCTCACATTCCCACCTGCACCCCTCGCACCAAACAGTAGCTGCCCCAGGTAAGCGCTCCACACCCCACTCTCCTGCCCCAACCCTGAGCCCCCTCCATCTCCTAACCAATCCCCGCACCCCCGTGTTTTTTACATTTTTTTAAATAAAACGCTCTTATCCAAAGCGCTTTACATTAGCTAATGTACAAACAATATTTGGACAGATCATTAAGTGGTCCGTTGAGACCCTCCACAATTTTCAAGTGGTCTGTGGAAAAATAAGTTTGACTCAAGAACAATCAAGGTACCTCACTTTATTTTCATTTACTTGCTATTACTTATAGGAGGAGGAGGAAGAAAAAAAGCATGAAAAATGGGCAGGGGGAGATAAGAGAGAATGTTCTTTTCCTTGGCTGGGTCCCAAGGAGGAGCCCCAAAAATGAAGCTGAGCACAGGGCTGGGGGGCCCCATTAACTCTAAATCCACCACTGGCTGTTATGTCACCTGGGCTGGGGATACTGTCTCGACTGATCCCCCAGTCTCCAACCTACCTGGGCAGTACCGCAGACATGGCCCTGCCCACTAGCTCCTCTCCACTCCCTAGTACACCCACCACTTGCTTCCCCCACCCCCCACTTAAACATGCTTGCTTGCCCCTCTTCTGCCTAGGCTTTTCTGGCAGCCTTGTTGCCAGGTATCCAGTTTTAGACTGGAAACTCCAGTAGAAAACCAGACCTGAGTGTCTGGTTAGCAGTGCGGACTGGAAACTAAATGTCCGGTTATAGGAGTAACCACATTAGCCTCCACTCCTCTCACTCCCAACACCTACCCAAGAGGGCTGGAAGAGGAGGGGCAGCTCAGTGCAGAGAGAGGCAAGGAGAATGGGCTAGAACAAGGTAGGTACCTGCTCTATGTGTGTTGGGGGGAGAGTTCTGTTTTCTCCCTTCCCAGCCCTACTGCACTTGCAGTTTACCCCTGGCCCCTCTCTTGCTCCAGGGACCAATCCTAGCTCCTGCCCCACTGTGCTTTTACCCTCGGCTCCTTTTACAGTTATTCCCCAGGGGCCCACAAATATGTTTGGGGCCGGGCCTACAAACAGTTAGTCCGGCCCTGCCTGCGGGGTAATGTATCGATGGAGCTGGAGCTGTTTGGAACACTACAGCCTGACCTGGATACTGGGGGTTCCTGTCTGGCTAATTGGGTTAGTTGGGGTTAGCTCTCAGGGCAAAAACAAGCAGGAAGGGAAAGAATGGCTCTAGCACAGCCATCGCTCAGGGCTTGAGGGTGCTGAGCAACAAGGCCAGGGCGCGAAAAGGCCCCGGAACACGAAGACCTGGAGTAGGGCTTAAAATGGACTCATTCCGGGGGTGGGGTTGTTTGAGGGGACCTAAGCGGAGACACATGCACCCACTGAGCATGTCTGAAGAAGCTGGGCCTGCCGTAGCTACCCTGAGGGTGGTGAGCCCTGGACTTAAACAGCTGTTTTACGAGCCTTGTTCTCAGCCTGCTTTGTTCCTGCCGTCCAAATAAACCCGCCTTTGGTTCACCAGGCTGGCTGCTCCCTGCGCCGCTGCTCAGCAATGCCTGAAGGGAAGAACTACAGGGACTGGACTCAGGCAGACCTGCTGCATAAGCACAGGTGATTTGCCAGGTGCTGTAGCTCAGGGACTGGTCTAAGAATGGAAGACTCAATTGATTCTGTCCCTGCATAGATAGTGACAGAGGCCTGGCACCAGAGGGGTGCACTCAGTGAAGCCAGAAGGGGACAGAGGCACAGCTAGCCCTATTACTGTGATGCAGGAAAGTGGTGCTGGAACTTTGGGGGGGCTAGGGGGTCCATAGTTCTCCCACTTTCTGAAAGTGGATGGGTGGCCCCTGCCCCCACCCTTAGGCCCCCACACTCCAGCCAGGCCAGCATCAGGGATAGCCAGGCAGCTGTGTGGAGCCTGGGTCCCTCCACCTGCCCTGGGGAGCAGGGACACAGATAGGGGCTGCTTTCGGCCCACTCAGGGGTTGGGGGGGCGGGGTGGTGCTGGATGGACTCCCCGGCCCTCCTCTGGCTTCCAGCTTGGCTAGGAGCTGGGCCTCCAGGGGAAGAGGAGGAGCGGGGTGAGGGCTCCCAGCCCCCCAATTTTGGGAAGGCTCTGATTCCCTTGATGCAGGGCACTTATGCATGTGGACACTCAGCTGGGTTAGTTAAAGTTTTGGCGAAGTTGTAGGGTAGGAGATTGCAGAACTGGGCTCATGATGGATGGCTCCCAGGAGTGGGGAGTTAGTATGACCTCTGCATGCAGCATTGGAGAGACCAAGTCTGGTGTCCAAACCTCAAAATGGCGGTTAGAAAAATTGGGAAGGGGTCAGCAAAGACTTGAAAGAATGAGTCAATAGTTGCAAACGCTGCCTTTATTTCCTCTTGGGAAACGAAGTAGACTCAGCATCTGAAGTCAAAGAGATGACTTGATCACGGCCTTACAGGTACCTAGAGAAGAAGATTTCTGCTCAGAGAAGGCTCATTGATCTAACAAAGGCAGAACAAGAGCCAATGTCTGGAATCTGAAGCTGGACAAATTCAGACTGGCAATAAGGGGCGAACGTTTAAACACGAGGGCAGTTAGCCATTAGAACCTCTTACCAGGGACGTCCTGGCAGGCTCTAAAGGATGACTAGGTGTGTTTCTAAAAGATCTACTCAAGCTCAACCTGACACTATCATCTCAATGCAGGAATCACTAGGTGAGATTCCTGCCTGGCTTATGACGGAGGCCAGACTCGATTACCCAGCGTGGCCTTCTGGCCTTAAACACTATGAGTCTTGAGGGTGGAGGGGCTAATGTCTGGCCAGAATAAGCACAACAGGCCTGTTCCTCCTCTCAACATCAGAGTTGTGCCATTGACATCCAGGGAGCAGGATTGGGCCCATCAGAAGCACTCGCAACATCCTGTTGTTTATGTCTTTAGCACTGCCAATAACTAGGACTCAGAAAAGTCAGAAATAAACCCCTGGGTGGGAAAAGCATTCCATTAGTGCAAAAGGGAAGGGAAGGTGAGAGGAGAAATGGACTACGTCCTTGGTGCTGGGCCGGTTAGGTGACAATACACTGGGCATCACAGCTGGGAATCCCTCCATTCAGAAGGGTTAGAACAGTGTATAGTTCAGTATAGAGAACCCATGTCATCAACATCATCATTAACGTCACTGCTGTCATCACCATTCTCAACAGCATCAGGCATAGTGGGGCATATGATGGCTGAGAGAGCATCTTGGAGAAGACTGTACTGTGGGGAATTCTTACTGGATGAGAGACCAGTTAGGCGGAGAATGCGCTGTGAGAGAGAGAGAGAGAGAGAGAGATCATTGACTGGTCTGGGGGATCTGAGAGACACTAGGGCTGGGGCAGCACCCGTTTTAGTTGTGGCTATGGGGCTTGCTGCAAAGAGGGAGCAGGGGATGTAAATGGCCACTTGCACCCTCTGGAGTTGGAAGGTGCAATGAGGTCTTCGAAGAAGGCACATCACACTGTGAAGTATCATTCCCCCTTACCCTCACCCCCACTACTGTGCCTCTGCGTATCTAGGCTCTTACTGTGCCCACCACCAGGGAGTCTGGCCAAGAGTGGCCATCCTAGTCCAGAGCAGCACCTGGACCTTGGAACACAGGAAGAGCTGGAGGGCTGGAAAAAAGCTAATGTTTTGCCAATATTTTAATTGAGTAAATGGGATGATGCAGGTAACTGTAGCCCAGTTGGCCTGACATTGCTTCCAGGCAAAGTCGTATACATGGACTTTGGACATTTGACTTAGCACTGCATGACATTCTCATTAAAAAAATCAGCATTATACAAAAACATTGTAGCACCCAATAAATGGCTTAAAAACTGGCTAACAGAACCTCAGAAAGTACTTGTGACTCAGGAATCATCATCCTCAGAGGTGTTTCCAGTAGGAGTCCGGCTGGAATCTGGTCTTGGTTCAATGTTATTTAATCTCTTTGTCCAGGACATGGAAGGAAACATCTGCAATGGTTTGGCTATTTTTGCATGGGTTCTAGATGCACCTTATTCTTCCTTCTCAGACCCTCCCACTTTCTTCTTATCCCATGAGGTGTTGGCCCAGGGCCTATCCCATTGACATTTTATCATGGGGACCCTGCAGACCCAGGGCAGGAGCTAGCACCAACTGATTATCCAAGCCAGGCTGGTAAATGGGCCTGTGCAGTGGTACCAAACTGCAAAGGCCACTCTTTAAATGGATGTCCTTCCACTTGGCTTGCTCTCCTTGGCTGTAATTTCATAGCATGTCCATCAGACACACCCCAGCTGGGCTGTACCACGGTGTCGTGAAGTGCCTCTAAACCTAGTTTAGCTGGCCAGCTGAGCAGAGTTATGGCTGCTTTGTGTCATTATTGCCCCCTTCACTCCCCTCAGTCTATAAGGGTCTCCAGACCCCACACCTGGGGACAAACTCAGATAGGGAACTGTGTAGCCCCATTTGCTACAAGGGATGACGATGGAATTCTGTTGGGGCTGCTACTCACCAGTTCCAGGTTTCTGTTCTGCAGCTGCATGATGATCTCCTTGTGCTTCCTCTTCTTTTCTTGCTCCTCATACTCTCTCTCTTGCATCTGGCGCCGGGCCTCTCTCTCTTTGGCCTTGTCTTCAAGCTCTCTCTGGTGCATGCGTTCTTTGTGCTGTCGTTCTCTTTCCCGGTCCTCATGCTCTCTCTTCTTCTCCTCCTCCTCGCGCTCTCGCTGCTTCTCTTCCACCTGATGCTGTCTCTTCTTCTCTTCCTCCTCGCGCTGTCTTTGTTTCTCTTCCTTCTCGTGCTGTCTCTTCTTCTCTGCCTCCTCGTTCTCCAGCTTTTTCAGCTCCACCTTTGTGTATAAACCACATGGGTTATACTTTCCTTCAACTCCTCATGTATCAGACAACCAGGGCCTGGTGCCTCATTGCCCTACACCTTGTATCATCACATACACTTGTGCAAAATGGGTGTAAAACACTATCTGCTCAGAATGATTGTGCTTCACATGCACCTTGCAAAAGTGATTGTGTAAAGTTCTAGGCCGGGCGAATCAGGCCCACATTTTGGTGGAGAGTTGCACAGCACAGTGGAGTGATATTGATTTACACCAGGCTGTTGTTTGCTTTGTTCAGGGAGTGTTTCTTGGGCTCTGCGTAAATGTTTGTCCTGGTGACTCCTGTCGATGCTGCTGCCCTAGAGCTGTTCGGTGCCTGTGTGATGCCATGAAAGGCTGGCCACCTTTCAGCCTGGCTAACACCTACCCTGCAAATGAGCAAGGAACTATCCATGTGGCAAAACCTATTTATGCCCTGAGTGTTCTAAGTGGGGCAATGTAGTCTAGATGAAATTACTATAAAGTGGGTGCACAACTGATTGACAAACTTCCCTCAAAGCATAATTATCAATGGTTCGCTGTCAAAGTGGAGGCTGTGTCTAGTGGGGTCGCTCAGGCGAGTCTGTCCTGGGTCCAGTACTAGTCCATATAACAAAGTGGAGATTATGCTTATGAAATTTATGGGAAGCCACCATAGTAGCATGGGATGGAAGCACTTTGGAGAACAGGGTAGAATTCAAAAGGACCTGGACAAATTGGAGCATTGATCTGAAATCAACAAGATGAAATTCAATAAAGACAAGTTGAAAGTACTACACTTAGGAAGGAAAAATCAAATTCACAACTACAAAACTGGAATAACTGGCTAAGCATCTGGATTGACCCTGTATATTGTCACCTTTATACACAGACTATTTTTAATGTCTTTTTTCTTTCTTTTTATATAAAGCTTTCTTTTTAAGACCTGTTGGAGTTTTTCTTTACTGGGGACTCCAGGGAATTGAGTCTGCAGCTCACCAGGGAATTGGTGGGAGGAAGAAGTAAGGGGGAAAATCTCTTTGTGTTAGATTTACTAAGCCTGACTTTGCATACCCTCTGGGTGAGGGGGAAGAGAGATTAGATCTCTCGGTATTTGTGTTTCCAGGACTGGAAGCAGGGAATCTCCTAGGGTCGTCCAGGGAAGAAGTAACAAGGAAACAAGGGGAGGGGTTTATTTCCCTTTGTTGTAAGACTCAAGGCATCTGAGTCTGGGGGCCCCCAGGGAAGGTTTTGGGGAGACCACAGTGAGCTAGGCACTGTATAATTCCTAGCTGGTGGCAGCAATTACCAGGTCCAAGCTGGTAACTAAGCTTGGAGGTTTTCATGCTAACACCCATATTTTGGACGCTAAGGTCCAGATCTGGGAAGAAATGTTATGACACGAGTCCAAGTCCCTTTTGCAAATCTAGCCTGAAGTACCTGGGGAAAGGCCCTGGGGTTTGTGCTTCTTGGTCCCTTAGGCACTTATGCTCCAGTGACTGAACCTTTGATGCTGATTTCATTTTCCTGAGGATGATGGACGCAGTAAGCTGGTAACCGTACTCAGTAATACCTCCTCTGTATGTGCATGGGGGTTGGAGGGGGAGGGGTTCTAGCATTTGTGGGCTAAATATTGTGTGTGTTACAGTAGCACCTACAGGCTCCAGCTAAGATCAGGCCCCGCGGGTGATAGTTGCTCTCCATACACATGATGAGAGCTAGTCTCTGCCCTGGGGAATTTACAGTCTAATTAGCCAACAAACAAAGGCAGACTTGTGACCTCATTTTACAGCCTGAGGCCCAGAGAAACTCCATGAGGCCGATCCCTGTTCTCCTGCATGCCAGGCACTGCCTTAACCAGAAGCTGTCCCTGGCCACACATGGCTAGCATGACAATAGAGCCTGTGAAGCAGAGTCCGTGCTGGCTCTGGCCTGCAGCGGGGGGTATGGGGGGGGGCGCGGCAGGGGCAGAGCAAGGGGAGGAGAAACCATGCTGCACTCACCTGAGATGTCAAAATGCTGCCCATCTGTGAAAACAAAAACAGCTCAGGATGAAACTGGAAGGGCAGGGTGAGACAGAGCAAGGGACATATGGCACTGCCGGGGGGAGGGGGGAGATAGAAGGGCAAGGACACTGCTGTGGCTCCTGGCTGGAAGGTGGCTTTGTAACCAACCACCTACACTTGAGCTAGCTCTGTCCTGAACACTGGGCAGTGTCTGCTCTGGCTCCCATTCCCCTAGCATCTGAGCACCCCCCCCCCCCGACGCACCTGGAGTCATCTCCCACCCCTGAAAGGCAGCACAGCAGCCTCACAACATTCCCGCAGGGGAGCTGAGGCACAGAGATGAAGTGCCTCGCCCCAGGTCACACAGGGACAGCCACAATTGACCCTAGCTCTCTGCACCCACAGCCAAAAGGAACAAGGAGCTGGCTCTACAGATGAGCCTGCATCCCTGTCTCCCAACAGCTGCCCCAGATCCTGCTAGGCAGCTATGTCAAGAGGTGCTGGACTATTGCACAGCGTGAGGAGTGCGTGGATCATAGATCCAATGGGCAGATGCTCAGCCCTGCTATGCTCGCTTTGTTCCCATCAGGCATGTTTCTCCCCCTCAGTTAAATTGTGTCTGTGCACTGTAGCTTATCATCTTATTTAATTATGGGCTTGTGGTTAATTCATATTTACTTAGTGTGTGACAGCATGGGCAGCACATGGCTCTGGCATTTGGGGAAGCTGTTCAAATGCCGGACTGCTCCCCTGGTGCCTGGACCGTGGCCCTGCCCCTGCTCCGCCCCAAGGCCCTGCCTCCACTCAACCTCCTCCCCCAAGGCGCCACCCACACTCCACCCCAGGTCCACCCATGCTTGGCTCCCTCCCTTGCTGCTCTCTTAGTCGTTCCACCCCTCCCTCCCCCAAGACCAGGGCCATCCCTTGGGCAGTGGGGGGGTGCTAGTCTGTGGGGGAGGATTGGGGGGCAAGGGGGAACCACCCCCCAGCACTCACCAGCAGCAGAGTGGGGGCAGGGCTCGGGGTGGAGGAGGGGCGGGGGCCCTGAGGAAGAGGTGGAGCAGGGGCTGGAGCAGCACACAGCTGCTCAGACACCAGGAAATTTGGTGCCTCACATTTCCTGGTGCCTATGCAGCTGCATACTTTGTGTATGGGTAAGGACGGCCCTGCCCAAGACCCTCCGCTGGGTCCCTCCCCCCCCCAAGGTTTCCACTCACCACATCCCTCCTCTCCGCCACTTCTCCTCCCCTAAAGGTCCCCCGCCTGTCATTCCACCCTTTCCCTCTTGAGAACCCCATCATATAGCTCCCCTCCTCCACCCCCCACTGCCTGCTGAACCCCTCCCCTCCTCCACCCTCCCTCCCCCCCCCAAGGTTTCCACTCACCACATCCCTCCTCTCCTCCACCCTCTCTCCCACAAAGGCCCCCCTGCCTGCCTGTTGCTTGCTGGAGCACAGCAGCATGGCACGCCTTCTGGGAACTGGGTTGTGCAGCTCCTGACCCTGCGCCCCGGCTGGAGCAGGACAAGCCCCAGACCCCGCTCCACAATGTGAGCTCGAGGGCCGGATCCAGCCCACGGGGCGCAGTTTGCCCACCCCCATGTTAGTGCATCTGGCTTCAAATCAGTGCAGACCGGACAGTGCAAGGAGGGGAGAGCCCACACACAGACACACACTGCAGAGGGGAAGCAGTATGAGCCAAAGTCAGATAGTTGTTAATGGAAAAAGGTTAAAGACATCTGGATTTCTCGTGCTGATCGGCAGTTAACAAATCTGGTACCAGTCCTGCCACAGAACCACCAAGGTGCGTGCATAGTGACGCTGCACTGTTAGAAAAAGGAACCAAACAGAACAAGTAACGCGTTACCTTGTTTCAACCTGCAACTGAGTGGGTGCTCTGACCTGAGAGCCTGTCGCACTGATCTAGCTAGAAGCTTCTAGCTGCTGCATGAGGAAGTGGTTAGAGGAAATGGAATACTAGCCTTTTCCTGTAACTCCCTGCCCCAGATTATAATAAATAATCATTCAGCTGCAGCCAGGTTTTTCTCCAGAAACAGCAAATAAACTAGTGCCTCAGGGGCAGCACCAGAAGCCATCTGGGCTCAATAAAGTTTCCCTGGGGGACATTGGGTTTAGCCAGCTGATTTAGCTTAGTTATGGCTGCTGCATGCCCTTGGAGCAGCCGGCACGTGTCAGTAGTAATAAGCTCGATAGTATTCATCACCATACAAATTTTGACAGGTTTCCACGCCCCTTTTAGGGCTTATGTCCCACCTTCCCACCCCCCGTTTCCGTTGGCGCCAAAGTGTGGCGCTGTCGGCCATTTTGAAAAAGTGTGTGTGTGTGTGTGTGTGTGTGTGTGTGTGTGTGTGTGTGTTTGAGTAGGGGAAGTGTTGTGTATGTTGGTGGCTGGTGACATGAAGAGAAAAAGGTTGAAAGAAGAGGATGAGAGAGTGTAAAGAGGAAAAAAAGAGAGTTTTAGTAAGGTTTAGAGGAAAAAACGGAAATTTGAAAGGAGAGAGGTAAGTTATTGAAGAAAAGAGGCTGGTTATGAAAGAATAGAAAGATTTTTGTTTTTAAAGGGTTAGTTAGTTTGAAAGAAGAGAGATTTTTAGTGAGTTTGAGTAAGGAGAGATGATGGTAAAGGCTTAGCTTGGCAGGCAAGTAAAGAATAGAAAATTTTGAGATAAATGTAAAAGGTGTATTAAATATCAGGGTGGGTTAAGAAAAAAGTTAAATAATATTGAAAACTAGGTTTATAAAAGGAATTTACTATGGCAAAACCTGTTTGGTAATCACAGGATAAAAAAGCATTAAAACTATTCAATACCAGCGTAGGTTAAGAAAAAATCATTTAAAAACATTAAAAACTAGGTTTAAAAAGGGAATTTACTACGGCAGAGTCTGTTTGGTAAGCACAGGGTAAAAAAAGTGAATAAAAAACATTGAAACTATTCAATACCAGTGTAGGTTAAAAAAAAAGAGAGAGCCCCCCCTTTGCAAAGGGCAAAGATAGACAGCACATGGTGGAATCAAAAAGAGAGAGAGAGAGAGAAAAAATGACGTTGGCGCGAAAGTGTGGCACCGATGGGCATTTTGAAAAAATGTGTGTGTGTGTGTGTGTATGTGTTTGACTAGGGGAAGTGTTGGTACATGGAGAGAAAAAGCTTGAAAGAAGAGCGTGAGAGAGTGTAAAGAGGAAAAAAGAAAGTTTGAGTAAGGTTTAGAGAAAAAAGGAAAGAAAGGTTATTGGATGTGATTGAGTAAGAAGAGAGGCTGGTAAAGGCAGGTTATTCAAACATAGAAAGAAAGAACTTAAAAGAGAAAAGGAAATATTTGTTTTTAAAGGGTTAGTTTAAGAAAAGAGTTAAATAATATTGAAAACTAGGTTTAAAAGGGGAAAGGCAAAACCTGTTTGGGAGGCCCAGGGTAAAAAAAAGTGGGAAAAAAAAAAAAAAAGCATTGAAACTATTCAATACCAGTATAGGGTAAGAAAAAGAAAGAGGTTAAAAAAAAGAACAGGACAAGAAAAAAAGAGCAAAGAGCATAAATAGAGAGCACATGGTGGAATCAGAATGAGACAGAGAGAGAAGCAGGCAGAGCCTGTTTAGTAAGCCAGGCAGGGCCGGCTTTAGGCCGATTCGACCGATTCCCGGGAATCGGACCCCACACCTAAGAGGGCCCCGCGCCTTAGGCATCTTTTTTTTTTTTTTTTTTTTTTTTTTTTTTTTTTTTTTTTTTTTAACTTACCCCGGTCCCCGGTTGCAGTCTGCTCTGGGGTCTTCCATGGTCCCGCTCCCTTGAGCGAAGCGCCGGCGGGAGCGCAGCGCAGCCCCGCTCTCCCAACTAGAGCTCCAGCCGGGGTGGCGGGGCTTGCCGCGCTCCGGCTGGAGCTCCAGCCGGGAGAGCAGGGCCACAGGGCTTGCCGTGCTCCAGCCGGAGTGCGACAAGCCTGGCAGCTCCGGCTGAAGCGCGGCAAGCCCCGCTCTCCCATCTGGAGCTCCGGCCAGAGCGTGGCAAGCCCCACGGCCCTGGCTGGAGCTCTGGGCCCTTTAAATAGCCCCCAGAACCCTGGGGTAGTGAGAGGCTCCGGGGTCTATTTAAAGGGCCGGGGCTCCAGCGGCCTCTGCCACCCCAGTCCTTTAAATAGCCGCCAGAACCCCACCTCCCCCATGCATTCCCCAGCGCTCCTGCGGCTATTTAAAAGGTCCGGGGTGGGGTAGAAGGAGGTTTGGGGGCTACCTAAAGGGCTGGGGTTCCAGCTGCCTCTGTTGCACCCCCTGACCTGCCCACACCAGTCCGGCCCCCCCCTGCCTGCAGCCAGCTCTGCACCCCGTGCCCACAGCCAGCCCCTGCCAAACCCCCTGTCCTGTCTCCAGCCAACCCCTGCCACACACCGCTGCCCGCACCAGCCCTGCACACCCTGCCCAGCCCGCACCCTCTGCCCTGTCTCCAGTCAACCCCTGCTGCACCTCCCCGCCTGAAGCCAGCCCGTCCCGCACTCCTCTGTCTCCAGCCCTGCAAACCCCTGCTGCACCCCCCTGCGGCCCTGCCTGAAGCCAGCCTGCCCCACACCCCCCGTCTCCAATCAGTCCCACAACCCTTGCCCTGCCTGCAGCCAGACCCTACCTCCAGTCAGCCCCTGCCCTGCCTCCAACCAGCCCCATGTCCACTGCTGCCATGCAGTTCCCAGGGCAGTAACCCTGCACACCTGCTTCAATGAAGGTGCAGGGAGCAGCTGGGATCAACACATGTGCACACCCCTAGGGAGTGGCGGTGAAATGGTGGTCATTAATAGCCAATCAACAGCATATATGATACAATGTATATAATATATAATTTTATTATTCATATAGTTATGGAAAGTAAATAATACATGAAAGAAATGAAAGGCTGTTTTTCCACTTTTTTTTTTTAAGTCATCCCTGCCAGGGCCCCGCCGAAAATGTTCGAATTGGGCCCCGCACTTCCTAAAGCCGGCCCTGAGCACAGGGTAAAAAAGTGAATAGAAAAGCATTCAGAATCAGGGTAGGTTAAAAGAAAGAACAAGACAAGAAAACGGAAAAGAGAGCCCCTTTTGCAAAGGGCAAAGATAGACAGCACATGGTTGAGTCAGAGAGAGAGAGAAAATGAGGGAGAGAGAGAGAGAGAATTCTCACCTTTTACGTCTTTCTGTAGAATGAGGGTATGGCTACACTCGAAACTTCAAAGCGCCAGTGTAGCCATGGCCTGAGGCAACTTCTCTGGTTCAGATCCTCTCTGACTTGTTATCACCGCCTTTGGATCGGCCCAATCAGAGGTGGTTTTACAGCAGCGTCATAGAATTCATTTTCCTGAACCAATTCTAGAGTTCCAAGATTTTAAACAAGAGCCAACTCCCTCCTTTCCTCCCTCCCCTCCCTTTTAACGGTTTTATTCTTATCTAAAGAAACAGACCCCACAGCATTTTCCTGCCATGTAGCCCTTTTACAGAGGGGTTTTTATAAAAGTTAAATCCATAAGCTTTTAGTAACACACCATTTTCAAAAGTTTTTCCCCTAGGTTTTAAACTAACAGGGTTTTTTTTTTGTTCTTTTTTTTTAGTAAAAACAATGTGAAGCTGCAGCAAAGCTCCTGTTAGCAAAGCAGCCTCTGTGAATCAGTGGATCACAGAGAAGGAGTTTGCTTTTTTACCTGCTTTTTAACAAACACAGGCTAAAGTTACATTAAGTTTTGCAAAGGGATAATGGCTTAAAAAGAGAAACCTAAGACACATCCCTTTTATATTTGTGTTAAAAAAGAGCAGGCAGAAGCACCCCAGGTTTTTAGTAACAGACAGTTTATAAACCCCTCATTTTGTAAACCACTGAATTAGAGAGAAGAAGAAGATTGCTTCTTTTCCCACTTTTTAACAAATAGAAGTGAAAGTCTTGTAAAGGTATAAACACTTGAAAAGACATGTCTAAATGAAGACACATTTTTTTATTTAACCCCCTTGGCATAAGTGTTTCAATGAAAAAGAGCGGGCAGAGGGATTTTTATAAAAGTTAAAACCATAAGCTTTTAGTAACAAACAATTTTTAAAAGTTTTTCCCTAGGTTTTAAATTAACAGAGGTTATTTTTTTTTAGTAAAAACAATGTGAAACTGCAGCAAAGCGCCTGTTAGCAAAGCAGCCTCTGTGAGTTAGTGGATCAGAGATAAGAAGATTGCTTCTGACCCAAACTTTTTAACAAACACAAGTTAAAGTTACATTAAGTTTTGCAAAGGGATAATGACTTAAAAAGGCAAACCTAAAACAGATCCCTTTTGTATGTGTTGTAATAAAAAAAGAGCAGGCAGAAGCATCCTAGGCTTAAAACCCCAGGTTTTTAGTAACAGACAGTTTATAGTTCCCTTATTTTGTAAACCAGTGGGTCAGAGAGAAGAAGTTTGTTTCTTTCCCCGCTTTTTAACAAATAGAGGTGAAAAGCTTGTAAAGGAATAAAACACTTGAAAAAAGACGGTTACTCACCTTTGTAACTGTTGTTCTTCGAGATGTGTTGCTCACATCCATTCCAGTTAGGTGTGCGCGCCGCGCGTGCACGTTCGTCGGAAACTTTTTACCCTAGCAACTCCAGTGGGCCGGCAGGTCGCCCCCTGGAGTGGCGCCGCCATGGCGCCCAATATATATCCCTGCCGGCCCACCCGCTCCTCAGTTCCTTCTTGCCGGCGACTCCGACAGTGGGGAAGGAGGGCGGGTGTGGAATGGATGTGAGCAACACATCTCGAAGAACAACAGTTACAAAGGTGAGTAACCGTCTTTTCTTCTTCGAGTGATTGCTCACATCCATTCCAGTTAGGTGAATCCCAAGCCATACCTAGGCGGTGGGGTCGGAGCGAGAAGTCGCGGCATGGAGCACTGCAGATCCGAAGGCCGCATCCTCTCTAGACTGCTGGACCAGGGCGTAGTGGGAAGCAAAGGTGTGGACCGATGACCAGGTCGCTGCCCGACAGATTTCCTGGATGGGCACGCGGGCGAGGAAAGCCAGCGACGACGCCTGCGCCCTGGTAGAATGCGCAGTCACACGGCCCGTAGGGACGTGGGCCAAGTCATAGCAGGTCCTGATGCAGGACGTTACCCAAGAGGATAACCTCTGGGAGGAGATAGGAAGCCCTTTCATGCGGTCCGCTACTGCCACGAAAAGCTGGGGGGATTTGCGGAAGGGCTTGGTCCTCTCCACGTAGAACGCGAGAGCCCTACGGACATCAAGCGAGTGGAGCTGCTGCTCCCTGCCTGAGGAGTGAGGTTTCGGGAAAAAAAACCGGGAGGAATATCTCTTGGTTGACGTGGAAGGCTGAGACCACCTTGGGGAGAAAAGCAGGGTGTGGTCTCAGCTGCACCTTGTCCTTGTGGAAGACCGTGTATGGGGGGTCTACCACAAGAGCCCGGAGTTCCGACACCCGTCTAGCTGAGGTGATAGCTACTAGAAAGGCCGTCTTCCAAGAGAGGTAAAGCAGGGAGCAAGTAGCTAACGGCTCAAAGGGGGGCCCCATGAGTCGGGACAACACCAGGTTAAGATCCCAGGTTGGAGCAGGGGGACGGACGTTAGGGTATAAACGTTCCAGCCCCTTAAGGAATCTAGACACCGTCGGGTGGGAAAAAACAGAGTTACCATCCGCACCCGGGTGAAAGGTGGAGATAGCCGCTAGGTGGACTCGTAACGACGATATGGCCAGACCTTGCCCTTTGAGGGACCAAATGTAGTCTAAGATGTTGGCTACTGAAACTTCCATAGGGCGGAGATTTCTCTCCACGCACCAATAGGAGAATCGCTTCCATTTGGCCAAATATGTCGCTCTTGTGGACGGCTTTCTGCTGCCCAAGAGCACTTCCCTCACCGGCGTGGAACAGCGCAGCTCAGAGCCAGTCAGCCACGCAGGAGCCACGCCGCTAGGTGCAGCGACTGCAGGTCCGGGTGACAGAGGGTCCCGTGCTCCTGGGTAATCAGGTCCGGATGAAGGGGCAGGGGAACTGGGTCGGCTATGGCCAGGTCCAGCAGCATGGGGTACCAGTGCTGTCTGGGCCACGCCGGGGCTACCATGATCACATGAGCCCTGTCCCTGCGCACCTTCAGAAGGACCCTGTGGACCAACGGGAATGGGGGAAATGCATAGTACAGGTGGGTCGACCACTGGATGAGGAAGGCATCCGCTATCGACCCGGGTTCCCTGCCCTGAAAGGAGCAGAACGCTTGGCACTTCCTGTTCCCCTTGGCCGCGAAGAGGTCCACCCGGGGATAACCCCACCTCCGGAAGATGGAGAGGGCGACGTCCGGGCGAAGGGACCACTCGTGTGACAGGAAGGATCTGCTCAATCGATCCGCCAGCGTGTTCCGTACTCCGGGGAGGAAGGAAGCCATGAGGTGAATGGAGTGGGCTACACAAAAGTCCCAGAGTCGTATCGCCTCGTGGCACAGGGAGGAGGATCTGGTGCCGCCCTGCTTGTTGATATAATACATGGTCGTCGTGTTGTCGGTGAACACCGCGACACAACGACCCTGGAGCTGATGACAGAACGTTTGACAAGCAAGACGGACCGCTCTCAACTCCCGCATGTTGATGTGTAGCCGCACCTCCTCCTGGGACCACAGGCCCTGCGTCCTCAGGGTCCCTGCGTGGGCCCCCCAGCCGAGATCTGAGGCATCTGTTGTTAGGGACACCGAGGGCTGAGATGGGTGGAAGGGGAGACCCGCACACAACACTGACTGGTCCAGCCACCAGCCGAGAGAATCTAAGACCCTCTGGGGGATC
This sequence comes from Gopherus flavomarginatus, assembly GCF_025201925.1. Lineage (NCBI taxonomy): Eukaryota > Metazoa > Chordata > Testudines > Testudinidae > Gopherus > Gopherus flavomarginatus. The sequence continues at coordinate 51,178,149 of NC_066625.1, forward strand.
GTGATTAACATATCTAGTGGCTGTCTTGTCGGCCTGTAATGACTGATGAGCCACAGCTGGAGTGGCCTCATGCGGAGCCGAGCGTAATTGGTCACGAAAGTACAGGCCGCCATGTGGCCTAACAGGGTTAGACACGTCCTCACTGACGTCAGGGGGGCTGTCTGTAGTCGTTGCACGATTGCCGACAAGGCCTGGAACCGCTGCAATGGCAGCAAGGCCCTGCCCACAGTGGCGTCCAGGACGGCCCCGATGAATTCCACCCTTTGTGTGGGGGCCAGGGTGGACTTGTCTGTGTTCACCAAGAGGCC